>NW_028145350.1:0-600000 GCF_050948025.1 Trichoderma camerunense
AGTATTATAAATTAAAATTAAATTTAGAATAATTTTTTTATAGGTTTATCTTTAGTATAATTAATATATTTATTTAATTTCTTTAATTTTCTTTAGTCTAGTAGGTTAAAATATATACTATTATAAAGTAAAGTATATTTATTAAAAATTAATAGACGTAGGGATATATCTAATATATTATTTATTTTATTTTATATTAAGTATATAGAATTAATATTAGAATTAGTATTAGAATTAGTTTTAAAATCGTAATTAAGTATTAGATTTATTAAAAACTAGTTTACAGCTGCTTTTGTATATTTTATAGGAGAATTATATTACAACTATAATAAAAGTATTCTAGTAATAGTTCTATATTATACTTTACGGAGTAATTAAACTTAGTAAAAATTTATTTATGTTTAGCTAAAGCTTAGTTAAATAGAAAGGAATATTAATTATCTATAAGCTATATAGGGTACAGCTTTGCCCCACTATAGTAAAAAAGAAAGCTGTACCGGGCACAGGGACAGCTTTCAGGGGGGGGGGGGGGGGTACAGCTTATGTGTATACTCGCCCGACTTAAGCCGCCCGCATGCCGAAAATAAAGAATTAAAATTGGGTACCAAACCAAAGCACAAGCCTTCTTTGCCTATTCCGGGTCGTGGACGGGAAGCGATCCTATCGCGCCCGCTCGTGACCGAAAGCCAGAAAGAGGTTGTTATTCCCATTGTACCGGTATGTGCACGATGAAGCAAGGCTCAGATTCCCGTCAAGAGCGCTTTACTGATGTTTCGGACAGAGTATCACATATCACAATGTTTCTTCAAGAAACGTGGCGGGCTCTTATGGCGGGTTGCCAGAAGGGGAAACCCCCAATAAGCCACCACAGGCTTAGCAGTCATGAGATTCACACCACCAATATGAGACTAATCAACACAAATCCCTTGCCTCGGGTTTTCCAACAACAATGGTATCATTAACCTTGCTGTAGGGGCTTCCAGCCGGCTATCGTACCGTACGAGCTGACCATGCATATGGAGCCAAGCCTGCGGGCTACTTTGTGCCTTCTCCTTTCTCCCTACGCTGATGCTGCAACTAACACGGAAATAATATGGCACATTAGAACTCCCGAGCTGGAACCGCCAATCACACGCCTAGAACTGGATATTCAACATCCTCTCATCTCCAGGCCCGGCTGCCAAAGAAAGCTCCGAAGTCTCTCACTGGTTCGCAACATAATGGTATCTGCATTAGCACTCGCCTTAGTTTAGGGCTACCCTTCAAACGCAGCCGTGTTTCGACGACCTAATGCAAATGATCAACCTGAATTGTCTGTCAACACTGTGCGGTCAACTTCCGCTCTTCAAATTTCGCCCTGCCCTACCATGTCGTCTGCCTTGGATATTCATCAGCCGGTTGTCTAAACATAATCTTAAACAATTACCTTTGCTGTGCTGATACAGAGTACACGGTAATACTCCGTAGAGGGCATCAATTTCTTTCATTAAGCATCTCACGTGATGCATTCTTCCTGTCCTGGCCTGTCTGGGGATACGGTTCTCACCTCAATGCTACCAAGACAAGGGCTACCAAAAATGCTACTCACAGCATTCATCAATGGCCGTAATTATTTCATATCTTTCGACGCAGGTCTTTTGTGCAATAAGCGTGCATTGACTCTGTATTTTATCAATCTATTAATCAGCAGCTAATCATCGCCATGATCGTCGATGCTTCTACAAGGCACATCCATGCAGCTTCAAAATATCTTCACGGTCAGACAATTACCCCGGATATCGCACCAGCAATCAAGGCGATCCACCTCAAGGGCTCTTTGAATCAATCCGCCTCCGTGCTTCATCCCAAAGTGCCGACTCCGCAGAGCAGATCGTGTCCAAACCGTCGGGCTCGATTGCGGGTAAAACGATGAAACAGCTAAAGAGCAGCCACCCCCTTCTGTGTTCTCTGCACAAGGGTCGGGCCTGTCAGCCCGGGTTTTGATAATCGGCGTTCTGCCACTATTCCCAGAGGCACCATGCTGTCTGGGGGCTCGGGTTGTAATTTTGGCAAAAAGAATTACATGAGCAGGGGACCCTATTTTCATCAAAGGCGTGAGGTCGTGCGGGCGCAAGCACGGTAGAAGATGCATACATCTTCGCGGGGTGGCGCCCTTAGTTCTTGTTAGTTGCTCCCCATTTGCGGCTTCTCCTGGTCTAACAACTGAGATTGCTGCAGGTTATAGATATTTGGAATCAGAAAGCCTTGTGGCTTCCGCTAGATGAAGCTCCTCCTTTATCCGTTAAGCTCCTCCGGCATCACAGGGCTCGGGACGAAGGCTCTCGCCGCAGCGGCGCGTCTCAGAGAGTGGAACACTCGGAGTGGACCCAGAATCACAAGCTTTTGACAAACTCCAAGGCGAGATATGATTTACACGCCTCAATTTGCAAATACACGCCTGTTGCAAGGCAAGGAGCGCGCGCTGGTGAGCCTTGGAGCTCGGATATGTGTCTTCCATGAGAACCAGATCTTTATTTGGGGTCAAACGCTTACCCAGTGACAGCCCTGTTTCTCTTGGCTCGACCAGGGCATGGGATGGTAGCGCGTTGGAACGACATTGTGCTTGCGTTAGCATTCTTTTGGCATATGCTGAGTTGGCTTTCCCATGGCAATGCCGATCAGATCTCTACAGACTCCATCGGGAGCCCGCGCGCTTGCACGGAACTTCGGCGCCTCAGGTGGGAGAGATGGCAAACAAGCTCAAGGATTATTTCTCTCCTCTGAGCGTAATATTGGCAAGCATTCCCTAGCGAGATAGAAGGGGGGAGGGTGGCTTAGGAGCTCAACGATGTGATGCTACTAATCGTATGCAGCCACCGTCGAAGCTCCCGTCGTTTCTTCGAAACTTGGAAGCCACTTGGTTGTGTATGATGGCTTGCGGCTATCGCGGGGAGATGAGTTTCACGATATGCTTAGATTACTTATTACTTGTTTTTCACGAGCTTTTGCGAAGTTGCCTCGGAAGGGGGTAGCTGTATATCAGTGAAGTTTTGCTGTTATTAGTGATGGCTTTTCCAAGATCGACGTAATATTGGCGTATGTGAAACCGACCAATTCGTTGGACTCGTTTATTCTTCACAGAAGATACGGCATAAGAACAGAAATGTAACCCCCTTATTAATGCGCTTCTCCTCGATCACACGTGTGATTTTGCCTTATCGAATAGCTTTTATAGAGTTTGTGGCTAAGAGCGATGAAACCCCCAGTTCAACTCTTTGAGACTTGGGAGAAGTAAACACGTAATTCTTTGTAATTTGTTGGAAAAGGAAAAGGAATTGTGACGCTACTTGCTTTGCTTGGTGAATAGCCTTTTAGGAGAGCGCTGAGCTCCAGGGTAGTATGATATACTGATGGTGTAGATGAATTACCTAGAGAAGCGGTCTTGGAGAATGGGAGATGTATAACTGGCGAGTATGGTTTTAGTAATTACCCTGGAAATGATGTTGAGTGATGCAGATATTGTTGTGGTATGGATGCTGGATACATTGCCATCTTATTAAAAGCCAAGTATCATGGGAGACGTGCTTTGATGTTTGCAAATATGGCGGGGTCCGTGGTAACGAGCAATGAAAAGACCCGGTTTCAACAGCTAAGTTACTTGCCCGTATCAGTCAAAGTCAATGTGAAAATCACCATATGTCAAATCCCCATTCGATGAGCCTAATATATCTTCGATAAGAGCTAGATTGAATCACGCTCCCACATGGCTTCATATCTTCCAAGGAAAAAACATTATTCTTACGAAGCCCATATCAAGAAAGCCTCATCCCAACATCCACCCATCGCATCTACACCATTCCTCATCAAAACTAAATTATAATACATAAAAGGTGGCCCGAGGCTTAAACCCAAATCCCCATACAGATAACTCTCCCATAACTTGTAGTATTATCCACATCCTTCTCCCCCAAAGTAAAACGTCCTCCTGTCCCATGATAAGAAAAAAGTAAAATGAAGAAAGAAGCAAGATTAGCGATTATGTACAGTTTGAAGAAGAAACTTTTTCCATCTCTTGCCTTCGGCAGACCATGGAGCCGAATAAAAAACAATTAAGACATTAGAGTATTAATTTGGCATGGCCAGTTGTTGCTGCCGTCATCCAAAACGCGTTTCGTCATATGTTTCGCCATCAATATGAGATGAACAAAGTATTAAAAAAAGGAGGAGTGTGCATCTCTATAGAGCATTCTGCGCACATATCAATAGAAGAATAACCAAAGTGGTGTCATGCCAGGTTTACTGGGCCTTCTCAGCCTGCTTCCTGCCGACAGGCGTGTTGTCCCGCTTTCCACTGTACTTGGTTCCCAGAAGCTGGTCCCAGAAAGTGAAAAAGGGCTGTGAGAAGTTGGCCTTGATTCCCCAAGTCTGGTGGTGAATGTCGTGGTAGGCGGCATTGTTGCTCGTGATGAGCTGAAGGGGGTCCCAGGGGAAGGAGTATCCGCAGTGGTCATCAATGGTCTTGATGGTTGAGAAGGAGAAGAAACATGTGCCCTGGAGCAGAGACATGCCGGTCACCTTGAATCCGATGCCAGCACCGAGGGTGTCGAGGAGGAATCCCTCAATAGGGTGGTTGTACAGAGCACCGTAGGCATACGGGACGTAGAGACGGTGGTGGCGAGAGTGGAAAGTTGCTGCAAGGAGAAGAACGGTCAATGACATATTCGGAAACGAGGCAATGGAGTCAGACTTACTGTACAGCCAGCGGTTGACGTGCATCAATCGGTGAAGGAAGTATTGCCAAGAATCAAGGATGAAGATGGCAACAAAGTATTGCAGAGCGGGAACGAGGACATGGTAGATGGCCTTTGCAAGAGTCATCTCCCAAGCAGTGAATGTCGGGGTAGCATCGGCCGAGCCGGTCGTAGATACGGGATAGTAACCGCCCGCCAAGACACCAGCAAGCAAGGGATAGGAAGACGACATGCTCTTGGAGATGGCGGTCGCGTTGAGACCGACAAGGCCGAGCAGACCGGGCAGGGCGCGCTGGGCAAGGCGGATGCGAGTAGCCCAGACAGCAATGTCGTAGTCTTGCTTGCCAATCATCTCCTGCGGCTCAGTGACTGCGAGCGCATATCCGGTCGTGATCTGGATGATTTGCTGGATGATGACATCGCGGGCAACCTCGTAGCGAGTCGCGTGGTTTCGCTTGGTGATTTCTTCTGGGGTATGCAGGCGGTACTGAGGGAAGAGATCTAGCATGTCGATGCAGTGGAAGAAGAGCGACATGACCCAGTAGACGATGACGGGCAGCACCAGCGACAGCCAGAGGTCGGAGATGAAGGGGAACAGGTCGGGCTTTGGCTCGAGGGTGTAGGCCGGCAGCGGCGGAAGCGAGGAATCGTAGAGACTGTGGTTCGCCATGATGGGGGCCTCGGATGAGAGGTTGTCCATGATGCGATTGAAGGTGTCGACCATGCAAAAACAAAAGGTTGAGTTGAATCGAGAGGATTTATTCAAAGCCAAAAGTCAAAGCACGGAGAGGTCGGAGCAAAAAAGCGAATTAATCTCGGCGTTGCGTCGGATGGCGCGTGCGAGTAATGGGTTGGTCTGTATACTCGTACAGGGGGGCGAGATGTTTAAAGTGGGATGGCGGGCTTATCGCAACAAGATAAACGAGAACGACAAGACGATAAGAGAGGAAAAAAGAAACGAGATTGAAACAAGTGGGAGAGAGAACAAGAAGGACGCGGTTCCTCTTTATTATAAAGGCGCGACCGGATCGAGAAAAAGGAGCGTAAGATGACGATTTTAACGGCCGAAGGATTAAAGCCTTGAAACGCTGTAGACTGGAGTAAGCCAAGCTCCAGGGCGGTGGGCAGAAAAAAAATGGACGGCACAGTCGCCAGCCAAGAAGTTTAATGTTAGCGAGCGGGTGCAGATCACATACAAAGTTTTATCGCGGTCGGAGACTCGGACAAGAGCGCCGGCCGCCGGATTATTCTCTAGCCCAAAGCAGAATTTCCCCTGGAGCCATGGAAAGTGACTTGCCGTGTCGCGTGTTGTGATCCACGATCAGACCACTTAACACGAGTCAAGGGGATGATGGTGAGGATGTGATGGGATTCGTAGATTGGTGTTTTTGGAGGCAGAACAGCTGGCGAATCGGATTTTGTGCCCAGAGGGAGATGCAGCGTAGCAGCTGCTGGCGTTTATCGGTGGTTTCTGCAGGTCCCAGCATGATGTTGACAAGTATCTGGTACCTGCTTCGTGTGCCATTTCTTGGTGCGTGTCTGTGTATCTTGTACCGATCAACGCCGGCATTCCTCACTTACACAACTGAGCATTGACATGTGTTGATGACGGCGCATCAGCAGCCAAATACTTTTAAAAGGAATACTCTGGAACGATATATTACAGTAATGAGCTGTTTCTACGACTGATTTTTATTCTAAATGGTCAAGAGGAACGTGGTTTTGGACACTGTTTTATTGCAAGCAATCCACTGAGCGTCGCGTCGTGCATTTACATGTCTCTGGCAGTGGTCAATTCACTTATACATACCTCCCAACTTCACACCGATCATCTTTACGCAGTTTCCTAAAGTTGCAACAACTTCACGATATTAATTGATTTTTTTTTAATAGCATAAACGAAGACATAGTCTAATTGATATTTGCAAAATGGAGTGCGACATTCGCTTAGGGCTTGCTGCTGGCAGAATATCTCAACCAGCTGTCAAGCCCTCACGCAAAGTGCCTAGCAGCTGGCAGCTCTCCCACCATCTGTTATTAATTTTCTTCTTGTGTGAAAATATTTCTCTCTCTTCCTCAATTTGCTTGCACTCACCGATTTCGTCTTGCTTTCCCTCAGCTTCTTTGAGCAAAAGAGCACACGCTCTGTTGCTCCAAGATGCGTCACTCATCGACAAACAACCCACTACCCATCGTCACGACTCATGGGAGTATATCTCCGTCAAGACTCAACCATCTACGGAATTGTTATAATGACATCCGCTCCAACAGCCAAGCCACAGGCCGGATGAAATATCAGTTCGGCCAAGAGCTAATGGCGGATATCTTTCGTTTTCTTGGAGCTCGCGGCGAGCGGTTCCCCAAATGCTATGCCAAGTGTGTACATTTTTGCAAGATCACGAGCATCGTCAACGCTACAAGCTGGAACACTTGGAACGGCTTCAGACGGCTCCTTGGGCTAATGGAAAGTGTTGAGCGCCTAACACGAGACACCAGAATGCTCCATTGTCCATGGGCCCCATACCTCGTGATGGCTATTGCAATGCAGCAGGTGATACTGCACGACCAATTGGGCGAGAATGACAAGGTATCCATCTTTTTAAGAGACTTTGACTGCCACAACAAGGCTGCGACAGCTATTTTCTTCTATGAGATGGATTACCATCAGGAGATTCTTACCTTGGATCAAAAGTGGAACGTGACACCTTTTGCTATCCAACGTCCGCCAAACAAAATAAGAAACCAGCTCGACACAGAGGCTTTGAATCAGCCGATGCCAACTTCGAGAAACCAAGCACCTAACGAGGTGATTATTTTGGACGACGAGCAAGATACAGTGAAACGAGAGTCCCCCATTGCGCATCAATCTCCGGGACATAGACATGAGTTCCGCGAGGAGGAAGCAGCGAGGCTAGTGCCAGTGCCAGTCCCTGTGTCGATGCCGACGTCGATACCTTTTCCAATGCCGGTGCCAGCGCAAGTACCAGCACAAATTACGATGCCTATCTCAGTGCCGAATCCTGCGCCAACGTCGGTTCTCACGTCGAGGCCTACCATGGTGCGCGAGACTCTCAAAGAAGTCTTCCGTGAAGACATTATGATGCAACTCCAGCCCCTCCTAGATCGACTCAAGAGCGAAAATTGGAACGGCATCATTCAAGAAGATATCAAAAGAGTACTGACTGAAAAGAATGTCAGGGTGTTACCGAGTGTGGCAAAGAATATGCTAAACATGTGGGCTACGAGATCGCACAACGGGGTGCTGCTGTCCTGGCTTGAACAAGCTCGAGACGATGTTGATGTGTTCCAATGGACGGAAAGATTCACTGAGCCTGCCGCTCCTGCTTGGACGAATCCCCAATCAGCACATTCAGTCTTTCATGATCTAGATGCCATCATTGCAAGAGTACCACAATTGGATCTTCGTGGTTTGCTCCAGGCTAAGATGAGCACGCTGAGAGACATCTTTGATCAGCAAGAGAAGTCTCACAAGGAGGAAATGCTCCACCGCGTTGACAGTCTACAGATGGACATTGCGAAGTTGTACGAGCAGATGGCAGAATCTAAGCAAACGGATGGGCAAGCTATGGGCGAACCGGCTGCAGCCGAAGATGATGAGGCTGAGACTGATGAAGAGTTTGCGGTTCATATCATTGAGGCGAAGAAACGGAAGGGAGAGAAGAAGGGGCAGAAAAAAGAATCTAAAAACGGAGAGGTGAAATCGAAGAAGGAGAAGAGGAAGAAGAGATCTCACCACGAAATGGAGTTGGATTAAAGAGGGATCGGAGGGGAGCTTGTAAGACACAACCTGTACCGGGACACATGTATGAATAGTTAGTTCGGTTTGAGGCTATTGGCAACATCATGTCTCGGCTTTATTTTGGCTGGGTAGATTGGTTTGCTATGTTGCATTGAGTTGCAGCTATGGCTTCGACAAACGGAGAAAAGGTTAGGTAGAGAAATTGAGTATTGTGACTTTATGTCGAGGGCGAGTGTTTATCCTTCTGTGGCCTTGTAAACATTGTCATCATCTCAAACTCTCTCATATTCTACCTCAACCCACCAAGTATCTTAAAGTCAAACCTGTGACCCTGGCAATGTTCATTAGTATCAACTTGCCCCATCACCAAACCAGCTCATCAAAAGTACTTCTACAACACAACATCGAGCCAGATCTAATCGAACTCCAGTAGTGCCACCTCCCGCGCTAACAGCTCTACAAGTTTCAATTTTTTTTTCCAATGCGGGGCGGGCAAAGTTCGTGTGAGCATCAGCCCCTCTGCTTGGACACTCAAAAGCCCCTCCCCACCAAAAAAGACTCTCCAGCCAATCACATCCGTGTCTTCCCACTTTGATTTTTACCTATCGCCAACCTGCCTCTTCCCTCGCTAACCCCTCCATCTCGCCTTTTTCTTTTGCTTCTTCTCTTTTTTTCCCTTTTGCTTATACCAAAAAAATCCTCCTTTCATTTATCTCCGCCCATTCACAACCGCAGCCATGCTTATCTACAAGGTTGGTCTCTCGCTCTGCATTTTGTTGCTCATCTCCAGCTTTTTCCTCGCCATTGGGAGAAGAAGAAAAACACAGCCAAAACTGACCCCGCAAATTTTTGAATAGGACCTCATCACCGACGACGAGATCATCTCGGACTCGTATGACCTCAAGGAGGTCGATGGCATCGTCTACGAGGCCGACTGCGCCATGATTACCGAGGGCGCCGTCAACGTCGGTGCGTACAGAAACAGAACCCCGTCCAGCTTGAGCTTTCTTCCGTCTTTTGTCTCTTGTGTGCCGCATCAGCGCTCAGACACAAAAGATGGTTGAACTGCGCAATAGCGAAGCCAATCATTGGTACCATACAGGCTCATATCTAACATACATTTTATTACAGACACTGGTGCCAACGCTTCCGCTGAGGAGGCCGACGAGGGTCTTGAGGATGCCGAGGTCAAGGTCAACAACATCGTCCACTCTTTCCGTCTCCAGTCCACCAGCTTCGACAAGAAGGGCTACCTGGCTTACCTCAAGGGTTGGTTCTTTTCCCCGTAGCATACCACTGTGGCTGTGGCTGTCCTGATTCTTAGTGGTGCAACCCTACTAACACGACTGCGTCAACAGGCTACATGAAGGCTGTCAAGGCTGGCCTCCAGGCCAAGGGTGCTCCCGCCGAGGAGATCACCGCTTTCGAGAAGGGTGCCCAGACCTACGTCAAGGAGAAGCTGCTGCCCAACTTCAAGGACTTTGAGTTCTACACTGGCGAGTCCATGAACCCCGATGGAATGTAAGTGAAACCTGTAATCCTTTATAATCATTTTGGAAGGACTGAGACTGACTCAATCACTATAGGATCGTCCTCCTCAACTACCGTGAGGATGGTGTCACCCCCTATGTCATCGTCTGGAAGCACGGTCTCACTGAGATGAAGGTCTAAGTGCTTTTTGTGTCCATTGTCCGGAGCCTTGGGCTCTCCAGAATGTGAGGGCCAAGATCTTTTTTTCATAAAACTAGGAGAAGATACATTGGAGAGAGATGGAGTGGAGGAACACAAGTTACGAGTCCCATTTTTGCGTTTTACTCGGCGCATGGCATATATCCCTAAAAGCCACATAGCTGGAGAAACTAGCGGCAGACGATTTAAACAAGACAAAAAAAAAGTTGCTGAGCCAAAATATGTTTTCTTTTTCTGGTGCTTTTATTCTATGAAACTGAGATTCCGAAAATTCCCTTGCGCAGTATTCTGGACAACGGCTATTCAACCCATAATTTCCCAACGCCAGGCGAGACACGCAAGAGGACATCCAACATACAAATTGTGAAATGCAAAAATGCAACAAGACGCCATTGCTTCAATTAGTGAAATGTACAGCAGACATCTTCTCCCTAAGAGACAGAAGAGAGAGACCGATTAGTACGATGGACGAGTTGACAAGGGGATAGGGGGTGGTGCGCCCTCGTCGCCTGGAGAAGGAGCTGCGGCAGCCAGACCAGGCTTCTTCTTGGGTGGGGGAGGCGGCGGCTTCTTCTTGCCTGCGAGGCCTGGCGATCCTGTTGGTGATGGGGATGGTGCTGCCGGCCTGATAGCAGCTTGCTTCTGTGCCCAGGTAGTGGCAGCAGGCGCAGCAGCGGCAGCAACAGCAGCAACAGCAGCAGCCTCAGTCGGAGGAGTTGGAGGTCCCGTAGAAGAGCCCGTGTTTGAAGTTCCTAGCCTGGCAAAGCGATTCTGCAGCTCATTGAGGTGTGATGGCGGAGTGGCGTTTGGTCGAGGAGGCTTTGGGGGAGGTGCTTCGTCATCGGCGTGGCTGGCAGCTCCAATACCGAAGGCGGGCACAGAGATGCCGGCAGCACCCAATCTGTTGACGGCGCCCTGGTTCAAGCTGCCGGAGCTGACTCCGAGCGTTGCCAGCGGGCTGGCGGTTCGATCCGGCGTTCCGGAACCTGATCGCGGAGGCAATCTCGGGGGAAGACTCGGGGCTTTGGCATCGCTGGGGGTTGCGCCGACGACGGAATCATACGAAGGCGGACTCCGGCTGCCTGTGGCGGCGTCTCTCCTCACGGGAGGAGGCGGGAGATGATCTGTCGAGAGTCCCGTCGTGTTGACTCTGTAGGGTCCGGATGACACCGGCTGGGCCTCCTGCTGTGCCTCGTACTCTTCCAATTGGTGCTCGTCGGCGAATCTAGGCGGCGGCTCGACCCTCGGCCCATGTGGATCTTGATACTTGGACGGTGCTGTGACGACGGATCGTTTGGCTGCGGAGGGAGGTGGTGGAGGCGCGAGGCCGGATCCGGTGCGCCTGGGCGGAGGAGCAAAGGAGTTTGGATCGCGGAGGGAGGCCAAGGGGCGGGCGACGTGGGTGGCAGCTTCATTTTCCTCTTTGTGACCTCGGCCGGGGATGTGCTTTGTCTGTAGCAGTAGAAGAAGATGTATATGTTAGCTTGTGTCTGGTGTATTGTATCAAATATATGGCATTTGTGAGACGCTGGAGATGCGATGCGATGCGACGACGTACCACCTTGCCCTTGGCCTTGCCTTTGTACTCAGAGGCCTTTTCGCGGCCCGAGGACAATTTGCCCTTGGCCATCTCGGCGTATTTCGACATGATGGGCGAAGAGAGCGGCTTATCCGCGGGATCCGTATATGAAGCAACAAAGGTAAAGAAAAGAAAAATCTATGTACAGTAGAGTATATATAAGAGTGTTTCGGAGAGTCGGATTATTGTGTGGATTGAAATGGGATATGATCGGCGAGACCGCCTTTGACATGATTGATAAGAGCTGAGAGAGTGGGGGGATTGCAAGGTCGGTACGTACCGAAGGAGCTGTCACTGAGGCCCCACTTTCGGACCTTGATTGAATGCTTTGTTTGTGTGATTTTACGACGACGAATTGAAGTACTGCAACGAAGACAAAGAATGGGAATGAATTGATGAATGGTTGTTGCACTGGATTACGCAATCTTGGAGCAACACTAGGCTCATTGGAACAATTACACCGTTGAACGATACATTAAAACAACATCAGCTGCGGCTTGGAGAAAGCTCAGCTCTACATATCAAACGCGCCGTGTCGCGTCGCAGCCTCGCCCAAGCATCACCATCAACTTCATCAGCCTCGTCCAGTTCAGCCCGCCATGGCTGCCAGCAACTCCGACTATGAGCTCCTAACAGAGCATTTTAGCTACCCCCCAGTCGTACGTCTCTCAATTCTTCCACTTCAATCAATCACAACAGCAAGCTAACATATCTCCCCTAGTCCCTCCTCGACGACATCATAAACACCGTCAACGTCCTCGCCGACCGTGCCCTCGACTCCGTCGAACGCCTCCTCCTCTCTATACCACCCAAGAAGCTCGGCTTCTCAAAAAGTAGCAAGCAACTCGACCAAAACCAAAATCTTTCCCCCGAAGAAGCCGCAAAACTCGAAATCGAAAACGGTACACACCAGCTCGAAACGCTACTCAACGCCTCTATCGACAAAAACTTTGACATTTTCGAGCTCTATGTCATGCAGAATATTATTACAGTCAGACCGCAAGACCAACCATACATGCGTCTCTCACATTACAGCGGCCTCGATTTCCCAGACGATGACACTGCTGCGGCGCAACAAATCGATAAACCTTCGACAGAATCTATTACCGCCCTTCGGAGACGGCTTCAAGCAAGTCAGAAACTAAATGCTGTCTTGGAAGCTGAAAAAGCACGCAACGAGGCTCTTCTTAAAACCCTGCGTTCTCTACTAGGCGTCGTCCCCGACGCCACCAAGACGGAAGAAAAAGAATCGTCGAATGGAGAGAGTGGTGGTAGTAGCGCGGCGGCCCATCCGTTTACCTTCTTGCGCGATAGAGGCGGGCTTGAAGAGAGCGGTGGGCAGCAACCGATTACGACGACGACGGAGTTTACGCTTTCGCAGCTGCAGGCGCTGCGGGCTTTGTCGGGGTCGTTGAGGGAGTTGTTGCCTGGCCTTGGGGATGCTTCTGTCACGGATGCTGAGGCGGCATCAGCATCGGCGTCGTGGAGGCGGGAGCGTGCAGAGTATATTGAGACTTCGTCGAGGAAGTATCTTGAGACGGTGGTTGGATTGGAACTTGGGCCGGAAGGAGAGGTTCGTGATGGGGAGTGGCAGGGTGAGGGGAGGGGGTTGAGTAAAGGGGAGGTGGAAGGGTTGGAGAAGGTGGCGGCGATATTGGGAGGAGGGAGGGATGGTGGAGGGGATGCTATGGATACGACATAGTTTATTATGAGAAAGAATAAGAATACCCAAACAAAGGAAATACGAGACAGTCATGTGTGTGAGTATATTGAATTGTGAATGTTGTCGTTATTGGATGTTTTACAGTATATGATGAACCACGTACTATACAGTAAGTCTATGAATCCCCTATATCTCATATAATATCTAACAGCCTTCACCCGCGCAGACTCGCCTTCAGCACGTCTGGTACATCCCTTCCCTCGAGAAAGCCCCCCTCATCAGCCAAAAACCAGAAATGATGTCTCCAGTACCGTCCATCCTTGACATCGCTGTCACCATCCCTCGTCTTGTAATCCAGCACAACATCCACCACATGCCGCGCCTCATCACGCTTCTCGCTCGACAAAAGCGCCCACAGCAAGTCCGTCAGACACGGCAACGAAGTAACCGGCCGTCCAGCCTTTTGCAGGTCGTTAAAGACGGCCATTGCGCGCTCGGTGTTGCCGGTGATTGCGTTTGCGCTCATGACACGCTCCCACAGGGTCTGGTCGCCCTGGCCGACGTGCGAGAAGCCGTGCTCCTGGAGTAGGGCGTCGATGGCCGTCATGTCGGGCGGGTCGCGGCGTAGGGCGCGCTCGATGAGGATGGTCACCATGTGCGGTGTGACCTTGAAGTCGTCGGCGCGCATTTGCGATAGCACGGCGGTGATGGCCTCATCGGTGCCGTTGGCGAGGGATGATACGGCGTAGAGCATTTTGCCGTATGTTTCGAGGTTGGGGCGGAGACCGGCGCTTTGGATGTCTTGGAAGACGAGCTGGACGGCTTCGACTTGGTCGGCGGCGGATGCGGTGCCCATTCTGCCGATTACCTCCTCTAGGATGATGGTGAAAGTGGCCGCATCTGGCTCGATGCCGTTCTGTGACATGACCTTGAGTAGCGTCTGCACTTCGTCGGGAGAGTCGTCCCGGAAGCTATGGCGGATCAGGACGTTGTATGTCCGAATGTTGGGCTGGATCTGCTCGCGGCTTGCCCACTCGAGTACCTCAAAGGCAGCCTTGCGGTCTACCTGGATGATGCCCTTGAAGGCAGCATTGACAGCCTCAATCGTGGGCTGCACAGCTGTGTGGGTGGCGTTCTTCTGGACTGCCTGCTTCCATAGCGCAAGCATCTCTGCAAGCGCTTCGAGACCAGCTTGGGGCTTACCAGCCTCAATCAGACTGGAGATGCGCTCCGTCCAAATATGGGCGTCGAGCTTCTGACCGGAACTTGCCAGCTTCTTCCAAAGTGCGTCGATCCGATCCGTGTCCTTGCAAATCTTCCACCCGTGCATCATGCCGGTGTAGGTCTTGAGGGTTGGGTGTATCCGCAGCCGCTGCATGAGGTCAAACGTATCCTGCAGATGCCTGGGACGGCGGCTCGCGCACCAGATAAAGACCCAAAAGTCCAAGAACTCGGCATTGTTGTGCAGCTGCTTAGCAAGCTCTGGCTTCTGATCCAGGCGAGTCTTGAATTCCTCCCAGATGGCATATACAGTGCCATAATCGCGGGCTAGGTATGCTGATCGAAGCTGGCGGTGGAGGCCCGTAAAACCGGACGAGGAGCCTGAACGCTTGTGTATGAGCTCGGTCGCCTGTGGCCATTGCTGGACTACGTAGGTTTGAATCTCAGCGAGCTTTGCTGAGGGGAATCGCACACGGTCGTCAAAGATTCCAGAGACGTAGGATTGTGTCGCGGCTTCTTTGTTGCCGAGGGCCACGGCTACCAGCTTCAGCAAGGGGTCCATGATGATGTGCGTTCCGCTCTTGACAAGTCTCGAATCTGAGAGAACAGCGAGAGTGGTCAAGAGTGCCGGCATGATATCGCGGGCCTCGTCAGGGCTGAATTGCAGAAAGAGAGCAGCCAGGGCCCTTGTTGTGGGATCTAGGCGAGTATTGGTCGCTGTGCCCTCGGCAATGTCTTGTCGGACATCATGAAACGAGGGAAAGGCAAATTTCAACTGACGATGGTCTTGGCTCCAGCGGCGAAGTTGAGAAATGTGCTGCCACAGGCCAGTGAGTTCGTCTAACAAGGCGCTGCGACCCGCAGAATCTCTCTTATCGAAAATGAGGGCGCGGCAGACGTTGAGAACGAGCTGATTTCTCACATCGAGATCAGTTTTTCCTACGATGCCGTAGAGTAGAGATAGATTGACGCCATGGCCGGTGTAGCCATGCTCGACAATCTCTTCGCACATCTTGTCGAGGAATTGAGTCGATGAGATGAGTAAATGCTTAGGCATGTGTCCGCGGAACTCGTTCAAGTGCGGCCCGATGGTTGTCTGGAAGACTTGCAGCTTCTGAACAACATCCATCTGTTTGGCAGACAGATCCTTAATCTTGGCTGCAATCTCCAACTCACCGAGGGGAGACGACTGGGATGCCCTCCTCTTGGCCTCTGGACTGACGACATCTTTGAAGAGCGCAATGGCAGAGTCTTCCGAGGGCCGCAGCGGTCCCCTCTTCGTGAAGCTTGACGGTCCGTTGAAAGGCCGTCGCTGGCCTCTTTTTGGAGCTCCTCGTCCATTGCCGTGAAACTGCCGTCCAGCTGTCTCCCCAGCCCCGTCTCGCGCTATACTTGATGAGACATTCGACGATGTGTTTGACGATGCGTTTGAGGCATCACTCATGGACGCAAACAGCGCCGCACCGCCGAGGGAGCGAGCCTGGACTGAGCGGATCTGCGAGGCACATCTTGAGCAGATGGTCCTTGGTGCGTGCATGGCGCAGAGCTCAATGGCTCGAGGGAGCTGACAGGGTGGTCGTTATTATATACGGAGTTTTGAGCATGTGAGAATTAATTGCTGGGGTTTGAATTGAGTTGATGTGGCGGAACATTTTCGGAGATGTGGCTTGACCGAGGTGAGCGGCCAATGATGTGGCGGGAAAATGAAATGCCAGGTGGCGCATGCGTTTTTTCACGAAAAGTTGATCGACGAGGCGCGTATTTTATTTGTTGAGAGATGTTCAGAAACAATGGTAGTAATTGATTTGATAAGAGATTTTATATTGTATTGACAGTGGCAATATAGGCACCATTGATGGCTCTAGATAGTCACCCCTGTTTCCCATTTAGTACTCGAGATTAATAGAGCGAAACACAATACGTCCAGAGAGCCATGCAGAAGACCTTGTCTCTTCCGCCGCATTTTGGTCTCGGTGAAAGGCTTCATCCAGGAACAAGTACTTTAAAACGACACTGCAATGTGGCGCTCTTGTGAACCACTTGAGGGGATGGGCCTCCTGTTGAGCGAAGGTTGAAGCTGCTCTGAAAAGGGCCGCTTTCTCAGTGATAAAGTCTTCAAGTGAGGGTTAAAAATGCTATAAACAGTAGCGCCGCTGGCGGGACGGAAACAATGATGCAGGAAATGAAGGCTTTGAGAGAGATCGAGAACATTACGAAGATGGAACTGTCCTAGAAGCTTCCGTGTCCTTGGTAATGGACACGGAGCATCTCGGACGAAGCACTTTGACGCCAAGGCGTGTATACTCATCACGATATACTCATCGCCATGGACATTGCACTCAATTGCATGGTTGCCACCGGCGACATTTGAATCATGAAAGAGTTGCTACCTATCTTTCGCTACTAATCTATCCTACTAATCCATCGCCGCAGCCGCTCAATGCGATCGTCCAATGTACAGTAAGCGAGCTTACAAAGGCGCAAACATCCGGCCGAGGCACAAAATCTCCCATGCCGAAAAGAAAGCCTGAGCTCCGACACTAAGGCCACCGTGCCGCTTACGCCTGTTCCTGGATCTTTGGCTGTCTGCGTTTCGAATGCCAAATGCGCGGGAGCAATGACATGATCCCCGGTTTTCTAGTGGCGCTTTTGGGAAATCTGCGCCGAGGCTGCTCATTATTAGTTTTTTCTTTAAAAATGCGTTGTCGCTATGACGTTGATGGACCCTGATGTCTGATTTCATTTAAAACGCCGTCATAGACTGCTTCTAGTTTCATTCAACTCAATTGCAGCAATTCACACACGTCGCCTTCTCATTCAATCGGAACAGAATCTCATTTTAAATTGACTATCGCTCATTGCGCTATTCAATTCACCATGGCTACTGACGAGGAGCAACCCCAAGTCACCCTTCACTGGTATGTCATACAAACCCGAAGCTGACCGCTTGCATCTCCGACACCTGATTCTCCCCCGACTTTCAGCAACCTTGGCTCATCCAATTGATACAGGCTCAATCAATCTCGATCTCAAAGCTTGCTATGGCTACTTGAAGAGCTCAAGATCAAGTTCGACGTCAAGGTGTACCACCGCAACAAGGAAACCTCTCTCGCACCCCCAGAGCTCGAGCAAGTGCATCCCCTAGGCAAATCCCCCGTCGTCGTCATCACGCCTCCTGGCGAGGGCGCTGAGCCAATTGTCCTTGCCGAGAGCGGCCACTTGGCGCAGTATCTCTGCGAGCATTTCCCAGAGGGCCGCCGCCTCGTGCCGCAGAAATGGAAAGAGGGCATGGAGGGCAAGATTGGTGGTGAGACCGAGGCCTGGTTGCGCAACCAGTACTTTTTGCACTATAGCGAAGGCAGCTTCATGCCTTACCTGGTGCTCAGCCTGGTGATTGGAAGTGCGTATAGCCCCCCTATGAAGAGAAGAAAGAGGAAGAAGGAAAGAAGAAGAAGAGGAAAAGAAAAAGACCGCGAAAAAAGAATGACAAGAAAATGAATCATTTCGCTCAATAACTCGACGCTAACACACATGCATCGCTTTATAGAGCTCAAGCAACCCCCGATCCCATTCTTCCTCCGCCCAGTCACCACCGCCGTCGCCAACCGCATCTTCGCAAGCTACATCTTCCCCAACATCTACAAGCACATCAAGTTCCTCGATCAACAGCTTAGAACCTCCGGCGGCCGCTACATCTGCTGCGACCATCTCACCGCGGCAGACATCATCCTCAGCTTCCCGCTCTTTGCCGGCCAAGGAAGCTTCGACTCCATGGGCGAATGGGAAGGAGGCTCATGGAAGACGGAATTTCCGCGTGTGCTGGAATACATAGAGCAGCTGGGTAGCGAGGTTGGGTATAAGAAAAGTACTGAAACTATCGCGAATATTGAGGCTGAGGCGGGTGAGGCGGGCCAATGGCGTAGCAAGGTTTGAGGCCATGCTCACCATGGATCTTTGCATGTGTTTTGGCGCCAGGGGAGCGACGCAAGTTACACAGTATGTAGCGTAGGCCACAGTATTTTGAAGCTCGACCCAAAGGTTGTTGAAGGCCTCCAATTGTTCAAAGAGGTCTGAGAACATCTCCATGAAGATAGGGTGGAACTGTTGCGGTAGATTGAGAGCGAGGAAGACCGCGAAAAGTGTAGTGAGAACACTTTGCAGCGTAATACGAAGATTGTTGGCGCTTGCCAACTGCGCAAAAAGATCTGAGAACATGATGGCTATGTGTGTAATGTGCAATTTTGTGGTTGCGTGGTGGTGTTTGTTGTGGTGGTGGGTGCTACTCTTCAATGATCAAGAGATTTAGCAAAGATGAGCCAAAAAAAAAAAAGGACCAAATGTTAGAGACGGGAGTGCAGAGGTGATGATGTTTGGGAAAAGTTGGGGGGATGGCTTCAGGCAGCATGGTTGCGCGTTAAATATTCCCTCATTTCCCTTTCCCCGCACCTGCTAGAAAATTTCTCACGTGCAGACGTCCAGAAGTTGACATTGTCCAGAAGTTGACGTTTTCCGGGTTCCGGAGTCAAGATGTCCGGAAGTGGCCGTTGTTGGTCCTGACACCGAGTGCGCCGGAGTGGGGGTTCGGCCCCACAATCGGACATGGGTGTCTCTAAGCGCCGCCAAAAGCTGTGCCGTAGTGTAATTAGAAGCGGCCACAAGTTGATCTTATTGGAGAATATGCAGGACATAAGCGCTGTTGTGTTGATAATCAAATTTGCTCTAGTCTCAATTATTCATAAGTGCACTTTTGGTTGCAGACTGAACTTGATGCTTAGTAAATCTGTGTGCGTCCGTTAATAGATGTTTTTACAGAGGCCCTGCCCATGGTTACTAATCGCAAGTACCTAAGGACAATATTGGACAATGTCATTACTACGCTCTGCAGAGGTATCCAAGCAGGATCTGTTTTCAAGGGACATTACCATTGCACCGCAATATATCGTACGCAAAATATTTTATATATTTACTTGGATTGTTTGAGTTTTCTACACAGTTCAATCGCTAAAGATACCTGTATATACACTCAGCCCAGCACCGTATGCTTCCGTACCCCGCGTCTCCCTATCTGCACTGGAGACCTCGCTATGTACACCCACTTTGCGTTTCCCCAAGTTTAGCCTTGCCACAGGGCTGGGCCAGGGATCGTGTAGTTGGTGATTGTCGTGTAAGGGTTGAACAAGATGCCAGGGTCAGTGGGCTTGTAGAGCGAAGTTGCTGGGGTTCCGGCAGGAAGCGACTTAGTGCCCGATCCAGTGACGACAATGTTAACGCACTGCGGGTAGTTCTGCATGCCATTTTGGCTCGAGGCACCATGGGCACTGAAATCGTTCAAGTTAGTTTAATACCACCAGCTTCGGGTCAAGCGAAACAAAACGGGAGCAACATACGCGAGAATCTCATTTCGGAAGACATAGTTTCCAGGCTTGAGGCTTGCTGGGATCTTTACGGTCCACTTGCTGCCTTGGTTGATAAGATCCTGCTGAGCCCAGACTTGGGTGTTGTAATTGATGCCCGACTCCTGGATCTTGACCCAGCGGAGTGATGTCTTGTCCACAGTCGTGCACGATCCGCTGCACTGAGCCACGTATGTGAGAATAGGACCATACGGGTGTGGCCACGGGCCAGGGCCCCATGAGAAGACAATGGTGGAGCCAGCTGCGGCGGTGGCAGTGGCTGCACCAGGCGCTGCGTTCTTGTGGCAGATGATGTCGGGCGTGGTGTATGCGTCAGGAGAGATGAAGCCTAGATCCAAGTCCTCGGCATACCTATAGTGTCCGTGTAAACAATCTGCCCGCGGGAAAAGTATAGATCTTAAACTTGTAACGTACCAACCTGCGACATTGGGGAAGTGGCCAGTGTTGACCTTCTGATAGTAGTAATCGACTGTTTGGGTACATATGTTAGAGACATATCTTATGAAGCTGGTTGGAAGCTACAAGAAGAACGGAGACATACGGATAAAACCCTGGTTGTACGCGCCGTTAAGGGTGAAGTTTTGGATCTGTCCATGACCGAGAGCACTGCCGGCAAGGCAGCCAAGCGCCGCGACAACAGAAGACTTCATGCTGATGTGGTTTAGATTCTGGATTTAGGCTTGTTGGGAGCAAACGACTTATCTGATTGATAATGGGCATCGTCAACTTCTTATATACTTTTGGGAATATTCTGTAAGAAGATTTGAATCCACAATTGGTGGAATTAAGCTATGATCTACACAAGTTTCATACTGTTACAAAAATAGATAATTAGCCGGTGACGGAGAATTTGAATGTGTCATTTTGTATACCATGCGGAGGTAATGCTACCTCGTATGGCCGGTAGACACAATACGGTGTTGTATACTGGGCAGAGTCAATACCGCGTTATGTAACAGGCGGAGATACCGTATTATATGACAAGCGGAGAAAATGTTACCTTGTAAAACACGCGGAGGTAGCATTTGCATACGAAGAATTTAACCACGGCTAATCATATAAGCTTAAAAATTTGGCTAATACGGGTTTTTATAGCCTCAGTTTAGCTGTTAAATTGGACCATACTAGTCTCCGTTATCACTGGAGGATATCTTAACTACCGTGCCAAGTTAATGACAGTCCAATCTGCTACAAGAGTTCTGCAGTACAGTTGATGGTTTTAGCCTGTGCATTATATTATGATCGCCCTTGAGACGTCCCAAACAAGCGATGCTGTTGGCGAAGGTCTACATCGCTGGGCATGTGAATATGCCGGCACTCGAAGTTTATCTCGGCCCTTTTATCGCCCATGCTTTTGGTCACCTGCTTCGTGACAAGGCTAGTTCATCGCGGATTGCGATTGATCGTTTCCTATGACGCCTTAAATGTTTGGATCTATACACCCAAGAACGGACTAGCGATCAAGGGCAACGAACCGGTGACGGATGGTGACCTTCCGAAAATGCAGATTTCCCAAATGAGACCTCTGGAGTGGATGGTTTCAAATGGATAAATCTTGGCAGAAATATTCAGTCCTTCACGATAAGCAGCACAAATCTCTTGAATCTCGGCAATATCCAGAAGACGCACCCGAGGTGTAAATATTGACATCCACCAGGTGTCAAGCAAGGTGTAACGCTCAAGTCGTTTTCACCTTCCTAAGAAGCAGACACTTATAATGCGGAATGAGACGATTAAATCCTTCGCCAGCAATTTGCAACTGAAGCATTTGATCGTGTGTTGCAAGGGTAGTGCAAAAGGCCGTAACCGAGATCATCAAGAAAGTGTAACGTGACTAGAGAAGTCACTGGTGTGATATTTGAAATCGATATTCAGCAAGTCATCAATGTATGCCGATGATACCGAAGCAGTAGTATTTTCTCATGACTGCCGGAGTAGCTATTCAGCCCCAAAGTCGACCATTCAGAACTCCAGTGATTGCGTGAGGTTTAAGTGTGGTAACAGCATGAGAAGGGACCTTTTACTTACAGACTTATCTGGCAGACAGTAGATACTCAGCTTTTTGAAGTGTCTGCTACTGTCACTACTTTCAGCTACTATAGATACTTCATTCTCGTGTCTACTACTATAGCCATATTTCCCCATTGTCTATTACTATAGCTGTATTCTCTAGTTTCTGGTATTATAATTTGCGATTCATGTGGTTTCAAATCTAAGCCGTGGGATGCCGGATGGCAGACTTGTGGTGCTGGCTAGTCTTTCCTATATATGCAAAAGCACTTTCTATTTGTATCTATTATTCAATCATTCTGACATTGTCATTACGCCCTTCAGCGCTCTTTGTTCTATCCGAATCTGCTGCAACGAGATGGGTCGGATGACCTGGCCTGAAAGCATAAGGTAGCCAATTGCGCCTCCGTGGGATTTAATAGTAGCTTCATCTAGTAGTTCCTGAGTTAGATCAAGTCTCCAACCATGGCGTTGTTGTACGAAAGCTTCCCAAGCCCGGATTACGGACGGTTCCATGATAAATTCCCAGGTGCCTCTCCAAATAATTCTAGCTTGCTGTACATCGTGAAACACCTGGTACTTGAAGAGCGCTGCGACGCCCTTTCGCCCGTTCCAAATCTCCATCGTCTTCAGTTGTGGCATCTTTGTTGCCACTGCCGCCGCGGCCTGAAGCATAGCTCCAATCTCAATTGGACTTTTGTCTGGTGCCAGCAACTTTGAAGTCAGCACAAGTGAAGTTAAGTTTGGCCACTCCCAAGAGGGTTCGATGTTGAAGAAGTGGCTAGCGTCTACGATAAATGATGCTGCGAGATGCTCAAGCTTAAGGCTGGTGAGCGCGACTATCCGGCTAACAGCAGGGGCTGGTTTCCGAATCATGTCGCACCCAGATACTTCAACCCCGAACGGGAATCGCTGCATAGTCATAGGATATTGTTGATTAAAATTCTCAAAAACCACAATTCTTTTAAGATTGCCGTTGAAACGTTGGATAGATTTAGAAAGATATGGATACTCTGGACGAGAGATGCGGATTATTAGTAGTCTTGTACCTAGCCAGATGATCTCGAGCAATCATTCCGGTATGTATGTAGCCACACTCACGTCTATATGTAAGCCCCTGCTTAAAATTCCACTCCCTCCAGGGTTCATAGTGGACTTCTTGAAGTCTGGGAAAATGAGCAAACATATGTGCAAGCGATTTCGGCTTCCATTTACGGCGGTTCTGTTACCGCAGAAGCAAAGTGGTTACCGCAGGAACCGATGGAAGCCGATCCCACCATTGTAGCTCTGACTGATCACTATCGAACGGTCCTTCTTCCATCATTGGGTGAAAAGATTTGAGAAGCACCCTTCGAGGTGGAGAGTGGTATGAACCACCAAACCCCCATCCATGTCCAGGGTCATGATGGACTGGTTTTTTTGGAACCATATGCTGTATGTTACGCCGACCGTCTAACGTATCTAAAGCAGTATCGGGCATAAAGGTCAGATACTTAAACCAATGTTTTGAGTCACTAGGCGAATAGATACTGATATCGAGTATTAAATTGGCAGTAAGATCTCATGTGCTGAGAATGGAGAAGAGAGTGTGGAATGACGTGGTAATAGGACAGTGATCTGTGTCGCCGATGGCAAGTGCTTCTTCAAATTCCGCGCCTGCACTGCCTGGCCAGCACCAGGTGCAATCATATTCATCAAGTTCCAAGCAGGACTAAATATAGGCAACAGAGGCCCGATTGCGACGAATCATCGAATTGAAGTCAGCGAGACACGATGGTGTTAGTTTGATTCGAGCAAAGTTATGTGGCATAAGCTCTATTTGCCACTCTCTAGACACTGTGGCCAAGGGACTTAGTCTGCAGCCGTCTTGCGCTAGGGCTTTGAAGATGAGAAGTCGAATCTCTGTCGGCAAGCCGTTCCAAGTTGGATCCCATTGTCTATTGCTAAGTGATGTTGAAGACATGATATGATAGACCGAGAGCGGTGATAGGTGTGGTAATGGGGCAATGTAGGAATATGAGTTAGAGAATCTAAGGTGCGAACGCATGCAATAGTTGTAGAAGAAGCGAAATACAGTTACTACCATACACGTAGAATGGCAAGAAATGGTCAGATCTATCATCTGTTGTGTGAACCCTCTCTGCGACTGTTGGTTCAATCTTGGTGGAAAGTTATATGTGATGTGGCAAGCTTAAACATTGGCCCAGCTAAGCGTCATTGAGTTTATCGGTGGCCCGCGAGTCCCATACTCGAGATACTGCGAAACTATGTACCTACTAAGGTATATTACGTTGGAATCCTTTACAAAAAGACTTGGACTTGCACTAATAAGAGAATGGCAACCCAATGTAACATGGGAGAATAACGTAGAAGGCGAGCATGTAGCTACACCAATCAAGCAGCATCATAGCTATTATAAGCTGACCCCGCAATCAACCCCACGTTTTCTGCTGCCTAGATGCGAAACATGAAGGATTCCTTCATCTCGACAGCAAGCTAAGCAACAATGTATCACCATTCAATTAATAGCTAGACACTGGTAAAGACCGCCGAACTTTGCTGATATATCACTAAATCCAGTGCTTGGTCCATATCTGCCTTCATCTCTTTAGCACCTCTCTAGCGCTATTGTTAATTCCACTTCAGCTAAGCATTGGCGTCAGCTAGCTGAACAATGTCCCACTCTGGGCTACTGGAAGAACCAACATTATTCGGAATCGGCGAGAAGAAGCGGGTATCGCATGATGCATACACTGTTGGGTGGATCTGCGTGCTTCAGTGTGAGCTCAACGCGGCAAAGGCTTTGCTAGATGAGCAACATGAACAACTTCCTTTGGCCGCAAAAGATGACAACAGTTATCTCCTCGGCCGGATGGCAGGACATAACGTTGTTATTGCCTTCACTGGATCAGGTAACTATGGAACAAATGCTGCTGCGCAAACCGCAGTACACATGATTCGCACTTTTCCCAATATTCGATTCGGCTTGCTGGTAGGCGTGGGCGGCGGAGCCCCGAATCGACCGGATCCAGGTGATCCATTCAATGATCTTCGGCTTGGAGACGTCGTCGTTGGTGTCACAAAGGGAAACCATGGCAAGCCATTAAAATCTAGCGCCTCTCTACTGTGACCTAAAGCTGACAGTTTGAGCCTAACCTGTAGGCGGCGTTCTTCAATATGATATGGGAAAATGGAAGGATGATAGAGAATTTTCTATCGAATCGCACTTGAGCAAACCACCTAGGGTTCTGTTAAAGGGGATTGAGTTGTTGCAATCCGAACACGATTTTGGCGAAGGTCAAATGTCTTATTATATACAACAAGTGGCTCTTAAAGCGGCAAAGCTTCGCGGTTTGAAACAATATCGATTCCCGGGTCGGGATAAAGATCAACTTTTCAGCCCAGCCTATCGTCATACTACTGGAGCAGACTGTTCAGTCTGTGATCCTACACAAGTGGAAGAGAGACTTTCTCGAGAGTCAGATGATCCTGTGGTTCATTATGGCCTTATTGCCTCAGGGAATGCTGTCTTAAGGTCTGCCAAACGTCGGGATGAGCTACGAGATGCTTGGGGCGTCCTATGCTTTGAGATGGAAGCAGCTGGCCTAATGGATAACTTCCCTTGTGTTGTTATTAGAGGAATTTGTGACTACTCTGATGATCACAAAAACAAAATCTGGCAGCCCTACTCCGCTGTTGTGGCAGCGGCATATGCGAAGGACCTATTAAGAGTGATTCAACCGCAAGAAGTCGAAACCATGGAAGCCATAACGAAAACCCTTGAGAAACGTAAGTGTTCGCCTTTCTATTTAGCGAATCTCCACTTTAGGCATATGTATATAACGTTAAGGATCCGTCTAACACTACTCTAGTCTTCGAGGACTTTGCAATAACCGGGGAAGCTGTTAGACGTATCGAGTCTAAAATTACCAGCAAAGAAGACCTTGAGATTCTCGAATGGTTAACGCCAGTAAACTATGGCCTTCAACAAACTGATTACTTTCAGAGACGACATCCTGGGACTGGCCAATGGCTTCTCAACTCGGCAGAATTCCAGCAGTGGCTTCACACAAGCCAGCAAACATTATTCTGCCAAGGTATTCCCGGAGCTGGGAAGACAATTCTCACATCAATCGTAATAAACGATATCTACAAACGATTTGATCAAGACAGCACTGTCGGAATTTCGTACATCTATTGCAACTTCCAGCGTGCCAACGACCAGCAAGTCATTCATTTAATGGAGAGCTTATTAAAACAGCTTTCTGAACGTCAACCATCTTTACCAAGTGTTGTAAAAGATTTGTATAACTCTCATCGACTAAAACATACAAGACCATCTCTTACAGAGATTCATGAAGCTTTACATTCGGTGGCTCGGATGTATTCGAAAGTCGTTCTAATAGTTGACGCACTTGATGAATGCCAAGCGTCTGATAACAACCGCAAAAAGTTTTTGGCTGAGATATTCGCCTTACAGAGTACCACGAAAGCAAAAGTTTTTGCGACTGCTCGACATATTCAGGATATTCGAAATGAGTTTGATGGAAGCATATTACTGGAGATTCGTGCGAAAGAAGACGATATTCGGCAATATTTAGAAGAACGCATATTAGGATTACCCTCCTTTATCTTCAAACGTCCAGATTTGCAAGAGAGAATACTGGACCAAATCGCTAACGCGGCTGATGGAATGTATGTTATATGGTTTTGATTAACAATGTCTCCTCTACTGACGCCAGCACAGGTTTTTGCTTGCCAAACTCCACTTAGACTCGCTCCAACATAAGCCTACCCCCAAGGCAATTTTTCAAGCTTTAGACAACTTGCCAAGGGGTAATGAAGGTTTGAATGAAACTTGCGAAACAATGAGGAGAATACGAAACCAGGGACTAGAGTTCCAACAGCTTGCTTTGCGAGCTTTATCGTGGATCACCTGCGCTATGAGACAACTATCCACATTTGAGCTTCAGACAGCACTAGCTGTAGAGAAAGATAGTTCCGAAATGGATGAGGATAACATCCCAGAGATTGAGGACATAGTCTCTGCATGTGCTGGATTAGTCACCGTCGACAAAAGCAGCAATATTGTTAGGTTGGTGCATCACACAACGCAAGAGTACTTTCAGCGGACGAAAAAGGATTGGTTTCCGGATGCACAAAATGAGATAACATCAACCTGCATGACCTACCTCTCATTCGACATTTTCAGCACAGGCGCTTGTGACACAGATGAGGCGATGGAGGCTCGATTGCAGTTCAATCCTCTCTACTCCTACGCAGCTGAAAACTGGGGACATCATGCACGAGATTCAATCAACCTGGACTTGACAATCTATTCCTTATTCAAAAGCCAATCAAGAATGGAAGCTGCATGGCAAATGAATGAAATGGATTACTCGCAAATAACATCCCCAATCTCTGAGGCCAGTTGGGTGACAGAGCTCCATCTGACGGCATACTTCGGACTCCAGGACTTTACAAAGGAGCTGTTAAGTGAATATGATATAAATTCACTGACTAGACTTCTGGAAACGCCACTTTCTTTGTCAGCTAGGAACGGCCATACAGCCGTTGTCAAGCTGCTTCTCGAATTTGGGGCTGATCTTGAGTCAAGGAATATAGATGACCAGACGGCACTTATGCATGCAGCTAGAAACGGCCATGAATCTATTGTCAGATTGCTTCTTATGAATGGGGCTGATCTCGAGTCAGAGGATGAAAGCGGTTGGACAGCACTTATGTATGCGGCTATGTCCGGTCATGAAGCTATTGTCAACATGCTTCTTGACATTGGGGCAAATATTGAGTCAAGGGATGCAGGTGGCCAGACGGCACTTACGCATGCGGCTATGTACGACCATGAAGCTGTTATGAAGCTGCTCCTTGAAAATGGGGCCGAGCTCGAGTCAAAAGATGCACATGGCCAGACGGTACTTATGCATGCAGCTAGGAACGGCCATGAAGCAATTGTCAAGCTGCTTCTTGATATTGGAGCTGATATCGAGTCAGAGGATGAAAGTGGTTGGACAGTACTTATGCATGCAGCAATGTCCGGCCATGAAGCCACTGTCAATCTGCTGCTTGAAAATGGGGCTAATCTCGAGTCAGTAGATAAAACTGGTTGGACAGTACTTATGCATGCAGCTATGTACGGTCCAGAAGTTACCGTTAAGCTGCTGGTTGAAAATGGGGCTGATCTCAAGTCAAAGAATAGGAGTAGTCAGTCGGCGCTTGACTTGGCGACTATGAGGGGCCATGCAACCATTATTAAGTTACTGGCTATGAAGTCCAACAAATAGTCTGTCCAAAGAATAACACCATCAAGGGAATGTTAGCAGGCGTGGCAGTTGGTACGATTGTGAATACTTGGGGATGTGTACGTTGCGTTCCACAAATACGACGCTCCTGCTCAGATCCCTAAGAGATAATAAAGCTTCATATTGCGAAATTATTTGAGCGCAGCTTCAAGGAAGCGTAGGGGTAAATCGGTTAAAGGCAGGCTATTAAAATAAATACTATTACCATAGACTATCTAGCCGTTCTATGTAGGTGTAACAATTAGAATCGGGCTGATTTATATGCATGGTGGTTTGTAGATTGATGATTGCTCCTGTGGTCATAATTCCTTCGCACAGTTTATACTTAGCATCATCTGTCATGACTGGGGATCCCACTTTTTGGAGTCGCTAGGCTCCATCATGGAAGTCAGCACCATTTTGTGCAACCCCGCAAGCCGGAGGACAGAAAAACCGAGACCGAGAATATTTCGAACACCACAAGTTGAATAATACACCTGTTATTTAGGTATCTGCTACTATAGCTATGTTTTCTCTGATATTTACTACTATATCTATATTTCTTTATGGGCTGCTACTATCTCTATATTTTTCTAGTAACTGCTAGCATAGTTATACTGTATTTCTCTAATATTGAGCTAATTACGCGCTTATTTTGCTGCATGTATGCACTTATTCATTTTACGGCCTCGTTTTCTCCGTCCTCCAACTTACCCCGACCCAAAAGTAATCACATTATATAGTGACTGCTACCTAAGAGCAAGAGTCACTGCACGGGTAGCAATATTCTTAGTTTAAAAGGGCTAACTCTTGTTTATATATATATTGGTCTAGTTGTGCTTTTGTGGTTCACAACCAACTTCAAAGGTTCTTCTATTGAGTTATGATATCTTCAACAAACCTCACCTGCAGTTAATGTGATGCCGAAAATAGCTCTGCCACCCTCGTGTAACTAGTTCATGCCACGAGCCTTTTTTTACCTCAAAAGCCTCACATAAAGTTGAATCGATAGAAGTGAATTACACATTTGCTCCATTGTTCTGGAGCAGGCAATCTGTCCGATCTTACTCAGCACTAAAGAGACTGTTTGTGAGATAAGTCACATATTCTGTCTTAGTCCCACTGGCGAAATGCGTATTTCTTTAGATCCATTGTTATCTATGAGGAGAAAAGGCTATATAATGATCCAAATGTTTCCCACCTTATTTAGAAAACAGAATGGTTCTTTCTATTCCTTCTATGCCGATCATTTACTACATATAGCTAATCATGTCAACCTTGCCCCTGTCAGCCACTGACCTGGTTTACCAAGTGGATGTATTGGAGAGCATTCGCCAGGGCCATCCAGTGCGAACCACAGAGCTCACCACCTCGCCTGAGCAGAGGAAAGCAGACAACGAGTATATCCAGACTGGGCCACCGATGCTCACCTTTCTAGGCGCCGCCTTACCCAAAACAATGTATCACACATACATTCATCCCTCACTGATCGCGCGCTTCGATCAAATACAGTCGGCACTGGGCAAAGTTACGACCACTATCATCGAGAGATGGTTCTCGGACAAAGGAGCAAATTTCCCATCAAGAATGCCCTTGGATGAACACGAAGAAGATGTGCTCAGGGTATGAGATCTAAAATACTTTGGTCGCTCTTGTCCTCCAGTCTAAACAGATGCATCAGTGGATCGCCTCGTCTGGCATTGTGCCAAGATATGCCGGAAGAGAAGGATGTTCACGCCCAGATTTCCTATTCTCGGCCACTTCTGAGAGCCCATGTCAGCCAATCATTTGTGAGATCAATGCTCGTTTCCCATATAACTCCTGGTTCTATGTCGAGGCTGCGACTGAGCCATTTGAGAGGGCTGGCCTGCGGGAGTCTTGTCTGAAGACAGGCCATGATTCCGTGGTAAGCATAAACTAAGTCCTGAAATAGTTGTTCGACATCATCTTATTGTGATTCTTATACGTAGGCCTTCGGAGATGCCGTCGTGAACCTTTTTGACTCATCGCATCCCGGCCATATCCTGCTGGGGAAACAATGGATAGGATTTGACATTCATTTGCTCCCGGACATCTTTAAACAGAGGACCGGGCAAGAGATGCGGATAATCTCACCATCTGACCTAAGGCTTATAGAAGATTCGAGCTCTCCTACAGGCTACCATCTTTCGTGCGCTGTTAAGGATAGCGAAGAACTGGAGCGAGTGTGGCAGGTCAGCATAGATATGGTACAGGCCGAGATTCGAGAATTTCCTTCAGAGATATTGCGCGAAATTGCTCGCATTTGCACTAACGATTTACAATCCATCTTTTTGCTTCATGACAAGCGTTTCATGGGCGTTATACTCGAAGAACTGGATAGCTTGTTGGGGGCAGGAGTAGTGAATTCCATGGAAGTGCAGTTATTAAAGGAGAGCATTGCGCCTACTTATGTCCCAGGTTCTGCCGGTTGGCATGCAGCGATTTCTTCACCAAATAGCAAGGATGAACTGGTGTTGAAAGATGCTCGTGGGGGAATTGGAAGGGGCCACACCTTTGGACACAACGTGACACAAGAAGTATGGGACGAGCGTCTGCGGGCGGTTGGCGACGGCAAGCTTGTTGACGGCAAGGCCATCGTGCTCCAAAAGAAGGTTGACCAGGTTTCCTTTGACATTTTAAATCTAGCTGGAGATGCCTTCCAGAAGCTGTACCTCATTGGCGCATGGGCAGCCGTAAATGGCCAATATCTTGGCGTAACTTCGATGAGGGTCGGTAACGATTTGGGGTGTGTGCCACCACCAGATGGTGGCATGGCCATTTTTTCTGTCACATCTGCTTCATAGATCATAATTTTAAACTTCTAAGATGACCACATATCTAAGCTCTTACAGAAGTGGGCATTGTCTATCAGGATTCAGCATCATCTGGTTTTCTCAATGTGCACAAAAGTTAATCCATCAAAATAAGGCGCACATGTTACAGTTTGAAGATTCAGTGTGTTAATAATAAGTCTCCAGCAATAAGGTTAATTTAATCATGGACGCACCTTCATTGTTTCTTGACGTCTTCATTAGACCTTCAAGGTTTAAGATAATGCAGGTTGAGCGACTCTATACTCTAGTATAAGTTGATTAGTATCATGTACTAACACATAAGGCCCTCGATAGAGGAGAATCTGAAGCCTCATAAAATTCTTTATCAGAATTAGAGGTTTGCTATTTCCGGGGGCTTGAAGTTCTAATTCAAAGTTACGAGGTTGCGGTTTCGAAGTGTTGAAATGAATGATATATAAGCCTCAACAGCCCTCTGGCTTTCGGCCTTTTTGCAGTTTCAACACGAAGCAACTGAAACGATAGCATAGATACATACCAACATTCTATCCTACTCGCTCTAGTATCATAGCGATTCTGTCAAATCCCTTCCGTCTTGCTATAATAACTGCCGTATCCCCATGCTCATCCACAATCCGCGGATCCGCACCAGCTTCCATTAAAATAGTCACAACTCCCTCAAAACCCTCACCGGACGCCAACATAAGAGACGATTTTCCATAAATCGTCGTCGAGTTGATATTCACATCTGCCCTTTGCGCTAGAATTTTGACGACTGCCTCATGTCCATAAGCCGTTGCGGTGAATAGCGGTGAATGCCCCCAAACATCTTTTATATCCGGATTCACTCCTTGATCTAGCAGCTGTTCAATGGTCTGAACATCTCCTTTGCCTGCTGCTTGCTTGAATTTTGCGATGCCATACCATTTCTCCCAATTAGACATATTAATATTCTGCTTGGATAAGATATTTAGAATCTCAACTTGACCACGTCTTGCTGCGGTTTTAACGACATCTTCTGTAATCGTAATCCGGTCTCCACACCGATCGAGGAGTATCGTTATTATTTCCTTACCCATATTCAAGTTTGCTGCCGCAGTCTTAATAATATCTTCTGTAATAGCAATCTTGTCCCCATATCGGTCAAGTAGCAGCTCCATTACTCCCTTACTTGCATAACTATCTGCTGCAGCTTTGAGAATATCTTCTGTAATAGTCATCTGGTCTCCTTGTCGGTTAAGGAGCAGCGCTATAACTTTGTTGTCATAATTTCCTGCAGCGGCTTTGATGATATCCTCTGTAATGACAATCTCGTCCCCTCGCCTGTCAAAGAGCAGCGTCATCATTTCAATAACCGACCTTGCTGCAGATTTAAGGACGTCTTCTGTAATAATAATCTGGTCTCCATACTGGTCAAGGAGCAGCGCCATCGCTTCTTCATCATCATAATTGCTTGCTGCAGCTTTAACAATATCCTCCGTAATAACAATCTGGTCTCCATATCGGTCAAGGAGAAGCGCCATCACTCCCTCACCAAAAGCATTGCTCGCTGCAGCTTTCACAATATCTTCTGTAATAACAATCTGGTCTCCTCGCCGGTCAAAGAGCAGCTCCATTACTTCCTTAGCCCCCGCTGCTGCGGCTTTAACAATATCCTCTGTAATAGTAATCTGGTCTCCATATCGGTCGAAAAGCAGTGTCATCACTTCCTTTGAATAACTCTTTGCTGCAGCTTGAACAGTATCTTTTGTAATAGTGACTTGGTCCCCATATCGGTCAAGGAGCAGCACCATCACCTCTTTTGTATAGCTATTAGCTGCAACTTTAACAACATCCTCTGTAATAGCAATCTGATGGCCTCGCTGGTCAAGGAGTAGTGCCATAACGTCACTACTATGATTTTTTGCTGCAGCCTTGATAATATCTTCTGTAATAGTAATCTCGTCTCCTCGTCGGTCAAGGAGTAGCGCCATCACTTCGTCACTATCATTTCCTGCTGCAGCCTTAATAATATCATCCGTGATGGTAATACGGTCCCCTCGTCGTTCAAGGAGCAACGCCATTACGTTTTTCCTATAATTTCCCGCTGCAGCCTTAATAATACTCTCCGTAATAAGAATTTGGTCTCCATATCGGTCAAAGAGTAATGTTATTATTTCTTTGCCGTCCTTCCAGTTTTTCGCCGCAGCCGTCACCGAGCGTTCGTTGACCTCTGCACCCAAGGAAAGTAATTTAGAAATAACACTCACAGACCCCCATTTGATGGCCAATTCGATCGGTGTTGCATTATCTGAATCAACACAATCCAAATCAAGAGATGAAATTAGTTTCCTCGTATTAGACTCTTGACAGAACTGGTTGGCAGTATAATCCACTAAAGAGGCAATTCCCCACCGTCCGGCTATATGTAAAATCGACATATGTCGTGGGATGTTGTAAAACTCTGGATCTTCGTAATCTTCCGGGATGTCGTAGTCTTTTGGAATACCGTTGCGATCCCAATGATCAAATAATGCTTCGAGCCAGTGCTCTCGGCTCTGTGAATTGACTTGAAAGAACTCGGCTTCTGAATCTCTAACTTCGAATCTTGACTTTGCCATACGCGCGTGGTCAGGCCATCTTTCAATTGCGTAGTTGAAGAAGTGTGTATTTGATTGCTCTCTGCCGTGGTATCTTTCCATAAGAAGATTCACGCATCGATGAACAAAATTTGCATGTGCCTCGAGTTCATTGATAAAATAATTTGAGTTGGCTCCAACTAAATAGTCTTTCACAGACTGATGTAGTAAAAGCACCTTTTCATCTTGTACAATGATCATTAGACGGCAGGATGCAATTTGATCGCGTGTAAATTGACCCCGGGTCTCTATATCCACTTCTTCTTCATATAACTGGCAAGCTTCCGAAAGCTCTAACACACTTAATGGACGCACGCATACAGCAATCAAGCTTAGAATACGTCGGATTGTGTCAACTCCAGAATCTTCTTGAGCTGTGTCGAGGAGCGTCGTATAAAGCGAGTGAAGCCCTTTGGGCATGTTTTGTAAGACTCGGACGGCGTCCTTCGAAGGGATTTCCCTTAGCTCTTCGCACGCTAAGCCCACCCAAAGAAAGGTCCCTTCCGCTTTGTCTCTAAGGATATTGCTGACTTGTTGTTTAACTTTATTTGTATAACGTTTTCTCTTTGCCAGCTCTGCCACCCTTTCGTTGATGCACCGATCAATATCTTTCTCTGCTTGGGCAAAAGATGCCAAGTCTTTATTCGCAAATTCATTCAAGTATTCGTCGATTTCCGAATATGGCCGGCTAGTGACTAAGAAACGAATCTTCGACCATGCATCTTGATCCAGAAAGGTTTCTTGAAACTGCTGCAATAGGATCTTTTGCGATTCTCTATCGCATTCATCCAGCGCGTCAATAATGCAGTACTTTTGACCCGTCTTCTCATCCGCCGCGGCGGCCATGAATATTGTCCAGAGAGCATCAAAAGATTTGAATAAATCTGCTCCCCTCTCCTTATACTTTGGTAGAATGTAGTCGAGAAGCTGCCGGTGCTGTTGGACCAGTTGGGAGAGAAGTCCTCTGATGACTGACGTGGCTGTCTTCCGCTTATCGAAGCTAGAGTCACAGAAAAAAAAGGCAAGCGTTTTTTTTTCTGTTGCTGAGAAAACTGTCGAAAGCTTTTCAGTGAGGAATATAGCCATCGTGGATTTTCCTATTCCAGGATTTCCATATAGCCAGAGGACATTGCTTGTCTTTTCCTGGCCAAGCCAGGCATTAAGTTCGTCCGTCTCGAGTATCCACTCGCAGGTGCCGGCAGCACGATTTCCCTTTTTGCGTTTCAGGGCAGTTCTGTCCTCGGACGGATCGGTTATGAAAAGGCTGCGCAGGCAGTCTTCTGCCACAGTGTTATTCGGTGTAATATTAACATTGCCCCTAACGTTGAAATCCCCTTGGCCTGTATGTTGGATTCCTTGGCCAGAAAAATTCGACGTTGCATTGCCTGTGTCAAACGACCCTACGCGTGGTTTCTGACCGACGCGCTCAACGGTTTCGATGAGCCATTGCCCGCTTAGCGGGCGCTTTCGGGAATTATCATCCATAATCGTTGATCCTGGATGTTATTGATTCCAATGGAGAGAAAATGAGGCCGATGAACAACTAAACAAAGCTTATCTTAACAAAAAGAAAATGAAGACCTGATGAATGTGACAGGGGGCATTCGAATGCTTATGGTGGCTTAGAGGTGTATATACTGTTATGTACATGTAGCCACGAGGCGAATGGACGGCTTTGATTGCTCCGGTGCGTGAACCATCAAGGCTGTCACTTTACTTGCTTTCTCACCGACAGCAGTCAGATAGTGTCTTTAATTGGCTGGAAGCTACATGAGCCACACCACAAGAGCTGGCGCGAGAGCCATTTACGATTTGCCACGTAGCGACGTATTTTAATTAAAAGTAAACCAATACTACGTAAACACATAGGTACTCTCCCGTACCTCTCGTTCACCTTAAGGCATCGCTGCATCGTGAGCTTCTCTACAACTATCTACGAGTCTCTAGTGCCTGATACAACCCAATTACCGTAAACGTCATACCCTACAGGGCGGTAGTAAGATTTAATACCATTAGCTGTAAGCAACGTACGCTGTTTTGAGATAAAGGCAACAGGACCAGTCATTAGTTTCTCTTGTATTGTTCCTACTTATATGTGCCATATCTGATGACGCCAACTCTCATAATAATAACCGACGCCCAATGTTATGCGGCTGCAACACTTCGTCGCGTACACCAAGAAATTGCTTTTGTATCCATTATCTAATAAGACTTTCTTCTTCAATGATATAATCTCACCCCTCACTACCTATTGGGAGCCACCTCTCTCTTCCGTACCATAGGGATATTGCGTTCAGATTCCAAGAAAATCGCAGTGGGGTGGACATTTGTTGGTCTTGAAGATCATTCTATGAACAGGAAAGGGCTGGAGCATCATGTCTTTATCGCTCTTCCACAGTTGTTATTTATGTCCCTAGATGTCTATAGTCCCATCTCTGATCTAGGCAACAAGAAAAGCTCGCCCCACAGACAATCTAGCACTTGGACTGTTAGTGCCAGTGGGGAGCATCGGCGTCCAAGAAGAAAGTAAACGGGCTGACGACTTTGGGTCGGCAAGGTCGGCTAGTGATAGCGTAGCGAAAGAGATGAATAGGCATAGGGCTGAGAAGGGTGGTATGAAGAATGTGTCAGCAGGTTATTGTCATTTTAGGGCTCAAATGGTCTGGATCTATCTATACTTTCTGTAGCTGATTCTTGTAGGTCGGTGTTCAAGTCTACATGTATTGTGTCATAATATCTAGGAGCTACCACTCCAAATTATCCCTGATGCATTCACTGAAGAGACCGATGTTTTTACGATGAGTTATCTCGTGGAAGTAGAATAATCCCAGTGTAGAATATTGTTTGACTCGGGTACCAGGGGGAAGAAAACTCTCGCAAACAGTGTGCCCATTATTGCCTAGACAAAAATAGAGTAGAAAGACACTCACGGATACCTCTTCTTAAACCTTAAGTGTAGGCTAAAGTATAGGTATTCTATTCACCTTCTATGTATTGTGGCTCAAAATGTTAACTTACATCATTTTAAACTTTTAATTGCGTATACAGGTAGAATTCCCTACACACCTACGTTCCTCTATTCTTTTCTTCCCTTAGGTACCTAGTAATACTTCTACTATTGCATGATATCTCCTATTTTCTTTTTTGAAAATCTTCAATATTAAGTTACTCGACAGGTTACCCAACAGGCTCTGATTCTGCTCAACTTGAACTTGACTACCTTTATCAGACGACTCTCTTATTGTCTCGACTTACGCTATTATAACAGTATGGGTGTCTGGAAACAGATAGTCGGGTTTCTTCATCTAGGGCGATCTTATTCTTGTCGACTCGATCTTCTCGAACAGCTGCAGTCTCCTCAGACAGATCATCCCAATCAGCCAGCTTCTCATCCTCTAGGACGGCTTGCGATCCCCACAGAAATCATCCTAATGATTACAAAAAAAACTTGACAAGCCTTCACTCCTATGCTTTGCCTTGACCTGTCAAACGCTCAAATGTTATTGTTTCCCCAGGTCTCTAAATCTGTCCTCCTCGGAGCAAACCGAGTTCCTGCTTCTCTTAGAAAAGGATGCAGCCAAATATTACTTTTGCCATTTTTGTGTCAAACTTCATCCATGGTATGCCTGCTGGTTTGATCATTCTCAAAACCTGAGCAGGGACTTCTACACCGAAATTGGAGACCACTGTAGAATGATGAATTGGTTTCACCATTTCTCACTCAGTCTTCCTTATCCCCTTGCTCGGGTTGTCATGAATCGGCATTTTTATGGCGCATCCCACGGCGTCTGTGTCGATAAACTAGCGCATCGTGGCCAACTGACACATTCACGCTGCTGCTGGACAAGCTCTAGAGACTGGGAAGCTCGAATTATCGACGATCAACTGATGTTATCATCAACCATTAGTTTGGGTCCTTTACAAGATTCTGAGGGACTCAGAACGGTTATCAAAACGGGATTACTTTCTTTATGTCGTCATTTAACAACCGAAGTGTTGTTCCCTCATCATCAGATTCCCACGCAGGTTATACTTGGCTCTCAGCCAGATCACTTCGCCCAACATCTTCAATCAGTCAATTCCTGCCCTATATGCATGACAGACTATTGCATTGACATCAATTGGAAGGGAAATGGTTGGATAATTGAAATCATTACATATCATATGCTAGGAGGTATCCGATCGCCATGGGATTGGACTTGGCTTGCCATGGCTTATTTTCCTGACGAGGCTGTCAAGATACCCCGACACAGACAGCCATCAGGACATCAGCCAGGGACCGTGAGATATATGTGGAACAAATTGGATGATCATAAATTTCATCCCAAGAGAGAATGGGTAGCACAGTTTGGAGGTCTTAATTGTTTACGGTTTGCTGTAGAACGCACCAAGCCAACAAGTTGACTCTGCAGAGTGCATTTTATACTTTCTCTTATGCCTCAAGTTAATTATGAACAATTCTAACTGTCTGAAAACTTCGCCGCTCTCAATACATCAAGCTAATTAAGTATGGATATTAAGAAGTCACCTTTGTAAGCTTACAGCTCTCCTATGATGAGGGAGTGGCTAATCGGTACTCCTAGTTGACTAACCAGCACTCCAGCGACTGCATGAAGTTTGAATCTTACAAGAGGAAGACCATTTATGTAGTACTATAAGCATTTAATTAGCTAATAAATACTTAGTTCTCTAAGCGTCTGCTACTGTAGCTGTGTGTTCTCTGGTGTTTTCTGCTGTATCTACATTTGTCTAGGGGCTGCTACTATATACATATATTTTTAGTATTTATTACTGTATCTGCATTCGCCTAGTACCTGACTGAGTAATACTCAGCATTATTCGTCACATGGGATGCTGAATAGCAGAATTGGGGTGCTAAATAGGCTTTCCCTATGAGAAACTGATACCTTAAGTTGATTCAATCAGTAATATTAACGGGCGAGGGACTTTGTAGTTCATACAATAAGAAATCAACACCAAATACTCATCACTACTCGCTCCCAGCCATATTCATTACTTCTGACACCGAGCTCCTGTATTTCCTTTTTTTCTTTCTCTCTTTTTCCTTTCTTTTTTTTCGTCCTCAGCTAAACTCTCAAGTCATCTGAAAGACCCAGTGAGACTCCCTTTGTTTGTGAAACTATGTTGACTCTGATATGCTTTTTCGTGTGAGTTCACTACGGCTTCGGAGTGCTTTTCTGTCTGGTTCACAATTGTTTAGATGATAATTGCGACTCTTTTGCGACTGCCTTTTTTTTCTTGTTTATATTCCGGTGATAAAGCCACATGATCTCCCGGCGATGGTGAGAAGAAACTTGGGAAAATCGAAACGAGGCTCAAAAATTGATAAAAAAGTCCATTCTGTAGAAGACTATTGAGATATATAAATGTCATCAAAAATCCTAAAAAGAATATGAATCATTTGCACCTAAACCCAATCCTCGGCGACTTGAGCTTGTATTATCCGTCTTTCTTGATGCTTAAAAGAAGTACTAGAGAAATTACATCCGCGGCAACTGATATCGACCAAACCTAATCACTCACATTCGATTGTTGAGGCTAGTTCGGATCCTCATAGTCATGAGATAGTGGGATCAAGCCTGGACTACATACAAGCTTTCTTGCAAGGTCTTGTGCATACGCACACATTGTCATTGTCGGATTCCAACTTCCTGACGTGGGGAAAACCGCTCCACCCGTAACAAACTAAACATACATTGTTAGTTGAGGCCTGTAACGAGAACTAATGGAAGTACTCACTACATTAGCAATCCCATGTGGTCTGTAGAAGCTGTCCAACGAGCCACCTTGGTGCTTGCGTCCAACAAAAGCCGTGCTCGCCTCATGTACCACTCCAGGCGCACGAACCGATTCAGTGGAGGGCTTCTTTTTGACCCATTCATGAGCTCTGTCGTCCCAGTACTCAATAGCTTTTGGTTGGTTGCCAGAGAGGGCTTCAATTGTTTGGTAGATTGCTGCGTCCATAGTATCCCACATCTTTTTATCTTTTGGGCTCACTGTATATTGTACGGTGACATTGGATGCAGGATCATGTGTGTTGTTAAGTTTGACCCAATTCTTCTTATTGCCTTCATCCAGCTCACCCAATCCCGAGCAGACTGTCATTTCATATTAGTGTAGCCACTTAAGAGGTAAGTGTACGTGCTTACCAAAAACAATATGCTTCTCAGAGCCCTTGAGCTGCTCATCCGTGGCGGCTGCGGCATAATCAGGACATTCTCGTCCTGCGTCATCGGCGTCAGCCTCTGGATTGGGACTATGAATTGCAGAAATCCCAATATGATACTGGCGATGTGTAGTCGGATCTTTTCCAGCAAGATACATGCAAGCAAGCTGGAATGAATCTTTCCCATCCCAATGGATAGCTTCACCTGGAATACGTGCTGTAATGTTTGACCGCACATGACCTGACAGGCGTTTGCCAACATTGCCGTTTGAGGGGCGACACTCCTCGAATGAGTTGAGAAGTAATGTAGCATTAGGAACGGCCTATGATGGATGTCAGTATCTTGCTTTTCACGGCTATAATAGGGGTAGTGTTCAAGCAACTTACTCCAGCGCATAAAACTACTTTTGTATTGTCGTCAGTCCATGAGAGCAAACCCCGATTGGTTTCGATAGCTCGGACGACTCCTCCCTCATCGGCCTTCAGTCCGGTGACGGTACAATTGATCATTAACTCTAATGGCCGTCCTTCTCCCTTCTCGGCAAGTTTGCGCTGACTTTCGTGCAGTGCAACCAGTGGGCCAGGAACGGAAAACTTGTTGAAGCGCAGGGTGGATGTGCGCGACTTAGGACCAACAGCCAAGGGAGCTGGCTCGACAGAATTAGCAGTGGGGATTTGGCCTAGTCTCTTCTTGAGAAGGTCATCAATGGCATTCTGCATTTCACAGTAAATGCCGTCTCTTATTTTGTCAGCTGGTATGACATTAAGCAACTTCTCAGCAGCACTCCAGAAGCCGTCCTTCTTGGTCGCATCAATCATTGACTTTGGGAAGTCCCTCATCAAGTCTTCAGTAGGTTGTGGGCTGTAGGAGGACCAAAAGGTGCTCCTCCCACCAAAGAATGGGCATGATCCATGGAGGAAGCCAAGTTCCTTCGTCTTAAACGTCTCTGTAGAAAGTGTCCAAGGATATGTTTCCGATGGGCCCCCGAGCACCGTCTTAAATGGCAGAGGGAGGTTTTGAAAGTGGGTTGGAAGCCAAAAGTCTATTAGCAGTCAGTATCAGCAACATTTCAAGACGCATTTAGCAATACATACCACCTCTTTCAATGCACAAAATTCGCTTCTTCTTATCATGCTTCAGGACTTCATCGATGAAGGCAAGTGCGGTGAAACCGGATCCAATCACAATGTAGTCAAACTTGCCATGGGAAAGTATATTTTCCCAGGTATTATCACTAGAGTTGCGTTAGTATTGGTTAACCGAGAACACAGCTAAAGAGTGACAATAACCTGACAAAGTAGTCCTGAACCATGACAGATGTGGCAGATGGATTCTGCACACCAGGAACAGGGAATCCTCCTTGTGTTGACTTTTGAACAGGATGGAGAGATCCTTCGCCACTTCCATTGGGAGAGCTATCGTCTATACGTGATGGTGCCATGACTAACGAAATTATATTGTAATGGTACCAAGGTCAAGACTTTTTGAAGAGTACAATTGTTTTTCTGAATGTAATTGTCTGTTGAATTATAAGAGAATAACACGGGTAACTGTGGGGGGAGAACTATGTACACTTTTATATCGCAGCTCCCAGCCGCATTCCACTTCAATATACGATTCTCTAATACGTTGGAGCTCTATCTGTCTAGTTTTGGTAGGAAAGGTGACTTGTGATTGACTTTTTTACACTATTGATTCGACCACAGCCGTCTGGATCGTTCTGGAGTGCGACCCTGTCACGCATGGGTTATAAAGCTATAGGCCGTCTGTCTTTCGCAGGCGGAGCCTACAGACGGCCTGAAGAGGCGCTCGGGAAGTAGCTGAGTTTATTGTCATTTTGGCGGCAGATGTGCCCAGGGTGCACCTCTTTCCTTGCATTACAATCCATAGCGCCAATTCAGCTGAGCTCCCTTCCAATCGCTTTATGTTAGACCCCAGTCTCAGCTTCCCGCCATAAGCCGCGCCACCACCTCTTCTGCCGCTCTTCTGCATCCGATCAATAGTTTTGCGGTCGCGGCTGCAGCAGCTGAGATTCCGCCAGTACTACTTATTATTCTATGAGCTCTCTTACTAAGAGGAAAGGATGGTGGTTAATGACAGCAAAGGGAGGCTCGAGTTGCCAATCACCCTCCAAATCACCAAGCTCAACACGAATGGGAAACCAATGTATGGACAGTGCTGCACTCGCTTCTCATGGTTTCCCAATGAATGACAGTCTAACAAACACCTAGATTTAGCTGTCCCCGTGAATAATATAACATAGTAGCACAATCACAAACCACAATTTCACATACTGGGTATTACTCACTATTACTTGCATCACGGGATGCTGGATAGCAAATTTGGAGTGCTGAATAGGCGTTCCTAAAAACAAAATAACACTCTCAAGTCATCTGAAAGACGCCGTCAGACTCGTTTCTTTTTTTTTCTTAGAAACGGTAGTGCTCACTTTGACTTGCTTCTTTGTGTAATTTTACTATGGCTTCTGAGGACTTTTCTGTCTGGTTCGCAATCGTTTAGGCGATACTTGCGACACTGTTTACTACTGCTTCTTTCTTTCTTACTTACCTTGTGGTAATACAACCGTAGTATTTTCCAGCAACAGAAACTAAGAAAAAACCTCAGGAAAATCGAAACGAAGCTCGAAAGTATCGAAAAGAGTATAAATAGGCGGTCCCTTATATGAGCTGATTGGCTGCTTATATTGCTAAATGTATGCATTTCTTCATTTTGTGGTCTTGCTTTTGCTGACTTTCGCTTGCCGGGCTTCACTAGTCGTTTCATTTACGTTACATACACCTTTGTAAGCTACAAGGCGGATCCGGTATCAATATTATTCTAACGATCAATAGATTTGAATGAAACTAGTTGAGCTAAGCCTCGATGCTGTTCAGGGTTAAAGTGGACTTGGATATGTGCCGCCCAGCTAATGCGTCGTATCTCGTTACGACGAAGAGCGTATTCGAAAGGGGGACTCGTTTATCGTTTAGCCAGCTTAGTTCGCTCCTGTTGGAACATCGAAAGCGGAACCTCCGTGTACTGAAATTGAAGCCTTCCAGACCCAGAATTCAAGGCTGTCTTCATAGCGGGTCTTCCTTTGGTCCAAGAAATGGAACTGTAACTGTGACCAAGGACTCGCCGTGCTTTTCATTCTTTTAAATACTTGCTGGTTGTCTAGTATTCGCCCTGATTTGTCAACTAAAGCGAAGTAAGCTTGCTATATCCTTTATATTTTATTTATCCGTCCTGGTTGTTTTGTTTACGCCTGTAGTATCTACCATGGCGTTCGAGACTTACAAACCTTCGCTTGACGATCCAAACGCCTGGGTGCCCTACCGATACTATCCCAGCGTTCCTGCTGCCGCCGTATTCATCGCTCTCTTTTCTATCGTAACCATTGCTCACATCGCTATCATTGTCACACGTCGAACATGGTCATTCACGCCTTTCATTATCGGCGGTCTTTGTGAGTGTTTTTCTTTAAACACCAGCTACTCGGCAAGCTAACACGAAGTAGTTGAACTCGTCGGCTACATTGGTCGGGTTATATCAGCCGGGGACATTTGGGCTCTAGGACCATACATCGTTCAAAGCATCTTACTTCTTGTGGCACCGGCGTTATTCGCTGCATCGATTTATATAATACTCGGCCAGATTATGGTCTTCGTCGACGGAGCACAATTCTCTCTGGTGCCTAGGAGATGGTTGACAAAGGTATTTGTCGCCGGAGATGTCGTCTCGTTTCTTCTACAAATGGCCGGTACGTTCGCAGAATAACTCGTCTCATACAATGTGGCGTACTGATGAAAGACTCAGGTGGCGGTATTCAAGCAGCCGGCACATTAGATTTTCTCAATCTGGGCGAGAAAATTATCATTGCTGGACTTTTTGCACAAATTGCCTTCTTTGGATTCTTCATCGTCGTCGCCATAACCTTCCAGGTGCGATTCACGCGACATCGAGGGGCATTGAGTCTGAGACTCGCCAAATGGAAGAAGCACATGCACGCATTGTATGTCGGCTCCTTGCTCATCATGGTCCGGTCTATTTTCCGCGTTGTCGAGTACTTGATGGGCAATAACGGCTTCTTACTTCGTCACGAGTACCTTCTTTACATTTTTGATGCCACCCTCATGTTTCTCGTCATGGTTCTGTTTCTTTGGGTTCATTCAAGTCAACTGAAATCTTCAACCCCCTCCGAAGAATCATCCTATACTTTGGTCATTGGCGCGAACGACACTTTGAAACACAAGGGATCTTCGCAACACCCAAGACATCGAGTATAGATGGATACTTGTGGTTGTCTCCTTTGTGCTTAATATTCATTGTTTTTCCTTTGCGGTAGGCCTAGATTATGCTATGTACATAACTTACAGTGGTCGTTATCACTGTAAAAAGGTTAGAGATGGAACAAAAGCTTTTACTCGGATACATACCTGTGTTGACTCCCCGCATCCAAACACAAGCGAAGAAATCTGTCAAGTTTGGTTGCCAAGCCTTCATCATCTCTCGCACAGATGCCTATCATAAGTCCGGCAATCCTTAAAGACAACGCAGTACGTCATAGTTGATGCCATTGCTGCTTCTAAGCTTGCTTATCCGATCGAGCATATAAGCTCTAACCTCACAACTAATGATGTAGTGTCTTGAGGCTGTCGCATGTACAATTGGGAAACTAACTCGGCGAGTATAACAATAACAGGGCGGTAAACTGAAAAGGTGCTGCGCAAGCGGTGAATAAAGAGTACAAAGCTGGTATGGCATGGGGACCTTGAATGCAAAGTGCAAGTGGGCAAAGCTTCGGAGGCACAGGTAAAAGATGATATATCCAAATTCGCTTACTGCATGCAATGCCATTGTATTCTTTTTCTGCCCTACGCACATTCGAATCTCGAAATTCACAAATTCTGCCTGACTCGGCAAGATGTGGGCAACATGGATTGGGGGTGTTGGATCTAATTGTGGACGGAAGGGTGGTGGGACTCAGGTGTAAGGATGAATCCATGCAGATTCGTCCATCGCATTTCGTTCCGCAAATGAGACCCGTCAGTTCTTCGGTAGATCATCGTAGCGCGTTCGTATCTCGTATTCCTTCGTGTCCATGTCCGAACATGACCCACCTTTCTACTTCCGCTCGTCGGTTGGAATGCAAATGTCTATCGCCACGCTCGCATCTGCTCGTTCCTCGTCTTCTCTCGTTCGTTCGTTCCTCTCCTTGCTAACTTCACTGTGCGATTTGTGATTCCTCACACACATTATAGCCACGGAAATGGCAGGCTCATCTCCACCCGCGAGCAAACGCCGAGCTCATACGAAATCGAGAACAGGTTGTGCCGAGTGTAGGAGGAGGCGTGTCAAGGTGTGTAGCTTTCTACAAATTCTTGTGTCGTCAACTGCGCCTAAAAGCGCTCGTGCTGTACAATAGTAGTCAAATCGATCTAACGCTCTGTCTCTACAGTGCGGAGAAGAGAAGCCGAGTTGCAGACATTGTTTCCGACGAAGTATCCCATGTCTGTATCCGTCTCAGGATCCTCTCCCGATTCACCCGGCCAAGGCGGGCTCATCTCCCGTGAGTGTGGTAACAGCAGCAACAAGTAATACTGCCGCTGCCACTGCAGCTCAACTGCGGCAGTCTCCTCTGCCGGCTGCAACAAGCTCTCGATGTCATTCCTCTCTCGGAAGGGTTGAGAAGAGTGGTGACACAATTCCAACTTACACCATCAAGGACATGGCTCTATTACACCACTGGACATGGTCGACGAGCAAAAGTGTTGCCGACTTTCCCGACGTGAGCCGCTACTGGCAGACCGTATTTCCACAGATTGCGTTTGAGCATACTTTCGTCATGCACGCCATTCTCAGCTTGGCGGCTTTGCATCAGGCATACATTTACCCAGAAAGAAGAAAGCAGCTGACAATGGAGGCTATGCGGTATCACAACCAGGCAATACACGGCTTCCAGCGCGGCATCGAGCATATGAATGATGGTAATAGCGATGCGCTGTTCGCGTGGTCCTCGTTAAACATCATTTATGTGTTTGCCACGTACGGGCAACTTTACGACGATGTGGAACTCGATATGACCCCAGCAGCCCGAAAGTCACGAGTACTAGGCGTGGAGTGGCTTCCAATGGTACGTGGTGTTGAAGCCATTCTACATCCCGTGTACCAGCACGTCCGATTCGGACCATTGAGTTCGCTATTAAGCACTGGAAATTGGGATCAGCTAGATCCGGACTCCGAGCGTGTAGCCGATGATGAGCGCTTCCGTAACCTTGGCGATATATGGGCAGATAGTGGTGACCGTGAAATCTATGACAAGACCTTATTTCTTCTCAGAAAATCTCTAGCATATATGAAACAGTTCGAAACTATGAATGCTGAGACCGCGGGGTCTTTGACTTATAACAGAAGATTGTCTGGGCCTATTGTCTGGGTATTAACCACGCCTGGGGAATATTTTCAGCGATTACACCAACGGCAACCACATGCGATGCTGCTCTTTGCTTATTTTGGTGTGGTAATTCATAGCTTGAATGGTTACTGGTTTTTTGAAAGATGGGGGAGGAATATCGTAGAAGTAGTTGATGAGCTATTAGGGGAGTACTGGAAACCGTGGACAGAATGGCCAAAACAGGCTGTAGGTCTTTCATATTAGTGGCTTCTTAGCTGTCAATAATATTTGCCTAATTACACGCATTTATCTGTACAGGTATAAATGAGTCTATCTTTCTACAAGACGAATAGTGATTTAAAAGCCTCACTACCAAAGAATTCAGATTCGCGCGTGCTAAGTCATTTCCGATCCAAGTCTTTGATGGCGTTCGGCGAATGTTCTCAAATTGACTTCATAATCCGTCGCGGTTTTGTGCTTCATTGATGCTGCCAATTCACTCGGATGCACCACATTCAATAAAACCATGACTAAGAACATGAGCAGACCATCAAAAATGTACAAATATGCTTCGTGGTGAAGCAGATACCCATTGAAGCCCTGGAGATACTCTACCACTCTGAAAATGGATCTCACCATGATGAGGGTACTTGCTATATAGAGTGTGTTCATGTGTTTCTGCCATGGGAGTTCGCTGGATAAACGGATCGTAGGCACGCGACGAATGGATAGGTGGAATTTGACAGCGATCACCATGAAGAAATCGAAGAAGACGAGCTGAACAAAGAGCCCGACAATGATAATGTGTGATCCAGTTTCTAGAGCAGAAGCAGTCCCCGACGCTTGATAGCCGCCACCTAGAGAGAATTGAGATATTAGCTATCGTCTCATAAAAAGATTGAGAACGAAGCCAACATGATATGGGCTTGTTTTTATACATACCGCCGCCTTGAAGAAAAAAAGAAAGGGCGTCTCCGAAAACAAAGACCTTGGTCAACCATTGCTTTCGGATAAGGCAATGGGACTCGCCATCCACAAGGGAGATGACTCTCCCCAGTTCCATGTAAATTGTCGCAGCAAAGAGAGCAGGTGCGACGAGAAGGAGGAGAGATTGGGTTATATACGGTCCTAGAGTCCAGTTTGGCGATTCTTTGCCGGATGCACAACGGGCAGCATAACCTATAAACTCAACTAGCAGAGAATCAGCGTTAATAAAAGGTGTTACTGTTTTCTTTCCTCCTCAGAATAACAGATGAATGAATCTTACAAATACCCCCAACTATAAGGGGAATGAGGAACCAACACCGAGTCCGAAATGATTGGTACATATGGAAGCTAGTTGTTCCCAAGAAAAGGAGAACAAAGACAACAGCCCCGCCAATTGTAGGATTGTAGTGATAGAGCCTGAACTCCTCCACACTAGGGCTTGCCTCTCTGACGATCAAAGCGCCCACCAAGAGTTGGGTGTCGGTATCCATGAAGAGCAAAATAACAAGGAATGAAGGAAATGAACGATTCTCAAAACTGAAGGTGCTGTGATTCTATGTCAAACCACTACTTGAGGTTTGATTACTTTAACCGTATATGAAAATAGCAGTGTCGTTAATGCATGTTATTCTTAACAACTTATGGAGAGCGGTGGTTAAATATGGCAACGAAATTGATAAGAAAGGAGAGACTGTGTTGAGAAAGCGAGGCGGTGGCAGACTGATAAAAAATTCTAAAAAATTGGCATCAGTATCTATTTATATGCGCCTCTCAACAAGAAGATTCAGGTATAGTAAGTCAAAATGTTAGCACTGTTTTTGCGGAGTGGCCGAGCTAAATGACAGGACTGGTGGCTGAGTTTTCGCATATTAGCGTATGCTCCGATGTCAACCTGGATGGTGTAACACAATATAGAAGACTGGGGTGGATATATGTGTAGCCCAAGAGAGAGACGGTAAAACCCCCCGAGATCAACTCCTTGTCTCTTTTACATAGGCCGACTTTATAAGTCATTGCGCTCACCAAGCGCCAAGCCTAGTCAGGTAGCGAGCTCATAAACGCACTTACGTCTAAACTGGAGAAGAAGGTATTCCCTATTGTAATAGTTATAGTTCCTTTGCCCCGACTCAGAGATTACTGAGGGGACTTGGTTAAAAAGTTGTTGTTCACATATATCTAGTAAGAGTTGGTCTATCAGCCGAACACAAGGATCTTCTTGGGCGGTTTTTGATCTTCATGATGCAAGAACAAATTCCTAGAGCAGTTTGGGCATAGCGAATTGTTCAGCACTCTTCACAAGGCAGACTCATCCATCTCCTGGGATCAGATCAAGGATAAAGCCTTGCAAGATGAAACCGCATAGGTAGCCAGGAATTTTCAGAAACCTTCCAGGGATTGTTCAGAGGCGCAGCTGAGGAGCCTAAAAATAATTGGCAAGGAGAAGAGGCTACTTTCGCTGTCCCACACCCATGATAGTGGATTGTCGTATTTCGTACTTGTATGCTAGAGCGCCACATAGTAGGTAACCCCAGACCAATTCCCAGTCTTTGATCGTTTAGAAAAGCTCTTGGATTCATGCTGAGTATACTTTTGGAAGCTATGTTGCCAAACTACAATTAGCTCAATATTGGATTGGACATTCTGCCAGAGAATCCGAGCTACACTTAAACCTTGGGCTACAAGCAGGACCAAGATTTGTCCATGAAGCTTCAATTATGAAGTTTATAAATACAGATCAGGTACCCATCCAGAAGGCTGGAGGCTTGAATGACAATGATTCCACAAGAGCATCAGCAACCAGGAGGAATCGTACGCCAGGGCCACCATCTCGCATATACTTTTTTGCAAAACCCGCCCATACCACACGAAAGCACATGTTGTCCGTTAAACCAGTACTTGTGACTCAGATACAACATTTTGACAGCCAAGGTCATCTCGAGGAAACGGTTGATGTTCTCTCCGCAGGCTATTGGACTTCCTGGTTCGACAAGGATATCCGAGAATTTGCTCGAACCCAAAAATGCTGTCCCGAACTCGTCATGATGAGCGAAAATATCTATGATGTTGCGCGACTATCGAAGAGGTTTATCGGAGCGGTGCTTGGGAAAGCCGACACAAGCGGTAACACAGCAAACTTATGGATCAACGATATGTCCTTTACCATGTGCAGGAGCCTTGGAAGTAACACTTATGATATTGCCATATACGGCAAGTTAGCTGTTCAATGGAGACCAACATTAAATCATACGGTTCGTGCTTATTACTTTGCATCATGAATGATAGAACGTTAATACAGACAGGTAATCGATGGTTTTGAACTAAGAGAGACCGACGCGGATAGTCTCATTGCGAAGTTCGGCAAAGATTCCATCGAAATTTATCAGCTCGATGCCACTGCTGACCTTCAAAGCGTCGGATTCGCAAGCATACAGCAGCGAACCAATGCAGAAGCAATGGTTCTGCTCACAGCTGTTTGGGTAGCCAATCAGGAGGGCTGGATCTTCCCAGATGCAGTGTAAAGCAGGATGTGGATGACGATAGCGGAGAAGAATGCCCCTTTGCCCCCTTTAATTATATATCATTATAATGTAAAGATTTTCCAATTCATCTAATACTTAGGTCATTAATAACTAAAACGTGCATATTTTTCATGGTCGGTTGCTGAGATGCTACTCTAATGTAAACGAACTAACTTGACTTGGAGGGTATGTTAATTCAAGCGGAAATAAAACCCAGAGCTGGGTGGCCTAGTGTGGAATTTTCTTTGGTGACACCAGTGAACGGTGAAGATTTGAGAGTCAAGTTGAAACGGGTCTACAAATGTAAGTGGTAGGTAAGGCATACAAAAAGCTGTCGTCCAAAACGTCCAAGGGTGGCTCGTTTACAGAACGAAATACGACACGCTATCCGCAAACCCATGTCCATGTCCACATCTACATATGGAGATTGTCCGACAGAGACTCGGCTCTTCCCACTGCCCTGTCCGGAACGAGTCAAGTAGGTTTCCAGCGGACGACTCCCCAACCTTAGATGAAAGACATAAAAATTTATTTTAACCTATTGTTACTCTAGTAGACCTGTGCACTGGAAGCTTTATCTTGATTAGGTGTTTTCCATTTTCTACATCCAAAGACTTTAAATCTGGGGTTATTTATATAAGTCCGATTTTAGCAGTTAGCTAACCCCTGCGCTGGAATAAAATATTATTTCGCCCCCCTGCTTAATATTTAAAAAACAAAGCTTCTACCATTACTGCCGGAGTAATCACAGGTTGTTCGTCTTTAAGAATTGGATCATCTTCTGGAAGCTATCTGGCCCACTCTTGTGGGCGGCAATGGCATGCCCAGCACCCGCCGCGATGTACGTTTGACTTCCTTTCGACGCGGCTGGATAGAATGTAGACAAAGTCACGACGTTCTGATCCGTCGGGTAGAGACAGTTGCCGCCGCAGAAGACGAGATCATGTTGACCATTGACAATCTGGACTGGCCTAGTGAACTCTGTTGACGGCGCAACGATGCCACCCAGCGTGAGCAGGACTCCCAGTGTATTCGTCTGCTTGTTGGCAACTTGTTTTCTGAACACATCCTCATCATAGTTTGGGTACCGGTAGAAGGCAAACTGGATGCCGGCAGCTGACTGCTGCGTCAAGAAGCCTGTGGGCAACTTTTTGAACTGGGGTGCCGGGTCTGTGTTTGCCTCAATGAAGTTGAAGGCCGCGACGGTTAGTGCGACTGAGGCAGCACTGGCGCTGGTGCCGGACAAGATTACGGCGTCAAAATCCTGCGGATATTGCGTCGTGATGCCTTGTGTCAGCGTACTTCCTGCGCTGTGCCCAACACCCACGACGTTGTCGAAGCTGTAACCGCCAAATTTGGCCTGCCGGAGCAGACCAACCAGCTCGTGCGTGACGGCGACCTGAGTAGTTGCCTGCACAACCTGGATGGGATCCGGGTGATCGGACTTCCCCACGCCCAACTGGTCGTAGGAGAGCGTGGCGTATCCTGCTGCAGAAGCCTCGTCGACGTAGCTGTAGCCTGGGGCAATGTCCCAGTAAGTGTGGTCGAGAGTGGCTCCGTGTGTCAACAGTTGCACTGTCTTGACCTGGGCCAACTTGTCAGGGTCTGTTGGTAGGCAGAGCTTGACGAAAATATTATAACGGCCGGATATAACACTGGGTCCAGCGATAACTTCGGAAATCCAGGCTGCGTCCGCCTGGAACAACTCGACAAATGACTCAGTTACGGCCCTCTGATCTTTAGGTGCCTCATAAAGAAGTTTGGTGCCGGTTGTATTCACAGACACCGCGACATGGCCAGAAATGCAAGTCGAGCCGCCGCCGGACGATGGGCCAATGGCAGGATTGGAGAAGCCATCGGTGCTGCAATTGGCTGAGGTAAAGCCCGAGAACGGGTTGAATAGTAACGCCATTTTGAACAAGGTAGAGGCGTTCATCTTGGTGGGAAGCAGATGGATGTAGAATCAAGGTGAACACACTTTTGGAACACAATGGCTGTTTTTATACTAAAATGGTTGTCTTGATGGCGGTGTTCGGACGACCTTCATATTGAATGGTTGCCTTGGGTCGCAGGTGCAACTCCGCTCTGCCTTGTCAGAACGCGTAACGTGCTACAACCAACAGCTTGCCAATTCCGTCTTTAACACGCTGAAATATGTTGTTAGGTCTGGCGGTCTGTCACTCCGTAAGCAAGGAAGAATCCTTCGCGTTGAATTTATTAATAACTTACATAGAAAAAAGACCTGAAAATGCCTCAAAAGTTATTTTTGACTTGTGGCAAAACCTACCTATGTCAAAGTGAAAGTTACAGAAAGGTATTCACAATGCGAACTTGCACACTAACGCCAGCGGCAATGGAGTGATTACTATTCAGCCCTGAATTCACGACTGTTTAAAAGGCCCCGACCGCTTTTGACACTGTAGGTAAGACTAATAGTTATAACTTTGTCATTTAAGAACAAGACAAATGATCTAATAATAAGGAACGCCTTTTTGCAGCGGCACAATCTGATCGGAGAGGCCAAACCCCACTCTTCGCATTGCTTCCTCCCCGTCGGCCTCTTCATCAGCATTTCGCAGAAACCCAAATTGAAGTTTTGTCGACTTAATAGAATCCCTTAGCGGCATGGCACCCATGGAGCTTCCTGCTGTTAACTCGTCTAACCGATAGTTTCTCGTTGTTGACATGAATGCTGAAAAGGACAATTGGTGGCTGACGCCGTTTTTTAAATAAGCAGCGCCTCCAATGAGCAACGCAATCAACGTGCCCAGAAAGACCACAGCGTATGTGATGATGAGAACTCTTCGGTTATATGAGTAGACATTAACATCGGAGGAAATTCTGACCATTGTGTCGTTGTGGATTCTGCGGTGGTTACATGTCTTGTTAGGTGCCCTGCCCATTGTGTCATTACTTTTACAAGGCTGTCTCTTTACTTACAGTACCTGACCGAGACTAAACACACCCAACGTGAGGTTTCGCGAAAGCTCCTCTATGAGCTCACCAACAGACTTGTTCCGGGCCAAGGCGCTTAAATCCTGTGCTAGCAATTCGGGCAAGAGGCCAGAACTAGCATTGTTCGTTGACTTAGCCTTGAGAGCACCGAAGATGGCTGTGTCTGTAACGCGTGTTTTGTATGCCATAATGCCCTTATCAAAAACACGCACAGCTCCTCCAAGCAGAGTTGCAAGTGCATCGGCAAGGTAGAAATAAGTGCCATATACATCTTCTTCAGTCCACTTGAAGCTGTATTCAGGATCAATACGCTGCGCTTGCTCGGATGTAGAGTAGAAGAAGCGCGTGCTGTATTCGGTGTCGGTTAAAACACAATCATACATTATGTTTTGAGCCGAAACCCAGAGCCTTCCATGGTTATATTCTCCAAAAATAATGGATGACACATTTTGCAGAGGAACTCTATATGTACCATTACCATATGAACCCACGATACCCTCGCAGAGAGGCAGAGAAGTATCCCATTGTGGAAGGCTTCCAAGCGACATAGCCGGCTGTGTAATACATGAAAATACGAAAGCTAGAAAAGCCTTCCACTGTTCTCGGAGTGGCGTGTTTTTCGAATCGGCTATTCTGGACAGTATTGGCGTAGGTGGTGTAAATGCCAGCCAAGCCATGGAATCCAAGGATCCCTCAGACATAAACGCGGTAGCATTGAGAGTCATATAAATAGCTTCTGATATTATTGGAGACGGCTCTCTGCAGCGGAAAGACGGACCGTGGAAGGTCAAATTATATGTTGAGTTCGCAAGGCCAATATTCATAGGCAAGATTTGTAATGAGGTGGCTGTTGTCGAAACAAGACGTGATAAGTATGGAGTGATTCCATTACTAGTTGACTGACCATCATATCCAACGACACTAGAATTATAGTCGTAGAGAGGCTGAACAAGAGAGAAGTTGATGACAGGAACGGGGAAAGATTTGGAAGTTGATAGAGTTGTAGGTACCACCACGAGTGTGCCAGGAGTGATGACGGCTGCAAGGGGAATGCACCTGTGTTATGTATCAGCCGTCTTCATCTATTTATAACACGCGAGATGAAAAGAACGTAGAGATGGAGATAGACTTACCATACAAGGAGGGCCATGATAGCTCCAGTTTTGGCTTTGCGTAAAAAGTCCACGCTTAAGAAACTCAGCGGGCTCTGGGCTGCTGAAAACATTGCATCTAGGCCAGCAACCGTAACAACTTTGTTTCTAGCCGTGAGCCAAGCACGCTGTTCATAAGCAACAATGGCAGAGGCAGCGAACATGGCCTTGGCCAGGAATGCTAGTCCCGCCCCGAATCGCAGTTTCCATTCTTGGTTATTGCGCACAGCTTCTAGAGTCCATTCCTCTTGTACAATGTCAACTTCTGTCCCGTCTATACTATCATAGTACAAGTGGTGAGCAATAGCGGCGCCAGTAGCCCCTATGAACAAGCCGATCATCGATGTCGGAGACCGCCAATGAATGCGCCATATACCGCTCGTTTTTTCAGCTTCAGGCTGGTCCAATTGGTGCTGGCACTTGTTAATGGCTTCTTGAAAACCAGTGGCTTCTCCATCTTGGGGCAATACGTCGTAACTAGACGCCATGGTGCAAGAATTGCAACAATTGGAACGAGTCCAAACACTTGAAAGCGATTTGGTTGGCAAAAGATATTAATCAATTAGTGCCGTGCTCTTCGGACTGCCATGGTTTTAACCTCAGCTTCGACTAGATAAAAATAGACTATATTTTGTTTCGGCTAGGGAATCCTTCAGCGGCAAAAGAGGGGTTTCATCTCTGGATCGGCCTAGGTTGCATGAGTTGCCTCACTTTATGTGTCATGTGTCACAAGGCGGCTAGGTCTTTGGCTTTTCTCTGGTGCAAATTACTCGCGAGACCTTATGCCGTGGTATCTGTTAAAAAGAACCACCCACCAGACCACAGGACACGGACTCAAAGGAGAACGTCACGGAACGACGTATAGGCGCCGATTCTCGCAGCTAACGGCACACTATACCCACTGCCGCGAATCTTTATCAATTCTAAGTTGCTATTTTATTTTGTCAGACGGTGGTGAGAAGCACACTAGGCGGTGTTAACCAATTGATGAGAGTTATTTAAGGAGCGAGAGCTTATTGAGAGATGCACCGAGGCTGCAGCTCGTTCTGCGACATTTTAATGTATCTATGCCAATTTCATCTCTAGATAACAATAAGGGGGTCAAAATAAACTCGAGCTGAGTGGCCGTCCGGGCCGTCTAGGGGTTCCCGCAACCTTGATCTTTTTCTTCTTCGCCTTCAGTGCCCAGTCATTGAGACCTTGGTGATTCTGTCACGCCAGTGTTCAACGGGGAACACAACCTTGACACCATTTGCCTCCAGCCTTTTCTGCCCATCATTGTGTGCTATAAACGTCCCTGGCTCCTTGATTCCCACGTAGACAGTCTTAATGGAGCTCTTAAGTCTCAAGATCCTAGTCACGCAGGTCATGTTGCCGCTAAGTCTCTCGTTGCATGGCTCCATAGTCGTGTACAGCGCCGTGTTGGCCGGAAGGACCTCATGAATGCGTTCCTCAGAGAGGTTGTGTTCGTCGGCGATCTTGATAAAACAACACTGCTCTGCGTGTGTGGTGCCTGGATCTCCCTTGTAATCTCGCGGATATTCAAGCGAGTATCCTGTCGATAGGACCTTTCCTTTGGCGGCGTCGACAAGTACGGCTCCGACGCAGAATTTGTTGGCAGCTGGCGGTGATTTCTGTGCCTGAATGAGCGCAAACTCCATGAAAGCCTCGTGGTCCCCAACTGCAAAGGTTGGATTCGTCTGTGTATCCATCGTAAATGGCTCTCTGAAATCATACACAAGGAGTGGATAATTTCTCTTATAAACCAAATCAATACAGCATTGTCAAGAAAGGGCAAAGAAGGTACCGGTCAATGGGGGTGTTCTTGAAATATTGGGTGCGCAGTTTTTAGGGTAACACATGCCGTTGTTTTTCCCGAGTCTGTGCGACAGGCTGTTGAAGCAATCACACTGCTAATTGGTGGTTCGAAGGGGGAGGGAGGGCTGATGCTCCTCACCTGCTAGGTGCTTTGGTCGCGGGGTGGTTGATCACCACCAAGAGTCTCTCCTGACACAACTCCATTGTATGTACTTTGGGACAGACCATCGTGCCGACGTCACCTTGTATGAGTTTGGGCAACCGAGATTGGCGCCCTAAGCACTGAGTTCTGCGGACTACAATGGTTAACTTTCACCTCCTTAGCCTCCTGGGAACATGACTTGAATCCTACCGGATCGGTAACTATATTAGTTCCTTCGAAAGGAGCGGTACACAAAGCCCGACCTATATCTCGACAGTCCCTCAAGTAGTCGCGACTCGCGCAGGAGCTCAAAGAGTCTGCTTCCTCTGTCAGAAATCCTGCCCAGGACGTCAAACACCTCGGGCGATCAAGCGGAGGGCGTAAAGGGCCCGCTTGGACTGAGCCTCCTCTATCCCCGAAGGCGCCGGAGGTCGATTTCATCTTTGTCCATAGCCTAGGCGGCAATTCTGGGGAAACATGAAGCAAGTCGTCCTTGCAGTCTCATTTTCGGCCAAAGGAGTGGCTCTCCAAAGACCCTGCATTCAAGAACGTCCGCATCCATAGCTATATATTTTCTGCTCTAAATGCCGAGGACTAGTGTCAATGTGTTTGCTATAAGTGCCTTAAGGGTCTTTCTTCTATGCCTCTCCAACGTTGGGGCTCCAGATGCAGCCGTTCTTAGACTCAACAATACAGCCTATAATTCCTAAAATAAGTCACTTTGTTTAGCTCTCGGCTGTAAATTAGTCTTTTAGCAAGTTTCCTCTTACGATACTTTACGAGTTCACCCAAATATCATAACTTCATGAAGCTCTAGCCTCATACTCTCTCACCGTGGCTGCGCCCTAACTCGACCAGCGTTGTCTCAAGTGTCTCTGCGCCGGGACCATTGCAAGAGTCGTACAGCACCTACAACCATCTAAACAAGCATCCAGAAGTGAACCAAGATTCTATTCATAGGTTGTAAAATAGAAAGTCCCCTCCGCCCTCTGCTCCTGGATCATGGAACTATAGTCGCAAACCTCAACCAACCGCAGGACTGCACAATAGCGCTTTTGTACCGCTAACAGATGGTTAAGTTGGCTCTACAGGGTCGTAGCCAATCGAGGCGAATCCATAACATAATTCTTTCCCATCAAGCAACACAAGCTGACTGTAGGGTTATAACCTACACTTTTACTTCATCATGCGCATACGACCATAGGTAGAGGAGAATTCGGGGTCCCGTCAAGCTCTTTTCTTGAGTGCGATGTCTTCCTTTTTTGCATCCCAAGACTCCAAATTTGGAGTGACATGATTCCGTTTTTTGGAGGACAATGAACCACGTGCTAAGAAATTTATCACTGGGTGTAGTGCTGGACTAAGTGCCGCAATAGCTCGCATGCCGGCAACGGAACTCGAAATGAGTGTCATTATTAATTATCATGACAATACAGAACGGGCCGAATCACTTGAAGCTTATATCCTCTAATCCGGTTTATGGAGCTACTACTGTACTATCCTAAGAAAACCACCTCTTCGAACCAGCTTCGTAGATGGGTATTTATGCCTTGCGGATCAAGTACCTGACAAAAATGTGTTGAATCTGACTCCCGTCGCCGTAGATTAGGGATATACTGCTCCATACCTTCACTCATGCTAGGCGGCAAAAACCTATCCTGCAGAGCTTGGACAAACAAATAGGGTATTTTGATCTGCGTGGTTGGAGAGATCCTAGACCACAAATATTAGTTGATGTCAATGGACAAGTATGAACGCACTGATAGACCTACAATCGCTCATCTTCCCAATTTTCACGACGATTTCGGTACCAGTTCACTTGACTAACATTAGCAGCGTCAAAAAGATGGGAGGATGGATGGGAAGACTTCGACTTACGAGCCGCAGAAATTCCATTTCTAGCATATTCTTCAACGTAATAGATGAGCTCTATTGATCATGTTAGGCACTTTCAAAATATGTAAAGTGGCAGAAGACTTACCCTCTTCACTTAGGACATCAGATCGAATCAATAGAGGCCAGTTCTCAAATAGCGCCCGCTCTGTTGAGAAAGCAGCCTCACCGTTTGGCCCCCGCCCACCATATGTGGCAATCCAAAATTGGCGGAGGGCGACTTTTGAATTCAATCTGTGTTCCAATTCCTTTCCAGCAAATTGTCCTTGATACTTAAAGGTCGGGTACTTGGCAATATAGTCGTCAAACTCAAGCCACTCCTGCATCGGCGGCAAATAAGGAGTTCCAAGAGTAAAGATATGGCTAACAAGTTCTGGGTGATAGAGATAGGTTCTGGTCGCGATCATACCGCCCCTAGAGTAATAACAAAGTCAGGAAAGTAATTATAAAAAAGAAAATACACGGTAGAGGATTTACCAATCGTGCCCACCAAGGATAATGGTGGACACACCAATCTGCGATGCGAGCTCTTTGATATCATCTGCAGCTCGTTTGAATGTGTACAGACGTATAGACTCAGGCGGGACATGAGGTGCTTCCTATAGGCAATATTTAAATAAACGAGCGTGATTAATGGGTTGATACTTTTACTCACTGTTCCGCCGTACCCCATACAGTCAATCGCAATGACCCTAAGGCCTAAAGCTACAAGAGGTTTGATCTGGTATCGCCATCCAAAGGCTAGATCTTGAAAACCATGTATAAGGACGACAGTGTTCTTTACAGTAACATCTTTTGGTTCCCCGAGGAGATAATCTGCAAATCAACTTGGTTAGTAATGCAAAGTTTGGCGTCTGACTCTAATCATGGTATAGTGATGACTTACGATATCGGCGTCCGTTCAAAGTGGCATACTCATGACTGATGTCTGGGTCGTACCATGGAGCGACCTTCGCAATTCCCTCACGTCCCGTCACCATTTTTGCCTAAGCTCTTGATGAATGCTATTGGGATAGCCTAAAAGTTGTCTCCCGCAAGAAAAGCCCACTATGGCGTAGAAGATGCTGCGGAGTAGAGCAAGATGACAGCCGGGCTACCCAGATTATGAAGTAGTTCTTGCTTTTTGGCAATCACCATTTGGGATTAGCGTAGACAGTCCCTGTTCGTTCTCTTCATAACAGAAGAGGCTCCTCTAGCTCACTATTGCCGTTAACTTCTATCATATGCATGTGAAGCTGACTATAGAAATACGGTGTCAGAAAGAAATGTGGGTGGATGGAGTACCCATCGGATTTACTTTTAGTAGCTAGCTTAGTAGCTAACTTAAAGGCAACAAGAGTAATCCAACGGGTAGATTCATTTAGGTCTGCGCTTCTCCATATTAACTCAGTCGAATGAAATGAGAAGTAAATGTCACAGAGACGGAATACTCCACATATATTCTAAACCCCATTATGCACTACTACCTAGAATTGGGGTAGTTTGCGCCCGTTTTCGCAGATTCTAGGATGTCTCGGGAGATCTTGGTGTCCAATTCGTTGCATGCGTGAAAACGGGTGCCTGGACTTGTCAGGGTGTAAGTACGGGGGTCGGGGATTTGGGAGACCCTTGGAGTAGTGGCTGCCATCTTATCTCCACGTTTGGGTTAGTGGCCGCCGTGTCATCTCCCGTTTGGGGCTTCGGTTAACCGCCTCTAACGGATTAAGCGTACCGGCGGCTAAGCTTGAGGTTATCTCCAGCGGAAATAGACCCCCACCTCTCTCTGTACTCCGGGGTTGACGCTGTAACGTGAGGAGTTGCAGATTGTTGACTGGTACGTTATTGTGATATTATATGTACATTGTTAATACTACAAAAGTAATAATTCTAGGAAGAGTAATAATCTTATAGCGCGCATATTAAGTATTGAAATTGCATATGGTATAATGGCCCCCCAACTAAGGGACGTTACATTAAAATCTTGACATCTTGCGTATGCCAATGGGAACTTAGATGCAACTGACATTGTCTTACCAAAGCATGATCTTTCCGGACCAACCCCAGCATACCACAGCATCGCAGTATATTGAAAGAGAGTAACAAAGAAGACGTCATAGGCTATGGCTACGGCACTACCCCCTAGAAAGTGGTTGCTGATTGTGTGGCACAAGCGATACTTCCCGAGACCGTTTCTATTATCGTTGTCATTGTTCTATTCATAAGCCGCTTACTATCACATCCCTACCTAGGTAAAGATCAAACGTGGCCAAGACACAGTTAGGCTAACGTCATCTGTTTTTCACCGTCAGTCTGGAGAGGCATTTGTTAGACCCCGTATCAATGCATACGAAACAGGCAACTTTCATTTCTTAATGTAATATACAAAAGATAAGCCTTAGACGAAAGACAGGGATGAGAAAGATGGATTCTTCTGATGTCCTGATTGGGCAAAGAAATGGGTATTATCAAACTTATGACCTTTACATAGATCGACTCACAGGGGTAGGACTCCTCAAGAGCTCATCATAAGACTCACAGTAGTCCCATTATGTATCCGTGGTAGATAAATATTGGAGTTATTGTTGTGAGCTAAATGGAGAGCACTCTTCTTGCTATTCAGCCAAGATCTCAACAAATCCTTTCACTCAATATTCAAGCCACCATGTATCTTCTGACTTCAACACGATGGGAAGTTCTGATTGGGGCATCAGTCTTGATCTCTGCGATATGGGTATGATAACTACCCACAAACTTGGACTCACTCAGGGAATCATCTATGTATTAATATCAGCTGTAGATGATAGGCGTATGCGTCTATAGACTCACATTGCATCCTCTTGCAAAGTATCCTGGTCCGACCTTGGCCAAACTCACGAATTTTTATGCCGCCTACCATGCATTCCGTGGTGATCTTCATTTGGACATGTGGAAGTCGCATCAAAAATACGGTAAAGAAACTACCCCCAAGTCTGCTCGACGACCGCTAAGATATGAATCTTCAGGGACGTTTGTTCGCTATGGCCCAAACAGAATTCTTGTGAATTCTGAGCGTGGCCTTCATGGTAAGCATCTGCCTACCTCAGAGAAGCTGTATTCAAAAGTGAGCAATAATTGATGATGATGAAGATATCTATGGCTACCGGAAGAATATTCAAAAGTCTAAAGGATACCTCCCCATCCTACCTGCTCCTGGAGCCTGGAGCGTGCATACCGCCATCGACAAAGGCATGCATGGACACAAACGAAGAGTCATTAGCCAAGGTCTTTCAGACGAATGCATTAAATCTTTCGAGGCTACGTATCTAGTTCATCTTAGACGATTTATGAACAAGATCCTCGGAGAGAACACAGTTGTAGATTCCGAAGGATGGACTGAGGCTATTAATATGACACCTATATGTACGTTCCATATCCCCAAGACTTGATCTTGGAAGTTTTAACACTTTTCCAGGCAATCACTTTACATTCGATGTGATGGGTGAGTTCGGGTTTGGAAAAGCCTTCGGCATGCTTGACAAACCAGACAACCACTTCATTATCCACGCCATTGCCGCATCCAATATGAGAACTAGCATTTATTGCCAGTTTCCCGCACTTTCAAAACTCAAGTTAGAGAAGATTCTTTATCCTCGGGGAAGCGCAATGCGGAAAAAGTTTCTTGACCTTACCCGAGAATTTGCTGAACAGAGAGTCAGTGGGGGAAAAGAGTCTAAGAACGACTTGTTTCGATTCGTCGTTGATGCTAAAGACCCAGAGACTGGGCAAGGATTCTCTATGGCTGAGCTATGGGCAGAGAGCAAGTTCCTCATTGTAGCTGGTAAGATCAGACAACTAATTTTCTCACGCACTACCAATGCTGACCATTTTCCGTCGGCTTACAGGGTCTGATACCTCCTCTACCGTTCTTGCAACGCTATTCTTCTATCTCACACGATATCGCGAGGTAGAGCAGAAGCTATTTGAAGAGCTCCGCACTACTTTCTCCTCATTGGAAGAGATCTGCTTGGGACCAAAGTTGCTCTCATGTACCTACTTACGTGCCTGTGTCGATGAGGCAATGAGAATGAACCCACCAGCCGGTGGAGCGATGTGGCGCGAAGTCGACAGTAACGGCGCCTTCATCGACGGCGATTTCGTCAGCCCAGGATTTGATGTCGGCACTTCCATGTATGCCATCCACCACAATGAAGAGTATTACCCCGAATCCTACACTTACAAGCCAGAGAGATGGATTGAATCCGACAACAATCCAGCCAAAGCAGTACAAACAGCTCGCAATTGTCTCAATCCGTTCTCTCTTGGCCCACGGGGTTGTATTGGACGATCGCTTGCATTAATGGAAATCAGAGTAGCATTGGCAAGGGTCGTGTGGGCCTTTGAGATGAAGAAACCCGAGGGTGCCCTTGGTAGAGTTGGCGAGGGAATTCCCGAGGCAACAAATGGGCGGCATCGAGTAAATGAGTTTCAATTGGTTGATCATTTGACAAGCGACAAAGATGGACCATACATTCAGTTCAAGAAGAGGCATATTTAGAGAAACAGCAGCTCCAGTACCAATAGGTTACATAGAGATGTGTTTAAATGAGTTATAGCTAAGATCTCTCTTGTCACGCGCTAGAGGTATGAAGTGTATATCTAAAAAGATTTTACTACTGATACTAGAATGTACATGTCACAATCGAAGTTTAGAGTCAAGTTGACGGCATTCACATAATTCTGGTGCGTGTGATTTTGTCTATCAAACACCGGTTTCTAAAGCAAAACAACGTCTATCAAGCCTTCCACAAGTTTATCGACTACACCGCAACTTCTCTACGCCGTATTCTCTTGTTGCCTAAATTCAAGGCTTCAATAGCGTAGTTGCATAAATGTCCACTCCGGTTAATAGCCTGCTGACGTTATTATCTTGGTTCATCACCAATTACATATGCAATTTTGGAGACTATGACGCGTCTTGACCTTGCTACATACGGTGGCCAGTATTCGCCAAAGGCATGAAGATCTACTACTGGATGTTCTTCATCCTCCTTTGCTCTATGCCACGTACGCTTTGTGCTACACACAGATATGTGACATTATTTGCAGTGATCAGCCGTCTTATCCCCTGCTTATCACATCCTCTGCCGCCGTCGGTTCGGTCCATGCTGTGCCTTTGTTCTCCAATCCGCGCATCTTAGTGACGGATCACTAGCTCGGCCCTTGTCCCGCACATGCCGAATCGTGAAATTTTAGTTATAATATTTGAATAATACTACTATCACCTAAATTCCGCCCTCAAGTTATTATCCACACCGTTCAAGCAATCTTGCCTCAACACTTGGACAGGGAGACAACAAGTAAGCAGTTAAGCTCTAGCGATCTAGAACCTACGAGTGTATCAATATGGATCCTGCCCCTGCCCCTACGAGTCTATACTGACTGTACCTATGGCATGTGCTTGGCCGCTCTTGAGTCTGTTGTATAAACGCATGATAGCTATTAAACAATACAGTTAGTAGTGTACTTGAATCTTGCAGTGAAAATTATGCAGTTTCTTTGTCATAGCTTTTCAAGGCAAAGATAACTGTAAATATCTTGATCTATGTCTTTGCTTGAGCAGTAGGGCTTTTCGCTCGGAGCGAGACATCCGGCCTGTTCGATACAAACACACAAACACTCTCACAAGGCCCAAAAGGTTACGGCTAAAGTCGACAGTTACCAGGATATAGCAGGGGTATTTTTTTGGTTATCTTTCAACTGCGACAAGCGAACCGATTGCTTGTCAAGTAGCCGTCTAATGCCGAGTTTGGCTTATTGACGGAATCTACGGAGTATTGGCGATGTCAACGTAAGCCTAATGCAAATGACAAAAGTACTCCGTATTCCCCGGATCGTATACGGTCTGTAATCTGTAATGTGCATGAACGTCCTAGTGCTGACAGCAAGGGGTTTCGCGTTAGCATATTGTGACGGCCCGTTGCGGTTAACGATCAACCCGGTGGAACCAACAAATGCAGTTACAAACGGCTGGGGTTAACTGCTACGAGTGACCGAGTCGTAACACATGCAAATATTTGCTTCCCAGTCTGCGCCCTGCATTCTAATTATTTTTATTTCTTATCTGACCCCCACGGCCGGCTGACTGGGTGATTGTGGTAAATAAGAAGCACTACTTGACATTGTATAGGTATATACTGGCGAGAGGATTGATAAGAGCTCGTATAACAAGATCTCTCACACTTAAATGAACTTTATCAATATACTTATTTAAAACCAATAATTCATGATTTATACCTTCTTAATTATTGTGAATACTCTGTATGAATTTCCAAACATTTGTATAAGATTCACGTAAATGACATTTTCTCAACGGCTTTAACAGCGATTAATTAATAATCATATCTTATACTCCAAGCTGTATTCAAGACTACAATAGTATATGGATGAATGAAGAATTTGATACAAGAGATGTATTAAACAAGATTTTATATTACCTTTTTGGTGTTAATTTAATTTCACTCGCTAGTCCATACATGCTGCGTTATTGAGCCCTTCAGTCTGATACCCAGTACTTGTCCCTAATTATGTGGGTGAGAGAATATGGTAACTGTCTTGGCAATGTAAGCTGTCCAAAGGACCGACATTATGCGCCATTTGTAATGTAAAGATTTTGTTAAAACATCAAATAGCCCATTGACGGGGCCATTGTAAAGGGAAAATCTCCATCTCGGTTTATCCACCCAAAGCCGTACCTCAATTAGGTCTATACGTAGATTGCAATGGCTTTGCTTTTGAACAGATTCAACGATTCAACTTCTCTCTATTGTATTTTTATTCTCGTTTTTGCCATCTATGTCTACTATGAGTGGCTCGGTCAAGGTAAAAGAGGCAACTTCCAACCAGCACGCCGGTTTCATCAGTCGGAAAGGATTTTCGGGCTGTCCTTGTTCAAATCCATTGCTGCATCTTCAAAGGCGGGAACATATCTGAAAGATGCACGCGAGCGATTTGAAAAGAATGGATACACACATTCGATTGTCCTGGCTGGTAGCACCATCATCCAGACAGCAGAACCTGAGAATCTGAAAGCTGTCCTCGGTACTCTCCAAGGTGACTATGATTCTGGTACCGTCAGATATAACTCGGCGTTCCCACTATTAGGGAAAGGCATCTTTACTTCGGATGGGGATTATTGGGTGCATTCACGTGCGATACTAAAGCCGTGTTTCACAAGGGCAGGAATCTTCAATCTACAGAATGTGGAGACACATGTTTCACGTTTGATCTCTCTCATATTGCAAGATAACGAGGCCGTGGATCTGAAACCGCTTTTCTTCTTGCTCTCTCTGGACACATCCACCGTCTTCCTCCTCGGAGAGTCGACCAATTCACTGCTCTCGAGCAAGGGATCGGTGACGGAAGGTGAAGAGTTCGCAAATGCCTTCAAATTCTGTACGAAGGAGATCATGACAAGGGTGCGGATGGGGAGATTTATGTTCCTTCACCGAAACAAAAAATTCACAGAAGCATGCAAAACGTGCCATAAATTTGCCGACAAGTATGTCCAAAAGGCATTGGATCAACGCCACCGAGAGAAAGCTGGTGCCAGCTCTGGGGAACCAAAAGCTGCCACGCTCCTGGATGAGCTCATGAAAGAGACTGAAGATCCACTTGAGTTACGATGCCAACTGCTACACTTGCTCCTTGCGGGACGGGACACCACAGCCAGCCTCTTAAGTTCTACATTCTTCATTCTGTCCAAGAGACCAGACGTATGGGCAAAATTACGGCAAGAGGTGCTGCAATATGGCGATGTGCTACCCACAACTGCTCAGATCCAGGAGTGTAAATATTTGTCATTTGTCTTGAAAGAAGGTAAGTCCTTTGTCTCTTCTCAATCGCTCTGGCTGAATACGTCTACAGTGCTTCGCCTTTACCCCGTCATTGTGACCAACAGCCGGATGGCCAATAAAAACACATATCTCCCCGTAGGGGGAGGGGGAAATGGCCTATCCAAAATATTTATTCCAAAAGGACAGGTTGTTGCGTACCATTACCATGTGATGCATCGGCGAAAGGATATATTCGGCGACGACGCCGATGATTTTAGGCCAGAGAGATGGGAGACCTTACGACCCCGATGGGAATATCTCCCATTTGGAGGAGGTCCCAGAATTTGCATTGGCCGTATGTATGCTCTGACTTTGCCTAAGACCAAAAGCTTACACGATATGATAGAACAGCTAGCTCTCACTGAAGCGTCATATACCTTATTTCGGTTTGCTCAAAAGTTCCGTGAGATACAATCTCTAGATGAAAATGGGTGGAGGGAAAACATTTCCATTACCAGCACTGCGGAAAACGTGAAAGTCCGAATGGTACCAGCATAGTTCCAATAGATACGTCTGTTGTAAGAATTTAGCCTTGAACATTAAGACCAATCACGTCACAGTTATATATAGATGCGTAACGCTAAACACGATACGCAAGTGTGTCTATAAGCTAGTTGATTTGCTCAGTTATTTTTTCGACAATAAATATGCATGTTGTTTCATGATGTGGGCCCATTTGAGTCGAAAATACAAGTAACAAGTAAAGTTACAAGAAAGTACTCAGTGGGGAGCTTAAATCGACTGGGTACCTGCTCAGGAAGAGGAATTACAACCTACAAGATAAGCACGTTCGTCCCATAACGGAGGTTAACCAATGGCAGCTCGTATATATACTGTAACTTTATGATCAGAAATGTAACTACGATGAGTTGCAACCCCCGCGTTCTGCGTAATTTGGACTTCTGGCTAATTAACTTAAGTGTTCCACTTTGTGGGACATGGTTGCCTCTCTCAAGCCCTTTGCTCTACGATTCTTGATAACACACTTACTTGTTAAAGACATAATTACTTGTCTTGGTAGGGCAGAGATGCTGTCATCTGGGCAAAGATGCTGTCATCCGGGCAGAGATGCTGTCATCCAGTTGCTGGGGGTGCTGCGCAGATGACAAAAGCGACTGCCTGCTTTCGGACCCCAACGCGCATATGATATATATATGGAGAGGAAATTATTTGTCTACCTCCTGCACCTCCGTAATGTTACATCAATTAACTAGTAGCTAGATAATAGATGCACTAAAACAAATTAAATAGATTATTTCTAACATTTGAATATTTTATTTATTATAATTTTAAAAGAAATTGTTTCTATTGTCATCGAGATAAGTTGCAATCCCTACACGCTATATCAACGGCGTAGCCCTGCAACTCAGTTGGAGTTTTATTTTGTGGATCCTAGTCCACTGACTCCATGCGGAGTCTCGCTTGTAAGAGATGGTTTAGTTTATCGTCTGGGCTTACTTTGTGGTTGTACGTACGTATGTACGTACTCGTGCCTATCTAACGCTCGAGTATAGAGCTGCCTGGTCTGATGACTGGCACTTTCGTTGATTGCTCCTCGCATGTGCCTCCTCTTAGTGACTTGTAACATTTCTCGTAACTTTGCCTCTATGAGGCTCTAGTGTGAATGATCATCTCTCTGGGCAATACGGGGCAATGTGCCGTTGCTACGGTCTTTGCAACCCGTTTAAGAGAGAAGGAGGGGAGGTTGATATTTGCAATTGGACAATAATAAAAGTCACAGCCATCACAGCCCATTTCATATAACCTGATTCGTCTAAGCTTGGTGGATTTTGCCATACTAACTTGCCGGGCGGTAATCTTACAGAGGGGAAGCCGACTGCCAGTCTTTACTTCAAGATACCCTCTTGGGCCAATTAGTTTCGGTTGATGCTTGTGTTTATTGCGGTTTCCGCCTGTACTTGGCACCCTAGCTACCAGTCCTGTCATGTCGTCTCATCAGCGACCAACTAGCTCGCTCACCTCTACATCCTCGCGGGACAAGGCCATCAATAATGCCATAGCGCGACCTCGGCCTAGCTCATCAGTGATCGTACTCTCGCCCACTAACGAGGTGCTGCTCCTGCATCGTGTAAAGTCATCAACGTCGTTCGCATCAGCCCATGTCTTCCCGGGAGGAAACCTCGATGGGTTCCATGACGGTGATGTTCCTGGTGAGGAAGACCCTGGCAGACATATAGATGGCCTCGCATACAGGCTTGCTGCGGTGCGCGAGTGCTTCGAGGAGACAGGTATCTTGCTAGCCAAGAGATTAGGAACCTTGGTCAAGTTACCAACGGAAGAGCGGGATAAGATGAGGAAGAGGGTGCATGCCAATGAGGTCAACTTCACAGAATGGGTCCGGTCATTAGGCGCAGAGCCCGATATAAGTGAGCAACGTGGCTGGCAATCAAGCGAGAGTTTTCGTTGAGTGCTAACAGAGAATGATAATCGTTTCGTATAGCTGGGCTCATACCCTTTACCCGGTTTATCACGCCCGTTAACGTCCCTAAGCGCTTCACGACACAAATGTACGTCTACCTACTACCAGAATTGCAGGCAGGTATATCCTCAGAGATAATCCTGCCTGTGGCTGATGGCGGTGTCGAACATACGGCTGCCCAGTTTGCTCCTGCAAGCGTCTGGCTTGACCGCGCGCGAAATGGTTCTGTGACATTGTTTACGCCACAGTTCTACTTGCTGCATCTGCTCGCACCGATTCTTTCAACATCTTCGGCGCCGTCCCCCGGTAAGCTTGGTAAAGATATTGCAGCGCAACGCAAGGCACTTCTGTTGTTCCTGGCACGCGTACCGACGGCGGATACAGAAGAAGGAAACCAGAGCCCTACGGCGAGGATCCCTTGGGGAGAAAAAGTCATATGTGCATACGATATGCAAGTGAAGAGGGCAGATGGAAGAGTCGTACTGGGGCTAGACAATCCGGGACCAGAGTTGGAGGATACGGGAAGGGGAGGTGACTACGAGAGAGTCGTCGTAGTCGACTTGAGAAAAAAAGGACGTCCGGAAAATATAGATGTCCGGATGAGAGCTGTAGTACTTAGAGAGCATGAAGCTACGACGGACATACAGTTTGATGAGAACCGAGGGCCAAAATTATAAGGTTAAATGATACTCGAGACCGCTGTGGTCTTAAGGACAGCAATCCACACAGCATAGTATAGCCTGTAGAGAGGTATAATATCAGAGAATAAAAGTCTAGATATATGTTAGTTGCGTGCCCATTAGAAGGCTTGTAAAGCATTCAGCCATGCATCTCGCTCTCTACCGTCCGTATAAGGACCAAGTGTGATACGTAGTGTCTTTCAGACTAGACAAATTGCAAATTTAACAGCCATAAGGTTACAATGCAGGAAATCCCTTGGTTATTCATGTAATACTATAGAAACCTGCCTGTCTCTCTCGTCATATGTGGGGTCAATGCGAGTTGTAGTACATGAGTGTGTTCCCGTGAGCTTGCTTTTTGGTGTCATATTAGGATATACATCCGAAGGATTCTGTTAAAAATAGAATCTAATGATGATGGGTCTTTATCTCTTTTTCTCCATGTGCCACATACTTGCAAAATAATTAACGCATATGATCATTCCAAATTAAAATAGCCAAGGGAAGATCATCCGTTATTGGCAAGGGGACTCAGCAGGTAAGACCGCTAGTTCACTAAAGTTGAGTGTGAGCACCGGCAAAATGTCATTAATTCAGTTGCTAATCAGCACTTTGCTTTTTAAATAGCCTTTTCACTACGCATTATATCGTTAGGGCCTTCCACAGCAGAAATGTTTGTGATATGGCAATTTCTTCCCAATTTGAGAATATACGGACAATAAGCACTCTACATATTATCTCTATCCTCAAAATCGAGCCAGGGGCACTATTAGCACGTTGCCCTATATATCTGCATCTACATTATCTATCATCACCGAATTAAACAAACCCAGAAAGATGAAGCCTCTTCTCTTCTTCATATCTATTCCGGCTGAAGGGCATACCAACCCGCTACTCGCCATTGCCGAGTCGATGGTCAAACGGGGTTACACCGTCGCCTACGTCTGTTCTGCGGGCTACCGTGATAAAATCATAGAAGCTGGGGCCGAGTTTTTTGAGATGCCTTGGGGCTGGAACAACTCGATTACAGAGGAGGAGTTCGACCATCTGAAAGTCCCTGTGAACCTCGAGCGGTATGCCCGGCAGTTTGCGCACATCTTCTTCCACCCACTTCCAGCTCGGCTGCATTATATTACTAGAGCTCTGGAAGCTGTACGTGCGAGGCATCCAAACCGGCAAATCATCATAGTTGAGGACAGCACCAGTCTAAGTGTTTTGCCCTTCCGCTATGGTCGGCCGCTGCCCCTTGGTTTTAGCCAAATGCCCAGAACGATTGCTATAAGTCCGACAGCTCTTATGACACAAAGCCAAGATACAGCACCATTTTACTTGGGCCTTCCGCCGGATTCATCCGACTCTGGCAGATTGCGCAATGCGTCGCTCTATCAACTCCTTCACGATGGTACCTTTAAGCCGCTCGTTGAAGCGTGGAAGGAGACGCTCCGACGATGCGGCTGCACAACAGAGCCTACTGGCAAGCCGTTGTACGTGTGGTATGGGAATCACCTAGCTTACGATAAACTAGTCATGTTGTGTTCTCCGAGCCTCGAGTACCCGCTATCGGATATGCCAGATACAATAGAATTCGCGGGATGCCTACCCCAGCGCGGCATCACCAGGACACTGCAATACCCAGGATGGTGGCAAGAAGTCCTTCGAAAAGGCAACAAGAAAGTTATCTTCGTCTCACAAGGCACAGTCAACAAGGACTGGAGGGAGTTGCTGATCCCAACGCTAGAGGCCTTTGCTGGGAGAGAAGATATCCTTGTCATCGCGGCACTGGGATTCCGTGGTGCTGCATTGCCTGACACAATCTATGTGCCTAGCAACGCCAGAGTGATTGATTACTTTCCGTATGACGCCGTGCTACCACTCGCTGATGTATTCGTATCCAACGGTGGGTACGGGGCCTTCTCCCATGCAGTTATGAACGGCGTGGCGAGCGTGTTTGCTGGTGAGAGGCAGGATAAAAGTGAAGTAGCAATGCGGGCCGAATGGGCTGGCTTTGCCTATAACTTGAAGACACAGCGCCCAACCATCCAGGCACTACAAGAAGCAGTCAATACGGTGCTAGGAAATCCGCGTTTCAAGCAACGGGCTATTGAGCTTAAGGCTGAGAATGAGGCTATGGACAGTATGTCACGGATTGAGAGGGTAATTGAGAGCTTAAGTGAGGAATCACCTCCGTCGTAAATAAAAGCCAAGAGATCTTCTATAAATGCTATAAACAAATGGAATATCATATAGGATGAAGTTGAAGATCGATGCTTAGTGTAAGCATATTACCAGAATATAGCGAAGACCTCAACAGTTTTGTTATGTGCGTCCCCTTTACACAGACATAGTGGCTATGTGCCATAAACCACAACATCAAATAGCGCAGATATACTACTTAATGCTATAACTTAACAAGATCAAAATGGCTTATTTGTATATAGAGGCTGTATCAGCATCAACGGCCCTGCTGGCACTATGAGAGGTTTCCAATCTTCTGTCGATGGACAAGATTTGCAATATTACACTACTTCGTCCAACACGTTACATTTCTTTCAACATTCAAATGTGAATAGCCTCATAGAGGTATATACATTCATTCTCTTTCCAATTGTATTCCCGTATTCCACTGTACATGTCATGAAATGTCTTCGTGCATTTGCCTATGGTCAATGGTGGCAAGGCCAGGATTCATCTGGATGGACGGGAGGATGTCGAGCTGAAGGAGGGCGATGGCCTTTATCGAAGGCGTATTTGCGGGTGCTAGGTTGGTGGTGGAAAGTATTGGGCCGGAAGAGGCCGAGGTCATTGTTTTGGATACGGCCTAAAACTAGATTTGATAAATAGCGTGGATTCACTGTATTTCTGTTTGTATCTTCGGAGGTTTCGTTTGTTGCGTCTTCGGAGTTGTCGTTTGTTGCGAAGACCGGAGTTGTCGTTTGTTGCGCCTTCGGAGTTGTCGCTTGTTGCGCCAAACGCTACTTGTAAGTCGGACTGGCGTGCTCGCATATCAGATCCAATGGCTCTGTCATGAACCGTGGTTCAGAGCCAGCTGGGCAGTCGCTATGAGGAACTCTATTATCAGCATATACGGTTCCGCAAGCCAAGAGACACGTAGAGGACCAGCATGCTCTGATCCATCTCGTCGAAACTTCTTGTCTTTGTGTACATAGAGGCTCGAATCATCAATCTTGATAGTTTTTTTTGGCACCCATACGACAAAGAATTGGAGTAAGTCGTGACTTCTTTCCCTAGCGTCTCATTTGCGTATGCTCATCCATTCCTACAGTCAATGCGCCCAGACGCAAGGAATCCAGAATCATGGGATGACGTGAGAGCTAAACGGAACCACCACTTGACCCTAAACTTAATCGAAAAGCCGGCGATGCAGGCCTCCAATTATTTAATTGAGTTTCCGACCGCTCCATATGCCTAGAAACGGCATCACGTTGTGGCTTGCACCAAACTTGGGAGATCATTTGCTATAAGATGAGGGTGCCCGTGTTGTGAAAACGCTTGCTCAGAGTATTTGCCAACTCATCAGAGACAAGACGACTGCTATCGCTCTGATACAAGGTTTCTAGACACGACCGTTCAAAGTATCAGACTTCAAAATGCCAGACGACGTTGCAACGGCACTCTCTCAGGCGGGCATTCCTCTCCTAACCTCCCAAGATGCAGAGTTCACGAAGACGCTGAACAGCTACACTGGTATCCCCAACGGGAAACCGACAGTTGTCGCCTTGCCCACTACTTCCGAGCAAGTCGCTGTCATTGTGACGTTGTGCATCGAGACAAACTCAGACATGGTTGTTCGTGGCGGCGGACACGACATGTTTGGTCGCTTTAGCGCACACAATGCAGTTATTATTGACCTTCGCAAGCTGAACGCCGTAGTATTATCCGAAGACAAGTCCACAGTCCGGGTCGGAGGCGGCGTAACGGCATCTCGAGTTCTTGATGAACTGGAGAAGCACGGACTTCAAGTACCCGTTGGATCATGTGGCTCTGTTGGCTTTACTAGCTGGTGCCTAGTCGGTGGTCTAGGGCCATATTCTGAGTCTTATGGGCTCGGTGCGGATCAGATTGTTGGTGCCAAGATGGTTGACGCCCGTGGAAGGCTAGTAGATGCAGACGAGAGGTTGTTGAAGGGGCTGAGAGGGGGCGGCGGTTGTTTGGGCGTTGTTGTAGAGTTGACTGTCAAGGCATATCCGCTGCAAAATGTGAGTTTATATATGTTTGGTATTCCCAGAGACACCACCAACAATTATGGTTGGACACTAATCGTAATATTCGAAAGGTTCGAGCCGGCCTGCTCATGTTCGACTCGGGCAATATCGAGAATGCTGTCACCACATTCTTCACCAACTACGACGTCATGCTCACAACCCACCATGGCAACATCCCTTCTCAACTTTCCACCACGCCTTGCATTATATCTATGCCGGGCCTTGGAACCACGCTGATGTGTTGTTTCGTCTGGAACGGACCCGCCACGGAGGAAACTGTTGTCTGGCTTGAACGAGTTGCGTCTCTAGCGCCGCTTGCACCAGGTGTGCCGGGGCCGCAAGATGCCGTCAAGGACATGACTCCGCTTGGTTACATGACGATGCTTAACAGTTTCCTACCAACACAAGTCGCAGGTAGTGCGCAGACTGCAACTGTGGTTAAGTTTTCCCCGGATGTGGTTGCATCCCTTGCGAAACAATCCCTTCAGATGCCTCGTGGGGGAGCCGGCGGGCTGAACATACACATGCTGCGGCCCGGGAGCCCATCCTGCTCAAAGGATGTACCTAGTTCGGTGTGTCCCTACCGCGAACCGCAAGTATTCATTGAAGTATTGGGTTTCGCTGGGGAGGAATGCTCTGTAGAGGATGCGACGGCTTGGTCACTGGAAGCGCGTAATGCATTTACATCACTGGATGATTCATGCAAGAGGACGTATTTGCCATTGACAGCGCCTGAGTTTCTGAATCTACAGGATATTTATGGGGACAAGTTGAGAGAGTTGAAGGAGATAAAGAAGGAGTATGATCCGGACGGTGTTTTCAAATTGACCGTGCCGGCGCTGGTTGATTGATCACAGTAGCTAATTGGCAGAGACGTGTGGTAATTGGGTAGCGATAAAGACAATGCGGCAAACAGTTTAACTTCTTTGGACGATAGTCTGATGAATCGAGTGATAACTAGAGTATTGCCCATATTAATAAATAAGTAAAAATAAAACCTCATATAATACATTTTTTTTTTTAAATAATACAGTTAACTAGCTTTCTATCTTTATATACCTTAATAATTTGCGATAAATGCAGCTCGCCTTAAGACGGCAAACCTCTTTTCGAGATGATCATGTTCTTGCAACGATTTTGTCGGATCCACCTACATATTCTCCAAGTCACAAGCGCGCCTTACCGAACATTCATCAAGGAAAAAGTCATCATCAGATAGGCAAAGGCTGTTTACCGCTTGGTCTCCACGATATATCTTCTTCTTGCGGTCGCGCTTCTAGGATCTCCCCCACTTTAGACTTATCGCGGGGCAGATATTTGTGAGAAAAGTTTCTCAGCAGGAACTAGCTTTTGAGATTCCACGCCTGGCTTGACTAGAGATTGAGTCTATAGATGGATAGAGGTTATGGGATTGGATGCGTAAACTCAGTAACGGATAAAGCATGGGGTGAGACCAGCCAAATTAGGAAGAGGAAACACGGGCCCATTACGGTACGCGCAGGAAGAGACGTGAGCCTCAACACCAAGGTTGCAACCTCACTTGGCACAACAAGACATCGCGGAGTCATCCTCAACACCAAATTTGCAAGCCCATCAGGTACAAGATGACATCACGGAGTGAGCCACCTGGGACGACATCGTGCATCATGTGCCTTCACACAAGTGCTGTAACTACACAACTACGCTAGGGTTATAACCTACACTTACGCTTCACCAAGCACATACGACCATAGGTAGAGGAGAACTCGGGGTCCCGTCTGCTCCCCCATAGATAAGCCTCTAACCGGCAGATTAGTAGTTAAGTGGGTGACCATTAGCGAACACCGGCTGTTGTATGTTTTTGCCTTTTTTTTGCCTTTTCTTTTGGCTGTGGTCTTCATCTCGATGTGGATTTGGAGCATCGGAGATGCTAACCAAGAGTGCCGAGTCGAATGATGTTGATAACAGATCAGCGCGTAAGTTACTTACAGGGAAGTGGCTTAATACGAACTATGATTCGACTGAACTTTTTTGAGGGAACAAGAGATGATCTAACTAAGAAAGATGACAGTATTTTTGTTCTCTTTTTTTACTCTACTATAGCAGTAGATTAGAATATAGGTACTGGGTCATTGTTTCGAGAGAATATTGTATATTAGACAGCTATGATTCATATGCCAAATGCTCTCAAGTCGATTTTAAAGCCGTCTTCATCATGGTTTGTTTAAACACCTGGAGCGCTAGCTCAGGTTGAAAAGCCGGGGCGGCATGGCCAGCCCCATACAACCCTCAGCCAGCTCAATGCACCAACGGATTTGAACTCTCCTCCTTTAACACCGTTTACCGTATAGCTGGCTACCGCCTTCTGGTTGAAGGCTGTTTGATCCTGGTACTGGATGGCATTCGCAGCTGCAAATCCTCCGAACCAATCACAAACAGCATCAGCATCGCCCGCCCAAATAACTGTAGTCACGCCGGATTGAACGACATTGGAAAGAGCGGGCAGGTACGAGCGTAATCCTGAACGACGTTAGATGGAATATCAGAATACAAATGTAGCAAGAGAGAATTACCATCGTCAAGGTTGTCAATATTGTTCGCCACGTCGCTGGAACATTCCGAGTAGGTCACATTCACGCCGATTTTCTTCATAATTGCCGGATCTTGCAAGTACGTGATGTAGGTTGAGGGCGGGAAATTCCCAGGAGCGGGCTGCCTGATATCATGGGTTGAGTAGTTGGTGAGAAAGAATGGACCAAACTTGTTATCGATCGCTACGCAAGGTGAAAATGCTGCTACGCAGTCGTCGAAGTGGCCATCTTCAAAGGGCGAACATGTTGATACACCAGGTAGACACTGGGATTCTATTTCCGAGATATACTCCAGCGCAATGCTGTTGTTGACCAATGGGTAGTAGCTGTTGCTGGTGCTGAACCTAGGGAAATTCGTTTCCGCTATCTCATAGTCATAATATCCGTTATTAATTCCCAGAGCAACCAGGTTGATCATTTGACCCTGAATCTTCCCGCTGGCGATGTCGGCGTTTTGGGACTGGATATACTCAGAAATTCCTAGCTGGGTCAGTCAAAACATCCCGATCATGACGGAAGTAGTCTTACTAGGTCCAAAGTGTCCGCCGTATGACTCTGTGAAGATACCAAAGTCACGAGACTCGTACTGTGGGAAGTTGGTGAAGAAGGCTTGCAAGAATGTCCAAACAGGTGGGGCAGAAGCAAAAGTCGTGTTGACAGTTTCGCTTCCAAACGAGAATCCAGTGCCAATAGGCTGATCAACATATAACATGTTGGCGTACTCATTCCAGCTGTGTGGGTTCAGCACCGGCATGTTTCCCTCGACGTTGTTGAAAGTGCAAGGGCCGTTTTCCTGTTGTATTCCTCATCAGTCTTGCAATATACAGAGAGATAGATTAGATTCCGTACTGTAAACAGTCCAATCATGGATGAACATCCCGGTCCTCCGTTCAACCACAATGCCAGCGGTGCTGTAGCAGGGCTATTTCGCGATTCAAAAAACCAAAAGAACATGCTCATGTTTGCTGCGTCATTCGTTAACCAATGCAATCTTAACACAAGTCAGCTCAGTACAGTACATACTGCCCACAGATAAATAGCCAGAGTACTGGTTAACACCAGGAGTTGTCTCGCAGACACCAGAGTTTGTTACATAGTCGATCTTTGCTCCAGTCGCTTGGTGCTCAAACACGGTATGGGTAACGCCGTCTCGAACTTCAATGGAACGCTTTCCCTTGAGGCCATGCTGCGATGGTACGGACCGAGGAGTGCTGAGACAATTTGCTGCCGCTGTGAACGACAAGCACGCCACAGTCTGGCTCAATCGAAAGTGCATTTTTGATAGATTACTCCTTGAATACCTGAGTGTAGTTGAAGTTGCTTGATCTACTTGAATGCGAATGCAAGCCACCTTATATCAATGTTTATAGTTTCCATCTCCGCAGAAAACATCGAACGAGGTCTAAAAGGGAGCGAGAGTAATTTGCGAGACACCAACGCCCAGATCAGCGGTGTACATCAGAATCAGCACTAAAGCCAGCGAGATCTAGAAAAGGGGGCGAGAGTGGTTTGCGAAATTCCGGATCAGCGGTGTAAATCAGAATCAGGACTATCTCATTGAAGGTGCTTGACGAGGAAGGCTTATGCTATCGCCTGCTAACCTCACGGATGAATTTAACAATTATAGCTTAACCTGGTTTTGTGCTGATCACTAATATTAATTCCCTATATGGAACTTATAGTCTATGATAACCTCTAGGTCTTTCTCCACACTATTACAAAAACTCTCCTTGTACAATGTGGTGTAATAATCGAAAATGGATTTCGCTTACGCTATTGTATTTAGAAGTTGTATTTGAGAGCTATGGTCCAGATGTGCCATGCTAAGGAGTAATATAAAAGAGGCAATTGTCAACTTCCGCAAATAGCTAGCTCACAAGGCGGCATGGCTAGGAGGCAAGGCCTCCACTAGGTTACTTATGACCACCTGTAATACTATAAAGCATACTAAGTATATTTCTGTAGTGTCAAGGGTTGCAAGGTTTCGAAGAGGAAGAAGAGATGATAGAGATATTCGTGCAACAGGGGTTTGCAATTGAGAATTTACAGGTACACATGTTCACTTGTAGAGGAATCCTCGGGAATACATTTAATTGACGTCTTCAATCGGTTATTTCAGGACCTAGTGACTCCTTTGCAAACTGGTTTTTGCTCCATTCTACGTTTGGGATACATATTACTAACCATTATGACTACGGGGTATTGAGTTAAAGAGAGAACCATTATCACAGGGTAAACTAGATGCGCCAGAAACTTGTAGTCATGGAGATGCCGCTTCATCCAATCGAAGCAGGCAACCCTATCCGTCAACCGTGTCTAGATTTAATCAGGTAATCACATTTTATTGCTTCTATTCGCCATTTTCGCTTCCTCAAAAAGATAGTATTCTATTTGTAAGACTGGTACTTCAACAGTAGTTGGAGGCGGTTTGTCATGCGTTTACTCTATCAGAAAATTCTATTGACAGATACTACATTAACAAGCACTTCTCAAAGCCAGGACAGAACCTCTTTGCACTTTTGCTCTTCTCTAATTGCTGCTCTGTAACCTCTTCGCCAGATTGCTCACTGAGTTGCTCGTTAGATCTTGGGTCGGGCTCTTCATGAGGCTCTTCGTCTAATTGCTCATCAAGCTGCTCATCAAGTTGTGGATCAGGTTGCCGGTCAGATTGCTGGTCAGATTGCACATCGGATTGCTGGTCAGATTGCACATCGGGTTGCACATCGGGTTGCACACCAGACTGCACTTCAGACTGCATATCAGCGTGCTGATCAGGTTGCACATCAGGTTGCCGGTCAAGTTGCTCGTTGAATTGCTCGTCAAACTGTTGGTCGAATTGCTCACTAAATGGCTTGCTCAATGGTTTACCAAGTGGCTCGTCAGATTCTTCATCAGAATTTTCGTCCCACTCTTTGTCAGGCCCTTGATTGGAGCCTTGATCAGAATCTTGATCTGACTCCTGGTCGGATTCTTCCTCTGGTTCTTCCCTTGATTCTTGATCAAGCTCTAGATCAGAATCTTGGTCGGATTCTTGGTCAGATTCCTGAGCGGATTCTTGGTTGGGTTCTTCGCCGGACTCTCCTCCTGATTCTTTGCCAACTGTCAGATGATTTTTCTACGATGCATTTTTTTGGCAGGGCTTCTTTTCATTTAGAGGTGGCGTTGGCCGTGGCCAGACTCGCATACTATAAGAAACAACTCACCAATAGTTCTTGTCATGGATGAACTAGACGTTGACCGTTCTGCGCGTGACCGCAAGAAACGCTGCCTTGCTAATCTTCTCCTCATGGTCAAACTGGACACTGACCGTTCTTCGCGTGGCGGCAAGAGACGCCTTCGTCCTGGTGATCTTCTCGTCATGGATGAACTGGACTCTGATGAATTGGACGGTGACCGTCCTTCGCGTGAGTGCAAAAAAGGCCCTCTTCGGAATCTCCTCGTCCATTCGTCGCTATCATCATCTTCTTCCACACGCGCTTCGCCCCTCACTAATAGCTGTGTGACGGGGTTATCGAGGTTCTTGCCAGCTAATTGAAGGGGAGACAATTTACCCCATCTTGCGTTGGAATCAGCGCCATTCGCAAGAAGAAGCCCTACGGTTTCAGCGTGACCATTCTCGGCCGCCAAATGAAGTGGTGTCGGTCTTCCCTCTATGCTCAGACGTGTACCATCTGGCACTTTTCTCGCGGCCTCTGTGCTGGTTGTTTCGTGTATCATCTTCCGCCCATTTGGAAGCTCCCCGTACAGTCCCTGGAGGACTTTTTGACCTTCCTCATTAGACATGTGAACTGTCTCCATTCCAGTCAGTGTAGATGAGCCATCGCTTGTCTCAAGCCTCTCAATGTTCACTTCAGCACCACCGCCATTTGCGTTTAAGCTGAACTCACCACCGGATAACTTCAGAATCCCAATCTTCACGCCAGCACCTCCACCATATGCATTTAAGTAGAGTGAACCACCACGCATCTCCAACTTCTCAACCTTGGACTTGGCACCTCTACCAAAGCTTTCTATATGCAGCATACCGCCATTCATCTGGAGAGTCTCAATTTTAGACTTAGTGTCGCTGCCGCGTACCTTTGCAATGAGCGAACCGCCGTTCATGATGAGGTTCCCGATCTCTAACCTAGCAGATGCGCCAGTTACTGCTAAATAGAGCGAGCCGCCATTCATAACAAGACTCTTGATCTGTACCTTTGCGCGTGCACCACAGATCTCAATAGGGACCGATATGCTTTGTATGCTCAGACTCTGGAAGGGCTGGATCAAGAACTCCGTCATTTCAAACATAGCTTGCGAGTTTGCGCTTGGGTCATTTTCTAACATCAGCTGTTCCGCTGCAGTCCGCCCTTGGGCTGGCGCCAGACACCATGCAGTTCTTCCAGCATTGTCCTTTGTGGTAATATCAGCTCCGTTATCCAATAGCAGTTTCACTACCGCTTCGTGCCCGTTGCTGGCTGCCAGGGATAGCGCCGTTCTTCCAGCGTTATCACTCGCCGTAACGTCTGCTCCATTTTCGAGGAGCAATCTCACCATCGCTTCATGCCCTTGGCTGGCAGCACAGAGCAGTGCTGTCTTTCCACTGTCAGAATAAACGGACGCACCCCTTTGCGCTTTGATTCGTATTATCGATGGCGTTATCTTTCCAAATCCAGACTTTGCGTTGACATTTGCGCCCCTTTTTAGTAACCATTTTACTAAATTTTCATATCCATTCCTAACTGCCCATAGTAGAACGGGTCTGCCTTCAAGTTCGACATCCGGCGTGCCCGACAAGATCGTTGGTATGGCGCTTCCATTCTCGAGGAGAGTCTTCACAATATCCCCTTGTGTATAAGCCGCAGTTATAAGCAGCGGCACGTCGGAGATGTCGCCTAAGGCATTGAAATCAGCTCCATTTTTGGAAAGCGTCAGGCTTAGATTCTCCCGTCTCGCTACTAAAGCTGCTTGCAATGCGTTGCCGAAGATGCCACCTTGAGCATTGATGTCGGCTCCGTTCTCGAGAAGTAAGGTCACGATTTTCTCATTTCCCTTGGCTACGGCTGCTTGTAAGGCGTTCCCGAAGATGCCACCCTGGGCATTGATATCGGCTCCGTTCTTGAGCAACAGCTCCGCGATCTCAGCGTCTCCCCTGACCGCAGCTGCCTGCAAGGCGTTCCCGAAAATTCCACCCTGAGCATTAACATTAGCTCTTTTCTCGATCAATATCGTTATGATCTCTTCGCTCCCTTTGGATATAGCTGCTTGCAGTACATTGCCGAAGAATCCACCCCCTAGATTGACATCAGCTCCTTTCTCCAGTAGTTCTATCGCAATTGTATCCTCCTTTTTGACTATTGCCACCTGTAATGCGTTGCCAAAAATTCCACCTTGTGCATTAATATCGGCTCCTTTTCCAAGTAGTGCAATCCTAAAAAGGTTATGATAGCCACGTAACAGCAAAATGTTTAATAACCCGGCTTCTGTGTCGTATTTTAGAAACGGGTACCCCTCAGAGCTGCTGAGGATCCTCTTCCACTTGCTAAACCAAGGATCCGGCTTGTGTAGCCATTTCACGTTGCATTTTGTCTGTGCTTTTTCAGCATGATCAAGAAAGTACCTCGATGCATACTGAAGGAAGGGCGCGCCTTTCGTTTTATCATCCACTCTCTCTGTGGTAATATATTCTAAGCAATAGGCCCTTAGACGCTCATGGCTTGTAAAAGTAGCGTTTTGTCCCAATGTGGGATCTAACTTTTGCATTCTCTTATGTCGAACGAGAAAGTCTTCGACAGATTGATGAATGAATTGAACCACATGCGCCCCTTCACGAATCTCGATAAGGCCTCTCGAGGATGAAGTGATTCGCCGCCGCATATCGTCGATTGTTGCTGTCGATTTGTTGTTGGTTTTGGCGTTTCGGGCTGCCGTCCCAAATCTTACAGCAAAATATAACTCTTCTGGCTTTAAAGGTCGCATGCTGTACAAAACCCACTGCAGCATGAGCATCATCTCAGCCCTATTTCCATCATCTTTGTTTAGAAGAGTCTGGAATAGGTCTTCAAGATCACCCGGTATCTGATCAAGAGTTTCCCTCATATCTGCAACTTCAACTTGGCCACGATCATAAGCCTTGTTGAGCTTCGTCACAACAAGGATAACCCACATGAAGATTCCAGCGGCCTTCTTAAGGATACGACTCTGAATCTCTGAGGATTTGTGTTTCAGCTTGTTCTTGATGTATTTTGCAATGCCTCGGCGGTGCTCATCTGACCTCTCCACGACGATTTCAAGCCTCTTCTTTATAGTGACGTTAGGATAATGTCGGGAGGATAGACAGATCCAAAGATTTGTGCCAGAGTTGATGCTTATTGATTCGAGGAATTCCACAACCTTCAGCCTGTCTGAATCGGTGCATTCATCCAACGCGTCGATGATAAAGAGCAGACGGTGAGATCGATACTGCCTCATTTCGAGGAAGAGGAAATCTTGAAGCTCTGACTCGTGCCACTCGATTCTTCGGTATATTTTTTGTTTTTCTCTGAAGATTGTAATAAATCGGTTATAAACGGTATCGTCCGTGGTCAGAAGTTGATATAATAGTGAGCGAAGCATACCCAAAAAAGTCTTTTCAAGGAGACTATGGCCTCGAGTATTAAAGAAATATGTTGCGATGAAGCAATCCGCAAATAATTTGTCACAGTTGGCCCAGATATGTTTCATCAAGGTGGATTTACCAGCGCCGGGATTTCCTTTGATCCAAAGAACACCGTTATGTCTTTTGAAGTCGTCTTGCTCTCGCCACTGTACGAACATCGAGTTCTCAAATATCCAGTCGCACGCGCCTAGAAGATCAACGGCTATATTCTGCCGACGAAGGAGCATGTCTTGGAAGACAAGAGAGTGGAGACAGTCTAGTCTGGTCAGTCATTGATGATGTATACTGCAAAAAGAATGAAAGCAAACCTTCTTTCTCATTTGTCAATACTAGATTTGAATCATAGTTGGGGGCATTGTCTATGGCACGCGTCAGCCGTTTGTTATGACTTAGTGAATGCTTGTCACAAGTTTCTGGTACTGTAGAACAAAATGAGGCAGCAGCCACTTGTCATCATGAAAGATAACACTCAGAGGGGAATTAAAAAGAAGAGCAAATCCAAGGCCCTAGAGGCCTGTCTCCAGAAATGAACTATCCGTCGATTTCATCACAATATCTTAACCATCTCGACTTCCCCGCTGGCCAGCATATCCTCATAGAAGAGTATCAATCTCTCATGTTCTAAGCATGAAGCATTCAAAGAAAACTGAGAGACTAACCGTTGATAGATGGAGGCTGTTCTGGACCAATTTTGAGCAGGAGACTCTTGGCATAGGCAGCGGCAGTTGCAGCAGCATAATAATGCCACCCATCATTCTTATGAGAGTCTGCATAGTCGGAGACTCCTCGGATGACAGCAACAGGCATAATGGGCATGAGGCCGGCCGCTTCCATCTCAAAACAAATTATACCATATTTATCCCTTAATCTGTCCCTGAGTGCCGCATTCTTGATGATTTTGTCACCCGACGCGACAAGGCCATAATGAACAACCGGATCCTGAGAGGGTCGCGGTAGGCGCTCTACCAGATCGTCCGTATAGTCTCCCACATACAATTTGTCCTTGTCCATTCCTGGATATAGGAACTTGTGGCCGTTTCTTCTTTTCTGGAGACTATCGAGGTGTTGTATAAGGTCGTAAAAGTCATCGATTTCCGCGTCTCTCTCGATAGAGTCAATTGCAGTTCTCAGACGTCGATGCGTCTCGGGCTGCCAACCTTTCCGGATGAAACCATCGACAGTCTCTGCCCCAAGCTCGTAGCCTATGACACCGACTGGGCCAATAGACTGATCGGAGGACGAGGCCACAATAACATCACCTAGACGAATATCGGGCTTCAAAGCCCGCCCAGGCACCCCAGCTCCAATGCCCACCATCAATCCGTACCGTAGGTTTCGAAAGCTCTGGCGCATTTGGGAGGCAAGCGTGGCTACAGAGACGCTTCCAATTGACTTCTTAGGTAGTGAGGCAATGACCACATTGTGGCCAGCGATCTTGCCCGCTTCGTATTGATTATCGTCGCCATGGACAAATGGAAATATGCCTCGATGCCGAACATCCAACATGTACAAAGCACATTCTGCCTCCACAGGGAGCGCACATATCCATCCTATTGTGTAGTTCTCGAATCGGAGATAGTTCTGGCCGTAAGCGGGAGATTCTACAATTGTGTTCGTCATGATGAATTCGATTCTGGAATGGGATAGATGGAAGAAAACACAAAAGGGTACCAAGAAGAGTTGGGAGAAGCCGCTTCTTACCTTAGGCCCATGTGGCGAAGAAAGTGGCGCGGGATGCATGTTTGGCACCTTTGGGCAGCAATGCAGATGTGATGAAGCGGCATCTGTCATACAACTCCCAAATGATGTTTCTTGAGGTTTTATGTCTATATTGGTAGATGAACCATGCATCTTAGAAACCTCCTGCTTAATTTTTAACGTAATTAGCAAGGAACCAATGTTCTTCCCGTCCTTGAGGCTCGACGTAATGCGATATCCAGCGAAACGATACTGACACGGATCATTAACTACCTCGAACCATGGACATTGAGACTTCAAGTGTCTTTGGTTTAACAGGAGTACATGAGGTTCCTAGTTTATCGCACTAACATGGGGCTTTTGTCAAGGTTGAAGACTTTTATCACTGAATATTGGGGTTGGGCGCATACCCATGCTCTATCAGCTAATATAGCATTAGTGCAGCTATCGCCGTCGCAAGATGATTGATTCATAGAGTCAATTGATGAGGTAATGACATGATGGACTACTTCCAGTAAGTGTCACTATTGCTGTAGTGCTGTATTTCTCTTTTTTGTATAAGTACTAGGCATAAAGTATAAAGTGCTTGCATGGCGTTAAGCGGACGAATTCATCATGTCAATCTATCACCAAGGTGTCAACTATGTGTTAGACTATACGGGATCCTGTCAAACTCTTTCGTTCAGCATTGTATCTTCTATCTTTTGCACTACAAATCTTCGGAATTGGAGCCATAGTATCGGCTTCCAATAACCTACATCTAAAAATTCCGCAACCTGCCATCTTTCAGAAACCTCTGTAAAACTTCTGATTCCAGGGACAGTGAAACGTCCAAGCCACCATCAAGCATCCCACTATCCATCACACACAACAAACCATCCAGCGGGGACATAATGGCATGTACATAGCGTGGGCGCAAACCGCTTCCTACAAAATCGATATCATAAACTCCAAGCCGGGCCCATGAAGTGACAAGAGTGTGCTTCGTGCCAAGGAATGATCTCCATAGACGCTGAGGCGCGACTTCATGTGCTTCGTCGTGAAGTATAGCCGCTATAGCCTCAGGCGTAAACCGATCAAGGCAAGTCCGTATCTGTGAGGCTATTGATTCAATTTTGGCATCTGAAGCCCCGACATTGCGCGTAGGAGTGCTGATATGCGTCAGCACCAAAGGTGAGCCGACAAAGGTGTCTGGGAGGGCCGGTGAAACCCGTCCGCGGACCCCGATGGTAAAGTCCAAGAAGACTTCATCATCGTTTTGTAATAATGGTGAGCGAGCCCGGCTGATAGCTGCCCAGACATGAGCCAGCAGAGCATCGAGGCGCGAGACCTTGGCCGTGGTCCCAGTGGCCGACTTTTTGAGCCGCTCCAGCTCGTCTCCCGTGAAGTGAATGAGAGCAGTTGTAACGGGCTTGGAAAAATTCCAAGTCTCCCACGGAGGTGGGCATGCCGGTGACATCATGGCCTTTTGTAAAAGGGCGGCATCTTTCGGTTTGGAGTTTATTGTTGACGGGGTAAGCGCTGCTAGATTTCCAGCGGTAGTATCCCACCAGTCATGCCGATGTAGAGGAAGACAGCGAGCCTTTGAGATCAGTTCTGGATCACCATCCGGAGCGTCAGTGTCGCCGGCGGCTCTGGAGTCTAGCAAGTTTGGCTCAAAGACTGGGTACGCGAGATCTTTGGTGAGGTCTTGCTTCGTGAGCTTATCACGGCAGATGGACGCCCATCGACGCATGAAAAGCATAAGAGTATGGGCATCGGCCAGTGGATGGGCCATCTTCACGGCCACAGCAAAGCCGCTATCACCTAGAAGAGTGACCTGCACAATCATGCTCGGCAGGCTTTGGAATGTATCGAGGTCATATAGGGCCATCTTTGTTGACGAGATCATGAGATCTGATTGAGGGAAGTTCTCTATCCACAATTCATCAGAGGCCCGTTTGGTGGGTTCTGGAGCCACTGATGCTGGTGAAGAGTCCAGTTGAACAACGTTCCATTCCACGCCAGGATCTGAATCCAAGCCATAGGTAATCATTGGTCGATTGAAACGCTCTCCGTGGGAGCCGTTGTCGCGGACTGGCGCCCACTGAAGCTGGCCCGCCCATTGTGGGAAAGCCTCGAGCGCCTTGGTAAAGGAGCCTTTAAGGTTCCCCACGATCTCAGTTGGTGAATCATTGTCGAAGATCCAGATGGCTCCTGTGGGAGCGAATCGAACAACCGTGGCATCAAGAATGGATAATACGGTTGAGATTGGCGATTGTTGACGGGAGGGCGGGTGCAGCCGAGTTGTTTCCAGAATTTTCGCCTCCATCGTCTGTGGCTAAGAGGTTTTGAGTTATTTTTTGCGGCTTTTGTGGCACCCTGTCGGTGTGCTGCGAGTTGTTTGTCAAGAATCCAATATCACAACTAAGTTGAAGTATTGGAACTGTCCTTTTGTACCGGGTTTTTATATTGGGCTAGGTAATGAGTGCATCTTGTTGGAAGCTAGCCCAGCCGAAAAGGTCGTAGTGAATAATCCTTCAGTCTCGGCTATACGGAGTGTTGCCAATGTAATTCTGTCAATACAATGGTCTCCTGAGGAAAATGTATTGCTTGTTTTGGGACAATTTCCGCCATTGTCACAGCAAGAGTCATCAAGTTGAGGAGTCAACTCGTCGTAAAACCTTGATATGATTACTGCAAGGGTCACAACACCACTGCAAGTGGTTTCGAAGTGTGGCGCTAGACTCTGTATTTCCGGGTGTGAGTCACTGACCGACTCAGCGCACTGTCTAAAATTGCTTGCACGCGTCGTTTTGTCGAATCAGCCCCTGTTGAGTTTTGAGAAGACTATTAAATTATACAGAATCCTCGGTGGACAATCATTGCCTGGCGTACTATTCAAGCAATTTACTTTTTCGTGCTACTCTATCTGTATCTCCGGTAACTCAATCAAGAGTTGTTACGGACTCTGTAATCCGACTGCTTACTACAGTCTCAAATCTGCAGCTTTTGTACTAAGTCCACTCAACCAACGCGAAGAACGGATTTGCATTCTCTACAAACTTTAATACAAGCGACGTTCAAGCAAATCCAAGGCTGACAAATGCCTTGAGTATCGCACGCGTTAAGTATAATCCATCATCGTCTTCGTCATCGAATGTCTTCTCGCCGGACCTTTTCTGCAGCTACATTCCTGACCACATTCTCCGGTGAACTTGATGCCAGTTGCCCTTACCATCAGGATATACGACTATATCGATTAGAATATACGCGACCACTCGAGTTCCTTACCTAAGGTTCAATCTCTTCTATTTCTTGCGCCATTTTGTTCCAAAACTACAGCCACACATCTTCATTTTCCCTCTTTACAGTGTGAATTGTTTTAAGACTCACCTTGTGGCCTCTTTTCCCTTATCATGCCAGGTTAAGCAATACCAAGATCAACGATGTATTAACTGCTTCGTAGCTACGCTTCTCGGGATCAACCACATAAGACAACGGTTACAACGACTAAGACACTGGTGCTCTGTTGCCATAAACTGTTGTACCCACGCAGCAGCAGTTCAACAAGAACTACATTTGCTCCATCTAATATATTCAGACACAAATATGATATTCTTAAGACTCACCACTGACCACCGCGTAGAAACGCGACCGCCATGATGGACCATATATATCAGCAGAGATCTATCTACGCAAAAGACTCTAAATATAGCCTCACGTCCATATTTTAGAGGAACAGGAACTCTGCACTGATCGTGATGAACAATCACGCGCTGTATCCTCTACACCCTTTTGCAGTCGGCCGAATTTCTCTTTTAGGACTGAGCTGCATAGGAGGAGGCCAGCGTTGAGCCTCAAACGACAGGGCATCCAATTGAATGTACAGGATGGCGCACACATGCACACCATCTCATCACTCCTTTCTTCCCTTTTAACATGCAAGCTTGGACATACATACTGCTAGGTAATGCTCCGCCAAAAATTTGTCTTGTCTTTCTTTTTTTCTCCTTCTTCTTCAAGTCCCACGTCCACTTTCTGTTGTAAGTCTACCGAACAAATACGCATCTCCTTTCTTTTCGGCGCATGCTGTGATATTGATGCCTAGTTTGCAGCACCATTTCATGTATAACTTGCCAAGCCATCAGGCTCGCCAAAACAAGGCTACGCAGTACGGCCAGCCAGTAATTTGCCCAGTGAGCTCTACTCCGTAGATACCGGATAAAAGGCATAAAAAAGGCAGAAGGATTTCCACCCTCCACAGGTCTTCCTATACTACTCAACCTGCATAGCTGCGGCATCCATATCATTAAACTTCACATTTATTGGCTATAGAATATTTCAATGCTATGTAATTCCATGCACTTTTCAAGTCACGCTAATGCATCTAATTAACCGGTGATGTGCACTTCTCACGAGGCTGGCGCCTGGAGCGCGGCCAAAGAGCCTCAATTTCTCCCGCCTTGAGGTCGCTTATAGAGGTGATTTTTTTTAAATGGGAATCCCTACCATCCCCTCTGGTCATCTAATCATCAATAACCCATCTACTCAACAACACGTACACATACGTCCGAAGCTCCAGTGCTGTAATCTCATCGCCGTCTAGCCAACACTAACGATGTCTCTGAAAAAGCTCTCAGCCGACGACTATCGAGTGGGATGGATCTGTCCCCTAGAAGTTGAACAGACCGCGGCGATGGAGATGCTAGATGAAGAACACGAGCCTCTCAAGCAATCCCCTAACGACCACAACGTCTACAAGCTCGGCAGCATCCATGGCCATAATGTTGTCATCGCCGGCCTTCCCCAAACCGGCAACTGCTCTACAGCGGCAGTTGTCACACAGATGAGAATGACATTTAAGAAACTTCGATATGGCTTGCTAGTTGGCATTGGCGGTGGCGTGCCAGTAGAGACAGACAACGGAATAATTCGACTGGGACATGTGGTCGTCAGTAAGCCGACTGGCGAACACTCTGGAGCGATACAATATGATCACGGCAAGGCAATAGATGGCTTTATTGAGCGCACCGGTTCTCTCATGCCCCCGCCTGCTGCATTCCTGAACGCTGCACAAGCCTTGGCTGTGGAACAACGCAGGGCAGACAATGATCCCATTTGGGAGAACACGCAGAGGATCCGGACGCAGCGTCGAGGCTTGCGACACTTCAAATTCCCAGGCATCGCGAACGATCATCTTTATCAGTCAGATTACAACCACCAACAGATGGGAATGACTTGCGAGAAAGGAGGATGCAGTCCGGAGCAGCGAATCGAACGACCAGTGGAAGAAGATGATGAGTGTTTTGTTGTTGTGCATCGAGGCACGATAGCATCCGGGGAGCTGGTGATCAAGGATGCAAAGAAGAGGGACTTCTTGGCACAAAAGTACAACCTCTTGTGCTTTGAGACAGAGGCCGCAGGAGCACTTACCGATTTTCCTTGCCTGGTTATTCGAGGCATTTCCGATTATTGCGACTCCCACAAGAACAACAACTGGCATGGTTTTGCGGCGGCGGCGGCTGCGGCTTATGCCAGACAATTATTTTTCCACATGTCTACCGAGTTATTAGAAGAGGAGTAAGCGTAAACTTTAGTCATAGACGTTTTCCTGCATTTATAGCTTACATTCAATCAAGGACATATATCAAACCAACTGCTTTCGATCTCCAGTCATATTTACCCGGAATTCCTCAAATTGCAAAGTTCGTTGCAAGAAAAGAAGAGCTGAGAGAGATGCAAGAGGCTCTCCAACCCACAGTTCGGCCCCACCGCCGTCGTGCTGTTGTTCTCCATGGATTGGGAGGTATAGGCAAGACGCAGCTAGCACTTGAGTATGCTCAGCGGCATCGTGAACACTATTCGACGACCATTTGGCTAGAGGCGAGAAATGAAACAACGATAAATCAAAGCTTCACTCGATTAGCAGAACGAATCCTCAAGAAAGAGCGAGTAACTTACATTCAAACTGCTTTGGACAGCCAGGATCAAAGCAACATTCTGAAAGCAGTGAAAGATTGGCTAGATGAGCCTGCCAACAAATCATGGTTGATTATTTATGATAACTATGACTATCACGATTTCACTAATGCTCATTCCGAGGACGAAGAGTACTTGGGTAGCTCCAGCTCAAAAACTCTCTCCATGAATCCCAGTGGCCAAGGGAAGGAGGTGAGGTCTCAGTCTTATGATATTCGCAAATATCTCCCCGAGGCCGACCACGGCACCATTATTATAACCAGTCGAGTATCGTCAAAGAAGTTAGGACGGCCTATTGAAATAAGCAAATTGAAAAGTCTTGATGACTGTCTAGAGATTCTAGCCTCAGCCTCGGGCCGTAATATAACTGATGGTATGTCACCCTGGCCGTTATGAGAAGAAGAGACTAAAGTAACCTTTTGGCAACAGATCCGGCAGCTGTCGATCTTGCGAAGCGGCTTGATGGGCTTCCTCTTGCCCTTGCATCAGCCGGAGCTTACCTGGGACGAGTGCCTATAAATTGCACAGACTACCTTCAAGACTATGAGGGGTCTTGGGTGGACTTACACAAAGATACTCCAGAACTAGAATCTTACGATAAAGTCTTGTGTACGACATGGAATATCACACATAAACATATTCAGGAGCAAAACTCAACCGCGTCCCTTCTGCTCCACCAATGGGCTTATTTCGACAGTAAAGACCTATGGTATGACTTACTGCGGAGTGGTCGATCTCACAAAGTGGACAGGCTTCGAGATTTGACAAGAGAAAGAGTCCCCTTCCATGCGACAATGGGGCTATTATGCGATCACGGGCTTGCGCAGCGTGGTACATACACTATATTGAAGGATACAGAGCAAGCTGGGTATAGCGTGCATGCTTGCGTTCACTCCTGGATGATTAACGTTCTTAATCGGGAACCTGACAAGGATATGGCACGAGCAGCCCTGGATTGCGTAGGGTCTCATGTCCCGAGGCGGGAACAAGCTAAGTTTTGGTCCAAGCAACAGCGGCTCCTAGGGCATGCGGATCGATGCTATGAATTGATCAGTACCATGCTTGTGGAAGATGAAAACCCGCGACCATTGCAATGTCTAGGTTTCCTCTATGCCGATCAAAATCAACTTAGCAGAGCTGAAGCTTTGCTTACGCAAGCAATTCAAGGGTTCGAGAAGACATTAGGACCAAAGCACGAATCAACGCTTAACGCAATCAACAGTTTGGGACTTGCCCTTCGTAATCAAGGCCGAATTGACGAAGCTGAAGCTAAATATGAGCAAATACTCCAAGAAAGAGAATTGGTATTAGGGCCAGAGCATATATCAACACTTGAAACAGTCAGCAACCTGGGAGTGATCTACAAAGATCAAGGTCGACTTGATAAAGCTGAAGCTTCACTTGAACGAGCACTTCAAGGCTTTGAAAAAATCGACCCAAGCCACAAATCAATATTCAACATACTTAATAACCTAGGTCTTGTTTATAGGGCCCAAGCCCAGGTTGATAAAGCTGAAGCTATATATGTACGAGTACTTCAAGAGCAAGAAAATACATTGGGACCGGAGCATACATCAACACTCGACGCGGTTAACAATCTTGGACTTGTCTATCTTGATCAACACCAACTTGATAAAGCTGAAGCTATGTTTAAGCGAGCACTTGAAGGAAAAGAGAAAGCATGGGGATTGGATCATACATCAACCCTTGAAACAGTCCTTAATCTAGGACTTGTTTATAAAAATCAGTTTCAAGTTGATAAAGCGGAACCTTTATTAAACCAAGCACTTCAAGGGTTTGAGAAGGTATTAGGACCAGAGCATACATCAACACTTTCAGCAACCTTGGGCCTAGGGCTTTTCTATATGACCCTATCTCGGCTTACTGAAGCTGAAGCTTTGTTACATCAAGCACTTCAAGGGTTTAAGAAGGTATCAGGACCAGAGCATACATTGACACTTGAAACATCCAAGTGTCTAGGAGATATCTATAATGCGCTAAATCGATTCGATGAAGCTGAAGCTGTATATCAGCCGGCATTTCAAGGCCTCAAGAAGACATTAGGACCAGAGCATATGTCGACACTGATGGTAGCCCAGAGCCTAGGAAGTCTCTACGTTAGCTTGGATCGATTTAGTGAAGCCGAGACTATGTTCAAGCAAGCACTTCAAGGTTACGAGAAAGTATTAGGACCAGAGCATCCATCAACACTTCTCACAGCCCAGCTCCTAGGAGGTTTCCATATTACACAAGGCCAATTTACCGAAGCTAAAGATATGCTTGAGCGGGCACTTCGAGGGTGTAATGCATTGGGACCAGAGCATCTTTTAACATTCGCAACCTTCGGCAGTCTAGGCCTGCTCTATATTTATCAAGGCCGACTCAGCGAAGCTGAAGATATGCTTGAACAGGCAACTCAGGGGTCCAGAGCACTTGGACCAGAGCACCCTTTAACACTCGAAATAGTCTACAATTTTGGCCTACTCTATACTAAACAAGGCCGACTCGACAAAGCTGAAGCTATGTTTAAGCGAATACTTGAAGGGCTTCAGAACGCATTTGGACCAGGGAATGCCACAATACTGGAAACAGTTAATTCTCTCGGCGTGCTCTATACTAAGCAAAACCGACTCAACGAAGCTGAAGCTCTGTTTGACCGGGCACTTCAAGGGTTTGAGAAATCATTCGGACCAGAGAGAACCCCAACACTTATGATAGTTAATAACATGGGCCATCTCTACACTGAACAAGGCCGATTTGACGAAGCTAAAGCTATGCATGAGCGAGCACTTCAAGGATTTGAGAAAGCCCTGGGGCCCCATGTTATTGGAACACACATCCCCACGTTGGACTGTCTTGAGTGGTTTGGGGATGTTTCTTATAAACAAGGAAAATCGCAAAACGCCAGACAATATTATCTTCGCGCAGAGCAGGGCCTTCGCGCTGTTCTTGGAGCTGATCACGAAAGGGTCAGGAGGCTATCGGAAGTATTGGAGGAGATTGGACATTGACTTGTCGCTCTATTAACTTTATTAGTTCTGAGCTTCATGTACATCGCGCACTTAGAGCACCTAGATTGAATCAACGAGTATCTCTCTTTATCTCATCTAAATCTTCATTGCCACGAATATCTAGGTGGAAGGAATTCGGTACATACTATCATATACTGTCCCCCTCGTCTCCGTTCATCAACGGTTACCCATGATTAACACAAGCATCCGCGGCATTGAGAATACAAAGACCGATTGTTAATAAGGGAAGCAGTTCTAGACATTAGGCCGATAAAATTGCAGAAAAGAGCACCACAAAAGGTCATCACGAAAGACAGCCAGGCAGACTCCATTGACACAATTCATCAATAAAATTAGCTAACTGAGACGCTACGAAACATAGACTGTGAGCTTGGTTGTTTCACCAAGTCGACTGCTGTCCAAGGCTATATTTCTATCAGTTGGCGTTTTCTCTTTGGCGTCTGTGACAACTTCAGGAGCAGTGATGCTGAAAGGGTCACCATCTGGAGCATTGGGATCCTCGGGCTCTCCTCCATCACTGAATCCACCTACGCCATCCTCAAATTCTGCCACTTCGTCCTCATTGCCCGTATCATCAACACTAGCCTCTATAACACTGAAAGGCATCGCTCTTGATAAACCGCTAAGAGAGCGCACAGGTCTCCTGCGTGGCACAACTCGGGTGGCGCCTTGACTTCTAGCTCTCGCCTGCAAAACGGTCCTCGTTCGATCTAATCTCCACCATATGGGGGAGTACACGTTGAAGACAACAGATCTCACTCGCTCATCTACTCTAGCTCTGCGGTCTCGCAAAGCGCCTCTGACGTTGTTGATCTCGCTATGCTCATAGTATGCAGGCGGCCTAGCCACGGAGAGTTCAAGGTTTGGCGAGACGTTACTAAGAGGGGTATATCGATCCTGATAGTTCCAGTACCGCCAAAATAATGAGTTGACGTGCGTCACTTGCTCGGGGACAAGCCCCATCCGCTTGTTTTGAATGATGTTGTTATTTCCAAACCATCCAATGAGCCCTGCAGCATCATAGATGTATTGAAGCCCATTCAGAGAATCGACGACAAGTCGTCTGTCTTCCAAATCAACTGCGCCAAGTCGAAGGCGGTTCAGCTTGGAGAAAACGCCGTGCATATGGAAGAGAAGACCGTATCCGCTCAGAGAAGCGAAGAAGCCGCGTGTGACATCGTCCATGTGCAAGACGTTGTAACGCTCTTCATATACCTTCCTTAGCAGGTTGAGCGTCATGTCCACATCAGCGATGGAATCCTTGATGCTGTTGAAAATATCGCGGACCTCGCCGGACTCGAAGCTTTGCGACGTTATGTTAGACATACTTGTGAGGGCCGGGAGCCAAACGCCATAGAAACGCCGGTAGCGGTAGTCCAGTCTGCCAAGAGCTATGGCCTGGAAGAATGCGGCATGCTCGCCTTGGACAACTTCTTGAAGCTCCTTGAATGTGATGACTTGTGGAGCACCGCCAACAACCCAGCCCCGAATTGTTTGGACAGCATCGACAATGGTAAGGACGCCTTCAATTACACTGATAATAGCAGATGCCATGATCAATTAAATATAGCGTGTAGAACGAGTGATTAGGAAAGGTCTGAGGCTTGACTGTTGGCTAGTAGAGAGAGTCCTAGACTTGGTGTTTGTTATCCATCCATGCTTATATATATCATGACTTGACTCGGGGGTTTCAGGCATCAAGACCGCCGTTGGGCTTATTGTTGCATTTATGCGTTGGCATTGTACCTATTTTGTAGTCTATAAAATTCGGGACAAGAGAGTGAGCACATTACATAGCTCGCCAACCAAGATACTCAATTTGCATGTGAAGGAATCTGTCTAGCTCTATATGTGCCCAGTACGGGTCTTGTTCTAAGGGAATTATGACAAAACACATGCACATCAATGCAGTAAGACCTAAGACATAGATACCTTATGATGCCCAACAAGACTCCTCTCTTTCTGAAATACAAAGAATACGATGTAATACAGAATAGAAATTACCGATGGCAGGAAATCCAAGAGAAGGTCGAGGCGAATCTAGCAGGGTATTCTAGAGGTATCATCATATACTAGAGAAATGTAGCTATAATAGCAGATACTAGCAGAGAAAGAGAGAGAGAGAGAAGGCCAAGTCCGCCTATTTGGAAACACTGCAGTGCTTGTATCCTCGATTTATGCTAACTACTTTCATTATGAGCTCAAATACAAATTGATATATGAATCAATTCCCTCGACCTATATCCATGCTTCTCTATCACCATGCCTAGCATACTTCCGGCCCAATAAGACCTTAGGGCAGTCGAGGTGCAAGCTTTCACCCTGAAGGTCAACATCAACTAGTAAAATAATAATCATTTAGGCTCTTATCTCTACTGTAAGTACGTGTATTCTTGGTGGAGGATACTACAAAGAGAAGGGACGTTGGAGTGTTCTAACTTACACTGAGATCCACATGTACATGTATCCACTGCTGTAATCATGATAATATTCGATCTCCATCCGCGATACAGACTGAATTTAGGACAGGAATCACTGTGAAAATAAAGTAGAGCTTTCTGTGGCGTTTAGTACATGTATTTAGTTGTCGCATACAAGGCTCAATTACATCATTTCGATTATACATGGCCGAAAAGGTGCAGTCGGTTGGAATCTCACAACCATGGCCCACAAAGATCTATCTAGTAGATGCGCTTGGATCACTAGACGAACTAGACAAATTTTCTTTATAGGACAACATCATACTCTGGAAATGAACAGCCAGGTAATATTATATACTAAACCTCAGTATTGACAGAAATTCAAGCAATACGTGTCTCTACTGGGGCTATAGCCTGCACTTACGCATCACCGAGCACATACGACCATAGGTAGAGGAGAACTCGGGGTTCCGTTAAGCTCTTGTCTTGAGTTGAACCTCTTCCATTTTTTTCTGCTCAAGGCGCTAAATTTGGCGCTTCCGACGGTTTATGTGAAGGCAGAAGCTCACGTATAACTCATATATGTATAAGGATGCTGATGTATTGCCTTCCCTCTTCTTACCAAGTCGCCTTATATTCCATTTTTGCCGTGGTGAAATAATTATTACGATCAGAGCATACCTCACTTACTCTAAGCTCACGTGACCAATAACTTTAGATAACAATATTTCTGTATCACTGGCTACTATGGTAGGAGAGGCGATGTAATTCATACACTACTCGCAGTCCGTACATATCCCCCTTGCCGTTCATCCACCATCAAACAGACCCGCCTCTCCTAATTATAATACGCATAATATCTCGACAGCTGCGATGAAGAAACTCTTGACCCCAATGCAATTCAGTGGAGGATCTTATGGTAAAGTAGAGTCTTTTTTTGTGTTGCGTGACATACTCAGAGAGCATACACAGCCAATGCAAATGTGGGCACCCTGGCAGAGTATGGGCTTACAAAAGAGCAGATGAACAGCAAGGGGGAAAAGAAGATACTCTAGTTTACTTAAATAGGCCTAAAGGAAACAACGGTTTTTCTGGCCGAAGTAGAGACCATAGGACTATATAAAAGGATAGGCGAGATATGAGAGACCAGACATCCTGGTATAAGTGCCCTGAGCCCACATAGAGGCGGTACAACGAGCCAGGACTGCTTAGATCCTTGGGAGGGACTTACAAAAAGCCTGACTAACCGATAAGTTATATTGTCAGACCACTACTGTCCTTACCAGCTGCTAGGTCTGAGCTTTTCCCGTGCTTACTTTCATGCAGTCAGGGAAGGTCGTGACGGAAGTAATAATAATGCCGACGCCCCGTCACACTAGAGGTACTAACGCCGATGTTCCGTTATAGCAGATGTGTACTCTAAAGTGATGAGGTTTTCCGACTATTGAGTTGTTAGAAAGTCCTGAATGTGCAGTCAGCCCAGGCCACCAAATAATACTCGATTTCATTGATAACCTAATCACCTATAAATCTGGACAAGGTAAGACCATAATGATTTCCTGCTGAGGGGAGCAAATGGTGTTGAGTAAGCCTATAGGCTAATCTTATAAGCACAAATATAAGCGTATTCTACTGAGTTCCAATAAGCTCAGCAAAGTCTGTATGTAGCTTGATGATATTAACCCACATTCTGCTGTTATAAAGTAAGTCATTAATAGTCTAACTATGAAATATGGGCTAATAGTTTATTAGTAGTTTAGAGCATAAAGAGAAAAGTGATATAGTTCAAGGTGTAACACGCAGTTAACTAATTATAGGTAATTTACGCGACAGGTTGAGTGGGGGAAGAATTGAGTTGGTTCAACCAGATTGGCCCATTTCCACTCGCTGTCGTCAGCATCTGACAGTCTTCTCCTTGAAAGTATACACAATAGGAAGGCATATAAGAAAAAACAGCAGATAAACAGCGGTGTGAATCATTTCATCCGACAGCCCAATTGGCGGGATTACTATCGAAGTTTTATCATTCGAGTCTTGGGGTTGATAGTTCCATTACTATGGAGTATCTCTCGATACAATGAAACATAACTATAACGGTATTCTTAGTCTAACCGTAATTAGACTATAATAAAGAATACCTCTGCTTACCTACATCATTATCACCTAAGCTTTACTATACTATACTCTGTAGTGCATCTTTCAACTGCCGATGGGGTCAGGATGATATGATATTCTCCATAATATCTGTAGATTTCGGGCACCTACCCATATAGTTATCTATCTATATAAAGGCTGATCTCTTCACGATTCAAATCTCTTTTTTAAACATTACAACTGCCAAGCTAGCCTTTCAATTCACTACTTCACTCTACAACAGCATCAACTCACCACACTCCATACTTCAGCAACAATGCTTTCCCTCAAGTCAACTCTCTTCTTCGTTCTTGGTTGCGCAAGCGCCGTACCTACCACCGAGTCGGACAAGGGTTTCCAACTCGCTGTTCCCGTTCCTTGCAGCAAGGACTCGCTCGCACTCTCGCTCGCCTCCCAAGGAACCAACTCGACTGTAGGCGCTGGGAATGGCTCTCTAGAGAAGAGAACGTGCAGCTGGCAGGGCAATTTCTTCGAGCAGGGAGGATGCTCTTTTTCAGGAAGCCAGTTCAGCAATTGCGTCTCTGGCAGTGTCGGGTGCGTGCTCACCAACTCGGTCCTGCCATTCGGCTACAACAGCATCCTCGCAACGGACACCTCATGCGATCTCCGTATCTGGTTGGGCGGCTGCAACGATGGTTTCAGCTTCGGCATCCCTGCTGGTTCGCCAACTGGTATTTGCTGGGGTGGCTTTGGCACCGCCCACGGCTACTCGGTTCAGTGTTAAGTGCCCCAAATCCAAGAATAAGAATAGGAAATTGGAGGTAAAGGATTCAAGACAAAAGTGGCACACGAGCCCAGCTCATGTTATGAATGGACCGGACCGGTATATATTCTCAGGTGTATTTAGCAAAGCCAAACTCTGTTCCCGTGGCTTGATTGGAGGCAGAGCCCTGTATATATACTCTATCCGAGGCAATACACAACAAGATGAGAAATATTGGAGTATTCAATTAAATGGCACATAACCCCTTTGCGCCTGTAGCGAGCTATTCAGACAGCTTCATGATGCCAATGGCTTTGAATCCGAGGCGGCACTCAACCATATCTACTTTGGTGGAAATTCCGGTTCAAGGGCAGTATCACTGCGCTTAAGCAGATGTGACTATTCCTCCTCAGTAATAAACAGACACATTTCCTTCCCAGAGTGTCTCCCATGTTCTACTATAAGATTACTCTGCAAGCGATTCTCACATACGTCGCCATTATTATGGTCTTTAGATGTTTCTTTTTATTTATGAGCTAACCATATATGAGATCCGTCAATCTGGGTGTTGAAATGTCATCTCTTGTTCCCGGACGACGGGAGCTGCTAAAATACGGTTACTCTCACCAACTTGTCGATTGGAAGACATTCTCCCACTCCAGAATCTTGAGGCATCTTTCACTTACCGTCGAAAGACTGACCTGACCGTCTCTGGATGAGATCTGATGAACCAGCCTCCACTGTCATATATTCTCTGTGATGAGTATATCGCCTAGAAGGTTGTTGTAGCATCGTTGAGAAATTATTCCCCAGGGTTTACTAACAGCGAAAATGCCACAGAGGAGTTGATACGATCATCATACAGCTCATTTCTTAGCTTGTTACTCCGTATATCATAAGTGAATCTGGGAGGCTCAAAGGTCAATCTCCAGAAGTCTACTACTGTGATAGATTACTCCTTTTGGGACTCCTAAAGCGTCTCTCGTCTACGCCGCTCGCTGTGTAATCGAAGGCGACAAGTGCAGGTCAGAAAAAGCAAGACTGCAAAATGAATAAGTACATACATCCAGTAATATAGGCATCTAATTAGTTTATTAAACAGGCGTAGTAAAAAAAACGACTACTAGGTAATTAGCAGATTAATATAGATACAATAATAGCTACTAGATAAATACGGATATAGTAGCAGTTACTAGAGAAATATAAATATAATAGCAGTTACTAGAGAAATATAAATTCAATAGTAGATACTAGAGAAATATAAACACTTAGAGGTAGGATTTATAGGCGTATTATTTACGGCGTGTGTGTTCGCAATCTTCTCAGTCTCGGTTTTTCTGCCCCCGCTTGGGCGATTAAGTGTTTAGCCCAGCTGGCAGAGCCTAAGGAGCCCCTCCAGGGTCCGACTTTGCACTGTTCCCACAAAGTTCCAACGCCACCTTGACTGCAAAGTGCCGATACCGAATTACCTCGCAAAATTCGTCGGTGGATACCTCCAGATTTAAACCCTGTAGTCCAATTTTAGGACGAGTCTATAGCAGTCCGAGAAGACATATCCATTAAGCTCCATTAGGCTATGCCTTTATCAGCGAATTGAGTGCTTATTAAGCAAGTGACTTTGCCGGTTATGGTATAAAGCTGCTGCAGGATTATGCAGTACGGTTAGTTTGTGGAGAGCATCCACCGACGAATTTTACGAGGTTTTTCGCCATCTAATGACGGTTTGCCTCGTTAACTTTATCAGATTATTGTGCTGTACATTCTAGCACATACGACCATAGGTAGAGGAGAATTCGGGGTCCCGTCTGCTCCCCCATAGACAAGCCTCTAACCGGCAGATTAGTAGTTGAGTGGGTGACCATCAGCGAACACCGGCTGTTGTATGTTTTTTTGTCTTTTTTGCTACTTATATCAACATCTCTGATACCTCAATAAGGATCCTACAAGTCCTCAAGGCAACAGTATCGTAGCTGTATACTCTGTTCTGAAATCCAAGGCATACCATTCATTGCTATTGAATTTTTGTTCTCTTAGAACCCTTGAAGAGCCAACGTCCAAGCAAACCCAAATGATCCCAAGCACTCAAAGTATAACGCATGTCAGGCATTCGATATCCGCTTCTCCTCCTCCTTCACTCCTAGCCCTTTCTTGTTAGAGCCTCTCTTACCACATGACCATGATTTCTGTGTCTTTCTTCCCTTCTGCTACCCACAATGTGTCTTCCATCAGAGCCAAGTCACCCTTCGCTCTGCTGTATGATGAGTGATTAGATCCCGTAAGATTGGCGACGCAAATCTATCCAGTTCTAACTGTAAATTCTAGATCTGCAGCGGGTGGGCTTCGCCTGTGTGGATATTGGCCAAGGGGGCTTCATTCTGAAAGGGCGTAAGTTGAGTGGCGGCTTGCAAGACAGTGGCCAGCTGGCTGTGCTTGTTCCAATCCAGACCACGTCACCTCCTCCTTCACAGAATAAAGATATACACACAGCACCATTTAATCTAGGCAATCAAGCCTCATGATGGCATTCATTTATACTAGTTCAATACACTCAATATCCATACAATACAACATTCTCCAAAAACACCTTTCAACCAACCTTTCAATGCAGCTCTCTTCAATCGACCTTTTCCGATTATAACCAACACCAGCCTCTGCAGTTGTATATATACCTTTGTAGTGGTCATTTCGTCTCTCCTCCTCCACAGCCAAAACCCTTGCAACATGCAAACAACAAAAATGGAATGGAAAGTTTTCTTCTTTTTAAATCACACAAAAACCAAAACAGGGCGGCCCCTTCCATGCGTAGGTTCCCCAACTCCGGTCTAAATTCTAACACGGGCCATCTAATCAGTCGTTACGGTGCGTTATATTCGACAAGACTGGGAGGTGGTAGATCAGAGAGCTCGTTGCAAACTTGCTTTTCCCACCCCCCAGTGGCTAATGTAGCCGCTTGGATATGCATATGGATAAGGTATGTGTCGCTCATGGTCGGTGCGGCCAAAGTGCCCCAGTATTCAAGGAACAAACAAAAGATTCCATCACTTGCGTCGCGTTTTCGTGGCGGGTCTCGGTGCAGCCTCGGTCATGGCCTCTCTCTTCTTTGTTTGCTTTCTGGATCGCGGAGGCGGGGGTGGATCGCCATGCAAGTGGCCCAGCTCTTCCAGAGCCATTGTGTTCTCCCATTGCAGACAGCGGTAGTTGGGAGGGTCAGGAGTCTTCTCTCGGATCCTTGAGCTTACTCGTTTCGGCTCTTCCTTCTTGTCGCCTTCGTCCTCCTCGGCATCGCCAGTGAGATACTTTTTGCGATTCTCCATGTGCTTGGCTATCCTGTCTCTGTAGGCAACCAGCTCCTTTCGTAGCTTCAGTTCATTAAAGCCTCGAGGGTCCAGCCACTTGATGAGTTGATCCAGGTCTTCAGGTTCCGAGATGTAGCCCCATTGCTTGGCGTTGAAAACACTGCTGCCGCCTTCCTCCATCGTCTTCCGTTCTGGGACAGTCATATTGAACTTGGCCTTGTACTCATTTTGAAGCTCGGTGGGCAGGTCAATGTATCCTTCTCGCTCCAGGTCGTCGGGGCCTTGAATCCAGATACATCCGTTGGCGTACGCCGCATGCGCCGTAGAACTGTCAGGCAATCCGGCATAAGGCATGCCGTTCCGCTCAAACCAATAGTAACGATTCCAAAACCTATCCTTTCCAAGGACACGAGTTCTTGGGCAGTCAGCCTCCCGTAGATCGTTGTCGATGATGGCGACTTCTTCTTCGCATTTCTTGATGATTTCCTCTTTCTTTTGTATGTCTTTGAGAAGTTTGATATACTGCTTCGACTGTTGCGGTTTCGTCTTTTCCAGTGCTTTTTCTTTCGCCTTCTTGGCCTTTTCCTCTTCCTCATGCTTCTTCTTCTTGTCCGTCAAGACGCGGCTTCGACGCTTTTTCTTAGAGTTCTCATCTTGGCTGTCTTCGGCGTCTTCATCTCTGCTCACGATTGACTCGTCGGCGTCTGCCATCTTGACATCTATCTCCTCCTTAACGGGAGTGCCGTTGGTCTCTTCTGCAGGTTCGTTTTCCGGCATCAACAGCTTACGCTGTTCATTAAGTTGCCGAAGCTCTTCAGTTCTGTAAGGCATGAGAAAAGTCAGTAAAACGAACTGCAGGGTGTACAAAAAAAGCCAACTTACGCCTGTTTCCGCTGTCGCTGCCACTCGATCTTGTCTTTGCGATACTTGGTCATGGTTTCGCTGCAGTCTTCCATGTAACCTCTGACAGCCTTTGTTTCCATTGTCAGCATGCAAATAATCTGCAGTGCCTTGACGCGGTAGTTGATGTCCATCTCAGCATACTGCTGCTGGACGTTTTCCGGGGAGGGTATCATCTCTGCAGGTACCAACTGCTGCAGCAGCTCCTCGCAGGCTTGTTGCAGGCGCTCATTTTTGGAGAGCTGATGCAGAAGACCGACTATGATCCTCTGCCAGCCTCCGTTCTGGAAATTGCGCTGGCGAAGATGCTCGATCCAGTCGAATTCTTTCAAAAGCTCCTCTGCTCGGTTTTTGGTTTCCTGCTCTGCGCGAAGGGTCTCCTCTTCGGCCGCTGCTGCTTCAGCAGCCAGCCTCTCCGCCTCAAGCTTTGCTAGACTGCTGCGGGTAGCCCTCGCGACGGGAATATCTTCCAGCTCAACACTTTCTTCTCCGCTTTCTTCTCCATCTTCTTCCTCGTCGCCTTCCTCGTCGCTGTCATCTTCTTCCACCTCGGGCAGAGTGATGCGCACCTTGCCGCCGTCGGATTCAGAGTCGACAAGAATCTTTAGCACGGAGCAATGGATTTCGTCGAAAAGCTGAACTTGAGTGTTATTCGAAGCAATTGACAAGGCTTCGACAAAGTCGTCGAAGGTGAAGGAGTCGAGTTTGAAGATTTCGCAGTAAACGTTGAGCGTGTCCCATGTCTCTAGGAGAGATCCCACAGTGTCCATGTCGATTTGGCGAGAGATGGCATCGTCCACTTCCATCTTGACAGGAGGATCCTTACACATGAATTTGAGCTGTGGCCGCACATTGCCCTCCCTCGGCTCCAGCTGCAAATCTTCGATGGGGTATTTCGGCGGCGGAGGAGGCGGTGGAGGTGTCGGCTCACGCGGTGCAGCGGCTCGTTCGTCGTTGAATCGCGGGTAACCAGCGCCATTGACACCGTCGGGTGCAATATCCGTGGGCCATTTGAGGCCTTTGGTCCCTGCACTATTGGGAGTCTGCTTTCCCTTGTGACTCTTGGGGGCGGGTTTCAGCTCAGGCAGGCGCACCGGGCCGGTTTGCACCGCTGGGCTGTGTCCATTCGTGTCGTGTATTGAGTTTCGTTCACGCTTCTGAGCCAGAAGCTGCTTGCGCTCCTGAATCTTAGTGTCGTGCCGAAGGTGAGGGGGGATCCTGGTATCGATGTGATATTGGTTGGCGTAGTCGTGCTTGACGAGCCATGGGGCGCCGTTCCACGCCTCTCGAATGACTGTTCTTTTCAGAAAGGACCGAAGCATTGATTTGGTAAAGGCGCCGCGCTCACGGCTCAGGTTATCGTTGGTGACGACTTGTTCCTTTCCAGAGCCACCGCCGAGGACGACTAGATAGCGGCTTGTGGGGAGAGAACTTGAGCCATCCGGCAAGATTCTAGCACCAAATGTTGTCTTTTCTCGCACAAGACAAGCCCGTCTTTCATTGTTAAACTCGTCCAGGGTGACAAAGACGTCCTCTCCGGGATAAAAATCGGCCTTGAATTCATCGTAAACCATATCGACGAGGTTATCGAGGCGAGAAATAGTCTGGAATTGAACTTTTCGGAGAATAGGGCCTTTGAGAGCTTCGGGGAAGGCGGCTTCGACCTCTTGACCACCAGCACGCTGTGAATGATCAGGTAAGCTTAGCTATTCGATTAAGTGCCATGATGAAAGCAAACCAACCTCGCTTGTGTAAGCCTCGAAAAAGGTAAGACCTGAATGGCCCGTGATTTCGTCATTGAAGCGGCGCTATATGAAATCCCGAGTTTAGTATATTGCTTGTCTCATTGTATAGCCGGCGATGGTGGGGCTTTGAAGGGTGGTTACCTGCTTGTAAAAATCCATTCTAGAAGCCAAAGAACAAAGTCGTCAGCATGCGGCGCATAATGGTAACGGTCAAAGAAATGGAGAAGAAGGAACAGACAAACTCACCGATTCAAGTAGTCCTCGTAAGAAGCAAATATTTCTCCCGTTTGAGGGATGTGCCAGACCTAAGTGAGACCTCCAAGTCAGCCCTACGGTCTTCATCCCGCGTCGGGAGCAACGCCATCAGTGATCCAGACCACGCTCGACATACCTCGGCATCGTCATCCTCAATCTCTGCGGGAGGCAGAAACTGCACTGGTTTTCTCTTGAATAGCACCTGTTGTAGCATAAATGTGAGCTGCAGACAGGCTTTGGTGGGTTAAAGCGGTGACAGCATACCATGATTGTGAGCTATAATGGATTTGGAGATGGCGGTTGTATGGGGTTGACAGAGAAAAGAAAAAGAGAAACAAAGGAGGAAGTTTGTCGTAGGCAGAATTGGGGGGAGCAGAAAGGCGACAAAGGATATCGGAAGTTTTGCGCGTTATCTAATCGAGGGATTCGGCAGCACAGGCATCCGGACCAAGCGCAAAGACGAGGCGCGGATGCAGCGAAGGGGAATCGACAGCGGCAGATTCCGATTCGCTGATCGTTTCGATATTCCGGTCGTGGCTTGTGGTTCGAGGTTCTTGAATGCTGTTTCTGGGGTTGCGGCTTTCGAAGCGTGGACAAGGCTGAGAGTAGAAAAGAGAGAAAAAAAGATAGAGGAAGAAAAGTCGCGGTGCCTGGAAACTAGGAAGAAGCTGGGGCAGAACCAGATGCCGCACTTACACGAGGCTATGCGGGCCTGGTACCTCTCAAAGCTATCGCAAACGCGGTCCGGGCAGCTCGCAAGGACGCCGGGCTGGCATTTCCTGGATGCCGAGGCTGTGGTGGAAGCTGCGTGAAGACTCGATCTCGACGCGACTGAGGGCGAGTGACGTGCAACGGAGGCGTGGAGGGAAAAAGAATTGCGCGGGAGAACGAGAGAGCTGCCACGGAACTAAAGTCACTTAGGGAAAATGCGTCCCGCCGTGGAGACGGTCAACCAGCACCAGCGTTTAGCGGTCCATGTACCTGGCGTTGTACTCGGCCGGTACCGCGGGCGTGCAGAGTACCTGGGGGGTACCTACTGTGACTGCATGTCGGGAAATGCCAAGATACGGTATATGGCAGTCAGGATGACATTGACGGGCAGTGAAGCTGGTGCATGACAGTGATACTGAGAAAATAGATTTAGATTAGATGTTCTCTTTCATTTGTATCAATTTGATATGCAGTCTTGTTGACAGGTGATGATTGTTGCCTTGATGGATGCCTTGGGGATAAGCCAATGAACATGTCTTCATGGTGCATCAACTCTCACCTCGACAACATCCTTCAACCTTCTAACCAAAGAGCAAAGTAATATTAAAAATTAATTCAACTGCATCATTTACTCACAATCAACCCCAATTTTCCCCCAAATCCCCTCACTCTCCTCTCCCACCGCTTACTCGCATCATCCATACACAGCAACTTCCGGCACTTTCCCCTACTCACCCATGTACCCTCCCCGTACCGCCGCTCCTCGCGCAACCCCCCCGCGCCCAAATCCTTTGTTCCCTGCCTGCCACCCAAGACACTCCCACCCCCGTCCGTCCTCTCACTCTACCTCCGTCTGCCGTCTTTTTCCTTTTTTCCCTCCCCTTCTCCAAAACTACAAACCCCCGGCCATCCGCTCCCCCCCTCCATCCTCCTCCTCCTAAAAAAAAGGGAACCTTCCACACAGTAAACCCAACTAAGCCCGCGCAGCAACCTAGCCAAAAAAAAAAATCCCCCCGAGCAAAAAAAAAAAACAACCGAAATACCCATCCCATCAACCCTCCACTCATCAACCGCCCACAACAACCTCACAACATACAACATCACGCCCTTTTTCGGGCTCGTTTTGTTCCCTGCATTTCACCGATTCCAAAATACGCTGAATGGCGCGCATCCGCCCATTTTTCAGCGACTTATGCCCCCGTACGTGCGCGGCGCGGATCAGCGGCCGGCAGGTAGTGGTCCAAGTCTTCCAGTTTCGGGGGCCGGCGTAGCGGGCGATTTGGCTCGGGGGGGCCGCTCTTCTTTCTGAGGGGGCCAGCGAGCAACGGTCACGAGAGGTCAGCATGATGGATGCAAACAATGCACGCAACTCAATTCTCACAATGGCATGTAAATCGTGCCGTTTATCTCAACCAGTCCCTCACATGCCTCAATTATATCACCCGTCAATGCCCTTTGGTCGGTGCCGTTCCCTTTGCAACGTTCGTGTCCCTGATTTCCAAATTCGGCAACTGTCCGCGCTAGCCCTGACGTCATTCCGCCTGCGGCTATTCGCATCCCCTGTGAAAAAAAGACTCAAGAGTCTCTCCTGCTGCCAATTGACGCCGTTTTCCCTCATGGCATTGCCCTCGTTGAAGCTGTTCTGCCCAATGCTGGCAGCGTGTCTTTGTTCGCATTCCCTGTCGATGCTGCCCCCCAGTCTCAACCCTGGTTCCACTGGCTCAGCACAAAACGGGAATCGTCAGCCTCGCCTCACGTGGAGCGCCCCACTACCCGACCCTACATGATGACTAAGCCCACCTCAATGCCGCACTTCAAGCGACGCGGCATCCGGGCGTGTTCGGGGCTCTGGCAGCAGGCAAACAAGACAGCGAAATTTGCTTTCAACGATTCTATCTTCTCTACTAGGGTATCACTGTATCCCACTAATTTTTGTCTTATCATGGCACCAGCTCTAGCATGTATAGTACACAACCATGTATCCGACCCAGCTGCCAACCACGCCTATCGCGGTGTAGGAGCTCGTAAACATCAAGGGGAGAAACTCAAGCCGGCTTCCAAATATGATATGATGGAAGAGGGACGTGTATGCAATGAGCGGGATGCTCACCGCAATGTAAAGCGTGCTGAATCGATCCAAAAGAAAGACTCTTGGCTGGTTGGATGCTGGCGCCATGCGGTCCAGCGACGTCAGGAACAAGACTAGCCAGAAGACGGTGTAGATCGTCTTGATGGGGAATTCGGCGGGTGTGAAGATCAGCGGGAACAGCGACACGTGACCCGCGACGATGAGTGGCCGGAATGCGCCGAGGTGTCGTCGGTCCCTGAGGGCGATCAAACTAAAGGGGATAATGACCAGCAGGATGGCCTTTTCATGCACGTGCCAGCCAAAGAGGAACGAGGCATAACCACATAGCGTTACTGCTCCGATAAAGTTTTCCCACGTAGGTCGTTTGAAGAGCTTAATCAGGGGAAGGACTTGGAAAAAGAGCGTCAAGGCAAAGCACATTCGAGGGGTAATCTCAGGCAGAACCGCAAAGGCCGTGTCACCGACCAAGCCGCGAGTGACGCTGTTCAGAGCCTCAGTCTTGAGTGGCAGGCCTAGCTTTGGCGCAACTACTGGGAGTCAGTTTCTCTATTCATCACAAACTCCATACTTATCAGTTTGTACTCACAGTGAATCAAGACGCGATCGGCCAAAGAGTAGAGTGCCCAGACATTTGGCGCCCAGTAAGCATGGCACAACCCACGTGAAAAGGGAAACAGTCGGCTGAGGAGCTGGGGGATCTGCTCCATCAGCGCAAAGGGTCCAAAAGCAGCCCCGAATATCCCCGCAAGTCCGAGGCCAAGCTTGACGCAGTTGAGGAACTTGATCTGAAAGATTGATCTCGCCGACAGGCAGTATGCCCTCAAGAGGAAGACAAAGTAGGCCGGCGCCAGATAGAGGTAGATGTGCTTGAAGCAGAGGAGCGCCCCAAAGACGAGGCCGCTCTGCAGCAGCGTCGACTTGCACCGCGCCAGCACCAGTGACACAACGAGAATTCCGTACATGAATCCGTTGTACTGGAAATGGATGTGGTCGATGATGAGCAGCCCGGGCGACAAGACGACGGACAGCGCGGCGACCTGGGCAGCCCTCTTGGACTGCAGAGGCGACGAGTCGATAAACATCTGCAAGGCGTAAACCAAGAGAAGCTCAGTGATGATGACGGAGAACCTCTGGAAGTAAACCGTCTCCCAGCTATCATATCCAAGATTGTATAGCCGCACCATGGCCGGATCTACCAGGCGAGCGACGTGGGCGAGCAGCCACTCAAAGTAGGCAAAGAAGGGCGGGTAGTCGAGAGTCCATTCTGAAGTCTTTTCGTAGTACCATTCGGACAGAGGAAGGCTGTTGGTAATGGCCAGCCAGTTGCGGTGAACCTCGAAGTCGGTCGACTTGCTGCAAGCCAGCGTTCAGTCAGTCAATGTCAACATCGCGTCTTTCTTTCTTTCAGCGGGATGCATGCATGTGAAAGCAGGGCAGCGCAAAGCTAGAAGTAGAGTAGAGCAGTAACTTACTAGGCCGGGAACAGGAGCACCTTGAATGCGGCGGCCACCAGCGCGCATTGCGTCAGCGTAGGAAACGACTCTGCCATTGTGTCTGTTCTGTAGGCGGAATTGCTACCGCATCTCGAGCGTTGCTGCAGGGAGTTGGAGAGCAGCGCAAGCCAAAGTCCTGAGATGGTGGTGATTGGCGCTACAGAGAACAAATTGCCTTGTCTGAGATTAAGGTACGGACGCAGCCACAACAAGCTTGCAATTTACCCCATAGTTAGCATGTCGTCTTTTTTTCTTTCTTTCTTTTTTATACTGCCTGGTTTGGACTAGCGCGCTGTTGCAGAAGTCATCCCCCGCCACATTTAGCCACAGGTGTGTAAGTGGCCATGAAACGATCCATGGTTGGAGAAGGTGAGAATAGAAGCCAGATAATGCTCTCTCCGTGTATTTTATGTGTATATCGCCTATAGTCGCTTCTCGTTTGCTTCAGCGCGCTTCTTGTTGAATATTCTGCTCTTTTTAGCGAATTTCATTCTTGTTTATTTCTTCTTCTCGTCTGTGCTTCAGCCAAGCTCGGCGGCGCTGTTTCGCAAAAAGGCACTTGCTCCAGAAGCTGTTGTGCCTCTGCGCCTCTAGTGCAAAGTGTCCTTCTGGCTTCTGGCTATTTTCCCAAACCCGCTCGACAACTCGGCTGCAACTCTTCGGTTCAATTGTTTCTATATATTCCCCTCTCGCGGTGCCTGGCTTTGGGACCTGAAGCCGGGCTTTTTGCATCCATAAACCTGGCCTGAAAGACCCCCCCGCCTTGCCTCAGTCACGATGCGATTCTCCATGTCGCTGGCGGCCCTCTTGGGCGCCGGTGCCGCTCAAGCTTATTTCCTCGTCAGCGAGCTCAGTTTTGGATATGCAGGGCGGTATGTTTTTGTCTCGTCTTGTGCTTGTGTCTGATTCTGCACCAATTGCTTCGAGACAGTTACAATGGCAGCTAATGCGTCTCTGCGCCGTCCAGGATAAGCCCGGCCGACAACCCAGGCCACATTGCCAACTTCGCCGTCTCTGGCCAGCCCGGCATGCCAGAGATCCTCTCCAGCAAAGTCATCCTCACCCCCGTTGCGCCCGGCAATGCGCGCGGCGCCATCTGGAGCGAGAACCCTCTGGTCCACTCCAACTGGATCATCGACGTCGACTTTCGCGCCAGCGGCCCCGACAGGGCGGGCGGCAACCTCAACATCTGGGTGGCCCGCGATGGCAAGAACTTGGGCACCCGCAGCGTCTATAACGCCGGCCGCTTCGACGGCTTGGTGCTGGTCATTGACTCGCACGGCGGCCAGGGCGGCATGTTGCGCGGCTTCCTGAACGACGGCTCGACCGATTTCTCGCAGCATCACAACGTTGACTCGCTGGCGTTTGGCCACTGCCAGTTCAGCTACCGCAACCTGGGCCGGCCGGCGCAGATCAAGTTGCGCCAGAGGGGCGATGGCTTTCGGGTTCAGATTGACGGCAAGACGTGCTTTGAGACGAGCAAAGTGAGCTTGCCAAAGGGCAACTTTGTGGGCATCACTGCCTCTACACCAGACAGCCCCGATTCGTTTGAGGTCTTCAAGATGGTTGTCACCTCGGACACTTCCAGTCACGACATCAACTCCGGCAGCAGCAACAACAACGACAACAACAATAATAACAACAATAACAATAACAACAATGGTAACAACAACGGTAACAAAGATACCAGCAGCAACTCCAACGGCGGCACCCAGTTCGCCTACAGCCGCCAGCAACAAGTGCCCACCAACAGCCAAGACTTCGAAGAGGTCGCCGACCAAGACGCAGACACCTTCCAGTCCTCCAAGGCCCAGTTCCAGGACCTGCACAACCGCCTCCAGGGCACCAACCACCAGCTCGCCTCCGTCTACCGCTCCGTCTCGCGCCACCACCAGATGGACGAGCAGCGCCACAACGAGGTCCAGGACCTCTTCGCCGCCGTCAACTCCAAGCTCGCCCTGCTCGACCAGCTGGCCACCTTCCAGCAGCGCATCGTCGCCCTCGAGAACGAGGTGCGCAACATGAACACGGAGCTGCACGAGAGGCTGAGCACCACCGAGAGGTCGATGCATGGCGCGCTGCGGACGCACCACATGTCGCTTACGGCGAGGGTTACGGAGAATATCCCTGGGCATGGCAAGTTGATTGCCGTGATTATCGGGACGCAGGTTGTTCTAGTCGGCGCATATGTGGTGTATAAGCGACGGAGGGCGAACTCACCCAAGAAGTACCTATGAAAGGGTACTTTACGATCTCGGCGCACCGCGTTATTTTATTGCCAATGGCGGACGTGATACATTCTCCTGATGACCTTGTGCTACATCTGGACGATGGATGATGGCTTGAATACTCGCTTGAAAGCGCCGCAGTTTGCCAACCTACACTCGAACCCACCAAAACCAACCAAGATCCCACGCTCCTCCTAATGCATACATTCTGTACCGCACAAGTAAGAGCGAGGAGACGAAAACCCATATATATTGAGAGTTAAGACATGAAAGTTGAACGACCTGTTATGATTCAGAGGCAGAGGAGGGGCGGCTTTTTGTATAAACAAAAGACGATTTTCTTTTTTTATCTTACCACATTTTTTGTAACTATCACACGTCTATACATATATAGCATGCATGAATTGGATGAAATATCAAAAACGAGACAATCATTTCATTTTGACGTCGTAACATGCCCGCTATGGAGTTGTGTTCTCGCATCATACTATGCTAGGTACATCAAGAATACCAAGATGAACGAAAGAGAATGAAAAAGAGACATTATATGCTGTACTATACCCGGTATCCAAATTCTTCCCATAAACAGTCTTGTATATCCTCATGAAAGAAAAGTAAAAGAAGAATGAAAGAAAAGTCCTTTACTGGCGGCCTTTCTTGGCGTTAATAACATCAACCATTTCTTGGCCCTTGGGAGCCGACGTCAAGTTCTCATAGCCGTCCTCAGTAACAAGAATGTCGTCCTCGATGCGGCAGCCTCCTACGGTATAGTATCCTTCGAGGACCTCCTTGTTGATAAATTTGGCGTGATCTGGGTTGGTGAGATAGTATCCCTCAATGTACTCGCGGCAGAAGTAACTATTCATTTGACGTATCCATTAGTATACACCATACCTGGCCGATAATGGCTAGAAAAGGGGACAAAGAATGAAGGGGAAAACTTACATGCCCGGCTCGACGGTGACAATCATGTTAGGCTCAAGCACCTGCCTCTCCTTCAGAGCCTTGGCGCGCGCAGTCGCCGTCTCACCATCGCCAAGGCGCATTGCAGCGCTCATCTTGGTCAGCGCTTCCGCATTAATCATCTGCCGCTTCCCGCCATCGAGACCCAAGTTAAGGAGCGTCATCAGCGGGAGACTGCCCGGAACATCATGCACCTCCAGGCCGACGTGGTGGCCAAGCCCGTGTGGGAAGAATGCGGTGACGGTGCCGGCCTTGGTAACCTCGCCAATGTCGCCCTTGAGAATGCCCAGTTTGAGGAGGCCGACGACGGCGACGGCTGCGGCGTGGAGGTGCAGCTGGTAGAACTGGACGCCGGGCTTGACTTTGCTGATGCATTCCTCCTGCATTGTCTGGACGAGGTTGTAGATTGCCGCGCCCTTGGTAGAAAAGCGACCCTTGATGGGCAGCGTGCGCGTTACGTCGCTAGCGTAGCATTGCCACTCGCATCCCGCATCGAGAACGACAAGCTCCTTGCCTTCCAGGGGTTGGTTGTTCTCATCGTAGTGCAGCGTCGAAGCATTGACGCCCGAGCCCGCAATGATAGCGTATGCCTGCGATCGGGCGCCGCGCGCAGTGCACACAGCTTGGAAGATGGCCTCAATCTCCCGCTCGTTGGTGAGACGCAGCAGCATCTCTGCGACTTTGCGATGCCCCGCGCTGGAGACATCGTTGGCGCGGCGGATCATGGCGATTTCGTACTCGTCCTTGATACAGCGAGCGCGGTCCATGGCGGGCTGCAGCATCCAGCTGTTGACCTTGACCTTGGTCCCCTTGGCCACGGCGGGCGTCTGATCCTCGTGCAGCACGTACAGCACAGTTGGCGACGAGAGGCGCGACTCGAAGAACTTGTGCAGCTGGCTCGAATACCGCACTTCGTCGACATCGTACAGCTGCTTGGCCTTGGCGGTGTCGGGCGTTGAGCCAAACCAGAGCACCTGGCGTGGCTCGACATAGGGGATCCAGAGAATAAGGGCATCGGTGCGAATCTCGTAAGTGACGAAGCAATCGTGGAAGTTGGCGCCACTCAGGTAGTAGAAGCTGCGCCGGTCTTGTCAGCGCCATAGGGGGAGAGATATTCCATGGATAGCAGAATAGAGGAATAGAGGGAGTCAAGCTTACTATCGGCGCTGTCTCAATGGCGGCCCCTGGTCCGAGTCCTCGTAGTTGTTCTCCGGCTGGCCAGGCAAATAGATGATGCCATCCGACACGCCGAGCTTCTGGGCGACTTTGCGCGCATGCTCCTTGGCTAAAAGCCGCACAGGACAGAGTCAGTCAAACAGCCGGAAAGAAGGAGAAAAGAGTCTGTCGCATTTATCGTTCACTCACCCGGATACTTTCGCGTCTTCCAAACCTCCCAATCCTCTCTCTTTGCTATGGCCCTATTTGATTTACCGCCTGTAAGCAGTTGGACTTGCGACCAACACACGGAGTGGCGCGCTTACACTGCATCAAACTCATCGTCGAGGATGAAGCTGAAGTCGAGGTCCTCCATTGTGCGGGTCTCTATAATATTATATGCTCTAAAAGGATAGAAATGGAAAAGCGATGACTCCCTCTGATGATGATTAGGTAGTATTGAATTGATCAACGGACGCTTCATACAGCCGCAGCAGCACGTGAGCGACACTCCAGGTACCTGCAATAGTGCCTGATTGTGTCAAACGTCCCTGGTGCCTTATCTAATCTCCAATCTCCAATCTCTACCCCAGGAAAAGAGACCAGACGGCGCCACCACCAGTGTAGTCTAGCGCCGTTTCTCTCCTTAAGCTGCATTTCTTGATCGTGATCTCAGGGGTCAAGTTTATTGTACTACTAACAGAAGAGTAGCAATATCTAGATAGACCGAAAAGCTGAATGCTACCGGGTGATTACCTAAAGCAAAAAGAGACGGAATGCCCTTCCAGACCTACTGCTACTATATTCCCCCGATGGAGTACATGCACAAGCACAAAGCACGTCGCTGCATCTTCCCATCAGCGCCTTCAGAACGCCGTCCAGGTACCGGTACCTCTGGCAGATGTCCAAGCTTCCGTCCTACCCGCTACATCCACTTTCCACAACGGGACATCCCTGGTCTTTGATCCTTTTAAGGCCTTCCACAGTACAATATCAACGCATCGCAACACGACGGAAATTCCCCATTGACATGTTATCCCTAGATGCAGATCTCGTCGTGTATCTCACCTGGAAATACCAGAGCAAACCTCGATCCGTACAAAAGCACTATTACAGTAACAACTTACAATACTCAAGTCTTCCCTCACCGCAACCAAAACCAACGCATTCAACACCACATCTCCCCGTGCATATCACCAGGTAACATCCAACAGCCCCCATCCATGTCAACCAGGCTATCCTCGTAACTCCCCGCTCCGGCAACAACCCTCAATAATCAGATCAAGTCAAATCAATCAAATCAATCACCACACCAACTCCCACTTCCCCCTCTGCTGTACATAACATATCCCACACTCCCTTCACCCACCTTTCGTACTCAACGTCTCCTAACTGGCCGCCTCAATGCAAATGCATCTCCACCGAGAGACAGAAAAGAGAAGCCCCCATCAATGTGCATACAGGTAGGGAACGGCTCAAAAGAAATAACGCGAAACCCCGAGAAGTCTATCCAGTGTGCACACCACAGACCTGTAGTCCAAAAAGAAAACCGCCCCTCAAAAAGGTCACCGACCAAAAGCGAGACGCAGCAAGGGAAAAGAAGAAGTAAAAGACCCTCATTATGTCGCACTGTATTCGGCGCCGAAGTGGCCAGGGTCTTTTGTCCAAAATGTCGGCCATTTGGTCGGCCGCTCGCCGGTCCTCAATTGCCTTTCTGCGTTAAGTCGCATACGTAATCACACCAAAAGGACATTCCGTGATACGAAAGGCAAAGAACAAGTTTACCAAACTAGGGAACGAGAGCGAGGCGTTTCTATGGGTACCTTAGATAGTTTATTTCTTCGTATGTACCTAGTATGATTGGTGCTTCGACAATTGATCGTGTATATGGTTCGATCAAAGTCCCTTTATCTACACACTGTGATATGCTCATATAGTTGTTGTTTTTTGTTTCGGTGTGCCTGCCGCCAACGGGGAGTCGAGGAGGGGAAAAAGATGGAAACAGATGAAAGAACAAAAGTGACCCAAGTATCTAAACACCAGCCGCAAATGGTTTCGAGTGATGAGGATAGGTTGACAGTAGTTGTAAAAACATGCAATCGCGCTGTGACCTTTCTTTCCCGTCCAACGATGTCCAAGGAATGGGTGATCAAAACAAAAGAAATAACAAGAAAAGCAACAAGACGCCCTTCACTCCCCCCCGGTGGACCGCAAGGCCATCCCGTTTTCATATCGTCAAAAAAATGGGTATCATGTGGCAGTCGTTCACATTCCCTGAAATCCGCCCCTGCCAGAACCAAAGAAACTCCCCCAGTCCGGCTGCATGCCGTGATCCGTAAACATTTGCTCTATCTGCCGCTCCTGGTGCCTCTCGCCCCGTATTGCTCGTCGAAGAGATAGTCCGCCGGGTCGTCGTTGTGGCGCTGGCTGAGCCTGCTGTGGCGGCGGTTGCTGGTGAATGCCCATCATAGCGTTAGGGTCATACATGTTAGCCGACATGTTCATCGCCATAGGGGTCTGTTGTTGTGGTGGCGGCTGCTGTTGCTGTTGTGGCATCATGTACGGCGGAGGCTGTCCCATAAACTGATCTCCCATCTCATCCAGCGAAGCAGGGAAGAAGAATCCCGAGTCCTGAGGTTGATGAGGCATCGACACGGCTGGCACGTCGGTTTTACCTGAGAATCCCAGTTCCATCATCGGCTGGTTAGGGTAGGCGAATGGATCGTCCGAAGGAAACATTAACGAGTCGAGTTTATGAACCGGGTGGTTGTGGCCAAGATGTCCACTCAGAGGATGTTGCTGGTATGGGTGCCGGTGTACACTCTCGGCCGTGCTCGTAGAATCGGGCGTTGCTCGTGATGACAAGTCCATCGGCATCACGTCGTTCAGGCTGCTGGTGAACGAGGGCTCAGGATATCCACTGTGGTCTAATGACTGTGCGAAACTGCTGTCCATGGAGCCCCTAGAAGTGGAGGTGCCATATAAAGACATACCGCCGCCCCTTATGTCGCCTGGTCTGTGAAGAGACATGCCCACAGAGATGCCAGGGTTGCCTGGTGCTTTAACGCCCGGGGCCGTCCTCTTCTTCGTGGACGATGGCCGAGCTTGAGGCGGATCAAACCGTTCTGGCAATTGATCAAATAGAACCTTAAAAAACATTCAGTAACAGTGGTACAATAGTCAAGGGGGATACCAGGCCGGTTCCTACCTTGAGAGTGTGAGTGACCCTCTCAGCAGAGAGGCTCTTCTCGGCCAGATCGGCAATCATTTGTCTCCCAGCGCGCGCATCAGCCAATACCTCTGCTGATCCAGGCTTCTCAGGGTTCTCAATGGCATAAAATACCAGCGAGAGCACGGAGAAGAACTCAGTGTAGAGCATAAACCAGTAGGGGCCGCTAAGGACGCGCTGCTTTCGGATCTCAAGGCCAATGTGGACGATGTTACGGGACACGCTGATAGCGGCCGCCGCGCAGGCATATGATAGCTCATCAATTCTGTTGCCCTGGCTGAGTCGAGGAGAAACGTAATGCAGAAATGGTCGGTACAAGACAAGCTGCACATGCGCGTAGGCAAAACGCAGCAGATGCCGCACACTGTTACAGGACTGTCAGCCGGGTTTCTTGAGACATGTCAGAAGGCGACTTACCGAACTACTTCAATGGGGCCGTCAGGGCTCGGCCGCCATGCCTCTGGAAGTCTCTCGAACCAGTTGTGTAGATCCGTCTCAATCTCCTTAATCCTGCTATAGCTGATGAGATATGTGGATGATGGCTTATCCCCCCTCATGACCGTTTGCCCAACGCCTTTTGTCGGATAAATGTACTTTGTGATTTTGCCCAAAATATCCATCAATCGAGAGTGGGCATTGAATGCTTGGAAGAATGAGGCCGTTCCCGGTGCTGGTTGTAGAATGCCTTCAGGTCTTATGAATTCATCGTCAACTTCAATGGGATACTGCTGATCGACATCGTCGCTGTTTAGAAGCAGGGGGAACCCGAGCATTGTAGATACGTAAATGTCCATCTGCCGTATGACATAGAAAACACGTCGCCGAACTTGCTGCTCGATGTTCCCTATTCGCTCATGCTGCAAGTGGCGGTGAAGACCCATTCGCAAGGCTGATCGAAGAGCGATTCCTACAAATGAGTAGCAGGTGTTGAGGTTGGCGGTGGATTGAAGGAAAAGAATTATGAAAACAAGCGTCTGGATGGAAACAAGGCTTCGACACTCGGTAACATCACGCAGCAGAGATCTTGCTATCTTGTAGTATTTGACTCTGCAGCCGTTGAGTTAGTAAACTTCATCGAATACCATCACATGGTGAAGCAAAACTTACCCTTCATCAATGGCAAATCGATAAGTCATGCCACCGGAACTGGAGTCGTCAAGATTACTATACATGCAACCCAACGCTAAGACGGCATAAAAAAGGGCGAGGAACTGGGTATCATCCGGGCTCATCGGCTCATGTTGTCGTTCATAGATGTAGTCGAATTTTTCGTAAAAACTAGGGACGTGAACGATGCGGACAAGGCACGTGGCGCAACTCAGAGAATAGTAGCAGAGTTTCCGAGCGACGTCCTTGGGAGGCAGCTCGGGGTAGTTGGAGATGGTAGAGAAGGGTGAACCAACGGGCGGCGTGTCAAAGTTCAAGAGACCCGCGGTTCGATCAGACGGGCGTGGTAGAAACGGTCCTTTGCCAACAGGGCCTAGCATGCCGCGGAAGTTCTCCTTCATGCGCCGCAGGAAAACAGCGCCAGACGAGATGCCGTAGAAATCCCAGCCGCCCTTGTCGTCGAGATCCAGTTGGCCGATGGAGTCGATCATGGAGGTGAGCTGGGTGTCATTGGGATCAGGCTCAGCGGGATGGTTGGTCCGCAGCTTGGCAACCTCAGCACGCGCTCGTTCTCGGTTGTGAAACTCTTGCTGGATGGCAGGGTCAAGATTTGGATCGGCCAAGTCGATATCGGGGACGAATTTTCGCAGCAGCGACTCGGCGCGCTGAAGACGACTTTCCAGGGCCTCGATATACTGCGGCGCGGGATTCCTCCTCCTGTTTGATGGCTTATCATATGTGCATTCTGCGCAACAAAAGGTCAGCAACGGCGTTCAAGGCAGTGAGATGGGAGCGATCCAGGCGGGATGAGAAAGGTGGAGCGAAGGATCGTTCAACATTGTGAAGCCGAACGACAGCAATATCCAGGACCGGACCGTCGCCAAATCATAATACGCACCATAACTGTAGACGGAGCAGTGCGTGCAAGGCTGCTTGCCGTCACATTTGATCTTCTTGCGGCGGCACTCGTCGCAGGCGCGGGTGACTCGACGTCGCTTCTGGATGGGTTGCGACGGTGCCGATTCGGCATCGCCCGCCTTGTCGTCGTCTTCAGCGTCCGACTTGACGCTGTCCGCCGGCGATCCAGCATCGTGGATAGACCAGTCGCCGGCGGGCTGCGACCCGACGGTGATGGCCTCGTCGTCGGACATTTTTATTTGTATTTTTTTGTTCTCAGAGGGCGGTTCAGCAGGGGCCGATTCACAGGGCTATTATTAGTCGCAGGGCTGATTCGCAGGGCCGATCCGTATGTGATTGAGGGTGTACTTGTACTGTAGCAGCGTGGCAGGTTAGAACAGATGCAGCGCAACCTCGATATTTGTCCCGTCTTGGCCGCTCATTCACGCAACGTACTCGGGCTGGGATCTGGGCGGGGCTGGATGCTCTGGCTCGATGCTTCGTGTGCGATGGAGAAGAGGCCTTTGGATTTGGAGAGACAGGACAGGACCCCGGGGATGCAAAGTCGGTGGCAGCGTACGTGCCAATTGCCCCGGCGTCTGCCAATCTAGGCCATCAGATGGACAGCGCAGTCTCTCCCGTGTCCGGAGCGAGATGGGGAGGGTTTGGCGGGAGTGTCGTCGAGATTATGGCGCGAGGACGAGGGAAAGAAATAAAAGACAGGAACAGAAGGGAGAGGCCGTTCAGGCGCTGCAAAGTCCACAGCAGTCCAGAGAGTGGGAGTCAGCCAGAGCCAGAGCCTGTGCTGGGGGGAACTGGGGGCCAATCCGCACTGTAACCAGAGGGCGGTACAAGTACTGCCGACGCAAGTACAGCAAGCGAGAGGGCGCCGTGGCTGGGCTGGGATAAATTGACTGAGAGCCTGTGGGAGGCGCCTCTAGCACTGTCCTACAGTGGCTGGCCCGCTGAAGACACTGGGGCTGCAGCTTTGCGGTGGAGCGGCCGTGCGGCTAGCATTACGCAGCCCGCGAATCCCACCGAGAGCCGCTTGGGGCCGGGTTTGGCGTCTGGTTGGTTCGGGCCGTGCGTGGGTTGCAGTCTGCACTGTGGGAAGATGGAAAGCCATCCCGGGCAGCAACACCACAACTCCATTGACGCGTGTGGGGATGCAAAAGGCCAGGGGGTTGTGGTTGTGTCTGCTGTATTCGGAGCTGGGTCCGGAGTACGAGGCCGTGCCCTTTTCAATGAGCCTGGGAACATCCAATTGGGGAGAGAGTATGTGAGGAGTATGCTGTACAGTACAAGTGCCCTACGTCTGGGGAATACATTTGGCACACGTAGGGAGGAGAATAACACGGCGCTTTGTGAGGCACAGAGATGCAGCGCTCCACAACCTCGTCGCTCAAGGTTCCCTGCTTGGGATCAATCCTTTGTAAGCCGTTTGATTTTTATCTTAGCATGGATTTGATACGATACTTGACAGAGACATCTCTCATGCGAATTCGCCCAAATGTCTTGCCAGGCTGTCTTAGTTGACCACCGTCAGCTAGCAGGAGGTTTGAAGGTGTCTGAGCGAAAGCAAGGAAGTGAGAAGCCTTGATCCAATGGAATGGGAGAGACGCATCCAAAATACGAAATTCAAAAGTACAGGAACCTCAATCCTCATGCCAACATACTGAGCCCAAATGTATATATACTCAACCGCCCTTTGGGTTTTTCTATGATGCTCTGCATGCTTCTGGCGACACGAATGCCTGTACGAGTACGTGTACCCTCAGGTGCCAGTACAGGCGCAAGCATGCTGCAGAGTGCCGGTTTGCCCGCGACCTTCCATCTTGTCTAGGAGGTCCACTGCCGACAGCATTCTGCAGATGTACCTGTACGGAGTGCATACAAAACGCCGCGCAGTGCCAGATTCATGCGTCCAGAGCGCCAGCATCGCAATGCCGTCAGACTGCATGAATCGAGAGTTCCAGACTTTGGCTGCCTTAGCACAAGCAGGCCCTGGGATACTAACATGTTCTGGTGTTGGATGGTTCAGCTGGTCGCAAGGCACTCGGTACACCACCGAGGCCGAATTGGCTAAGGAGGATGAACGAAAATCCTCGTACGACAATCTTCGCAGACGCCCAAGAGCACGGGAAGTGCCCGGCGAGGCTTTCAGCGGATGTCCGCCCCGTTCAGCGGGCTGGAGGGAACTGAAAAAAGAATTCAGCATCGATTGATCCATCCATGACAGCGAATTGAGCTCTTGATGGCGTCGGGGGCTAAAAACACAACTGAGCAGGTCCACATCGCGCAGGAAACTCCACCGCTGGACTAGAGGCGGCGCCAGAATTACTGCCGCGTGATAAACTGCAAGCCAGCCCGGGCATTTGCATTTCGGCGATACCTAGGAATGGGCTCGAATTTCTGCTTCAATCTTGCTGTGTCTTATGGGGGGGCAAATGGCAGTGTTTGACTAGCAAATCCGACCTCTCCACTGCCACATGGCATCCCAGCGCCTCAACTGCCACTCGGCATGTGGATTGATGGCTCCGAAATGAAGCTGGAAGGCTTGGCTGAAAAGCTTGGCTGGCAGGGCAAGACACAATGGGGGGGTGGGATGGCGGTAGAAGGGCGAAAAGAAGCTTTCAAAGGTTCGTTGCGACATTGAGATGGCTACAGTGCCGGCGAGATTTGGGCTTGACTAGATAAGCTTCAATTCAGTTCCGTTGGAATCGCGGGATTCTGGTCCCAGCAACCCGTTAACGCTACGGGCAGATCAGAATCGATCAAGAATGGATTACCTACTACAAATTACTAGGAGTACTCATACTAGGCAAGTCAGAGCCAAAGCATTGGATGGGAGGCATGTCTCAGTGCTACGGTAATGATGCGATAAACGCCTCCCGCGGCTGTCATTGGTGTGTGTCTCGCCGTTTTGACTTTGGACACGCACTGCAGTCGAGAAATGCTTAGTGCTAGGTGCAGGACTAGCTGCATCATCGAGGAGGTCATCAGCCCGCCGCCAGTCCGTGTAGTTTATCTTGAGAATCGGAAGGGCCGAGCACCCAGTGCGCGAAAGATGTCGGTCGGCGTTAGCATTGACAGCGAGTTAATCCTCAGTTCTGGGTAGTTTATTAACCCAGCATTATCGGCCATTGGAGGTGACGATAGTGAGGGCGATAAGGAAAGAATAAAACTCCAACAGGCAAATCAAACTACTATACCTGCTCCATATCGATCATTTCCTTTTCGACTTGACTTACAATGACTCTAACTGTTCGCGCAACCAACATACCAAAGTATACGTTACTACCGCCAGCTCAAGAGTGCCCGGCAACTTCAACGTAACACTGGCCTTTCAAGACCTAGCATCAGTGGAATGTGCTGGTCCACCATCGCGCCAACGTCCGCTTTATTCCCGCCATCCCCAAGAGCCGTTCTGCAGCTTTGGGTCAAATTATGGAGACGGGAAACGGGAAATGATACGACCTGCGGCTGTTGCGGGCATACGGAGTACAAGCGCCGCAGGTACAAGTACGCGCTACCCGCAGCAGCGACAAAAAGTCCAGGTCCAACCAGGTCCAGGTCCCCGTCCAAGTAGCATCAAATGGATCATCTGGCTGCCTGCTTGTGGTTGTGGTTGTTGGTTTAGCTGTATCTGTAGCGCATGCGGGTGAGCAGTATTATAAATTAACTCGCCCTCGCATGCACAGCAGGTGTGTGCCATCCCCTTTGCAGCCCGTTGTTTCGGTGAGTCAAGTTCATGGGGTGCCGCGGTTTAGACTTTTGCAGTCCTGCAATGCCTAACCTTGGTGACATGCTTCTTTTTTATTTTCCTGTCATCGCCCACCACAAAAACCGCAACTTTAAAGGTGAGCCCGGCAGAGATTGGCGGGGATGAACTCGAGATAACCTTGATTTAAAGTCGAGCACCCTATTGATGCGCAAGGCTTGAGAGTACACGTATTGCGCGCCGTGGCGGGCGTTGCCGGCACTGTACTCGTACACTGCACTGCATGTAGGCAAATGAATCGTTGTCCCATGTTCCTTGTGCGACATGCACCATACTGTAGCGAATTTCGGCAGCGAGAACTCGCCAATCCTGGCCCTGGTCACGAGTCACCAAGACGCAGCTTCATTTCTCTCATTTTGCCTTGTTTTTTCCTGTTTTCCCTTTGGATTTCTCACTTGAATTTTTTCTTCTTCATTTTGTTCTAAAGACCCTTCGGCTTCTTCGGTGGTCTTAGGCCAGTCCCGGTACGGTGTCTTCAAGCCACGGCGGCATTACATCACCTTGCCTATGCCAAGCTTTTCGCCGTGGGAACGAGATTGCCGATAAAGCCAGGATAACCCACAAGGCTGGAATCGGGAGACGCCTGCTAAGATTGAAGAGACCTTAGTCGGTACCAAGTACAGTACAGTGTAGGGAATGCTGAATTTAATCCAGGCCGTATCACCAACAAACTGTGCTGCGCCCTGAAAAAGAGGACATTGCTGTTTGTGTTTGTGTTTTTACTTGCTCAATAGCACGGATTGACTATGCCATCCATCGGTATACCTACAGTGCTTCACGCCCGTTGATCTTGATTTCATGCCTCTATTTACCGAATTAACCGAACGCCCACTCAGTACAAAAGCCAGCACCATTTAGCAACATCCCAATAGCAAGTAGTTGATAAAACGTGATAAACAATCTCCATCTCATTGATGGATTATCTCTTGACTATACAGTATTACACCCACCCAACACCAACGATCAATCCAACTGGCTGTTAGTGTCAGAAGCCTCGTGCCACACACATGTTTCGAGTGCTTTTGTCGTCGCAGTCGTTATCGTAGCGGGCGCCAGAAGTCATCACAGACGACCCTACCAAGTGACAGCACGGCATGGCGATCCGAATCCAGCCGGCGATCCTCTTTCCACGACCTTCTCTGGAATGTACTCGTAAACCCGGCACTGTATTCCAGAGGTAAGCTTTTCGGTCAAGCTTGTTCCCGCTCGTGGCCGAGCCAAGCTTCTAACCCCGAGACTTCTCCGTGACAGGATGACGAGAGGCTTCGGCTTCGGCTCACCTCCGAAATGCACACGCCCGCGATTTAGTGGACGTCTGATCTGCATTTCCTGGCAGATTGCCTGTCCATGGGCCGGTTGTCGATTTCCGTGACGAAACACCGCCACGAGATGCGTCTTGTTATCCTACAGTACACTGCTGCCTACTGACATCGCATGCATGGGCAGTTTCGTTGCGACTCTGACTCGGAGCTGCCGCTCTTCTCCCCCGCATGCTGGATTACAATACTTGGCCTCGTACAAACGGCGTCGAACAACGCACGATCCGTCACCTGCCCTGCCATCCTGCAAAAATAGCCCCTTACTGTAGTTGAGCTGAGAGGGCCTGTGCCTGTCTAACCCCCTTGCGCCGGCTGGTTTATTGAGGTCTAAGCCACAGAGTATATCGGAAGACGGCAAACTAGTTGATCTGGACAAAGGGGGGGGCCAGTGCCGACTCGGGAAGGTCTTGCGATTACGTATTTGATCTCGTCAAGAGCTTGGCGTGCTTTCTTTTGCACTGTTTTCCTCTTGAAGAATTATTGGCTAGAATGCTTTCCTAGATTGAAGGCATTATATACTGTTCCAAGTCTTGATACTGCCACCTTGATAGTTGGTGGAGAGAGTTACAGCGAAATATAGCTAAGATGCTGGGCTAAGAAGAATCGAGGAAGAGATGCGCCAACTTGCACTATTTGGCACTAGCCTTGGCCTTTGCTGTAGATTCATTGCTTTATCTTATTCAATGGTCTTGAGTACTACCAACAGTAAATGCAGGAGAAAGACCAAATGGATGATGAATGCTTCTTACTGCATCTCAAATGTTTATGTTTTTCTGCACTTACAATGGTGTAGTGGACTATTCTAATTGATTTGGTTATGCAAAGCAATGCGTACATGCGCTGTACCTTTGAAATGCACGTATTAGCAAGCACACCTCTGTAGTGGCCTTGTACCTGTGGCCGCTATTCAGAGCTCCAACCCCGCCAAACCGTCAAACGCCAACGGCCAAGCACTTTCCACAATGAACGCCCCTCCATCATCAGAAGGCTGAGGCACGTGCAGGAGAGCCTTCAACACCGCAGCCTCGCCGGAACAGCAAACCATTTCCTATCAAAACAGCATTTACCGCCCTGCTTTCCACATGGCTGCTCCCGCTTCAACGCAGCCGAGCTCGGAAGCTCAGGCATACGCAAAAACTCCAGATGTCATCGTCTCCGGTAGATCAGGACCTTGCCCCACATGATGCCTGCTTGGAGGAGCTGACCTTGAGCCTCAATATAGACCTACCCAAGCTTGATATCGATCTCTATATTCAGAACTACGTCGGTACGATGGTCCCATACCCTCTTTAACTTGCCTGGTACTCTACCATGCAGTGATATAGGCGGGATGCCTGATGCTAACCCTGCTTCTCGTCGTCGTCGTCATAGGCCGAACACGGTACGAACGCTTGATCCTCATCGGCCGATGCTGCGTGCCCCTACGTGTTGAAGCTCTCAAGGCCGCCGTTGCCGAGGCAAAGAGTGGCTCAGATGTCACTCGGTATAAAGATGCCTGGCAGCTTCTCCGTTCCGTCGCTCCGGATGAGCCTGAGGCAAAGAGGGACGACGAATGGATCGAGAGCACCGAGCTAGCCAACAGAACCGAAACGACTCGCCTGGAGACTGAACTTAAGGGGTATAGAAATAATCTCATTAAGGAGAGCATTCGGGTAGGCCTCACTCCATTGTGCAGAGACACCGTAATAGTTCTAACTCACCGCTTGTGTTTAGATGGGCAATGAGGATCTTGGCAAGCATTTCGAGAGCATAGGCAAACTCACCGAGGCCACCGACGCATATAACAAGATGCGCCACGACGTGAGCACGACCAAACACATCTTCGACTGCGGTATGCACTTGGCTAGCGTCGCTTTCCAGCGCCATGACTGGGCCACTGTGCTGAGCAACGTTGGCAAGATCGCCAACATTCAAACTGGGGATGATGAGCAAGCACAGCAAGCCTACACCAAAGTGGCATCCGGAGTTGCTCTGATGGGACTTGGTAATTATTATGATGCGGCTAATACTCTTCTTCACACCAATCCCAATGTATCCCCAACAGAGTACAACACAGTTGCCAGCCCCAACGATGTTGCCATCTACGGCGGCCTTTTGGCCCTAGCAACCATGGACAGAAAGGCTCTACAAGCCCGCATACTGGATAACCAATCATTCAGGATGTTTCTGGAGCATGAGCCGCACATTCGGAAGGCGATTAGTTTGTTTGTTAACGGCCGCTACTCTAACTGCCTAACCATCTTAGAGGGTGTGAAGGCCGACTATCTCCTAGACATCTACCTGCAGCCACATATTCCTACCATCTACTCCCGAATTCGCGAAAAGTGCATCGTTCAATACTTTATTCCCTTTTCATGCGTCACACTAGACAGCTTGGACGCTGCGTTTGGTACACCTAACCAGTCCGTGGAGCTGGAGCTCATCAGGATGATTCGTGATGGCTCGCTGAGGGCTCGAATAGATGCTAAGAGCAAGGTATTCTCTCTCCCTTTCGCTTCCACTTTCCCACTATGAAATTCAGTGTTGCTTACATCCCACATAGCTTCTCGTCGCCGTTTCTCCCGACCCACGACTAGTCGTGCAGACAAACGCACTTGCTGTGGCGCGGAAATATGAGCAAGAGGCCAAGGAGCGGTTACGGCGCGTGAATCTGATTGTTGCAGGTCTCGAGGTCAGCGGCGCCAAAAAGCAGCCGGGAGGCCCCGTTGGAGGCGGTGTTGGAGGGCCCGAGGTCGAAGAGGCTTGGTACGAAGATATTACTCAGTTGCCCAGCCAAGGCGCTGAGCGGGTTCAGGAGTCTTAGAAGAGGCCCCATGGAAAACCCAGGGCTCAGTGCCAGCACAGTCCACCTCGAACTCGATCTAATTCTCAAGGATCGTCAAAATCGTCGAGCAAGTCTATTGGAGAGGGCGAGAGCACGCTACTATAACTACGAATGAGATTTATCGGTCAGCCGCAGTGAGCGACACAACTGAAACCGAGATTTGATCCGCTCTGCGGATGGCCTACGTGGACCGTTTTTCGTAATGAGGGGGCCACGGTTATGACGGCAAATGCTTGGAGACTTGAACGTTACACATGATTGTTCATTAGAGAGGGAGGCGCAAGGAGAAAAGGGGAATTTTCGTGTCTTTTTTTCGTATTCAGCAGCCCCCAACTACAACTAGTAGAGGCATTATTACTCTTTTATCGCTTGCTTTCAATCTTGCCTTTATGATCCAGTCAATATCTTGCCTTCTTATTGGTCAGGTTGTTAGTCGATGATGAGGACTCGGCACAGGCTGCCCGATGTAATTCAATAGAGAGACACCTCGTATATGCATTCTGGTTTACTGTCTTGCCTTGTCCAATCAAGACGGGGTATCATATCACACTATGTAGTAGGCACCAATATTCCAGCATCTTGTAATAGCTGTACTGTGAATCATCCACCCTTTATCCTCTTCTCCCTTGCATTCAGCATTGCCCCCCTCATCAAAATCATCCCATCAATTGCCTCAAGTCCTGCGGCGGCCACCGCACCTGCGCAAAGGTCAAGCAGCGTTTGATGCTCTGTAGGTACTTGCGCGTGGCCTCATCACCCATAACATGGCCTTTTTCGCCGTCGTGCAGCTTCTCGCGGGCGCTACGCTCGTGGATACCAACCATGGTGACGCCGATGGGCCAGGCAGCTTTGCCGATGCTGAGGCGCAGGTAGCCGTCGTTTGCGTCGACGTAGCGGCGCTCCTGGAGGGCCTGGACGATCTCGATGATGGGTTGGAGGAGGGAGTCGTCGAGGTCGCCGGATTCGAACTTGCGGAAGAGCTATGTGACGGGTTAGTCTTTGCTTTTCCTTCCTCTTTTATAAATGGGTTTTGGGAGGTGAGAGTTGGAGGGGAAGGGGATCTTACTGGCTTCATGTTTTCGCGGGTTTGGACCATGGCGCTGTAGGCCATTTTGCTGGCGCTCGTCTCCCGCTTCTCTTCCTCCATTGCCTTTTCGTACTCCGTGAGCACCATGGTAAAGTAACTCGCCAGCTGTCGGAATAGCCACAGGCGGCCCTCTTTGTCCTTTGGTATCGCGCCGTCGACCTTCATATCCTTCTCTTCTACCAGCTTCAGCGTCGTAGGTATAGGTCCCGTTGTCAACACCGTAGTGAGCTTTTTGTGCCGTCTCAGTCGCGCCGCATGTGATTCCCCAAACAATATCGCCGGCTGGCCCAGTTCTCTCAGCTTCTGTATCAGCTCGTCATCCGGAATGTCGTCTGCCGCATCGCCATCACTCTTGTCGCCGTTCTCTTCGCCCTTGACGAGCTCTGGCAGGCCGAGCCGCTTCCTCCTCGCCTGCTCTTCCTCCCATTCCTTCTCTTCCTGCCTTTTCCGCGACTCTTCTGCGAGTTTGCGCCGCTTGTCTTCGCGTAAGGCGTTCTCTGCGGCGACTTCTTCTTCGCGCTTGCGCTTCGCTTCGGCTTTGGATGCGCGTTCGGCCTCGAGGGCTTTTTGCTCGGCTATGTAGGCGGCTTTGCGTTCGGCCTCTACTTCGGAGCGCTTCATGTATTTCTTGTCATCGTTACTGGATGATTTCTTGGATTTGGAGAGCTCCTTGTTCATGAGGGCTGCGAAGTCCATGATGAAGTATGGTGCGCTGGGGAGCGTCTTGAGAGTTGGAGATGTCGCGTCAAGGAGTCAATGATTCGGCTAGGTGTTCAAAATTGATGTGATTTGTGAATCTGCACAAATTTTAATAGTAGAGAGACGCTGGATGCAAGTATTTGGCAATTTGGCAAGGTTTGAGGTTGACAGGATGATAAGTCCGGTGAGCTCACCGAGGTTGAAGCATGCTATCGATTACGGATGATTTCCGGATAATACATCATATGTCCAATACAGCTTCAGCGTTCGGCCTTTCTAACTACAACTTTACAAAAGACTTGAGATTAAGAGCAAATTGGTCTGATTCATATTTGAAATTGCGCATTATTTCATAAATCAGACTTTCCACTTTGTCACATTACGTTATCCCACCATGGTAGATGCACGGACAAGTGAGGATGAGGATACATCTCCGTTCTTAGTTCGTCTATTTCACCGAACAGGCAGCTTTTACAGGTATGCGCTTATGACTACGATGTCACCATATGTTAAGGGAAATACAATTAATCAGCCTCATAACTAGACCAGAAGAATTTGCTTCACCATCTCTACCACCACATGTCTCCATATACACATGGTCAACCTGTACACTCTATGAGCTAGCCCTGGAGCTAGCAGCGGCAAAACCAAGCGCATTGCCCTCTCCTGCTATTGGCACGAGACTCTCCTTCCAGCTCGTCTGCCCAGATCTACGCGGCACTAATACTATTAATGCTGGTCAACCCAAGTTTGCCGTCAAAGAGCTAGGAAGCATCATCATTGGTGAGGGCTATCCTGGCGCGGAGAATCCAGACGAAGCCGACCCCGATGCCATGATGAGGGATGACAGTGAGAAGGACAAAACACTGGCCGACTGGAGATTTGTGGTTGGCGATTACATCTCGTGTGCGGTCCTTCCTCCCTTGTCAGACGGCTCTGTAGCGCCACCATCAAACGCCAGAAGAGGCTCTATATCCAGCGGACGCGAAAGTCGTGGTAGCAGCTTCAGGGGAGGATTTCCAAGTCGAGACAGCAACTTTAATCGCAATCACGGCCGCCAGGGTAGGGCGCCGAGCTGGAGAGACAACAGATTCCCGTCTGGTGATTGGAGGAGAGGAGAGCAGCTGCCGGATGGGCCGCCTGGGGGGTCACGAGGCAGAGGACGCTGGTATTAGGTTGCAGGGAGGGGGGGCTTGCTCTAGAGGCATAATTGAGGTTTTGAAAGGATGCGATATACCCATATAATTTAGCGTTTAATGGAGGCGAAATACGGCCCTCTTCATCAGTCCTACAGACTGGTGCACCAGTATAATCCTCTGTTCGAAGTGAAATCAAGGTTGTTCGAAGCCAGCAATTGCCAACATCGAATAGATATCGCAGAGAATGAAATGAAGGGGTTCCAGTACAAAGTGATGCAGATTGATTTCTTTTTATATATATATTCGAATATCCGGCCAGCCCTAGGCTCTCTATTCCGTATCGAATCTTTTGAATTATACATAAACCCTCGCCCCTACCAAATAAAATGACGCTTATTTCTCGTAGACGGAGTCACCCTTTCGCTTCGCTCGTAGATCCCACAGTCCCTAGCCTAGGTTAGCATCTCATCAAGCCGTCTCCCCTCCTCATCCTCCTTCCCCTCCCCACATGGCTCGATTTCCACTCACGTCTGTCTTGTATGCGACCCAGCCGAAGACGGCGGGGATAGCGGCCATGTAGATGAAGCTGATTCGTGCTGTTCTACCAGTAAATCGGAAGTGGTGGTGGCGAGCCTTTTGCATCGCTGTTGCGCCGAGTTAGATGGGGATCTGAAAGATGAGCATTGGATCGGTATGTTACGCACCCTCCAGCTTCAGGAGAGCCGGGTCCGGCTTGACGTCTGCGAATTGCGGTTAGTAGGCTTCAGCAATGGTGCAATTGCAACGTACGAAGATGCGCCATTTTTGCAGAGTCGTGACAGCGGCTGCTTGGGCGTTGGTGAGTTTGAGCTGTTGTAGCGATGGTTCGGCTTGATGTTGCTGGCGGCAGAAGATCATGAATGTTGATTATGTAAGTGCTTTAGAGTGGTTTTGATTGGCTCATTGCAGCTTCTGCTCCGTCATCAAGTACCCTGTAGCAACACTTTGGAACATTGGAAATGGTATTGAGAGTGATATTGCTCAGAAATCTAAGGCAAAAAAAAAATCGATCATATTCTATTAATATTGTCTGTCATAATTCTGAGATTATTTCGAACCCTTTGCAATTGTGCCAACGCTGTAACAGTACGTTGCCGAAGGAAAAGAAAGTACACTCAGAACTGTTAGAGACTGAGGTACATTCAATGCCTCTAGTATCATACGGGGGTTTCTCTGAGGCAAAAGTTGCATACTGCATCACTTGAATTATTGCCCTTCTCTTTAGAATTGTATCTGGATACATAATAGAGACAGATGCAGTATCTTATTGATCTAGATAACAGAATGCTTGTTTTCACGAGACGCAGCATCAATTCTAGGCAGTCTCAGCCATTCAATATCACGTGACCGACTAGCATCGAGATTGAAGCTAGTGCCTCCAGGGATCCTCGTTCAAGAAATTGTTCTACGAAGGCGAAGCTCAACATCAATCCGGCTTTGCATCGATCCCGCCCTGGTCGTCGTCTGATTCTTGCGAGACCGGCATCTGCATCATCAAAATAGAGGCCACATAGCAGCATTTGACGTGGCCGCTGTTCTGTGTGCGCAATTCAAGAACTGCCAGCGCGTCGTTGACACGCGCCACGGCTCCAGGCCTTCAGGCAGGCAACTCACGAATTGCCTCTGAACGAGTGAAGACGTCGCCATGTCGCAACTCCCGCCGCCTCCGCCCCCAGGCTGGGGACCTCCTCCTCCTCCGCCGCCTCCCTCATCATCGCTTCCACCTCCTCCATCGACACCCGCTCCTCCAGCCCCCCCGCCGCCTGGATATCGACCACCCGCCGATGCTCATATTGCTAAGTTTGCCCAGAAGAAGAAGGAATGGCTTCGCAACCAGCGGAACAGATTTGGAGAGAAGCGCAAGGCTGGTTTTGTTCAGACGCAAAAGGCTGACATGCCTCCCGAGCATCTGCGGAAAATCGTCAAGGATATTGGCGATGTCTCGCAGAAAAAGTACACAAACGACAAGCGAAGCTATCTCGGCGCTCTCAAGTTCATGCCGCACGCTGTTCTTAAGCTTTTGGAGAACATGCCGATGCCCTGGGAGTCTGCTCGAGAGGTCAAGGTCTTGTACCATGTCAACGGCTGTCTTACCCTGGTCAACGAAATCCCCAGAGTTATCGAGCCTGTTTTCTTTGCACAGTGGGCCATGATGTGGACATTCATGCGAAAAGAAAAGGCAGACCGAAGACTGTTCAAGCGTATGCGATTCCCGCCATTCGACGATGAGGAGCCACCGCTGTCGTGGTCGGAAAATATCGAAGACGTGGAGCCGCTTGAGCCTATTCAGATGGAGCTCAACGAGGACGAAGATGAGGCAATCTATGAATGGTTTTACGACCACCGACCGCTGCTCGATACACCCCATGTTAATGGCCCGAGCTACAAGGGCTGGAACCTTACACTGCCTCAGATGGCGGCGCTGTTCCGTCTTAGTCGACCTTTGATCTCAGATGTTGTGGATAAGAACTACTTCTATCTCTTCGATCTAAAGAGTCTTCTCACAGCCAAGGCACTAAATGTTGCCTTGCCAGGTGGACCCCGATTTGAGCCGCTATACAAGGACATCAACCCCAATGATGAAGACTTTGGCGAGTTCAACGCCATTGACCGAATCATTTTCAGAAACCCTATTCGAACCGAGTTCCGAGTTGCTTTTCCATACCTTTACAACTCTCTTCCTCGAAGCGTGCATCTCGCATGGCACTCTCACCCCCAGGTGGTCTACAATCGTGTCGATGACCCGGATTTGCCCACATTCCACTTCGACCGTCGAATCAACCCCATCTCGTCACGTAATGTGGCCCCCAAGAATGTGGAATTGTCTCTTGAGGATGAACTATTTGGTACCGGAAACAACGAAGAGCCCGAAGAGGACGCCTTTGAGCTCCCTGCTGGCGCAGAGCCTTTCCTTGCTGACGAGGATCTCGACAATGATGACACGGCTGCCGCCATTGAGCTCTGGTGGGCGCCGTTCCCGTTCAATCGACGATCTGGCAAGATGGTTCGCGCCCAGGATGTGCCCCTGATCAAGCAGTGGTATCTCGAGCACCCCCCTGCAAACCGACCGCCCGTAAAGGTCCGCGTCTCATACCAGAAGTTGCTCAAGAACTTTGTCCTCAATGACCTCCATAAAAAGAAGCCCAAGGCTCAGAATAATCAGAACCTGCTGAGGTCATTGAAGCAGACCAAGTTCTTCCAGCAGACTACTATCGACTGGGTGGAGGCTGGTTTGCAAGTTTGCCGTCAAGGTTTCAATATGCTCAATCTTCTGATTCATAGGAAGAACCTGACATATCTTCACCTTGACTACAACTTCAACTTGAAGCCCGTCAAGACCCTCACCACAAAGGAGCGAAAGAAGTCTCGATTCGGAAACGCTTTCCATTTGATGCGTGAAATCTTGAGACTGACAAAGCTGATTGTTGATGCACAAGTCCAGTACCGACTGGGCAATATCGACGCCTTCCAGCTGGCTGACGGCATCCTCTATGCCTTCAACCACGTTGGACAGCTTACAGGCATGTACCGTTACAAGTACAAGCTTATGCACCAGATTCGAACATGCAAGGACTTGAAACACCTCATCTACTACAGATTCAACTCTGGTCCTGTTGGAAAAGGTCCCGGTTGTGGTTTCTGGGCGCCTGCCTGGAGAGTATGGCTCTTCTTCATGCGAGGTATTATTCCCCTCTTGGAGAGATGGCTTGGAAACTTGCTCTCTCGTCAATTTGAGGGTAGACACAGCAAGGGTGTCGCAAAGACAGTCACAAAGCAGCGTGTTGAGTCTCACTTCGATCTTGAGCTTCGTGCATCTGTCATGGCCGATTTGTTGGACATGATGCCCGAGGGCATTAAGCAGAACAAGGTCAACACCGTGTTGCAGCATCTCTCCGAGGCTTGGCGTTGCTGGAAGAGTAACATCCCTTGGAAGGTGCCAGGCTTACCTGCCCCTATTGAGAACATCATTCTGCGATACGTGAAGTCCAAGGCTGATTGGTGGGTCTCTGTTGCCCATTACAACCGTGAGCGTATTCGTCGCGGTGCCACCGTTGATAAGACTGTTGCCAAGAAGAACGTTGGCCGTCTTACCCGACTCTGGCTCAAGGCAGAGCAAGAACGCCAGCACAACCACATGAAGGACGGTCCATATGTTTCATCAGAGGAGGCTGTTGCCATCTATACGACAACCGTCCACTGGCTGGAGTCCCGCAAGTTCTCGCCTATTCCGTTCCCCAGTGTTTCTTACAAGCACGACACCAAGATTCTGATCCTCGCTCTGGAGCGACTGAGAGAAGCTTACTCGGTCAAGGGCCGTCTCAACCAGAGCCAACGTGAAGAGCTTGCCCTTATCGAGCAGGCATACGATAGTCCCGGTACAACTTTGGAGCGCATCAAGCGATTCCTGCTCACTCAGCGAGCTTTCAAGGAAGTCAACATCGATATGAATGACAACTACAGCACCATCAACCCAGTCTACGATATTGAGCCAATCGAAAAGATTAGCGATGCTTATCTTGACCAGTATCTGTGGTACCAGGCTGATCAGAGACACCTTTTCCCCGCCTGGATCAAGCCCTCTGATTCTGAAGTGCCCCCTCTGCTGGTGTACAAGTGGGCTCAGGGTATCAACAACCTGGGCCAGGTTTGGGAAACTGAAAATGGCGAGTGCAATGTCATGATTGAGACTGAGCTCTCCAAGGTCTATGAGAAGATGGAATTGACGCTTCTCAACTCCCTCCTGAGACTGATCATGGACCACAATCTTGCTGATTACATCACGGCGAAGAACAACGTCCAGCTCACCTACAAGGACATGAACCATGTCAACAGCTACGGCATGATTCGTGGTCTTCAGTTTTCTGCTTTCGTGTTCCAGTACTATGGCCTTGTCCTCGACCTGCTTTTGCTTGGCCCTCAACGAGCTAGTGAAATTGCTGGACCGCCCCAAAGCCCCAACGATTTCTTGCAGTTCCGCGATCGGGAAACGGAGAGCAGACACCCAATCCGACTATACAGCCGATACATCGACAAGATCTGGATCTTCCTTCGGTTTACAGCAGAAGAATCGCGAGATCTCATCCAAAGATTCCTTACCGAGCAACCTGATCCCAACTTTGAAAATGTCATTGGATATAAGAGTAAAAAGTGCTGGCCACGAGACTCTCGTATGCGCCTGATGCGACACGATGTCAACCTGGGACGAGCTGTCTTCTGGGACTTCAAGAATCGCCTGCCACGATCTGTCACCACAATTGACTGGGATGACAGTTTCGTTAGTGTTTACAGCAGAGATAACCCCAACCTGCTCTTCTCCATGTGTGGATTCGAAGTTCGTATTCTGCCAAAGATTAGAAACCAGAATGATGAGTTCCCTGTCAAAGACAGCGTCTGGTCTTTGGTCGATAATACGACCAAGGAAAGAACGGCACACGCGTTCTTGCAAGTCACTGAGGAAGATATTCAAAAGTTCAACAACCGTATTCGACAAATTCTCATGTCGTCTGGTTCAACAACTTTTACCAAGATTGCGAATAAATGGAACACTGCTCTGATTGCCCTGTTCACATACTACCGTGAGGCCGCAGTCTCCACCATTGAGCTCCTTGATACTATTGTCAAGTGCGAAACCAAGATTCAGACAAGAGTCAAGATCGGACTGAACTCAAAGATGCCTTCGCGTTTCCCTCCTGCTGTCTTCTATACCCCTAAGGAGCTTGGTGGATTGGGTATGATCTCTGGCTCTCACATCCTTATTCCAGCCAGTGACAAGCGTTGGTCCAAACAGACTGACACTGGTGTCACTCACTACCGAGCTGGTATGACACATGCTGAGGAGACCCTGATTCCCAACATCTTCCGATACATCATTCCGTGGGAAGCAGAATTCATCGACTCCCAACGTGTCTGGACTGAATACTCCCAGAAGCGTTTGGAGGCTAATCAGCAAAACCGTCGTCTGACTCTGGAAGATTTGGAGGATAGCTGGGATCGTGGTTTGCCTAGAATCAACACTTTGTTCCAAAAGGACCGAAGCACACTCAGCTTCGACAAGGGTTTCCGTGCTCGAGCCGAGTTCAAGATTTACCAGCTCATGAAGGGCAACCCATTCTGGTGGACAAGTCAGCGACATGACGGCAAGCTTTGGAACCTGAACGCCTATCGAACTGATGTCATCCAGGCTTTGGGTGGTGTTGAAACTATCCTTGAGCACACTCTCTTCAAGGCCACTGGTTTCCCATCCTGGGAGGGTCTCTTCTGGGAAAAGGCCTCTGGTTTCGAAGAGTCCATGAAGTTCAAAAAGCTCACCAACGCCCAGCGATCCGGTTTAAACCAGATTCCCAACCGTCGTTTCACTCTCTGGTGGTCCCCTACGATCAACCGAGCCAACGTCTACGTCGGTTTCCAGGTTCAACTGGATCTTACTGGTATTTTCTTGCACGGCAAGATCCCCACTCTGAAGATCTCTCTTATCCAAATCTTCCGTGCTCACTTGTGGCAAAAGATTCACGAGTCCGTGGTCATGGATCTCTGTCAAGTGTTTGACCAGGAACTGGAGTCTCTCGGCATTGAGACTGTCCAGAAGGAAACCATTCACCCTCGTAAATCTTACAAGATGAACAGCTCCTGCGCCGATATTCTTCTCTTTGCCAGCCACAAATGGAATGTCACCCGCCCGTCGCTCTTGTACGATACGAAGGATGTCATTGAGCCTACCACGACCAACAAATTTTGGGTTGATGTGCAACTGCGATATGGTGACTACGACTCTCACGACATTGAGCGTTACACACGTGCCAAGTACCTTGATTACACAACCGATAGCTCAAGTATTTATCCTTCTGCTACTGGTATCATGATTGGTATCGATTTGGCATACAATTTGTACTCGGCCTACGGCATGTACTTCCCAGGTCTTAAAGTACTCATTCAGCAAGCTATGGCCAAGATCATGAAGGCGAACCCGGCACTGTACGTCCTTCGAGAGCGTATTCGCAAGGGTCTGCAGCTGTACGCTTCCGAAAGCAACCAAGAGTTCCTGAACTCGCAGAATTATTCGGAGCTCTTCAGCAACCAAACGCAGTTGTTTATCGATGACACCAATGTGTACCGTGTGACCATTCACAAGACATTCGAAGGAAATTTGACTACCAAACCCATCAACGGTGCCATCTTCATCTTCAACCCGCGAACTGGTCAGCTGTTCTTGAAGATCATTCACACCAGTGTGTGGGCAGGTCAGAAACGTCTTGGACAGCTCGCCAAGTGGAAGACGGCGGAAGAAGTGGCGGCGCTGATTCGTTCGCTCCCTGTTGAAGAGCAGCCCAAGCAGCTGATTGTCACCAGAAAGGGTCTCTTGGATCCCCTTGAAGTCCAGCTGGTAGATTTCCCCAACATTTCTATTCGTGCTTCCGAGTTGCAGCTTCCTTTCCAGGCTGCTATGAAGGTTGAGAAGTTGGGTGACATGATCCTGCGAGCGACTGAGCCTCAGATGGTGCTGTTCAACCTGTACGATGAGTGGTTGAAGAGTATCTCTTCATACACTGCCTTCTCTCGTCTCATTCTCATTCTGCGTGCTCTTCACGTCAATCCTGATAAGACTAAGCTTATCCTGCGACCCGATAAGACTGTTATTACGCTAGACCACCACATCTGGCCATCGTTGAACGATGAGGACTGGATCAAGGTTGAAACCCAGCTGCGTGATCTCATCTTGAACGACTATGGCAAGAAGAACAACGTCAACGTGTCTAGTCTGACGAGCACTGAAGTCCGTGATATCATCCTTGGTATGGAAATTTCTGCACCATCCATGCAGAGACAACAGGCTGCCGAGATCGAGAAGCAGCAAGAAGAGCAGAAGCAGTTGACGGCCGTTACAACCAAGACCCAGAACGTCCACGGCGAAGAGATCATTGTCACCACGACATCTCAGTTCGAACAGCAGACATTCGCTTCCAAGACTGAGTGGCGAACACGAGCTATTGCGACATCGAACTTGCGAACACGAGCAAAGAACATCTATGTCTCGTCAGTGGATAGTGATCTGGATGACGTAACATACGTCATGCCCAACAATATCCTGAAGAAGTTCATCACAATTGCAGATTTGCGTGTCCAGGTGGCTGGCTACCTTTACGGTGCTTCAGCTCCTGATAATGATCAAGTCAAGGAGATCAAGTGTATCGTCATGATGCCGCAGATTGGTGGCCTTCGCAATGTGCAGCTTCCGCAGAAGTTGCCTCAGAGTGACTTCTTGGATGGCATGGAGCCACTGGGTGTTATCCACACGATGTCGGGTAGCGAACTTCCGTACATGCCTGCTGCCGATGTGACGGAGCATGCCAAGCTGTTGGATGCACACGAGGAGTGGGATAAGACCAACACAGTTACAGTGTCTGTGTCTTTCACTCCTGGTAGTGTATCTCTGTCTGCTTGGGGATTGACGCCTCAAGGTTACAAATGGGGAGCTGAAAACAAGGACACCCAAAGCGACCAGCCCCAGGGATTCACGACTACTATGGGAGAGAAGCGAAAGCTTCTTCTCAGCCCAAGATTCAGGGGTTTCTTCCTCGTGCCAGATGATGGTAAATGGAACTATAGCTTCATGGGCAGTGCTTTTGCAGGAATGGAAAAGAAGTCTGTCCACGTTAAGCTGGACACGCCACTGCCCTTCTATAGCGACCACCACCGACCAGTCCATTTCCACAGCTTTGCGGAGTTGGAAGATATCTGGGTTGATCGATCTGACAACTTTGCCTAATCATCTCATTCGGAAGGAATACACGTTTTTTTAATACCCTGGGACATTGTCGGTCATGGTGGACGAATCTCATTATTTCATGAAGGGTGGATGATGATGCGAGTTTGGCGGGCGTTGGTATTTGGAAGAGAAGTGGTGATTTCAGTACAGGATTTTTCAGTATATGAGTGCGATTATTGTAATGTAAAAAAATGGAGGACAATTTTGTCCCGAATGGATCTTGTCTTTATATGTAAGACCACGGAAAAGGGGGACTAATTAGCAGATTGGCAAATCTTTTCATATAGCCTATTTATGCTTTATTGCAATGAGATTTGATGTTGCTATATGTGTGGTATCTATTATGTGTGACTGGTATGATGACTGCTTGGAGTATTTATGTGTTGGTGACTTGTTCTAATTAAAATTTACTACTTGATATCGTTTCATTTGATGTATATCCTATGCATGCGTCGTTGCATCTGTACTCGTCTCTGGTGTTGGTTCATTTGGTTCCCTTTTCTTGTCGATGGCTTGCCATATCAACCATGGCAAGTCAGAGAGAAGCTGGTAAACAGCCCCTAGCATAACCAGACCAAAAAACACAACTGGTCCGAGAATCGCAAAGATAGTGAAGCCGTACGTTGCCTTTTGGAACTCGGCGTTGTTCTGGAGCGGCTCGGCTGCAAGACCTACTTGCATTGCAGTCAGCACGAGAACCAGCCAGACTGTGGACGCGGCGATCCAGCTGAGATTGTCGCGGAAGAAGCTGCTGTAGTCGTTCCAGCTGTTGAAGTAGGCCTCGAATGGGGAGAGGTTGAAGACGCGGTTGATTGTGTTGATGCGGGAGAGGCGGAGCTCGCCGTGTATGAACCGTGGGTGCATCTGGGCTGGATCATGGTTTCGTAGAATGGACCGGGCGATGGTTTTCCAAGCTCTCCACGATATTGGTCTTTGGCCGGGGCCTTCTGGAAGAAGACGCTTTTGGAGGGCGAGGTGGAAGTCGCTGTCTGAGGAGATGAGGCATGCGTATGTGTAGAGGAGGCCGAGGGCGACTTTGCGCTCGTTGCTGAGTTCCGGGCTTAGTAGGTACACTGCCCAGAACTTGGAGCTCAGTAAGAAGCGAGGGAGAGGTTTGATGAATATCCTCCCGTTGGGGTTCCACATGAGATGCAGATCGATGCGATCGGTGATGGTAATCTCACGGCCTAAGGCGACGTGATAATGGAGTTGTGCAGGGGGTCTCTTGGCACCTGCGAGCCAGAGGTGCTTTAACATGCTTTCCAGGCCCTTGAGGGATAGTTCCGAGGCGAGGAAATGGGGGACATTTTCAGAAGGGTCTCCGACGTGGCGTCTTTTTCGGTATCCATGGGACTTGTGGTAGTGATAGGATGCTGGTAGGAGATCTTGCAACTCATCGTCGCTCTCCTCAAACGGGTCTGTGTTGAACTGGATGGGATGGATACTATGTTAGCTGGCGAGACGGCATGGTGTGGGAAGATGGGGTGGAGAAACGCTACCGGGCATTGGGACTGATGCTGCTGCTCACTCATATCGTCGGCATATTTAGCATATTCCATCTATATATTCGCTAAAGAGGCGAATCTTGCGTGCTCAGGGGCAGCGTAGGGCTTTACGCCACGCCGCAATAACGAGGGGGTATTCTCGTATCGTATGGGTTATACGATCCGCCTGTGAGATTGAATACAATGTGCTTCTTGATTGAGAGTGAAGCTTGACATAATCGAGTGCCAAGAGACTTGGCGCTGGGCTGGATAGAACCACCCTACCTCGATTCTCAAAAGAAGTAAAGTTGAGAGACGCGACTGGATAGGCTCTCAAATCCTCGAACGGCTGAGGTTCAAAGTGCAAGGGTATCCTGGAAGATAGGAGGCTGGGAGAAGGCGGATACTAATCCGCTGGTCAAGATGTTGAGACTTGCGTAAAGTGAGGGTAAGGCTCAACCAATTATGAGGAACAGTCCTTGGTTCGCGAGACATGCATATGCGTGGGTGAGATGCCGGTCAACGGTGCGGCTGAGATGCAGGTTGAGTTGCGAACTGAGTTGTGCTGTGAATAGAGGAACGACGCGTAACAAGCTAGATTCTGAAGGACTTTAAGCGGTGGATCTTGATCGCTGGAGAACAATGAGGAACCCCCATGAGGTGGGACACAGCCTCAACTCCGCGTCTGCCTAGAGTAGAGAATCGTTGGTCAAAGTATTCGTGAACGGGTATAGACATGAGGCTGTTACTCGTGCTGCACACTATGTAATGCAACCTGTCGGATGTGGCAATGATTGGTTAACGAGATGACAAATGTAACCACTCGAAATGAGAGGCGGTATATCGAACCAGTTGAGGTTTTCTAGCGCAAACCCCTGCTCGAAAGCTGACCCATTTTTCAACTTCCCCTTTCGTGTGATGCAAGCTGTATCACGCGCTGAATGAGAACAAAGCACACCATTCTGGGAACACGCGCGGTGAGGAGTTTGATGAAATACTGCTGTTTTTTTTTTTTTTGGTGAAAACTTTCCAAAATTTTCTCTAACTGAAACTCCGGTTGAAGCAAAGTTATTGATATACGGACCGTGGAAGCGTCAGCGACGACTGACTTACACGCGCCGCCTGCTCCCACGACATCCTCACGCGCGTGTGAAGAGCTTGAGCTTTTATGTATTTGTAAATCAAAACAAGCACAAGTATCTATTTGTAATGACATCTCTGGACAATTATTGCTCTACCCGTACCTTTGCTCATCTATGTTACCTGGCTCTTGTCAACACATCGACAATACGAGCGGCCATAGCGTCGCCATTATCCTGTCCAAAGGTAGTGATGAGCGTTCGCAATGGCGGATCTTGGGCTGATGACCCAGCAGCAGAGTCCGCGCTCTGTAACATGGCCGCCAACATTCGATCGGTCAAAGCCTTTTGTGCCTGACGACTGCTGATAACCTCCTTCTGGGCTTTGCTGACGTCGTCCATGACTTCCAGTGACCCATTGTAATAGTTGATTGGTGCACCACCTGTGAATTCATGCCAGTCCATGGCATCTACAGCGACGCCGGCTTTCCTCACCAAATGCGTTTGCATTGCATGGCCCTCATGTAAAGGCGGTAACAGTAAGACGGCGTTGGCAACAGCGCCGGCTGCATACAGATTGCCAAGTCCTGCTGTACAACATACCAGTTCCGTTGAGGACATCAATTCTAGTGCTTCGTCGGGTAAGACCATGCGAGCTGCTTCGGGATCTTGAGGATCTATGCCTCGTGCTACATCCAAACTGGCTACTAACACAACCAACTTGGCATGTTGAGACTTTGGAAGAGCAGCGTTGCGCAAGTTGACAGCACGCTTTGCGGCGCTGTAAATAAGACGTGCGTAAGCAACATACTCTTCCTTGGGCATTAGAGGATTGACCATTCCTCCGAAATTGAGAAGGACATCTTTGGAAGGACCTGCAGTGGTTCTTGGAGGTGGTCCAAGTGGTGGAACCGTCACAACATTGTTCATCTTTTCGCTGATGATGCGCTCTTGTACGCCGTAGAATTCTGCAGCAATCACCATATCTGCTTGACGCCAATGAAGTGAAATGCTAGGCCAGAACCATAGTAGCAGATCGATAATGACCACGGGGATACCTGCTGTTTGAGCAGCGGCAGCAACAAGTTCATCCATAGATGTCACAACAAGTCGTGGCTTCAAGCGTTGTAAAAGAGAAACCAGCTCCTTTTTGCCTGTCTCTGGATTTGAATAGAGGTCGATATGATGTGAACCGTCCCAATCAGTCTTGGTAAGCTTTTGGAAATCCATTGTGAGGCTTGATCCCACATAATGCAGTGCTACAGGACCTAGTGACTTCAAACGGCTGCGTAAATACGGCATGACGGCCATAAGAGTTGCACCTGGGCCGCCGCCAAATGGCTGAGCATTGCAGACGATGTTCACGGGTTGAGCAGTTGGCTCGACGAGGCGGGTCTTTTCGATGCCATTGTGGTGGATGATATCTGGATTTTCGCTCATTTTCACGGCCGCAAGAAACGGATTGCTACTAGAAGAATCTCAAAAATATGAAATGAGAGACATTTTCACAGAAAAGAAGGAGCTGAACGGTATTTATTTGCTTCAACAGAGTCAATGAGCGTCATCAAGCAAACTAATGTATGTCTTACACTAAGGCTGTTCTAAGCTCTATTCGCGCTAGCAATGCCTTCATAAAATGTACGCAACGAAGCTGAAAACATTTGCGTAATGCCGATCAATATTTGCTTAGAAATATTGGCTGATGCAATCGTGATGTGTTTATTGAAGAGAAAGTGTTGAATGGTGATGAGTCTTTGCTGTGGCAGCCCTCATGTGCTTAATGTGTTATGGCAACCCTACCATTCCGATCAAGTAGTACGTCGGCGGATAGCGATCAATGACTGGATTGGAAGAGGAATGCTTGAGATCTTAAAGAGAAAGGATCGTAGATCTGATATGATGCATGCAAAAATTCCATGGATCGGGCTGTCTGGTTCGTACTTCATAACGGATGGCGTAGATGCAATTGTATATGTGACAGCGACATTCGAGCCTACTTCATAGAGGCATAATAACTCGTCCTTATAGAGCTTGATAAAGTCAGTCACTGCTATTAGGAAGCATTAATATGTAAACGCCATCAGTGAATGTAATTTATCCTCAGCCTCGACTCATGCATTGGTTTGTGGTAGTAAGAAGCCCGCGGCCGTCTGCACGTAATTGCGTAGGCATTACTGGCTTGTAAAGCTGTGCTGTCTTTTGCCTTTCTCATGCAGCCTCAACATAATTCCTCTAGACAATCTCCTGTGCTAAATGGCCACTATATATGCAAGTTACTCCACCATCATCGTCTTCCAAACCTCTCTGGTAGATGCGAAATATGACTTATACTCACAATAGATGATCGTGTCCGCTTTAGGACATATGCAGAGACGGCGATTGGGCTCATCTGCTAAATTAGTATTCCACCTTGCTGCCATTCATCTATCTCTATCTTTACATGGATAATCGTATTTGTTTACTCATCCGGGGTAATCAAGATTTGCACGTCAGCTTGATCACAGCAACTCCGCATGACCGGTTGCCCTGCAGTGTCTGACGAATAGAGCAACGCATGTCCTGGGTGAGGGGTAGTATTACAGCGGTATGGTAAGACGATGTGCCATTTCAACGATCGCTCTAATAGCCATGTCTTACTACTATTTGCAGAGCGGAAGTTGACTGTTAGTGTGATGTTATCCTTGTACTGCGAAGTTAGAGATCACAGGACTTCAACTAAGCCAACCGTGTTCTCTAAGACAAACGCATCCGTAGCCATGCAAGTGAAAGTCAGAAAAAACGAGACGGCAAAATGAATAAGTGCATACGTTCAGTAATATGGGCACCTGATTAACCCATATAGCAGAGCTTTTATAAGGAACGCCTACCAGTATTCAGCCAGAACCCGAATTTTATAATATAAGTATAGTAGCAGCTACTAAAGAAAATATAAATATAATAGCATTTATTAAAGAAATACAGATATAATAGCATTTATTAGAGAGATATAGATATAGCAGTAGTTTTTAGGGAAATATATACATAGTAGCTATTCCCTTTGTAGGCGTCTGATTTAACTCGTGGGTGTTCGAAATCTCCTCCGTCTCGGTTTTTCTGTCCCCCGCTTGCCATGATGTTACCGATACAGACACCGACGTCAAAACAATAACTAATGAGCGACAGCTATATATAGCTATACATAGAAGGGACATAATTTAAGGACAAGAAAGTGGTTCCCGTTGCCATTGAGGTAGCACCTAGCTACTTGCATCGCGGAGTTTGCCTCGTAATTGTATAGTCAGTCAGAAATCCTCGGGGCGATGTACTGTAAGTTGGTGTGAGATGTCTGGATTTAATCGGTAAGCAGCTACGGTTTCAAGAAGCTATTACTATCGAAATAGTCGTGAACATGGGATTTACTATTTAGCCGTATAAATAATGCTCGCTGCGGAGAGCTCGGGGATTTTTTACCGTTCTTGGTAGGAGGCGTAAGATTCATTGCTTAGAGACAGATGTGTGGTGCCAGTTATAAATAATTGGTCTGTGAAACAGTAAGACTGACCAAGCTGACCAAAAACATGCTGCTAACCATAATCTCCGTATCGGTGTACAAATAAATCACGTATACCTCGAGTAACGATACATGTATACTAGCAAGATAACATGTAATTTCGCTGGTATTGATCCCGCGCGCGTCTTAACAATACTTTGAGCTGCTTGTCTCTTTCAATGGTCAAGTCGCTTCCAAGTTTCCCAAGGCATATGTTAGGATATCTGAACAAATCCAGAACCTCTCAAACGTATCAAAGGGTCCCAAAGATCAAAGGCAATGTAGCTCAAGGCATGAATATGAGACATGCTAGGTACGTGTTATTCCTTCTCCGCGTTATGTACTACACAAATTGATTACAAAAACCATCTTCTCCTTCAAAGCGCCATGTATTCTCGACACAAACCACAGGCATCGGACTTTTGGAATATACCTTGCAAAGGGAGGCAGGGTTGTTAGAGAAGCTAACGCTAAGTGTAGGCACCCCATACCCAATAAAGGCTTCGTGGTTGTATAGTTGGTGGAGGGAAAGATAACGGTATGCGCTCCCTGCTAGCACACTGGAATATATACTGTTAGAATACGTCAGCGGCCTGTCTCGGGCATATAAAAAGACCAAAGGGTGTGTGTGCCCTTGAACGGTATATCTGTATGGGAATCAATCTGCTAAACTTATCATGATAATATGGCCGAACAACTATCACGACTTGTCATTTTTGGAGACCAAGATGCGGACACTCTTTCATATATCAAAAGTGTGATACTGCAGTCACGAAATTTGCCGTACGCCTCCCGTTTCCTTCGAGATTGCGCAGATGAAGTGCAGGCCATTTTGTCAGGGCTTGACGCTGAAGAAAGACGTCGATACTCGCGATTCGAGGATATACTAGAGCTGGCAGTTATACATGCCGAACTTTCTGATAAAGATCTCTCTATCGAGGCGATTTCAACTGTTTTGCTCTTCATCTCGCAGTTTGGAGACCTCATTGTGTACGTTGGTACAAAACCCTTGAAGATATGTAGAGACGGTGTGTTGCTAACACACAAGATAGGCGGTCCGAACAAGATCCATCATTACTTTCAACGAGCTATATGTCTTCTGTATACATCATTGGACTATCTTTCGGTCTCTTTTCTGCCGCTTCAGCAGCTACGGCTCGAGATGTTGGCGAACTTTTAGCCATAGGGAGAGCATTAGTTGCTGTAGCCTTTCGACTGGGCTTGCAACAAACAAGAAACGCATTGGAAATTGAGAGTATGCCAGGATTAAGGGCTACAGAAGTTGCAAATATTGCTCCACGAGAGGTAGAAACCGTTATTAACGCTTTCAACAATGACATGGTAAGAGATGGTCCCCATTTTTCGTTACATGTTTCAGAAAGCTTACACTCTAAAAGGCTATCCCAAAACACCGGCGCATGTACATCAGGACGATAACTAAACGAGGAGTCGTAATCTCCGGGCCACCGTCGCTCTTCTCTGAATTGTATTCATACTCACCGATATTGGCATCGGCTCCTAAGACACGCTTACCACTGAAAGGTGTTGCTCATGCGCCTCACATTCCGGCACTCGACATTGATGAAATCCTTGGTATCTCATCAGTACTTCGGTTCCCTGTCCGAGAAAAAGTACATGTCGTATCGACTAGTTCTTTTCGGCCATTCGAGGGGCAAGATCTCGGTAGTATGCTCGCCGAGGTATTGGTTGATATCACTCAGCGGATGCAGAATCTGGCTGAAGTATCTAATTACTGCGTCTCGGAGTTTCAAAGTGGCAGAATTGTCGAACTCGTAACAATTGGTCCTCAAAGCCAAGCTGGTGGAAGCTTCAAAGAAGACTTGGAGGCTGGGGGGATTTGCTTCAACCTCCGACCAGCTATTCAATCAAATATGGAGGGACTTCGAGACGGGTCTGATCTGGTGGCCGTCGTTGGCATGTCATCACGCTTACCAGGAAGCGAAGACGTAGACAGTTTCTGGGAAAATCTCCAGGCCGGCCGTCAATTCGAATTGGAGATTCCAGCAAGCAGATTTGATCTTGAAGCACACTACGATGCAACAGGAACTAGGAAAAACACAACGACCAGCTGCTATGGCTGCTTTCTGGAGAACCCGGGTTTTTTTGACAACCGACTATTTAGCATTTCTCCCCGTGAGGCCGAGCAAATGGATCCAGTGCACCGTATCCTCCTCATGTGTAGCTATGAGGCCCTGCAAATGGCTGGATATAGCCCGGAAGCAACGTTATCGACAAATAGAAATCGCATCGCTACCTACTTTGCTCAAGCCGGCGATGACTACAGGGAATGCAATGCTAACCAAGACATCGACCTCTTCTTGATACAAGGAGGCACGAGGGCATTTGCTCCAGGGCGGCTGCACAATCATTATAAATGGGCCGGAGAGAGCCATTCTGTTGATACTGCGTGTTCCGGGAGTTCGACCTGCATAATACTTGCAATTAACGCTCTCTTATCGCGAGAATGTGATACAGCTCTTGCTGGTGGTGGATCGATCCTTACAGCACCTGATATGTTTGCAGGACTGAGTAGAGCCGGGTTTCTCTCCAAAACTCCTGGAGGATGCAAAACATTTAGAGAAGATGCCGACGGCTATTGTCGTGCCGATGGCCTGGGGTTGGTGGTCTTGAAGCGCCTTGAAGACGCTGTTTCGGATAATGACAATATCCTGGCGGTGTTAAGGAGAGGCGCTAGGAACTCGTCTTGGAACTCGATCTCTATAACTCATCCAAGCGCTGACGCCCAAGTCAGCGTGGTCCGGGACGTGCTCCGGAAGGCTGGCGTGGAGCCAAAAGAAATTGGCTATGTCGAGATGCACGGCACAGGCACTCAAGCTGGCGATGCGATTGAGATGGAAGCTGTCAGCAGAGTCTTTGGAAACGATCGCACAAAGGAGAATCCTCTATATGTAGGCTCTGTCAAACCTAGTGTTGGACATGGAGAGGCTGCCTCGGGAGTTACTTCACTTATCAAGGCCATTGAGATGCTGCGCAACAATACAATTCCTCCTCAACCAGGCTTTCCAGGACCACGAAACAAAAAGTTTGATTACATAGATGAGCTGAATATTTTTATTCCCGAGACAAGTTTGCCGTTTCAATCTGGTCCTTCCAGTCGCGATGGAAAGAGGCGAATCTTGATCAGCAATTTTGATGCTACTGGTGGCAACAATGCTATGCTCCTCGAAGATGCACCTGTTCGACCACAGAAGACGGGTATGGATCCAAGAAGTCATCAAATAATTGCTATATCTGCGAAAACTAGGAATTCTCTTAAAAATAATACGGAGAGGCTCCTGGAGTACCTGGAGCGCCATCAAGATATCCGGCTCTCCGATCTTGCGTATACTACGACTGCCAGGCGTATTCACGAAAACTTGCGGAGGAGCTACGCAGTGGAAAGTGTTGACCAGCTTCGCCAGTTGCTGCAGACCGATTTGCGGAAAGATGGCGGCGACCGCGATATTTCGCCTGTCAAACGTTCCTCGATAGTCTTCATTTTTACAGGCCAAGGCTCACAATATGGGGGAATGGGGAAACAGCTCTTTGCTACTTCTCCTAGATTTCGCCGAACTGTGGAGTCATTACATGAGATATGCAAATGGCATGAATTCCCTTCATTTATTAACCTCATTGCCTCTGGAGAAGTCAGTATTGAGAGATACAGCTCGGTTCAAACACAACTTGCCATCATTGTGCTAGAAATAGCATTAGCTGATCTATGGAAGTCATGGGATATTGAACCGGATCTCGTGGTTGGCTACAGCTTGGGTGAATATGCAGCATTGCATATAGCTGGCGTGTTTTCTGTTCACGATGTGTTATATCTTGTGGGGAGGCGGGCGATGCTGATCCAAGAGAAGTGCTCTCCAGGCACTCACGCTATGTTAGCAATACAAGCATCAGAGCAATATGTCGAAGAGAAGATATTCTCATATCCCTCTTGTGAGATTTCCTGCAAAGGGGCGCCGAAATCGACCGTTGTTAGTGGATCGGTTGATGATATTGTCAATCTTCAGAGCCAGCTAAAGGCAGAGGGCTACTCATGCACATTGCTTGATGTTCCTTACGGCTTTCACAGTTCTCAAGTGGATCCTATTCTAGATGACTTCAGAAATGTTGCTGAGAAAGTTAATTTCGGTAAGCCGCGTATACCTGTGGCGTCGACATTGACGGGTGCTATGGTGAGAGATGAAGGCGTCTTTTCGCCATCTTATCTGGCGAACCAAGCTCGCAAGCCTGTTGACTTTATGAGAGCGCTGGAGGCTTGCCGGAATGAGAATCTAGTTGATGATGACAGTGTATGGATCGAAATTGGACCTAACCCGGTGCTTGGCTCGCTCGTTGGTAATGCTCTCAACGTTTCGAGACGCAAGCTCCTACATACAATTAATAATAAAGAGGAGGATTGCAAGGCTATCGCAAAGTCGATGGCTTCTGCTTATCTAGAAGCCTTGCCTATCAACTGGACCAATTTTCACCGAGATTACGCCCAGTTCCTCAATCTGCTCGAGCTGCCGTCGTATGCTTTCGACTTGAAGAACTATTGGATTACCACAAAGAAGACATCGCAAGTTGAAGTTCAATTAGCCGGGACACAATACACCCCATATGTACCCGGATTTCCTACTACAACTCTTCAACGCGTTCAAGAGGAGTCATTTGACGAGCTCAAAGCAGTGGTGACTTTTGAGTCTATAATGTGCGAGCCAATGTTTTTATCTGTTGCGCAGGGACACATAATAAATGGGATACCTCTCTTCCCTGGCAGTACCTTTGTGGATATGGCGTTTTCAGCGGCGAAATATATATATCAGAGGACAGAATCTGGGAGTCCGGTTCCGGCAATGTCTCTCACCAAACTGATCATGATGCATCCTCTGATACCTGATCCCGAGAAGAAACTGGACCAAGTCGTCATCACGAGAGCAGAGAGAAAGAGTGGCAGCTCGGTAGTCATAATCAACTTTGGTTCCCGCAAAGGGAGGACCACAGAAGATTGTGCAAGCTGCGAAGTCTATTTTGGAGACGAAATGGAGTGGAAGAATGACTGGGCTCTCAATGAGTACTTTGTCAACGCTGCCAAGGATAATATCGTCCGATCCGCGAAAGCTGGCTCCGGGCATTACCTCCACCAGAAAGTAGTGTACAAACTCTTTGCTAACCTCGCGCGCTATGATGCATCATTTAAAGCTATGGAGGAGGTATTTGTGGAAGAAGACTTCACTAGTAATGCCGTTGCAAGGGTGAAGCTGCCTCCGATGAATACGCATAACTTCACATTTAGCCCTTATTGGGCCGATTCTCTCATTCATGTTTCCGGGTTTTTGCTAAATGGGAAACCAGATGATGATGGAGACGATGTCTGGATTATAACCAAGTTAGGAACCTTTCGTATGCTGAGCACCCTGCAGCCTGGGACGCAGTATCAGAGCTATGCGCATATACAAAAGGCGACTGACGGTGGTGCTGCACATTGCGATGTCTACGTCTTTGAAGGGGACAAAATTGTTGGTTCTAGTACTGGAATGATATTCCAGAGGGTGGCTCGACGACTTCTTGATGTTGTTCTCGGGAAAAGCTCAGCGCCGATTGGAATTACCACCACGGACAAGCCAATACATACCGCCGCCCGAGCGAGCCGACCAGGATTTGAGGATTCCCATGCAAGTAACATGTCATCATTCTTATCAGAGATAGGTAAAAGCGGCAGTGAAACATCGGCTACCTCGATTGATGGAGATGATGTTGAAGATGTCATCGCAGTTATCCTTGCTAGTACAGGGGTTGATCCAAGTGATGTTGAACCTTCAACTCAAATCGCTGATTTAGGCCTTGATTCCATCTTATCAATTGAAGTGATTGGTGATATCAAAAAGAAACTTGGTAAAAACCTTCCGGTTTCTTTCTTCATTCACCATCCCACGGTGGCAGATGTGCGAAAGGCTCTTGGAAACAATGATGCATCGATAATGAAGCTAAAGACACATGAAGTGCCAGCGATAGCCACTGATATGAAGCCTACACCAATTCTCGCTCAAAAACTTTCTGATCCCAGCAATGGAGATGTTGTTATGAAAGTTATTCTTGACATGACAGGGGTTGACCCTGCTGATGTTGAGCCATTCACCCGTATCAGCGATATGGGCCTTGACTCTATCTTGACCGTTGAAGTCATTGGCGAACTTAGAAATAAAATGGGCATAGAACTTCCAACTTCTTTCTTTAATCAACACCTAACAGTTGCAGATGTTAAAATGGCACTTGGGCATGCCGGCGAACGAAAAGCAAACGCTCCCGCTGAGAATAACCCTTTAGTATCTTATTATGGGGGAATAGAAGGTGATCCTAAGACCCCAACGAGGAATCAGTCATCAATTTCCAACTATTGCAGTAATGTTGTCTTGGTTCAAGGCAGCGCAACTTCAGACAAAATCCCGCTCTTCCTGATAGCCGATGGCGGTGGATCAGCGACGTCGTATATGAGCCTTTCACCTTTATTCCCAGGTGATAATCCAGTATACGGGTGTGAGTCACCGTTTCTTGACAATCCAGAGGATTATGTCTACACGATAGAAGAAGTTTCTGATCTTTATACTGCTGCCATCCGCAAAATACAGCCGCATGGACCTTATCTCTTAGGCGGGTGGTCCCTTGGAGCTCTTTTTGCCTTTGAGGTTAGTAAACGGTTCTTGAGCGATAGAGAGGTCGTCCAAGGCCTTTTCGTTCTTGATTTCAAGTTTCCTGTACTCGATGAGAGTCGCATTATGCCAACGATGGAGACAGTGGAGATGATTGGTATGGCAAATGGTGTCAATGTTCCTGGTAAGGGCATTTGGGCACCTGCTACTTACAAGGCTAAACTGCACTCTCTTCAATCGCTCAGAGCAGCAGCCAAGTATAAAATGCAGCCGATGAATCCAGGGCGTTCACCGTTGAATACCTACGTGGTCTGGGCAGGCCTAGGTCTCGAGACGCTGCTTGGTGAGATACCAGCTGGCATTCAAGAGATGCTCAGGGCGCACTCGGGTCCGGATGCAGACTTCCGGGCAGGTGCCATGTTGCTGTGGCTCTTTGGGAATCGCCAGAAGCGTGAGGGACCGGATGGATGGGACAAGGCGACTCGAGGCCCAGTTCACTGCTCGTCCTTGCCTTGCGACCACTTCACTATGGTTAACAAGCCTTTTGTAAGTTTCATAATAGTGTGATTATAGTCTCAGGGATATGCTAATGAACTTTTAATGGTTAGGCCGAACATACCGGAAAGCACCTACGACAACTACTTACCCGATGTCTGGCTGGTTAGAAGAAGTTTTGGATACATTAGAGAGGTATCCTAGTACAACAAGGCGATGCATGGAAAATTACAAACACTCGCTAATGGATTACGCGATAAGCTATACACACTGTTGGTAGAGGCTGATACAATTGAGTTGAGCTAAATCCACGTTGTTTCACATACATTACTTTAATCTTGAGTTCGGCATATGAAACTCGAAGTGGCATGTTAGACTGTACTAGCAGCAGCTCTTAATCTCACATGTAGATGTCCGCCTGCGAAGGAAGACAAGGCGGAGCTAAATACTCCTAACATGAAGCCACGATTCCCATAGAGATTTAGCACTCCAGCAAGCGCGATTCCCTTCCTATTCTAGCAAACAAAGATTGTTTGATAGGTGGCTAAGTCAGTTGCCATGCGTAAGCCCGTATTAGCCCGTTAGTAGGCGCGAGCCTCATCTCTCGTAGTAGTGAAAACAAAGGGAGAGGCTGAGACCAATACTGATCGTACATCACGTATATGAACGCTGATCTTCACAACATATATTAGTGTCGATCAAAACCGCATCGATGATGATGTTCAGTAGGTGCTTAGGTTGGGCTTTGGACACATGAGCATTTCTCGTGAGAGGGGCGATGATGTGCATATTGGTATCGAAATATATGTATGCATCCCATGTTACTTCCCACTGATATGAGATTAAACTTGCGAAATTATTCACCACCCAAGCTTCGAGACCGGTGGTTCAATGGCCCCTTCTCAATATTCCAGCGCCGAAGATATCCGAGCTGTGCGACACCGCAAAAGAACATTGAACTGAGTGATTTGAGAGGGATTGGTCTTCAGGGACTAAAATTAAAAGCTGATTCGATGTATTAAGGGCCAATCGCCATGCGGCTCTGTCCGGCCCCCACGCGGCGAGTCTGCCGTCTGGGTATTACAATCCGCTCAATATATTTACTCATGCAGCCTGATTGAACGGAATTGGGCATGAATGATCCCTCAGCCTCAACATACCCCGCTTCAGTAAAACTACTTCATGTAGACAACCTCAACAGCGTGTTGTTTTTGGTGAACTGTTTGGATATTCGCTCATCATTAACTCCATAAATTCTCGCAATTTTTCGTCATGGCTCAGGTCATCAAACCTACCAGTCGAGACCAGTTTCACATAGCCATCATATGCGCTCTGCCCCTCGAAGCCAATGCTGTCAATTTGCTGTTCGATGAATTCTGGGATGACGATGGCGATCCATTTGGACGAGCAAATGGCGACACAAACAGTTACAGCACTGGCCGCATCGGAAAACACAATGTTGTCCTTGCCATACTCCCAGGTATGGGCACCAACAACGCGGCCGCGGCTACAGCGAGTCTACGATCAAGCTACAGCAACCTGAAACTTGCATTGCTCGTCGGGATTTGCGGGGGTGTGCCCCGGATCGAGGGCGACGATGTTTTTCTTGGAGATGTTGTAGTAAGCAAAGCCATTGTCCAGTATGACTTTGGCCGACAGTACCCAGGAAGCTTTGAGATTAAGAATACTATTGAAGATAGTCTTGGTAGGGCAAACAAGGACATTCGCGGGTTGTTGGCAGTCTTTGAAACTGAGCGTATGAGAGAATGGCTGATGACCAAATCGGCGGGCTATTTGAAGCAAATGCAAGACGCCGCGAGGAGGAAAAGACGACGGGCAAAGTACCAGAATCCTGGGGTCATTCAAAACAAACTATTTTCACCGGATTATATCCATCGGCACCGATTAAAGCCATGCGATACATGCAATGCCAAGAACAATGCGGGAGAGATTTGCAATGACAAGAACAATGCGGGAGAGGTTTGCAATGACAAGAACCATGCGGGAGAGATTTGTGAGTCCGCATCCAAGGAATCTTGCGCAGATGTGGGCTGTGATGATTCTGAGCTTGTCAAGAGAGAGGAATTCTTTGTAGACGATGGCGGCTTCAACATCTTCATCGGGAGGATTGGCTCAGGCAATGCGGTAATGAAGAGTGGAAAAGACCGAGACCGGATTGCCAAGCAGCATGACCTCATTGCATTCGAGATGGAGGGCGCAGGAGCTTGGGACGAGGTCCCTTGCTTAGTGGTCAAGGGGGTTTGTGACTATGCAGATAGTCACAAGAATAAGCAATGGCAAGACTTTGCAGCTGCCACTGGGGCTTGCGTGATGAAGGCCATTTTGGATCGCTATGTCGTGGCTGAGGGGGGTCAAGGTTCGGCCTTGCCTCAGACAAATGGTGAGATTCTACCACCCTCTTCATTTAGAATGCTCTCTTCACTCACACTTGAATAGGGCAAAAGGTGCAAAATAACGTACGAGGTGTGCAGAATAACACACGAGATGTGCAGAATACAACACGGAATGTGCAGAATGAAACACGGAATGTGCAGAATAACACACGAAACGTTTCTAAGAATACATTTGGCAATGGTGTAAAGATTGATCAAAGCGATGTTATTTGGAACCTGCCATCATATCCAGAGAAGCGTAAGGATGTTGAATACCCCTGGCGTTTCCGATAGTACTGTGGAATGGACAGGAAGGGTGATATGGTGGGCATTTGACGGAACCAAAATATACTACTAATTCGAGCCACGATGCTGAGTTTGTAGATGTTGAATCTCAATATACAAGTTCAAAATAAAAGAAGGACGAATGTCCCTTGGTTTGAGAGCGATTTAATGAGCAGCGCAGTGACAGAAAGATTAGATGATGTAAGTATAGATATACTTTTTCAAGCCCTGTCTCAACTTTTAAAGGCTTTTGCAATGAAGACTGGAGGTTTTGGCATCGCGCAAATTAACAGGGATGTGATGGTATTTGTGCGCAGATACAGAAACTTAGTCAATGTAACCGCTCATCCGTTACAATTCAAGCTAAAGCTCTAAATTCATCAAATTGCAGGAGAATTGCCGAAGTAATGAAGAATAAGTACCTTGAAGAGAATAGCAAACGTTTCGATATTATTGGAGGCAGTTCGGAAAGCTCTAATTACAAGATTGAGCTCAAAATTGGTTTCCGGACGTGGACAACTTAGAAGACGAAAATACCGCATTAAATGAGAACCCAGATGATGCACTAGATAACGATGATGACGAAGGATTCGACGAAGCAAATCGAGCTGTTGATTCTTTTCCTGAAATTTCTGTTTATAAGAGATTATTATCAAAACATCCGGTATACAAATGGCTTTTAGACAACATCTGGCGGGTATTATATGTGGAAGTCACCTCGAAATGCACAGATCCGTACCGGACAATCAATTTTGCAGCATCTCCCCGGGGCAACACGAATCAGTAGAGGAGCAATGCCACAAAGATATAACTTTACATTTACTGTGGACTGGGATCCATGCTTGTTTTTGCGCCATTGTGGTCTTACCCAGACCATTTGATCGCTACGAATGATGAAAAAAGGCTCGGGAGATCTGTACATTCCCAGCAGGAGCTGTTGTGTTTGGACATCATTTACTCATAAGCAAGATATGGAGAGATATCGGAGGTCCTGAAGATGGAGAGCCTCCATCATCCGGAAGGGAAAATTCTCCCATACGATGACTATGAAATCGGGCGCCCTGCCTAAGGAGCTGGCAGCCGTCGAAACCTCATTCAATGAACACCATCAGTGTTTCCCACAGCTCAAGAGGGACACTAATTATTACTGCCTTGGTCGCATTGGAACTCATAACGTGGTTGCCGCTTGTTTGCCATACGGTATAAACACAATAGCTAAAGTCGCTTCAGACATGGAAAAAAACTTCACTACACTGAAGTGGTACTTCTTAGTGAGGATTGGCGGAGGGACGATGTTGTAATCGGTACAAGCATCATCCAACACGACGTGGGTAAAGCAATGCAAAAAGATTCTAGACTTCTAAGGACAGGGCTCTCGCGGTGACCCGATACATCGCTGAGAGCCGCGATCAGCAAGATTGATTCCCATCATGATCGCAGCACTAACTTTCTAGAAACACATATACAACACGTATTAACCTTACTACCTGGATATGAAAGACCCCAAGAGGATCGCGATAGACTATTTGTAGCTGATTTTCGTCATCAAGAAGGCCAAAATATGTGTCAAAACTGCTGAGGGCCTGAAGTTATCAGAGAATCCCGGACGTCAGGACCACCACTCATTACGGTATAATCGCCTGCGAAAGTCAAGTTGTAAAGGACGCGAGTTTAAGAGACAACATTGGGACTGATACAAAAGCGATATGCATTGAGATGGAGGCCACTGGCGTCATGACGACTGGACGCTGCTTGGTTATTAGATGAACATGCATTCGCAGATTCGCACAAGAATGATGATCGGCATAACTATGCCGCACCTTCTGCTGCTGCTTATTTGAAGTATTTCATTCTTCATACCGTGAAGTACAGACAATCGAGATTGAGACCTAACATTGCCAGCAATCTCACATCTACAGCACTAAACGAATTGATATCGACGGTTCAGAGATTGAAGACTGGCTTTCTTTAATAGAAGCACCTATATGAGTTTTGCCAGCTTGTATCTATAAGAACACCGTGTCCAAGAACTATTTATGACTCTAAAAGATACAAAAGCTTTAGTCTTTTGTCTTTAGGTTCGTCTGGATCAGATTTACCCGTTGCCAGATAATTAACAACCTCAGAAGTCGAGTCATTACTAACATTATCGGAATCCCATTGAATGCCATGATTCCCGGCCTCTATAATTCACGCTGGTTAGGAAGTTGAATAATCATTATTTCATCCGTAGAAGTTGTATATGCCAATAAGAAGGATGATATTGCCACACGCGCGAACGTATATCTTGAAGAAAATTCCTTTGGAATCAAGAACATTTTTTCTCCGCCGAAACAAATCCAACCAACGACTAAATCGTGTCGCCATAAAGAGTATGCCTGCCATGGAAATTTTTCCCAGTGATTCCACGAAGATCTTTTACAGAAACCAGCACGGTCTGTGAGTATTCTGCTCGTAATGGGGTCAAACAACGGTAGACTGAAGCTCTCCCCAACTGCAACACGGGCGATACGAGTACCACTGGCGATTTCCCAGATCTGGGTCTCATACGTAGATAAGTTATACTGTATCTCGCCGTAATTGCAAATAACTGCTAAAATTGTAGCATCAGACGAAAAAGTAAGACTTCCAATGCGAAATTTGACGTCTGGTTTGAATCCCTCGGTGTTAAAGCTAGAAATCTCGTGGCGCGCTTGCCAATCCCAGATGCGCACTTCCCAAGTATGATATTCATCACACATCAAGCTAGGCAAAGAAGCTCTCGCAATATATTTTGACTCGGGAGAAACTGCCAACGCGTAGAACCGAGAGTGTTCGCCAAGATGATTAGCACCGTTATCGTCACTTTTGAATAAGCATTTGCCAGATTCCGCGCACCAGACCCTCGCCTCATTATTGCCATAACCTGTAACCAGGTATTTTGAATCATCTGAAAAAACCATCGTAACTGTGCTGCCACTAGGGCTTTCGAGTAGGTGAAGAGACTCCCCAGTGGTAAGGTGCCAGATCCGGACGGCAGCCCGATCACGTTCAGTACACGCGACAAATTCCAAGTTGGGCGAGAAAACCGGGAGAGACCAACTGTAATCACCGTTTTTGAGCACCTGGATACGCTCGCCGCTCTTTCCACTCCATATGTTGATGTGCCCTTCGAGACTTGGTGCTGCCACATATTTTGATCCTGACGATATAGCTATGCACCCGCTACAGTATGCAGCATTCCCCATTTCGGCAGAGGAATCTCTGGTATCAACCCGCCATATTTGAACTCCATTGGAATTGGCAGATGCAAGAAGCGAGGAAGTTGACCAATCAGGAGAAAAAGAGATACTCCCCGTACGATCCCTAGTTGCAATTCTGAGTAGCTGTTCTCCTGTGCTAGTGTTTCCAAAAGTCAAAGTCTCATTTGAGGCTGCTACAAACATCGACGCATCGATAGACAAGTCGAAGGCTCGTATATAATTGCCTAATTTAATCTGGCGTATCATTGTCCACGTTTTAGTACACCAGAGGTGGGTATAGATATCGAAATAGCCACATGCTAAAGCCAACAGTGCTGAGTCGTGCGAAAATTTTGAGTGCTTTATAGGCTCGGAATTTGGAGTGCAAATATGTTCCACCATTTCCCCTGTCCAGACAGAGTAGATTATAGCATCAGAACCGCGAATGAAGGCTATCAGTGCTGAATTAGGTGCAAAAACATACAAACTCTCGTACCTAGGTATAGGCATTAGATCAATCTCACGCACGCAAGCACCGGTTTTTGTCGTCCATATTTTCATCGAGCTCAACCATTTGTATTCGTATCCGTTCGAGAAACTGAAAATTGACGCTGCCAGATCTCCATGCGGTGATAGACTAATCACCTCCTCTCGGAAAACCTCGGATGGATAGTCAGCGTGCGATCTGCTCACATCAAGGTTTAAAGAAAGCTGCTGTACTTGGATCCCGCTATCGATGGCCCACGTTTGCACGATGCCAGCGGAAGAGACTGAGATCAAATATTTAGAATCAGGTAGAAAGGAGACATAATGACGATGTTTGTTATCCACGCTGAATTGAATTGTATGTTCCACGGTATCGATTCTGTAGAGCGAGATACTATGATTAAACACACATAGAGTGGAGGAATCCGGGGAATAAAGTAACTCCACATGAGAATCACATATATCAATATGACTTTGTAGATAACGCCGTCTCTGTGGCTTTTTTATGAAGGTGAAGATATCTCCAAAGTGAGCTCGTATAGATTGCCGATATGTCTTGTATATTGCACTGCGCTCGTCCTCGAAGGCAATGGCTGAATAGTATAGCTGCAGGGGCCAATCCATCACAAAATCTTGGCAGTAATGAAAGAATTGATAAGCATCGTTAATAGACTTCATGAAGTAGTTCGCCTCTTCTTCCTCTTGTGAGTTTGTGACTTGATGTTTATTTGCTTTGCTTTTGTAATAGCTCGCTGCTAGCTTATTAAGACTTTGCACAGCAGATCCTCCTTGGGGTGTAAGTCTGCGCAAGAGAGCTAAGGCTTCTAACCAGCATAAGTACTTGGTTTTTAGAAACTTTTGCAGCAGTCCGTCGTGTTTAAAGCAATCCTCAGCCTTGAATCTCCCAGAATCGTATCCACGAATTAAATGGTCGACCCAAAATACGCAGCTGTATGCTATGGGTACCAAGGGATCGGGATACGGCGGCCTGATATCGCCCTTGCGCCATCTATTGCTCATGCACCTTTGAGGATCTTTGAGATCATAAATGTCGTACTTGAGAATGCGAAACATCGCATTCATCGAAATTTCAAACATTTTTTGGTGCTGATATGGGATTCCTGAAGGGAAAATGCTATTGGAGGCTTTCCCTACCATGTAATCTTTGACGGACTGGTGAACGAAATATACAATGTCGTCTCTTATAGCTAAAAGAGATGCACAATCTCTAACTATATCCTTCATATCCAGTATATTGTAAGACGATTTATAATGTGCCCACTGAGAACTTATAAATGTATGGAGTTCTTCGAGATGGAGGGGCCTCTCAGCGGTGGTAACAATGGAGAGTAAGATTTGACAGGCTTCTCGGTCCTTTTGCCTTAGCTTTGCGTTGGCTCGCTGTACAATTAGGTCATAGAGATTCTCTAGACCTTCCGGTATTTCTTCCAGTACTTCTTCGACATTTCGACGGTCTGTGTCCCGCAATTGTTCAATCACAAGGGCTACCCATAAAAACGTGCCGTTTGCTTTGCGTTTTAAGGTTGTGACTGTTTGCATTTGGAGTTCCTCATCATCTTCTAGTGCTTCGATACCCGAAATGGAATTGTTGATGTAAACATCAATAGATTTGGAGACGTTCTCGGCGTTCTCCTTTAGCTCCAAGCTGAGCCTCCGAGCGGGGTCAATTAACCGTAGTCCTCGTTCGATGTCTTTGACATTTCGACTTGAAAGCAGCCACTTTACGTGATTGCTTGTTTTGAGAATGAGACTCAGGAGCAGCTTGCAGTCGTGCTCGCACTCATCAAGAGCATCAACAACACAGATAGGGGCTGGTATGCCTCTAACCTGGGTAGCTGCTTCGAATATATCACCTAGAACAGCCCACGCATTGGGCCCATCAAGTTGACTTAGTTTATCTTCATGTTGCTTGCAAATTGGCGAAAAAAGTGTCGGGTTTTGCTTAATGAGGGAGAAAATCAAGCCTGCTACAGCCGAGGAAGCAGAATTAATCCTAGAATCCGTGGCTTGACAGAAAAAATAGGCAAGATTGCTATTTTCTTCAAGCATCTTTTCCAAGTCTTCGATAATACCGCAGAGGAGCATTGTCTTGCCCTTTCCAGGGTCGCCTTTAATCCAAAGTACACTGCTCTCTTCCGTATGGCGCCATTTCTTAAAGCCTTCGTGGTCGAGAATCCAGTTAAATGAGTCGTGTAACAAGGGACCCTTCAATTCTAGGATTCGCTTCTTGTCGTAAAATGGGTCGGTTTTGCTAATTTTATTGAGAAAAGAGTTGATCGAACCCGAGGGACCTGTAGGCAGAAACGATTAGCCAAGTCGTGGATGCCCAATCTCATAGATCTTAGTTAGATCCTACCGGGATTAGCAATGTTGAAGTCGCCCTGAACGATTGTTACATTATTTCCCATCGTGTTCCCTGAAACCTCTCGGACGTTGGCCATTTTGTCGCAAATTTTACACCAAAGTCGCGCGGCGATGCGTGGTTACTTAGGAATACAGAGATAAAAGGGAAAATCGAGACCCAATCCGACATATTCTCATTTCAGGCTGCAATTCGATACCTAATCTGGGCATCCAATGAAAGCACAATCACTCCCTTCTGCTCTTACAATACCATTGGGCAAAAAGCTTTGCTGTAGCCTTCTCCTTGGCAATTCGGACGAGGCTTGCCATTGGCTACGGAGCTATATCTACGTCGAGGATTTGATAGGCCAGACTTGGGTTGAAGCGAAGCCTGATCCATCGTTGTGCATGCGGCTCTCGTCTTCCCGAGTGCGGCTGAGCCCTGGATACATGTACCGACGCCTTTCATACCTGCATCGAAAGGTACGCCGAGACTAAATCATGTATTGCGGCGGCGAATTTACATGGATAAGAGAGGTCTGAGCTTTGTATCTAGCCAGCTTGGGGTTCCCGATACCTTGGGCCCGACATTTCTGAGACGCTGGATACCAGCTACATTAGACAGATCGGTGACCGTAAGCCTATTAGTCGCTGTAGTGATACGGTAGGATGATTGTATGTTGACCGTGCTCAGATCGTAACAATATACGGTAGTAATGAGAATGCACCTAATCGTAGCTAATACGGTAGGATAATCGCATATTGAATATGCTCCAATCGTAGCGATATACGATTACGAGAATGAACGTGATCGTAACCTCGCGCCTGTTCGGTTGAAGTGGGAGGGATTCAATTAGTACCGCCGCACTCTCGCCGCGGAATAATTGTTGCTGATCTGATAAATCGGCCAAATGCCTCCTCTCACATGTGAGAAATCGCATGTTGTCTGCTCGGTAACTGGACTACGTCAAAGTTTTGATGTATGTGTCTTTATCCTCTCAGCTTCCCGATTCGAGTGTTCCCGTGCCAAACAAGGCAATTCAGTTGAGATTCGCAGAGTAAGCCAAGGCGGCGATGCCGGTTGACAGCCCAAAATCGCGGACTCGTACTGACTTAAATGCTCTGCATAAACCGTCATTTCGGCTACCTCCCCGAAATTGTCATATATTCCCCTCGGGAACAGCCATCCGATCCCCTGTCTGACCGTCCGGGCCGTTACACGATCGACAATCTCCATTGAACCTTGCTTATAGCGGCTGTCGATCCCATTCAATTTATCGCCACCTCAAGGCAACCTCCTCCAGCCCGTCTTCCCGGTAACGGTGCGTCTTGATAGCGGATCAAGGGTCAATGAGCTGCATTAGCGCCCCTGACGAAGTGCCGTATCTCGCATTGAGTCTCGTATTTGGGAGGCACAAGTTGTCCGGATATAAACCCAACACCTCTACCGAGGCTTATGCACGGCGTCAAAAGACACAGCCCGCGTCCGAGCTCGAAATCCTCCTCATCGGGAAATTTACTTGGCAAGGGGCGCTTTGACCTGATGCATGCAACAGGCGGGACGGCACCGAACAAGAGCCTCCCCCACATACTTTATTCGGTCACTGAATTTGCAATATCGGATGAATTAGCTGGTCTATATTACCCTTTTCAGAGGGTGGTGGGCATCAGATCTTTTTCCCGGTACGGTTGACTGTCTACACTGAGGCTAGCCGTGCTCAACACCACACCCAGCACACCTCCCAATATCACGGAAACTTATACATTTTGACCACCGCGCATGAACCTGGATTTCGCAGCATGTGCTTGTGCGGGGGCGAATTGTTTCTTCAATGCCGCTGCGATGGCTGAGGGGATGCGGGATGCGATAGGACAGCAAACGAGAAGATGTTTCTTCTGATCTGAGCGACGAATCTATATATGATAGCAAAATAACTCCCATCAAGAGATATCCTGGTGTCACTGTAGTTGCAAAGTAGCCAAGAGAACATCAATCAACAATGGATCACGACGGAAGACACAATTCGTACGAAAGAGGTTATAACCCAATGTCATCACAGGCTTATCGACATTATTATTCCTCACATGGCATGGTGTATGCAGATGACCCTGGCTCATCGGTAGCTCCTGGCTATGATACCCCTCCAGGATCTGCTTCAAATATATATGGATTCTCAGGGCCGGACGGGACTGAGCCATGGTCTCGGCCTTCCCACCATCACCACCATCTACCAGACATGAGTCGCTCATCGATGCACGGAGAGAGCAGCCAAGATGCACACAACTTGGTTGGAAGAGAGGGAATGCCTTCTCCTGCGCGGCGACCTCAACGTCCTAGGATCAAGTTCACTCAAGAAGAAGATGAACTTCTAATTGAGCTCAAAGAGCAGAAGAATCTCACGTGGAAGCAAATTGCCGACTTCTTCCCCGGCCGCAATCCTGGCACCTTGCAAGTGAGATACTGTACAAGACTAAAGACTGACTCTGCACCATGGACGAGGGAGATGGTATGCTACTCATTGTCATTTCTTAGGATTTATACTATCTCGTAATACAGGATTGCTGACTCTGACGCTACCTCAGGACGAAAGATTGCTAGACGCTTTACAAAACTATGAAGATGAGAAATGGCGCATCGTTGCACAGCGAGTCGGCGGTGGAGTGACGCCGATGGGGTGCTGCAATCGTGTGTGGGAGCTGTTTAATGATGACATTGACGATTCTCCCCAGTTTCCATTCCCAAATGATGGTTGAAGGATTGTAAAAGCTGACGTGCGACGAAATTATGGTGATGACGGCATATGTACTTGTACCTGTATCTATAACAAGCAAAATAAATGACACATTGAGTTGAACATCCATAATGTTTTGTGACATATAAGTCAAGTTTAAGAAAAGGTAATAGCAAAAGAGGTTCATGAAAGCAACTGTTTGCCCAACTCCACCTCATCCAAAACAGCGCCTGACTCAACTAGTGCGATCAAAGCCCGATGGCAAGAGACGTCTAACTGCTGACCACTGCTATTTGTACCGAGAAAATCTGCCGTCTCGACCAGCCAGCCATTAAAATCCCGAATTTCCGTAGGCTTTCCTGCACGAGCATCCTGAAGCATGGAACTGGTGTTGTCCCTGACGATGTGACCAATCTTGTAAAGCATTGTCCGAAGCTGATCATGCGAAAAGCGCAAAGTAAGCTCCTCCCTCAGGGTATCTAGAGATTTAGCACTTGTCCCAGTGGAATCGGCCAGAATTTCGGTGGTGCTGGGGTGATTGATGAGCGTTTGGAGGACGGCACTAGATTCGCTGAGAAGGCGGTCGAGAACTTTCGCTACAACACCATTCGGATCTTCAAATAGGACGCCATTTTTACAGCGGAGAACGGCAGTAAGGGGATTGATGGAAGAATTTACGACGAGCTTTTGGAGTTGTGAGACCCAGAGCTCGGCTCTTGTAATGGATCTTGCGTTGAGGTCGGGAGCGGTGGCGATGGCCTCTGTTAGATATGATACACTCTGTGCGATAGGCTGAGTCTTATTATTAAGTAAAACAGGTCCAATAGCGGTGTCTGCGGGTGAAGCGTGAAGGCTCTTAAATGGTCCCTCTGATAAAACGCCGTGGTTCGTGACACAGGCCAAAATATTAGGCCCGTCGTTATCGGGATACCTCCTCGATATGTATTCTTGTCCATGGGGCGGCCACAGCTTAGACATGCCATTTTGGAGGAACGCCACGCTGCTGCCACTGTCTAGATATCTCCGTAGCTTGTCGGCTTCTGGAATGGCTGCAGCAGCTTTGGTTGCGACAAGGAGGTTGCGAATTTTGCTCGCCTGAGCGACTTCCTTAACAGGGCCTTGGGTAGGTGCTTCATCAGTCCACCACTCAATCTGGAATTCGTCCTTGCCGCTGTACAACTTTCCCAATCGGGTAATTTCGAGACCGGGGCTCTGAATCCATTGGGATAAAAGCTCTTTCCTATGGACGACAAGGGTGATTGGAGGCCGAGGAGTTTGCATGGACAGACAGCTGGCGTAGAGACGACCTAGATTGCCGACGCCGAGGATGAAGATTCGGCGATCCAAGTCGTCTGAGTTGAATTGAGTGGAATTATCATTGCTGCTGATAGTGCTGTCTACATTCTCTGGGCTCCAGGCGTATAATTTGGGAGCCGGGCTCTTGTTGTCTAAGAGGGTCTTGAGCCATGCAGGCTGGTGAGATGGCTGTGTGGAATAGGCCGCCATTGGTTTAGCGGCGCGGAAGACTTTCTGTGGATTAAGGTGGAGAAAGGATCTCTGAGGGCGAGAAACTACTCTTGTCCAAATTGCCATGTCGAAGGCTTAGTGGCAAGAGAAGAGATTGGTTTGGAGGTGGAGGCTTTGACTCATTATATGGCAAGATTGGGTGAGGGGCAGTTTCTAAATGAAAGGTTACACAGGTACATTAAAGTTGGTCAATTGGGGTAGAAACAAGTGTTGATAGAATGGTAAGTTATGAAGTATGTCAACAATGTAATCTCAAGGGCGCGCAGAGCAAAAAAAGATGCAATAAAGGTGGAGATTGTTTTCTCATGTTTTGGAGGTTGAAGAGGTGACTCATTTGTATATATCTTTGTTCTGGGTGACAACATACAAAGTAATACAGCAAGGCTATGACTCAGCACAGTTGAAGATTTTCAGACGAGGCATCCAATTATACTTGGAAATGAAACTAGTAATAATGATTGATTCTACAGGTCAATTGACGAATTAATATGCTATATAGTTTTTCTCTGCTCTGTCAATCTATAATGGTCTGTAGTTAGTCGGCTGTTTGTTTAACCTTCTCCTACCCTGAAGCTTGGAGTTGCTCTTAAATTTCCCCAAAAGCCAGTCATTGCACAGTCACGTGACAGAGAAATGCACAATTTCACGGACTTGCCCAGAGCTTATGCAGTGGCTCCCTTTGATGCTAACCAATCAGCGCCTTGCTGCTTTGCCACTCACACGTCGAGGCGCCATTGAAGCTTCATTTCAGCCACTGTTTACAAGCACAGATTCACATTGCTCGTCATTTGTCTTTTCACATTTTCTTCATTTCATCTTCTCTTCATGAGCCATCTTTCGCCACGGGAATCTCGGCTAAAGGTCATGCCGATTCTAACGACATAATAAATGATCTCGACAAGAACAAGCAGTGCAATTCTTGCTGGTTTCTAGTCTGCATATTCTCCCCGCCGTGAATCGGCCCTCGTGGACGTCACAGGCATCGCCCAACTGCCAAGGAACACAGAACATGTCACATCTAACCCTTCCAAATTCCTCTCATTTATTGTGACTTCTCTTCAAAATCTACAAGGCTCGAATTTACAATCTTTCATCGATACCCAGCTACAACTAATCCGAAAAACTTGAGCGGTCCAACTGACATCATGGACTCTGAAAGCGACACAAAGGAGAAGGATGTCGGTGAAAGCCGCAGCGCCTTGCTCGGCGAAATGGTAGCAGCAGCTCAACAAGGCTCAACACCCGATACCAATACTGATTCTCCGCCAGCTATTGGAATCAGTGAAGAAGATGCGCTGAAAAACCTCTCTGGAACTGTACGAGACCAGGATGATCTGGAGCGAGACATCACTATGCAGGCCAACGCGGCGCTGATGGAGGCTGAAGACAAAAAGGACCGCAACCGAATCCTCAAATTGGAGTTGACCCGCGAGAGATACAAGTCTCTGCTGGACAAGGAGAAAAAGAGACTGGAAAAGGCTGCTGGCAACCCGACCCAGTCTCGAACGATTCAAACCGAAATTGCCAAGTTCGAACAGGAAATCAAGCAGGCCACTCTAGACATCAACGATTTCGAATCACGTATTCAGAAGAGGCACCAAGAAGATCCGTTAAACGGCCTGAACCAGACCAAATCGAAGAGGCTTCCTGGAGAAAGCAATCGCGACTATCTCATCCGGACAGGCAAGATTACTCCGTTCTCGAAATTAGGAGGCGCACGACCTGCTGGCATTGAGGGCCAACTCGCTGACACCATTTTGGATGCCGAAGAGGAAGCCACCGCGGAGCAACTGAACAATGAAGCCAGCGAGGGACCTCTGTCACATCAACTGCTCCGGCGTCCAGGCTTTGCTGAAGAAGTGACAGAGCCATCCGCGAGTGAAGGAGCAGCAGAGGCTGAATTTTCACTTCGCCCGCGGAAGAAGAGAAAGGTCCAAAAACAAGCAGAACGTGAACCGTCGGCTGATTTTGAGCCCGAGGCACAATCTAGCTCAGAATCTGTTGATTCTACGGTGTGGCAGCAAACAACAGAAGATGACATTGTCCGTCAACAACGTCGTAAAGCCAAAGCCAAGGCATCGGCTGCTGAGCAAGAAGCTATCGATCTTAGCAAGGTCGATGATGGCAATGAGGCTCACTACAAGAAGCGATTGAAGGATTGGGTTGATCGAAGAAGTCGAGCAAGGCGAGCTAAACGTCAAAGCATTTCTGTTACAAGCCCCGAAGAGAGCGATGAGGAGGAAGACGAATGGTTTAAACCAGCACCAGGTGTGCCAGATCATTATTTTACCGATGACCTCAAACTGCCAGGCGATGTGTACCCATCCCTTTTCGGATACCAAAAGACTGGCGTGCAGTGGCTGGCCGAACTCTACAAGCAAAATGTGGGAGGCATCATCGGAGATGAAATGGGTCTTGGTAAAACCGTCCAGCTTATTGCATTCATTGCCGCTCTGCACTACAGCAAAAAGCTCAAGAAGCCGGTTATTGTGGTCGCTCCAGCCACGCTCCTCAGGCAGTGGGTAAGCGAATTCCATCGCTGGTGGCCACCTCTGCGTGTTTCAATCTTGCATTCTTCAGGTAGTGGAATGCTCAATCCTACAGCTGAAGATGAATACGATGTGGAACACTTTAGCCCAATGGCTACCAAATCTGAAAAAGCCGCAAGGAGAATCATTCGAGGAGCTGTCCAGAAAGGTCATGTTTTGGTTACCACGTACACTGGTCTTCAGACATATGCCGATCTGCTGTTGGGCGTTGAATGGGATTATGCGGTGCTTGACGAGGGTCATAAAATCCGAAATCCAAATGCCGAAATCACCGTTACCTGTAAAGAGCTCAATACGCCAAACCGTCTCATTTTGTCTGGAACACCAATCCAGAATAATCTCACGGAACTCTGGTCGCTCTTTGACTTCATCTATCCAATGCGCTTGGGTACTCTTGTCAACTTTAAGCAGCAATTTGAGATTCCCATTCGGCAGGGTGGCTATGCAAATGCGTCTAACCTTCAAGTCATGACTGCTGAAAAATGCGCCGAAGCTTTGAAGGAGACTATCAGTGAATATCTACTCCAGCGATTGAAAGTTGACGTGGCTGCCGACCTTCCAGAAAAGACAGAGCAGGTCTTGTTTTGCAAATTGACAGAAGGCCAGCGCAAAGCATACGAGACATTTCTCCGCTCCGACGAAGTCTCCGCCATTTTGAACAGGACACGCCAATCTCTCTATGGAATTGACATCCTCCGCAAGATTTGCAATCATCCTGATTTGCTTGACAAATCTCTTGCAAATAAGCCGGGTTATGAAGTTGGAAACCCGAAAATGTCAGCAAAGCTTCAGCTTACCAAAGACCTCTTGCAAAAAGTCATGATTCCAAATGGACACAAGACACTGCTGTTTTCACAGGGTAAGCAGATGTTGAACATTATCGAGAAGTGCATCAGGAATTGTAACATTACCTATCTTCGAATGGATGGCGAAACTCCAATCGATCAGCGACAGCCGATGATTGACAAGTTCAACTCCGATCCTGATATCCACGTCTTTCTCATGACTACTAGGACTGGTGGATTGGGCACAAACCTTACTGGTGCAGATCGAATCATCATCTTTGATCCAGACTGGAATCCATCCACTGACCTACAAGCGCGAGAACGAGCATGGAGACTGGGCCAGAACAAACCTGTCAAGATTTACCGACTCATGACTGAAGGTACCATTGAGGAGAAGATATATCATCGTCAGATTTTCAAGCAGTTTATGACGAACAAGGTTCTTAAAGATCCAAAGCAGCGAAGCTCTTACGATCTCTCAGATTTATATGACCTCTTCACTTTTGAGAAGAACACAGATCCTGCTGCGTCGAGAAGCGAAGTATTCAGGGGTGCGGAAGTAAACTTGAACAAAAACATAGATAACACCGACGCAAAATCTCTGATACCCATCAAAAATGTGGGACGAGGAAAACAAGAGGGTGAACTAAAGAGCTTAGATCTCGTCGCCGCAACGGAGGAAGTCAAGGAGGATCCATCTGCCCATGAAGAGAGGCGAATGCTTGAGGGCATCTTTGCGCGATCAGTCAACAGCGCTTATGACCACGAACAGATTGTCAATGGTCCACAGAAAGTGCAGGCCGATATGTCTGTCCTGCGCCAGGAGGCAAACATGGTCGCCCGTCAGGCTGCAGCCCATCTTCGATATGCGGGAGAGGAAGCTCGTCGAGTACCAATTGGTACGGTTACTTGGACAGGCGAAGTTGGTACTGCAGGTCGTCCTGGCGGTAACCGTCGTCGTGGAGGACCAAGTTCGGCGGGTATTATGAGCAACCTTGCAGATCGCCAGGGCTTAGACAGCGGCAGCAGCTCACGATCCGGAACACCTGGAAGCGAGAAGACCTTGAAGGCGAAGGACTTTATTCCTATGATCAAGACATTCATCAACCGTCACGGAGGAAAGGTCCCCAGTAAGATGCTGGTGGACCACTTCAATTCTTACTGCCCAGGAAAGAAACAGAGCGACGAATTCAAGTCTGCGCTGGAAATGATTGCGGTATTGAACCGGCCCAGCAGTACTGGGAGAGGCATGTGGTCGTTGAAACCACAATTCAAGTAAGCTTCGATTTTAATCTGAGAGCATTTGATATGCTCCGAAAAGTTACATCTCTTTTTATAATGAGTAGCAAGGCGTCTGGAATTAAAGACACAGAGTCAAGGATAATATGGGAATGTTAGAACCAGATATCAAGTAGACCTAATCATAACACATTGCTTCATACACTCATTGTTGCTCATTCAAATTGAAGAATCACATGTGGCACATCTCACAGAAGAGTGTTACTCTGACAGGAAGATAACTTTTCATAGCCTTCTTCGGGCGAAATTGTAACTGTCTACTGCATCAACATCAAGCCATAATATCCTCTTTCTAGTAAAAAGGACAAAGGAACCTGAGCAGAGCGTGGTAGAGTTGGAGACCAGGCTTTAAGGGCCGTTCTCCTCGTTTTTTCTCAACGCCACATAAAAGAACCAGATAGCGAAACTCCTGCCTTGATCCCAAACCAAAGGTTCGCCAAGCATGCAAATGCCGTATTTTTTTCTGTTTGTAGAAAAAATACAGCAATTACAGACGACGACCACGGCGACCACCCTTTCTGCGGGTAGAGTCGGAGGGGGTAGGAGTAACGTCCTCAATGCGGCCAATCTTCATGCCAGCACGGGCCAGGGCACGGAGAGCAGACTGGGCACCGGGGCCAGGAGTCTTGGTGCCGTTACCTGTCAAAATAGACCTCGTTAGCTTCTATACTGTATATTCTCAAGCCGAGATTTTGCGATGGGAGGGCGCAACATACCACCGGTGGCACGGATCTTGATGTGCAGAGCGTTGATGCCGAGCTCCTTGCAGCGGGCGGCGACGTCCTGGGCAGCCAACATGGCAGCGTAGGGGGAGGACTCGTCACGGTCAGCCTTGACCTTCATTCCACCGGTGACACGGGTGATGGTTTCACGGCCGGACAGATCGGTGACGTGGACGAAGGTGTCGTTGAAGGAGGCGAAGATACGAGCAACGCCGAAGACGAGCTCGCCTGTTGAATGCCATTGTTAGTACATTCGTCGCCAATTTTGCCATCATCTTCACCCCGCATCAATTTTTGATATGGGAAATTTCGAGGTCGTTGCGCAAAAACCATCAAAATTCACCAAACCAATGATTTCGTCGGGGGATGGTTTCAAAACGTACCATCGCGGGCAGAGGGGCCCAGGGAGATGTTCTCCTTAGGAGCGGCGACCTTCTTGGGAGGCATGTTGAGGAATTTGTCGACGTCTGGTTATTCGTCACGGGGCTGTTGAGAACTGGCGAGTCACTAAGAAAAAAGAAGCCGTGATGCGCTGGAGTGGTGGTTGCAGCGAGCGAGGGCGGTTAGAGGGGCGGTGGGGCGCGGCAGAATTATTTCCCACACAAAAAAATTCACAGCGAAAAAAAATTGGGCATTGAGCTCCTACGACTACAAGCCCTGCCCTACACCAAAATTTTCGAGAGTGGGACCTTGTGCAAGCTCCACCAACGAGGTACTGTTCCCTCTTTTTTTTTTCCTTCCCTCCTCTGGTCTTTTTTTCTTTTCTCTCCAAGCACAGCTTCGACGATACAATCAGACATCGCCATCAGCCGCCGCCAAAATGTCTACGTATGTGCCTCCTCCCTGAACGCTTTGCGATACGGGGCAGAAGCCCGGTCTCGATATGTTTGCAGATTGTCGTGGTCCTCTCGCTGGGCAGCCGATGAAAAGCTTTTCTTCGTGAAGAGATTCGGCCTGCCAGCTCGATCCCTCCCGAGGCGTCTCCCTCAGTTATTCAGAATTTTGGTCAACCAGATTTTGCGAGCTGAGAGACGGCGCCATGGGGTGTTGGAGATGAAGAATCGCTCTAAATGCATCTTCTCTCTTAAATTCATTGTCGTATAAAGGCAATTGGCTTTGGTCTGAAAATGGCCATGTTGCTTATTGCTTACGACTTTATCTTTCTTGGACAAGTCCTTCTTGTCTGGGGTGTTGTCGGATGAGTGGAATATAGGTTTCAATTGAGTACTGCTGGAACATGCGTGCCATTGTCGCCTATCTCACCGATCAAATTCAGCTCGAGTCAGCCTTGTTGAGAATGTCGCATTTCAGCTACAGTTCTTGCATCGGCGCTCTGTTCCATACAACTGTATGGCGGACTACGTACTAATCTGAATTTTGAATATAGCGTCCCTACCAACGACCACGTCCTGGTCCCTGAGACCCTGCTCAAGAAGCGCAAGAGCCAGGAGAAGGCTCGCGCTGAGCGTGCTGCCGTTGTTGAGAAGCGCAAGGCTGTATGTATAATCTCTCTTCCTTCCAATGTCTTCATGATGCACAACATATCGTCAACTAGACACAATGTGTCGATGTCGTTGATCGTTAACCTTCTTTCGGGTCTGATACTTGATTTGGAATACACTTGGCTATGTTACAGTTTTCTGTGTCAAGCACATCGCTAACATGATTTCCAATAGGCCAACAAGGAGAAGCGCGGTGTCATCTTCAAGCGTGCTGAGAAGTACGTTCAGGAGTACCGCAGCGCTGAGCGTGAGAAGATCCGTCTTCGCCGTGCCGCCAAGGCCGACGACTCTGCCTACATCCCCGCTGAGGCCAAGCTGATCTTCGTCGTCCGTATCAAGGGGTATGTGTAAACTCGACATCTTTTTGACAAGCTTTGAGAACTAACAATTTTCCCAGTATCAACAAGATGCCCCCTAAGCCCCGCAAGGTCCTCCAGCTGCTCCGTCTTCTCCAGATCAACAACGGTGTCTTCCTGAAGGTCACCAAGGCCATCACTGAGATGCTCAAGATTGTTGAGCCCTGGATTGCCTACGGTTACCCCAACCTGAAGTCCGTCAAGGAGCTCATCTACAAGCGTGGATACGGAAAGGTCGAGAAGCAGCGCGTTGCCCTGACCGACAACTCCATCGTTGAGGAGAACCTCGGCAAGTACGGCATCATCTGCGTTGAGGATCTCGTCCACGAGATCTTCACCGTTGGCCCCAACTTCAAGCAGGCTGCCAACTTCCTGTGGCCCTTCAAGCTCAGCAACCCCAACGGTGGCTTCCGTCCCCGCAAGTTCAAGCACTTCATTGAGGGTGGTGACCTTGGCAACCGCGAGGAGGCCATCAATGGTCTCATCCGCCAGATGAACTAAGTCAATTAAAACAAAAATGGGTTTTACGGATTTTGGGAGTGGGAACAAGGAAATATCATGCATGGTTGCTCGGCGTTGGTATCGCGACTTGGCTTTTGATAAATTGACTCTTCGATGAATGACACTCGAGTTTCCATGCCGTGTGATGCTTAAATTGCTTCTAAAAACTATCTACCTGTGACGTGCAATTGTATCTTCGTGTCTCATTATCTGCTGCTGCAGGATATCCCAGCCCATTAAATCTTTCAGTGAACCATTGAGTGGCGATTATTAGTCAGGCTCTCCACTCCTGCGCAGATGGGTAATTGTACATGGGAATTAATATGCTCTACGCCTTGATATCAAAGCTTGTCCCACACCCACAGCTGCTTGTTGCATATGGATTGTCAACAATCTTGAACTGCGATCCAATCAACTCTTGTGTAAAATCCACCTTGCTGCCCGTGAGAAGCTCCAGGGAAGGCTCGTCTAGTACGATTTTCGGGCTATCGGCGGGCGGAGTAGCAGAGTTGGCTTCGTCCGGAACGTATTGGAAGATGCTGTCCTCCTCGGAGATAATTGTAGAAGCTTCGCGTGCTTCTCCTGTGGGCATCGTAATGAGGCTCATGAGGTACTGAAAGCCGTGGCAACCTCCGCTCTCAACTCGAATGCGCAGGGCTAGGTTCGGGTTCTTGTCCTTGGCCATGATCTCAGAGAGTCGCTGTATGAATTTGTAAGCAATGCGGCCAAAACAGTATAAGGAATGAATGCAAATTTCGAAGTCTAAATCATACCTGAGCTGCTCTTGAAGTGATTTCCAACTTCATCTCGTTGCCATCTTCGCCCTTTACGGGATTTTGTACGCATATTGTGGCCAGTCGGGTGGCGGATGCTGTGAATGACCGGCTGGTTGGCTGTCGGCTTATTGAAAGAACGGATGTTCTGGGTACTGGAGCCATCGATATCCCATTTCCAAATTGAGGAGAGACCCTGATCGTCCGTAGTCGAGAAGAGTGAGAAGCTCCGCGCGGTATGAGAAACTCTAGAGGCGTTTGTTGTACATGTGCGGTGGCCACTGAGTACCGCCGTTTCGCAAGCTGGACAAAGGACCGTGCGGCGGAGGCGCTCTCCGTACAGCGTAGTGATATCATTGTGGGCGTCAATCAGATAACCCTATATCTGCTGTGGAAATCGCAGAGTTCAAGACTGAGTTCTACCGAGGACATCGAAAACATTATCTAGCCGTCTATTTCCGCTGCTGATGTCAGCCATCCTAGGCACAGAGGCAGCGGCGGCAAATGTCCGGCCATTCCCATCGATTACATGCTAGTGGTCAGATGGCCTTAGTAAGCAGCAAAGTTGCAAAGTGCACTCGCTAAGCCCCAAGATGCCGCCCCACCTCCCACCAAAAATCAGTGAATTTTTGACCCTCGACTTTTGAACCAACCCCGCGCACCTCGAAGGAGAGTCTTTGCCCTTGGCCTGGCTCCCGAATTCTGCGACACCTTCGACCGGGATATCTGATCAACCGAAGACAAGGAACACGATCCGCCAACATGTCTCGTTTTTTCCGCAGCGGCGGTGACGACAGCTCCAGCGAGAGCTCCAGCGACGAGGAAGAACTCTACTCCGGAGAGGAGGATCAGGAACTCGACCAGGAAAAGTCCGAAGAAGAATCCGACGAGTTCGACCACTCCGACGAGGAAAGTGAAGATGACGACAAGGATGCCGGCGGCGACCAGAAGCAGGGAGCTTTCCGATTCTTGAGAGACAACGTCGCGTCCGACAGCGAGGGTAGCGACGATGAGGTCCGAGACAAGGTCAAGAGCGCACAGGTCAAGCGACTGGACGAGCTCGAAACGTCGATTAAGCAGATTGAGAACGGTCAGAAGAATGGCGACTGGACTCTCATCTCTACCGGTATGGCAACAATCATGACGCGATGACCGAACAACAACGCTAATGTTATTTCCAAACAGAATTCGACAAGCTTAACCGACAAGTCACCAAGCTTCCTGCCGGCAGCAGAATACCCAAGCCTTACATCAAGGTCATTGCTGAGATCGAGGAATCCGTCAATGAGGCTCTTGCCAAGGCAAAGGTTACCCCCAAGAAGATGAACGCCACCCAGGCTCGTGCTCTCAACGCCGTCAAGCAAAAGGTCAAGAAGACCAACAAGGACTACCAAGACCAGATTGCCGTCTACCGAGAGGACAAGGACACCTACCTGTGGTCTTCAGATGAAGAGGAGGAGATTCCCCAGCCCAGGGCCCCCAGGGCCGTCACGTTCGACGAGACTGCCGGCGCTGAGGAGGTCGCTGATGAGGGATTCGCCACCGTTGGAAAGGGTGGCCGTACCCTGCAGTACACCCCCGAGAGCATCTTCAAGCACCTGCGAGGCATTATGGAGACTCGTGGAAAGAAGAACACCGACAGACTTGAGCAGATCAAGGTTATGGAGAGACTCGGCGAGATCGCCAACACCCCCTACCAGAAGATTCGCGTTCTTCTGACCCTGGTCTCTGCTCGATTCGACCTTGGCTCTGGAACTACTAACGTTATGCCCCTGGAGCACTGGAAGGCCGCTGAGAAGGAACTGTCTCAGCTCCTGACCCTTCTCTCAGAGACCTCCGAGTATGTCGTTCTCGAGAACGTCGAGGAGTGGGATGATGATGAGAAGCCCCCTACTCTGCAGCCTGGTGAGAAGCACATCAAGGTTGCTGGCAGCATCGTCTCCTATGTCGAGAGACTCGACGACGAGCTGCACCGATCTCTGCAGAGCATCGACCCCCACACCTCAGAGTATATCGAACGCCTGCAGGATGAGGGTGCTCTGTACAACGTCATCTTCCGTGGTCTCCTGTACTACGAGACCTTGAAGAAGGACGAGACCATTGAGGTTCCTCAGGACAGCGTTAACCGTATTGTCATGCGACGACTGGAGCACGTCTACTTCAAGGTAAGGAATTCTCCATCTTCATTGTTTAATATGTGTTGCTAACGTGATATATAGCCTGCCCAAGTTGTCAAGACTTTCGAGGAGAACTCCTGGAAGGCCGTCGGCGAGAATGTCGACTCTACTACCACTCCTCGTGCCCAAGCTCAGGACCCCGCTAGCCTGGTCAACGTCCTCTGCGGCTACCTCTACGCCCACAGCGAGGGTATCCTTCGTGCCAGAGCCCTGCTCTCTCAAGTCTACTTCCTTGCTCTCCACGACGAGTACTACAAGGCTCGCGACATGATGCTCATGTCACACTTGCAGGAGACTGTTACCGGCTTCGACATCCTGAGCCAGATCCTGTACAACCGAACTCTTGTTCAAGTCGGTCTCTGCGCTTTCCGCAAGGGTCTCATCTATGACGCTCAGAACACCCTGCAGGAGATTTGCGGAAGCGGCCGTCAAAAGGAGCTGCTCGCCCAGGGTGTCATGATGCAGCGATATAGCCAGGTCTCTCCCGAGCAGGAGCGCCTTGAGAAACAGCGACAGCTGCCCTTCCACATGCACATCAACCTGGAGCTGCTCGAGTGCGTATACCTCACTTGCAGCATGCTTCTGGAGATTCCCCTCCTCGCCCAGACTGGCTCTTCTCCCGACGTCAAGAAGCGCGTCATCAGCAAGACTTACCGCCGTATGCTCGAGTACCACGAGAGACAGATCTTCACTGGACCTCCCGAGAACACTCGTGACCACGTGATGCAGGCTTCCAAGGCTCTGGCTGCCGGCGAGTGGAAGAAATCCATTACCTACATCCACAGCATCAAGATCTGGGACTTGATGCCCAGCACCGATGAGATCAAGGAGATGCTGTCCAAGCAGATCCAGGAGGAGGGTCTCCGAACATACCTCTTCACCTACGCCCCCTTCTACGACACCCTCGCCATCGACACCCTCAGCAGCATGTTCGAGCTCGACTCTACCAAGGTGGCTGCCGTCATCAGCAAGATGATCAGCCACGAGGAGCTCGCTGCCTCCCTCGACCAGGTCACCAACAACGTCATCTTCCGCAAGGGCGTCGAGCTCAGCAGACTCCAGTCTCTGGCCCTCGCTCTATCAGACAAGGCCAGCGCGCTCATCGAGACCAACGAGCGGACATTGGAGCAGCGCACACAGGGCACATCAAGTGCCTTTGAGAGACAAGGCGGCAGGGGCCGAGGCGGCCACAGGGGAGGTGCCCGCGGCGGCAGAGGAGGCCCTCGAGGCGGCGGCAACCCCCAGCGACAGGCTGGTGGCACGCAGTTCACGGGCGGAGCTCTGGGAGCGGCCGTCCGTGGTTAGGGTGGAAGCATATGATTACGAGAAGGGGGTGGTGGCTGGTAGGGCGTCCGAATTTGATCTCTTGAACACTTTTACTTGTTGTGTTTTCAAATCCCTTTTATTTTTCTCCTTGTGTTGCTTGCATGGGATCAAAGGAGGGGGTTTCTCTTGTAATGGAAGAAAAAGTCCCGGGCGATCGAGCGAGGAAACGGAGGGAACTCGCTACACTTGTTTGATAGGTTGAACTGGAAATTTTAAAAAGGGAATGCATAAAACATAGAATGAATGTCTGCTTTGTAATTCTCTCAAAATGTGTGTTAGGCCGTTGTGAACGCAGCTGTGAAGCCTAAAGTGATCCTATCTAGTTAAATATCATCTAACTGGATCTTGATGCGCATTATTCACCTTTCTAATATCACTGGCCCGCCATTCATTATTAGACTCATCTGAATCGAAACCCTCATCCTGGTCCTCATCATCCTGGTCCTCATCATCATCGCCTTCATCATCATCGCCTTCATCATCATCGCCCTGGCTCTCATCATTTGAATCGGTTTCATACGAGCGATCTTCATAACCTGCGCGATACTCTAGCCTTGCCCTATTGACCCGATGAACATTTCGAATTTCCTTCGCCTTCTCACTGTCGATCGGGAAATCCACATAACTGCTAACCATTGCCCTCAGCTCTGGCGGTAACCTTTCAATAATCTGTAATCCCCCATTATGAGCTTTGCATTCGGTCCACCAGTGAAACTGCTGTGGGGGTACGTTGGATGTCGATATAATGGGAATGGCTGGATCAACAAGATGCAACATGAGTATCTTGCGATAACCTGGCCGAGAGCGGTCGACAAGCGAAAAAGATCCCTGGTGGTGTCTGTAAATGTTGGGATAAAACACGGCCATGGTAGTATTAATAAGAACACGGCCTATACTCTGGAACTCTCCGTCTGCTGGCCTGAAGGCGTATGCTCGCTCAACATCAAATCTGTCGAGGTGCCGCATGCGCTCTAAATCCCGTTGGTCAATCACAGTACTGAAATACATATAACCATCCGTGACATTGTCGCTGTCGTAACAGAAAAGAGCTGTAGATATAATATGTTCGTTGAGAAGGCCATCCGTTTTCCATGAGTCACACACGTATTCTGGATTCTCGGGAGTAAGATGAATTTCAGTTAACTTAACAACGATCTGAAAGCGATCACGCTTTTTGGGGGGAAACTTTTCCGAGAAAAAGGCGGATGAGTGGATGTCTGACGCGGTTAGGTGATGATCGTGTAATATTGGCTCAGAGAAGTGTAATGGGTGTGTCTCATTGAACCATTTGCCGAGCGGGTCAACACGATTTTCTAATACTTGTTGGCACCAATCATTACCTTCATCAAACCACTTGCGTAGTAAATGCTCCACTTGGGTCTCGTTGCGTTCCAGTTTGAGATTTAGGAGGCGATCATTCTTGTCTTCGTAGGTGCTCTCTGATTCCTCTTTCTGCGGCCGCTCTGTCTTGTATTCTTCGACTTCATAAGATAAATATGTCAGTATTGTAGCCATTAATGCAACCGTGAATGCTGTCATGCAGCCAATGTCTTACATGCTTCCGCCGGGATGTTCAAACAACTGCATTCTTTGTCGGCGCAGATCTCAGGAACTTTGCAGTCATAAGAGATGTCATGCGAGCCTATTCGCTGGTGATCAAACTCAAACGGCCATCTGTATAGGACATCCAAAGCTGGTAGGGCCAAATTGATGAACTTTTCGATGGTAGTGTACATATCAGCGTGCTCAATTGGATGTAGGTTGTTGATGTAACTGTTGATCTTGGCTTTTCCAGTCTCATCCATGATGACGTCGCACGGAAGCCATTGGAAAGATGGATCAAGCATGTTGTATCGCTGGCTTCGTTTTTTCGGATCCCAAGGGCTAAGAAGAATATCCCCCTTACCGCAAGCTTCTAGACAGTTGGTGAGATCGATACTTCTATCGGGAAGGATTCGAGAGCGGTGATACATGAGCGGGCATGTAAAGGGGTCTATCAAATCGATAGTGACTTCATCTCGCGGTTTGTCACTATCCGACATGGATTGGAATAGTTTCTGGCGACCAAGAGATAGTTCCCGCTTTAGGGCATCAGGTACAAGCTTGTCGGATTTGATAACACAAACAGCAGCGTCTAAGACAGGAATGAGTCCAGTCTTTTCATACAAATCCGCTTTGCGCTTCAGCTCATCGATACACTATACATCGAGCCTAAATTAGTTAACTGAAAGCAAAGAGAGATTCTGGAGGAATTAGGAAATGCCCTTGTCGCGGTAATAGAAATGCTTTGCGTCTCTGAGACCTACCAAGTCAGCCATAGAAGGTGTAAAGTCGGCATAGCTGAGATAATTGCTCCAATCCAGCCCAAGTATCTCTTTCTTCCACTTGGCTGCTATGTGGGCATGGCGAACATCATCACACCATCCAGGTTTGCTGGTGATTTCTTCGATAACCTTCATCATGCATAACTCTCTGTTCCATAGCGGTGCAGTATACCACCTAATCCCGTCGTTATTTGAGATGACAGGATAGTAGCCAACATACATAAAGTCAAGAGGATACCCATAGCCAGGAAGTCTGACGTTGGCTGTGGGGGAGATTTTCTGTGACACCTAGGTTAGAAAAGCGACTTAAAAGGTGAGATACACTTACCCTTTGGAAATCCCTGGCAATGTTGTTGGAAAGTTGCTCAAAATCTACACCCCCATCATCCCCTTCTAGAAGATTACTAGCATTGGCCTCTAGCCACTCCTCAACCTCTTCAATACAGATAGGTTCATCGGTTTCTTCGATCCATTTTCGAAATCGCCGTTCTTGCTCAGCAGTTCCTGGAAACCATTTTAGAGATTTCTCAGGGCCATCGCCAGAAGAAGTTTCATCCATGGCTGCAGTTGGCTTTCGCCACAAAATGGGCACTGGACTTGATAGAAACAGTTCGTTTGATGACTGCTTCAGAGGAGGGTGCCGCGTTGTGACTTGGGAGAGATCAAGACGATATCTCCATTAGTTGGGAAAAAGATGAGTACCCGGAATATGCATTTTTTGGGTGAAGGAAATAGGGAATGTGCAAATTGTGTTGGCGAGATCAGGTGATCTAGCGAACAGTGAAGGAGTGAACTGAGAAGTGAATTGAACCTTCCTCTCCAGCACTTGCTCAGTTGTGCCTTGCAGTCACCTGACAGGAACGTGACCCAGGCTGAAGTGACATCAATGCGAGAAACAATTGCAGCTGCCTGCCATTTGCTGGGGCAATTGGAGAATGCAAGCTCTTTTTGACAATGTTCTCCTTGGGCTGATGTATGGCGTTCATTTACGGGGATGGAACATGAGTAATGGGCACGTTGGAAACGCACGTGTAGAGATTTGGACGAAATATAATGAATCAGAATGGAAGCCATCCAAATCAAGAAAAGGCATATGAAATGTATCCAACATGATAGCCTCTCTGCGTGCTGAGAGAGACGAAGAACGGGGCGCTCTGGCTGCAACCAGCATCTCAAGTTGCATCAATCCCAGAGAGAAAAGGCAAAAGCTGTATTCCTATCTGGGCAAAGCCAAATATTTTTCTATATAATACCCAGGTGGATATCTCTATTCTTCCGGATGCTTGGCCGTAGACAGATTAATCATGATCAATCCTCCTCTGATGACAGCCACAGTGCCTCCATCTCTCCTCCTGTATACAGGTAAATGTCATCAAAACCACAGAAGCAAGATACTAAACTCTTCTACAAGAGGCTGTCCGTTTGACTCGGCAGTGGAGAATACTAAATATTTACTTACTGCGCTAATGAGCCATTCCCTTTCATTTGAATAGATTCAATTCTGCGAGATCTTACGTTGGACGTGAGAAGCCCCCTGTAAGTCGATTCTGTGGAGCCCCCCAGACGCTACGACGGCTGTCGACAACACACCACCAACGCGCCTCCAAATCACTGTGCACCGTGTCACAGTGCCACCAATCAGACCCGTCAATGTCATTGGAATCCCTCATCTGACATGAAATAAAGTACACAGTTTCTCTTGATCCCCAAAAGAGAGTGGAACTTTAAAAATATTAATAATCTAGAGCCGAGTGGCAGCAAGCCAAAACGTGGAGAGAATCGCGGCAGTGGATCTTACGCCTTATCCGAGGTTTTGTGGGGGTGGACCTCGGCAGCGCCTCAACAGGCGGTAGGTTTACAGCAAAGAGGCTAATAATAAGAGCTGAGCTGCTCACCCAGGGCAGGGCAATTGGATTACTTTAATTAATTGATGCTACATTACCCCAAACATTGAGAGTCAGCGCGCGTCCAAGGTTGCGTCAATCAACCGCTTTCAGTGCAGCATCAGCATCAACATCAGCGTCTGCATCTGAATCTTGGCAATCGCAATTCAACTCGGTCTTGAGATAAGACTCGGATCGGCTCTAATCGATAACCGCGCCCTTTATCGTCACCTTTACTTCTTGTTCCTCTCCTCGCCTCGGCTCTTTTCTCTCCTCCCATTCTTTCGCTTCGTCTCGCTTCCTCTTCTTTGTCCTCCTTCTCTCCCCTCTCCTCCCGCCACAATGACCGACGTGGCCGACATCCCCGTCGACTCGGCCTCGACTGAAGTGGCCGCCGCCATCGACTCTTCAGCCATTGCCGTAGCCGATCCTCTTCCCTCGATTCCCACGCCGGCCAAGGCTCCCATTGGCGCCGTTCTAGCCGCTGTGCCCTCCAACGCGGATGCCTTTGCTGGCCATCTGCTGCGATGCCTCCAGACCCGCGCCGGCGCCGATGCCGTCCTGCAGTTCCTCTGCTACTCCTCCAAGCTGTCGGGCGCCGTGCTCGAGACGCTGAGCCGCAATGCCCTGCGACAGTCAGCACAGAAGCTCATTGCCATGGCCTTCCAGCTGCCGCCCGCCACGACCGTCGTTCTCTCATCAGCCCCAGCGCCTCCCGGGGCGGCGTTTGCGCTTAACCTGGCGACCAAGCTGAAGGCCTTTGCGGGCGTGCTAAGCGAGGCACGGACGATCAACCGGCTCTGGGGTCTGCTGGGCCTGTACTTTGCGCTCAAGCGAGTCCTCTCCAGGCCGCGCCCCAAGAAAGAAGATGCCGAGAAGGAGGGATCAGGGTCGGTCGCTCTGGCGCATTTCGACACCGCCTTTGGTCTCAGCCAGATCGTCGCCCTCATCCTATATCAAGTGTTTGAGAACCTCGCGTTCCTGGGCAGCAAAAAGGCCATTGATCTGAAGCCCACGACAATGGGCAAGTTTGGCCTCCTCAGCGTGCGATGCTGGGGTGCGTATACCTTCATGGAGCTCGCCAGGTTGCTGTTGGAGCGCACCCGCAAGAGCGCTCAGGCCAAGGACGCCGCTTGGGCAAAGACTTGGAACAAGAGCTTCTTCCGCAACTTGGCCTGGGCCCCATTGACCGTCCAATGGGGCATGGTTGGTGGAGGACCTCTCCCTGAGACGGCGATTGCCTTGCTGGCAATGTACCCTTCAACGGGACAGATGATTGATCTCTGGCGAGAGACGGCTTAAGATTCTTGAATTTTCTTCTCCTCGAAATCCCCGGTGAAAGGGGTGAGGTGTCTGTTGGGTGACGTGAGCGGTTGTGCAACATGAAGTTGAAGTGATAGGACTCACAGAACCCGGAAAGGCGCAGGCATTTTCGGCACCTGTCTCAGTACAACATATAGATACACAGCGGGTAAGGTTATCTACCGGAGTAAAAGACGTGCTTGGTCTCGCAAGAATATTTGGGAACCTTGGCAATGGTAGAATGTTGGATAGGTATGTAAGCTTTTTGTCTGTCTTGCTTGTTTGGATCACATGTAATAGTTGAGCTATATTTTACCATTTACGTTTATGAATGCATGCATGTATCTTTTCCAATCATCTTGATCTGTCTACATCGCTTTATCTACCATTGGGTCATACCTAGTAACCATGCTTCCAAAAGAGTATCTACAAACAAAAGAGGAAAGAGATATCGCAACGGAACCAACTACATTTGGAACCGCCGAATCTCCTGTAATGTCCAAAACTTTCTCATATTCTCTGCCCCCAACGATCTCACCTCATCGTCCAAATGCGCCCACAGCACACCTCCCCAGCTCTCCATCTTCTCCTTCAAAACGCTCAACTCAAAGTCCCTCTCGCCGCTCTTTACTTCGTTCAGGTACTTTTCGAATCCCTCTAGGCCCTCGTGGATCTGAGCGTGTTGTTTCACCAGGTCGCCATTCTTGGGGTTAAACTCAGGCATCTTCTGGGCCAGCCGGGGGAAGAAATAAGTCTCCTCGATTGAATGATGTATGGTGAGATGCTCAGCGAACTCGGTGCCGATGTTGAGGAGTTGCTTGATGGACATGCCTTGAGGACGACGGCCAGTGGTGCAGGCTTGCCAGAGGATGTTCCATGATCGGCGGAAGTTGTTGTGCTGTGAGTAGAGTGTGAGATGATGCAACAGACATGTGGTTATGCATGTATATACATATACATGCTCTATACATGACACTAGTATAAGTGAGAGCAGCGATGTTACTTACAAACAACTCCATTCTTTCAGCAAGACGGTTATAGTTCTTAAACTCATGGTCCGTCAGCGGAGGAAGCTCCTCCTTTGCAGTGCTCGCTTCATTTTTGCCACACTCCTCAGCCATGTTGAAAGTGTATCTCTTTGATGCAGAATTCGATATAAAAACCCTGCCTCTGGGTGCAGCAGCAGCAATAATCCCACGACCCGCCAAAATATTTTGCTTGAACGGGGAGATTCTCGTCGATATCCTCGCCAAAACCATCCGTCTTTTCACCCTTCTAATCTTCTTTTTTTTTTTTTTTTGCTCGCAAAGGCTCTTGCAAAAATCACTCAGAAATATCCTTTATATCTCAAGAAAACTTATAAGATCTTAACTCCTCCTCCGAAAAATGCGACAAACTCCCCCGTATCTCGTGTTCTGATAGATCTTTGACTCGGCGTTGCGGTGATTGGCCAGTTCTGGGTGAGTCAGCGGGTTAATAAAGGGATCCACACGATTACAGAGGCATCTGTCAGCACGGAATTACGATGAATCAGGTCCTTCTCCATAAAACTGCGCGGTGTTGCCTCCGATTCGATCGTGGGACTTTAAACGGTTTGGATAATGGCCGAGATGCTGGTTCAGTGAAGAGGGTCGAGCCGACGGTCCGAGTCGCTGTCGGGGCTTTGAGTGGGCGATGCTGAGAGCTTGAATGACCTGGAAAGGTTTGATATCTTCATCTTGCGTCTCAGCCAAAGGAAAGCAGATCATCAGCTCAAAGATGGCCATGTTTTATGGACAGCATGCTTCTCTCAATGCCAAATATCCAGCTTCCGAGACTGTGTTGTTCACAGTATGATAACGCAGCTGGTACTCGATCGCTTGCAGCATCGGATCTATCAGCCCACAACGGACTCCGTGGTCGAACCGAAGTGCGCTCCAGCCGCAGAGTTGCATCGTCAGCTCATACGCCCCGATACTCCTTGAAATCCATGCGTCTCCAGCTGTCAAATAAGCCTAACCATGCGACCATGCTAGCGTACCAAATCTCCGTGCTATTATGGGTATGATGCAGCCAAGACTAGATCAAGCGCGCGGCAAGCATCTGAAGCCGGCAACGTACATTTCGCTCTCGGTATTCAGATCGCATGACCGACTCCGATGCATATCTAGACTTGACTGGCACAGCAATAAGATGCGGAGTGTTATCTCCTTTTCGGCTCGAGTCGTTATTTTGAGGTCGATCCTACGGTCTTGGCCGCCGTTGTTTCAATGACCAATAAAAGCGAAGGCGACACATTGACTTGAATTACTCAACATGCATACATGTGATTGTGAAATTATTATCATTTTATGGGATCTCGTCGTTACGGATGGTTGACAGAGTTTATTATTATCCTATTCACTGCTAGATGGCTTCACAAGCACTACTCCCAACGCAGGACTATCGACTTGACAAACACAAGATCATCATCGCCTAAAAGCAAATAGCCGCATTACCAAGTTTATTTAAATTCCTTCCCACAGGCACCTCTTGGATCCTGCAGACACCGTTTCCGCACAACATGCGCCAATTCCGTTGTAGGCGAAATAAACGGCTTGATTGACGTACGGACGTTTGTACGCTGCTCAAAGTCGTACGCCATGGCAAACAGCTTCTCTTCGCTAAACGCCGGGCCGGAAAAGGCGATGCCGAACGGACCGTTGGGGGCTGATAGTATCAATTTTCCTCTGTCTGATGGAATAATGGGAGAATCATCAGGAGCGCGGCCCAGCGGTACACTGACGACGGGAAGCCCAAGGCCAGATGCCATCAAGACCGAGTACGGCGTCGGGAGTACCATTGCGTCTAGATTGTACTTTTCTAACGCTCCTGTGAAGCACAACGGTCCGAGTAACTCTCTATCCGCTGTAACGTTGGACCAATAACTCGGGTCCGTGTTGTTGAGGCCAAATTTGAGGAAGCCATCCCATGCCGTGGTGTCGAAGCGCGGAAATCCCTCTTGAGGATCGTCTCTGGTAAATTCCCGCAGATCGCTAACTGAGGTGATGTTGTTTGGGTTTTCTTTGAGAAGGCTGAGGTACTTTTCCGGCAAGTTGGATAAAAAGTCGGCCCCGACGATGGAAAAGACCGCAATGAAGCCGGCATCCGTGGAAGAGTCGTTGGACGCAAGGTTACTTGTGCGCTCTTTGGTGTGGCCGGTGAAGGGGATATTGCATGGCAAGTCAATATTGTCAATGATCTCTGCGCCAGCTTCACGAAGTACATCCAGCGCTTTCTCGAATGCTTCCGGGTCAGTGTTTGCAGACGGATCAATATCTGTCGCCATTGTGTTACGGGATACGCCGAGCCGCTTGCCTTTGAGACCCGAGTTCGTGCATGCTGCAACATAGTCTGGTATCGTGTCAAAAGGAATCGCATCCGTGTAATTGTCCTGCTTGTCACGCCCTGCCATGGCCTGCATGAGATATGCAGCATCCTTGACTGTCCGAGTCAAGGTACCGACGGTGTCTTGTCTTAGCGAGTATGGAATCACAAGATATCGGGAAGTTAGTCCCACCGTGGGACGAAATCCGACGACGTTATTCGCATGCCCGGGCATGAGGATTGATCCACCCGTGTCTGTCCCAACAGCTGCCCAGGCGAGACCGAGAGAAGCTGCTATGGCGCTCCCCGATGATGAGCCTCTCGGGTTTTGCTTTGGAAAGTATGCGCCAACTGCCTGGCCACCATGAGCCGACCAACCTTCATGAAAGACCACCTCCCTAGAGGAAGCCCATTGCGAGAGGTTGGCCTTGCCGAGAATGATAGCGCCAGCTTTGCGCAGCTTGGAGGCAATGGTGCTATCATGAGGGACTTTGGCACCCAGCAGCGCGTATGAGCCAGCAGTGTTGTTCATCTCATCGTCTGTGGCAATGTTGTTCTTGAGGAGGATGGGTATGCCATGGAGAGGCTGCTTAGCAGGGTTTATTCCCGCCCTCCTCTCCGTATCTCGCTCCAAAGCGATCGAGAGCGCGTCGGGGTTGATCTCAGTGACAGCCTTCAAGTCAGGATTCACTTCTGAAATCCTGTCAATGTAGGCATGTACAAGATCGACACTGGTGAAGTGGTTGTTGTTCAGCCCGAAGCGCAGCTCATCGAGAGTAGCATCGAGCAACGAAGGGAAATCACTTTCTGTGGTCGAGAGGGCCTGAGACAAGCAAGCAGACAACAAGACTTGCAGCGCCGTGGCGACTACACCAAGAGGCTTCATTATTGTACAGACGATTGTTTCGCGGTGCTCACGACTTGTTTCTTTGGGCCTTTGCCAGGAAGAGAGAAGATGGGGTATTTATTCGCGTTTCTGTATGAATAATACCTGTGAAGCGCCAAACACTGCCATCAGCCACCACCCACCCAGGTTCATCGGATACGACGGCAGACAACCCCCACGGGCATCATTACGAACTGAGAACTTGAGCCCCAAGGGTATTTCATCATTCAGAACAGTATTTGTCTCTCCATGATCAGAGAGGCAATGGTCAGACAACTGCTACGGGTTTACCGATGTGAAATATGATAGACTATGATTTGGCACGGGGGCTAGTCTATGGTCCCCGTGGACGCGAACTTAATCGAGTGGTGTATAAGGGCGCCTCTCTACTTCGGTTATTACGAGTACGGCAACTACTATCGCTCCGATATTTGTGACATTTGTGGAACCACTGGCTACAGGTTCACAAGGGCATACACGCTATATGTAAGACATGCAGGCAATAGCGAAGGAGGATATTGTGCCTTATGTTACGCACCTTTTCCAGAGTCTGAGATGCTTCCCGACGATGAAGCACATCTGCAAATATATCTAATCTTGGCGATGGTATCACCCTGCGTCCCAGGAAATTAGGTTATTGAATCATGTCCTTCAGCACCTCTTCAATAATGATCTGCCTGTTTTCTGCTCTCCCCTAGACAGACAGCATGCCCGCCGCGAGACCCCGAGTGAAACTGCCAGCCCGATGGGAAAGCTAGCTGTCGATCACTAGCCTTGTATTAAGCTTATGTCTAAACAGCGACCCCCTGCTATTTAGCCGTGCAATATGACTGTTCTTTCCAAGTCGAAGCTGAGTAATAGCCGCGGTCAAGAAGGCGCCCAGACCTATTCTTTCGTGGGGGTTGATCGATCGATCATTGTGCCACAGCTAGGTCCCAGTCATGGCTTTATGACACCTGAAAGCCTTATTAGGTCTCGACCATGAACGTGGTCATATCGAGAAACTACTGTAAGTGCATCGAGTGGCTTTATATAGAGAGACCATTAGGCATCGTCTCTCGGATGCTATGCTACCAAGGGGAGTCTAAGCTCGACGATACTCTTACTAGATGGATTAAAGGGAGTTGTAATAGATGCTCCCTCTCATTGCGATGGAGCACAATCCAAGCTGAAAACATACCAAGGGCATCCGGCATAGCGTGTCCAGGTCGGCGATCCCAAAGACACACAACAGAGACAATCTCATTATACTGGCCACATGACAGGTACAAAGGGCCTATCCTTAAACATGAGTCACTCTGGCTCATTGTTTCTCTCACCGACACGGCGGTTCAAACAGTCTGAGTAAGAGTCTCATGGCGCCTTATCGGCCCTCGACGTCATACATAGGACGGGAACCTGGGATGCCGGCACTCAGCTCGTGATCTTTCAGCTCGGTGCGGATATATCGGCCTCTTCGCGTGAGACAAAGAATTGCTTATTGCGAGCACGGTCATTTTATGCAAGGAGGATATTGCGATCTGCGCGAATAACAACACAATTGTCAATCACAGCGGCCCTTATCTTGTGTGACTGGCGATGTGATAGAGACGCATGTCTCACTTTGCCTGCCACGGACGGTGATCCCCACCATTCGCGTTACGCTCGGCCTAGGAGATGCCGGGTCTGCTGGTTATCTGAGACACGGCTCGGTGCCTTGGTGCCAGATGTCTCAAAGGGATACATAGGCGAAGCGGTGAATGCGGTTCTATAGAAATTTGGTTGGCTGAACTGAGACCACGGCTGAAGGGTGGAGAGGATGAAGGGAGAGCCCTCATTGTTTCCGTCTTCTAATGTACGGAAAGCAAGCTCCCGGAGGACAACCCATCCATCTGTATTATTACAACCTTCATCAGGGCTCTCGTTCGAATGTAAGGTGATGATCTCAGAAACCGTGCCGCCATCGAAAGACAAGTCTATGTGTGACCCTTTGATTCAGAGAGTATACTAGCACCAACACTAACAACTCACCCGTCTCTTGGAATTTTCACGAATTAGACGTATCGACTTATCTCTAAAAGAGTTAATGAGGTGGGCTTGTTTCACTCCAATGTATCGCTCTACTAATTTCCAGGTTTCCGGTCCAAGAACCTCAACTGGCTCCAGGTGGCCTCCGTCATCGGACTGAAAGGGCCATTTCCATTTGTAGGCGATTGTTGACGATGCAGGAGTCAGAATTGCTTGCGTGTTAGACACAGAATGACTCAACGATGTGTGAATAACATAATATAGCCAAGTGAGAAGCAAGCCGACTTAGCGTACAGAGTTTTCTGAAAGATTCTGTGTGCGACGATGGTTGAGATATGCACTAAATATCACTAGTAGTCGTTGGAGCAAGCAGACGAGTATACCCAGCCAAACTTTGATATTGATGGCAGACAATTGGAAGGACAAGCATCTGTTATCTCTATGCTTTTAAATATACATTATCCCCGCTACATGCAAGTACTCTCTCAACTCCCCTACTGGTCATCCTCCAAGCCAACAAGCTTCAGCGAATCCTTCCACAGTCTCGCCTCCTCAGCCGCATCATACGTGTGCTTCACCGTCGTCGGCTTCGACATATCCTTATCATCCGGCCCAGGCACAGCCACAGCAACATCAGCCAGATACTTTCCTCCCTTACCCTCCAGCTCCCTCGCGATCGCCGCCCAAACTTGCGTCGCCGCCCCTTGCTCCGGGCTCTTCATTCCCTGCAGAACCTCCGGCCCGATCTGCGCAACCATGGCCTTGGCTTCCTCCTCCGGGATGTATCTCATCAGGCCGGTTTGGATGCCGCCGGGGTGAAGACTCCAGCCGTGGAGGCCGCGTGATCCGTAGCGTCGCTCAATCTCGTTGGCCATGTAGACGTTTGCCGTCTTGGACTGGCCGTAGGAAACCCACTTGTTGTAGTCGCCCTTTTGGAAGCTATAGTTGTCTGAGGCATTGAGTCCGCAGAAGCGGTGCGAGGCGGAAGAGACGTTGACGACGCGAGAGCCGAATTCAGGGATGCTACCAGCAAGGAGGGCAGGCTTGAGCAGCTGGAAGAAGAGGAAGTGAGAGAGGTGGTTAACACCAAATTGTGATTCGTGGCCATCATCAGTGAGTTGTAGATCAGGAACAGCCATAATTCCAGCATTGTTGATGAGAATGTTAATCTTGGGCGTGTCAGCGAGAATAGTCTTTGCCGCAGCCCGAACACTAGCAAGCGAGTTCTGGTTCATCTCGACAAGCTTCATGCGTGACGCATCAAAGATGTCGCCGAGAGCACTCTTGGCCTTGGTAAGGTCTCTAGCAGTGAGAATGAAGGACGCTCCGGTGGTGGCTAGGGCACGGACAGTCTCAACACCAAGACCGGATGAGACACCGGTGACGACGATGACCTTGCCCTTGAGCTGGTCGGTCATCTGCTCGTCTTTGACGACTTGGAGGGCGGTTGGTCTGGCGTCGCCGGGGCCTTGGGGAGAGATGTGAGACTCTGCGTAGCGAGACATGATGGTTGTGGTGTAAGTGATGCCTGTGTAAGTGACAATTATGATAGTATAAGTGGTGGTAATGGTGTAAGTGGTGGTAATGGTGTAAGTGGTGGTAATGGTGTAAGTGGTGGTAATGGTGTAAGTGGTGGTGATGAGATCTGTGTAATTCAGCGATGATTTCTGCTATCCATCCATCGTGGAAAATGCTTCTTCTTATATATCCAGCTCTTTTCCATCTTCATGAATCCGGATATCCATCTCAACATCCTCGTGTATTCGTGTATACGCGTATCCATCTCGCCTCCATCTCTCGCCAGTTTCAAGCCTCATGCACGAACCCCCATAAATCCGACAATATCCTCAATCCCCGGCTGATGCTTTTTCCCCCGTTGAGTTTAGCTCTCCTCATTCCCACTCCGGCGGACTTGTAAGACGCCGCAGGTCCCACATCTGCCGATTCTGCCCACACGGAGTGATGACACTTTTTGCCTCTTGCGGGATAGTCCGCCGGCGTGGAGGCTAAACGCCGACCCCTAGCCGCAGCATCACCAACGGGCTGGATTCACACTCTCTCTTGTTTATTTCATCCCTCTGTAATACCCTGTGGAATGCAAGGAGGTAACTTGTATCTCTGTATACATCTGATTACTACTATTCCTCTCTTTGGCTACACACTCTTATTGTCATGGCGCCAAGCTCGCGCACACATACTCGAGCATTGGGCAAGGCTCGATCGATTCCTGATTCTGATGCAGATCTGACGGCCAGCGAGATCCGTTTGGCGCGTAGAAAGATTCAGAACCGGCTAAATCAGAGAGCACATCGTACGTAGAGCAATCACAGTTGTGTGAAGCGACTATTCCCTTAGAACTAACACCTCGCATCAAGGATCGAGAGCCCGGGATAGGAGAATTGACGGCACGGGACAGCCTTACCGAGTCCATCGCTGGCGGATAGATGACGGTAAGGATGACATACCATACATCAAGCCACGGGATATTCCGAGCGACTTTGCCTGTGTGCCTGTAAAGGACAAGTCCGCTCCGTCCAATCAGCTGGTCGTCTCGAAGCATCCAGAACCAAACAGGGAGCTTGTTCCGCATGGTGCATTAGTCTCCGTCTCTACCACAATCCCAGGCCGCACTTCTGCTCCTTGGCTAGGCCTCAGCTACTGCCTGCTCTCCGATCACCTGCTGCATCTAATCCACTTCAACGTCCTCAGGGGCCTCTCATACAACAAGAAAGTCATCAAGCCGAATGCCTTTATCGAGTGCACAGGCAGCGCCACGGCCCAGTTGAAGAAGATCCTCCCTCATATCCCAGAAGCAACCTCCCTCGTGCAAATCCGGCTCCCTGAAAGTCTCGCTCCGACGAAGCTGCAGATGTCGTGCCCCCACTCCAACTGGATCGACGTGTTTCCCTTTCCGAAGATGAGGGACAATCTGATTCGGTGGGAGAACTACTTTAGCCATGCGGAGTTTCTGACGGACCTCTTGGGGAACTTGATCAGCTGCATGACCGCTCCGCCGCCTAAGACGACGCATTCGTTGCTTGGTAACAGGGCTCAAACAGCCGAGGATGAGGATGTTCCAACTGATCGCAGGGGGTTGATTCTATGGGGGGAGCCGTTCCACAAGGATAGCTGGGAGGTGACACCGGGATTTCTAAGGAAGTGGTCGTGGGCGGTTGATGGCTGTGGCGAGTTGCTTGAGTCGACCAATCGGTGGAGAAGGACGAGGGGAGAGACGCCGCTGCGGGTGGCAGTGAATTCGCAGTAGAAGTTAATCATGAAAGCATACGGATGGAGTTAGGAGTAACAGTTGTATTAATCATTAGATGAGTTGTGTATTCAATAATTTGTCTTTATTCTATAAAGCAGCTTTCGAAGCTGTGTATCTCTAATATATTTGTCGTATAAGTCGTAAGTACGGCTGGGTATCATCTTTTTCCATCAAGGCTCTTCCGCCCGGGTATAACCATATCTATCGTACATCCTCCAGTGTAGATTATTATTATCTATGCTTGAATCGCATCACCCACTTCGTATGCGGGTGGAGGATCCATGACAACAACTTCAAATGCCGCAACAGCATACTAATCACGAGTCAGTCAGCTTCAATCTTCATCACGTTCGGAGTTTCCGAGTCAACTTACTCTAATGTCATTTCCGAGCCCAACAGAGAACCCCGTCAAAACCTCCACCACGTGGTCCATCTTCAATATGCAAGACTCAGTCGTCGGCTTCGTATTCAAGACAAAAAAATTGCCCCAAGCTCCCGAATCGACCTCGAATAGCTCGTTGTCAACCTTGACCGCGCCGGCCATGCTGCATCCATGTCTTCTCTGCGTGATTGTTCGCGGTATCGCGCCGGTGGATGTCGTGACTAATGTTTTCAGATCCATGGATACGCTGCGGAGATAGACGTTGCCTGATTCAATCATATCGGTCGGTGTGTGGACAAGGATCTGAACCGGTGTTGGCTGGCCACGGATCAAGATGGCTGGCTGTGGGAGTAAAACTTCGACTTTGATGGATGGTGCATATTTCGGGTTATATGACGGACATGAGCCGTCATCGTGCTCTTGATCCTCCATTGCCGTATTTCGTAGGCGTGCATTGTGTCGTCCAGGCTTTTCGTCCATTGGCACCGACAAAACGCAGGATGATCGTGGAAGTCTTCCGATGGATGGATTGCAACTGAATGGAATATCCATCCCCACGCTCTTTGTCTTTGTCATTGCACCAAGCACACTGCGGCCCACAGACACAGTCATGGTATAAGCTACCTTGACTCTCATGTTCTGCTCCGTGACGTCCAAAGATGGCGGAAGCTGGCATTTCTGGGGTTTGCCGCAGTAACAAGCTCCATCGGGGAACTCGAATTCGATGGGAGTGGTGTATATTGATTCGCCAGTGGAGACATCTTCGTCCCACTGCAAATCTCGATATTCTATCGTCTTGTGTTGCTCGAACAGCTACAACCCCTGTCAGTGAATCTAATGCATACTGTAGCTGAATCATACAATATCACTCACCACCGTAGTGATTTGTCCCGGGCTTGCCGCATTAACCTGCGTGGGAAACGACACCACCATGGTGCCGACGAATTTGGCCGAGATGCGCGGCGATTTGTGAAAGGTAGGCCCTCGGATTTCGAACGAGGCTCTTACGAGGTCTCGAGCAAGAAACGGCCCTTGGTGGGCATCTTGAAGAGCGAGATTCAGCTTCATAGTGGCCGAATTGGGAGACGAGGGCTTGGTGGAGATCCCTCTCGTGTCGTGAAGACAGTCCGGGGTGGTTGTATGGTAGCTGGCTATACATGGACTTGTGTTTGTAAGTCTGGGGTAAGATGAGATTTGGTGCTTTAGTGTTGCATTGAGATGATTTGTTTGCTGGTTGATGATGATGATGATGGCAATGATGGAGACATGGACCCCTTGACAACTTATATACATCGTGATATATACTCTCGTACTCCATCGAGCTCTATAAGCGACACACTATGATGTTAAAATCATGCAAGCCACCCATCGATCCGCAAGCCATCATCCACTGTTTACCGATGCTCGCCGAGCTAGTTTTTTTCTAGAAACGCTCTCGCCGAGAATAGACTGCAAATTTGCGACTGCCGTCAGCTGCGAACGAAGCCGATTGGCTCGAGACACCGGCTAGCTTGTGTCATTTCAAGATTCGGATGAAACCTGACCCTTAGTCTGACGGACATGAGTCGGCGTCTTAGTGTCGCTGGCTGCTCTTTTGCTGTGGTCGGAAATTCGGAATCGTGTCAGATTGGCGGCAGAGCCATTTTGGAGACGCACTGTGACGACGCAGACGGAGATGCGCCGCCGTCTGAATTGGGTCAGCCCAGACTGTAGACGAGAGATTATTGGTTTGACATAACCGAGGTTATCATGATGACATTAATATGAGAAGAAATTGAATCAGCAATGCGCGCATCGTCAACTATTTGCAACTGCAATTGCAATACCGGGTCCACGAGTGGCAAATAAAACAGGCAAAAACACGCATGATATTAAGCCAATTCGATCAATATGTAATAGAGTGGCTTGAGTGAGTAATATATATACAACATTCTCCAACGACTATGCGCAGTCTAAATGTGGTGACGGGAGGCAGAAGAAAGACGTCCATGTACATGTACCTTTGATCTTCTAGACTCCTGGTTAAGTATTGGTTATCTGCTACTCTCGTTACTTCCTTCTGGTATCTGCAACGGGGTGCTGAAGAGGCGCTCCCATCTTGAATAACTCTATTTGGAATGTCGGTAATTGCTATATGAGAGTACATGTTGACAGTTATATAACCACTCAACTCATTGCAACCCTGGGTGGTTCTAGACCTCTTATGGGTCGTATAACTAATACAAAACGCAACCAACTAACCAACGTGCGGGATACCAGATGTCCAAGCCGAAACATATGACCCAGGGGGTAGAAAACAAAGCGTCCGAAACATCTCAACAACAATAAACAGCCGCGCAAGGACGTAAAACGAGGTACTGGCAACGAAAAGGATGGTAGACAAGCTCTCTCCGAAAATCTCGTTCAGATTCAGCTCGTTGTAGATGCTAATGAGCACTATCGTGCAAAGCGGAGCTGCGGCCGTATAAACGCTTGTGCATCTCCACAAGGTCAACTCAACTGCTGATGGGAAAGCAAAGTTCCACGCCGCAACGTGGATTCCACCAAACACTGCCGCACCAATACCGACAACGCCCAGCGCCAGCCTATCATTCGTCCCATCCTCTGAGTCGACGCTGATTGGCCTACCAGGTAGAGTATCTAGTTCGACGTCAATCCCCAAGGCCTCGAGGAACATCTGAGATGCATCCTTGAAAGCCCGGTCAGTTCCGTGGTCTTTGAGTAACTGATACACTTCAGCCGGCATCGCTCCTTCTTCTAGTAGGGGTCCTTCATCCGGTATGCCCGTTTCTGATGTGACCAATTCCATGGCTGCTTCGCTTGATATGGCTTCTTCCGATATATCTTCTTCTTCCATTACAGCTCCTTCATTCAACATGAATCGTCCCATTTTGGCTCCCCTCTTGGGCATTAAAACGTCTTTTAACTGAATTGTTTGAGCAACGCCAACACGCTGCGGTTTGTTCCAGTAGAGACAATATATGAAGACCGCAGAGATAGCAAATGCCACAACGGCGACCTCGAGAGGTGAAACGGGAAGCCTTCTAACAGCCCGTACGATGATCTGAATTGTAGACCAAACAATCTGGCCAAGTGCAATCAATTTGACAAATATATCACCTTTCGACTTGTCTCTAATTTCTTCTTCTGTGATGTTGGGCAGTTTTGTAATATATCCTTTTTGTCGAAGTAGGTAGATGCATTCGCCGTTCAGGTGGTATGGGTTATGGTGATTTCGTTCTTCTGTCGGCTTGTATCGGATGACGAAGCCTCCCATATTTGCGAGATAGCTGTGAGCTGAACTCCAAGCAACCCCATCTTCCTGAGCATATTTCCGCATTTTATGAAGGATCTCACGTGCCTTCATTAGGTCATTAAAAGCCGCAATCATTATAAGTTCGGGAGCAATGACCGTCCAGAGCATCCGCAGCATATTTCTGTACAGGCTTTTCAACCCCCATTTAGCATTCCTCCATTGAGTACTTCTCCATTGGGCGCTCATCCATTTAACATTTTCCGCTTGTCCAAAGCGACTGCCGTTGCGTTGTGCGGGAACATTGGGGTGCTGAAGTGTCCAGGTGCAAGCGAAGATTGTGAAGAGAGAACTCCATAGGATGTCGAGAGTACCACGAGTGTTGGGTGACGATACGTAGTTTGATAGACTGGTGGGAGTGGTACAGTTGGTTTCGAATACCGTATAAGCTTGAGCAAGTGGTATTAGACAAAAGACGAGAGATTGCTTAGACAAGCGTGGTAACTTCATTCCGGAAGTATCTTTTCATCAAAAAGGAGTGAGTAATAAGTGGATAACAATAGAGGTGTTTTTCTTTAAATCGCATGATACAGAGATTGGTTTCAACATGGAGAGAAAACGTAGAAGATAAGGAAGAGGATAGTGAGGCTGAAATGCCAATTTAGGCAGACAAAATCGCTACCCAAAACGAACCCTCCACCACAAATCATTATTCACATTATTAGTTTGGCAACACCTCATACTGTAGCTGTCCTATTGGTTGGTCTGCCTGTTTCAGTGAGGCTGCGGAGTGGTGTGGTTACAGGCATGCGAGGACGCCAAGATGTCGCTCAATCTATTGGCTCCGTCCATGCGAGCTGAAAGCTGGGGAGGATTGGGGAGGATGGCCAGCGCCTATGTATCACCCAAGGTGCGTACGCGTATACTTTACAAGAATAGAAGAAACGCAAGCATCAAAGATGACTCTCATTTTTATTGGTTCCATCGATGAGCTGAAGGATGGGGTGATGACGCTCTTGAAACCCGGAAATAAGGAAATAAGGGAGAAGGGAGGGAAAGCCGATGCTATTGATGATGAAGACAGGAAAAGAAAGAATCGCGCATAGACTTTCAAAGGAGCGATAACAACTGATATAAAGGGAACTACATACAGAAAGAAGTAGAGAGAAAAAAATAAAATGAGCAAAAAAAGATGCGTCCTCTTAGAGGATTGGCGGAACTCTCCCGCCGGGAATTGAACCCGGGTCTCAAGCGTGACAAGCTTGCATACTGACCACTATACTACGGAAGATGATTGGCTGTGAGCAGCCATTGTAGTAAGTTGGAGGGAGCCACGCAATATCATCTTATATAGGTCTGCAGAGTGAATTCTTAATTGCGCGCAGCATCTGAAGCACCACAACGACTGTATTTATCGCTGACCGTTTGTACATTGTTTTGTCTAATTTGATCTGCTCTTTTTGGGTACATACAGAGGAGCCTGGCTTGATAAATGTGTAGGTAGTACTGGTTTCCAAATACGAAGTTGTAGCGAGAACGATGCTACATGTACATAACTTTCTTCAATCGTTGGTATATTTCTTACAAGATATGCTCACTGTATGTGATCGATTGAGCAGATGTGTGTCGCCAGAGTAACTAAGGTTTTCCTAACTATTGAAATATCCAAGTAGTATTAATTGCAGATTCCAGTGCGATACATCCGAAACTAAGTAGGTTATTAAGGCGAACTCTCAATTTACAGAAAATGTCGTGATTCTAGGGTATGTGAAGCCATTCCCGCCCTCAAGCAGCGGCAGAGCACAGCCTCGACCGTCATTGGATCCACCGCTACCAGCATCTACAATGCTAAAGCAACACGCAGTTGTCAACTAAAACAGCACTTGACTGTCACCATCTAGATAGTCTGGTTGTCTACATCTTCAATTTCAACTTACATCTTCATCACCCATCGGTCTGCCCATCAACACACTCTCATTGCATCATCACCATCACCTCAAACCAAAACGCCGCACGAGCTGTCAAAATCTTTCACTGCCGAACAATCATCTACCGGCGCTCCCGCCAAGTGGGTCAAAACCACCAAATCTTGCCCATTGTCCTGTAATTATCCCGATCCATAGGCCCGATAGCAGAATAAAGTGAAAAGCCACAAAAACCCTTCATTTCTGCAAAAGGTACATACAACTATGAAGTCATAAATCACACCCTCTTTCTTCTTTGCTCAATTATACAGGCCATCCAGGCATACAACGTTGCGTCTATGCCCAAATTGTCAGGTGCTCAACTGACTTTTAAGCTTGAGCTTGCTGTCGTGCATGACGACAGTCCCGAAGATCTGTAGCCATTCGGGAATAATTTGTTCGTAATGCAGGCAGCCCTCCACTCTGGCTAGGCCCAAACACTAACAAAATGCTACTCTTTGCACTCATACAAAAAGACACAACAAAACTTGTATCAAGACATCACATAAATCGCTATATTCATACAACGTTGAATTATTTCATCCACCTCGTTGAAGTTACCAATTCTGGCTCCAAAGCACCCCCTTAAGCAGTGCCCAACGCCACCCCAGTCGCAGCCACGCAGCTCGCTCGTATCCGCGCAGCATCTCCTATTTTCGCCCTCCTGACAAACACGAACAAAGAGACGGTGTACCAATTACCAATCATCCGGAAAGAAAGCATACACTAGAATTTACAAAAAATGCCTATTGTTTTCTCATCAAAGAGAATAACAACAAAGCCTACAAGTCCGGCGTTAACAAGTCCTAAACTATTCGCATGATATAGATTACTATACAGTGTACATCGATCTATATATACACCATCTCAGCCTCTCCCAATGCATAAGCCCCAAACACCACCAACCAACCCTGTCCAATCCCTCTTTAATTCTCAGCTCAGCACCAATCCCTCCTCTCATCGCCACGTAGGTCCCCTGTTACCATAGACTCATGAACAAAACAACAGTAAAGAAAGCCGATTGCCCGCTTACCCAATCTCCGCCGATCTGCATCACCCCCCTCAGCCCTAGTCTAGTCGCCCAAAAAGGCCCTCTTTCGTATATGCTTCCTCCCGGCCTATCAGATCCGGCCCCAAGGCGTCATTGCGTCGTGTCAATCGGCAACTCAGGCCGCTAGGATCATTAATCCCTTCCCAAAGGCAAGCACAGGGCAAGAATAAGTCCGTATCGAGCACCGACGTACACCTTGTCCCCTTACCTTCACCGTAATCGTACATGCATGTACACCTACATACGCATCCGGTAGCAAACAGAGAATGTCGTGTCCCGCCTCCCACCTGACATCATCCACCCTATCCCAGTAACTTCGTAGTAGCAAAAAGTTCTAGATCGATTCAATGGCAGAGACATCCAAACCAAAGAAGGGGGCAAAATAGGACAAGGGTCCCTCCCCCTCACATTCGTCTAAGCCAGCATCGTCACTGGTTGACTCGCAAAGGAGCCAAAAGCTCGTGTTGATGCCGATCCACCGGCATGATGCTGAAAATAACTTACACCCGGTATTCCGTGTAGAAACTGTTCGTGTGAGGCCTTCCACCGAATACCTATATAAAGACACTCTTTCCCTCCACACTATCACCTTCCTTTCTCATCATCAACACTCACATCCACAACAACAACAGCCTTACAGACAATCTTCCAACTCTTCAATAACTATCTACTTCTTATTTTTAAGAACAACCAACTACCAACAATCTTCAAGATGCTCTTCAACGTCGCCGCCATCGCCTCCCTCCTGGCCGTCGCCAGCGCCCGCATCGTCGGCATCGCTGTGCCCGAGACCATCGCCCCCGGCTCTACTGTCAAGGCCACCGTCCTGACTGAGAACTACATCCAATCTGTTTACGACGTCGCCATCGTCTTTGGATACGCCAACGGCGACGGCTTCCCCGAGTCTCTCGGCACTGTCCTCTCTTCCTCCTACCTCGGACCCGGTATGTCTTCTCCTCATCTTATATCAAAGCCTAGCTTTATCCAACTAACAAAAACAAAATAATAGATGAGTCTAACGTCACCTACAACATCACCCGCTCCATCACCATCCCCGCGGGCGCCCCCAAGGGCGACGCCCTCATCAGCGCCAGCCTCTACTCTCTCTATGGTGCTGTGTATGGTCCTACCATTACCAACTTTAACGTCTCCGTCACTATTGGCGACTCGACCTCTCCCGTCCTCAAGTCTAGCACTTTCTAAAGAAGTGCGAACTCACGCCTCAAGTCTGGCACTTTCTAAAGGAGTGCGGAATCGTAATGGAAACCTGACAAACTTGCATATGTGAAACGGCGCTGGGAAATTAGATGGAACTGGCTTTGCTATTGCCTTTTTTGACTTCGATGGATTGAATGGAACGTTGATGAATCGGATTGATGGATGATTTTTAGATTAGTATGTATAGATTAATGTGAGTCGGGGAACCGGCGAATTACTATTGACATTGTTGAACCGTGACTTTTGCCTTGTAACAGTTGAGTAAACAAGTCAAGTCAAATAGTCAAGCATCTTTCATTTTCCAAATCCTGGTTCTGAATAACTATTTTGTAAAATCTATATACAATATACTCTGTAGGTAGTATCTTTACTTTCCAATTCCAGCCATATAAAGTCGTAACAACCAAGTCCGACCAATCCAAGCCAATCTATATATATTCCATACCATACTCATCCAACAATGCTCGCATGCTTAGTATTCTATTCTATAAAAAGGGGGTATCTGTATCTCATCACACAAGCCTCTCTCTCTCTCTCTCTCAAAACCATCATCACTTCCCATTCGGCCCCTTCACCATGACCCCGTTTGCGCTCCCCCAGACACTATCCGTCACCTTGGCCGGCACCTTTCTCCCCTTGAGCCGCTGGTCAACAAGCCACGTTCCCACCACAAACTCTGCTCTGCTCAACATCCCCGCCCTGCCTCGGTCGACCAGGTCCCAAATCTCAGCCAGCTCGTCTAGCGGTAATCTCGACCGCTTCCATACCTCCCTCACCACGACGTTGGCCACGCACTGCGATACGTCCCTGTCGAGATCACTGCTAATACTCGTCGCTGGACTCATCATCCGCGTGTCGGTAAGCAGTATCCCGCGGTTTGACGCCCACAGCGCTTCATATCGTTTCCTCTCCCGAGGCCGAATCTCTTCCCGCCATTTCTTCCGTGATCCCTCATGATGCGCATGCTTGCCCTTTCGTAGCAACGCTCTATGTCCTTTCTTGTGTTGATCGTCCTCTTCGTCTAGTAATTGCGGCTGTCGGAGTGTATGTAAAAGTCGAGGTGATTTCTGCCGTTTCGGCAAAGGAGGAGGAGCCAATGATGCAGGCCCCGTGTTATGCGGTGTCAATCGTGTAGAAGCCAATGAACCAGCCACAATCGCATCGGTGAGATTGTCCAGCTGCGTCCGACCCGGTGAACCGTTGGCAATTCGTCTTTGAGAAGCGACCTCCCGATGTGGAGATGATCCGACGCTCACTGTAGAGTGTCTCCTGCCCAGAATCATCGAAGACGGACGAGGCTCTCTCTGCTGGCGAGAAGGAGACACCGATTGTCCCGCCGACCGAGATACCGCGGAAGTAATCGAACTCCGCGCCTGGCCAGACGACGACGTATCTAAATGATGGCTATTCGACCGGCCTCGACGCGGAGGCTGATCTTTATCTTTATCCACAACATCCTTCCCACTGCCCCTCGGTTTCGGCGGCGTAGGCGGTCTCTTCGTCGCAGTACTCCGACTCTTTTTAGGAGGATCAGGCGAAGGCGACGCAAGCGCAATGTGTATACTCGGACTGAGCGTAAGGTGCGCCGATGTGACGGGACTCAACGGCGTCCTCGACACCCTCGTCGGCTGCGGAGAAAGAACTTCGGCGACGTTTCTGCTCATGAGCGGTTTAAGGGGCGGCGGTGTCGACGGATGTAGCGCGCGCGGCCGAGCATGCGAGCTCTTGTGTTCCGAGGACGACGGAGCTGGCGTGGATGGTTGCGAAGAAGCTGTATTAGAGACGGGGGTTGGCGTCATGGGCCTTGGAGGTGAAGAGACAACAGGCTTGCTGTCCCTTGATCTCGCCGGCTGTTGCTGCTGCTGTTGTATATGTTGTGATTGTGATTGTTGAGAATGTGATTGTTGCTGTTGCTGTCTCTGCACAGTAGTTGAAGCTACCGAGCCGCCCGACGCCTCCGCCGGCGCCTTTGGCCTCGCCCTTCCGTCCCCAGCCGGACCCTCAGCCACCGGATCACGCCGCGTCTTGTTCTTCCTCGCAACCGGCGGCGTCGGCGGTCCATCCCCCTTATTACCCGCTGCTTTGCTCTTCTTCTTGACCTTGTCCGCCTTATCCGTCCTGTCCTCCAAGCTCTTCACCTTGTCTGCCCTGTCCTCCACGCTGCTCCCAACAGACTCTGGCGGCGAGGGCCTCCCCCTAGCCTTTTCAAACATCGAAATCAGCGATCCAGCAGACGCCAAGGGCCCCGAGTCCACGGCTTCACCACCACCTCCTCCTCCCATAACCATATTGACGCTCGCGCTCGTGTTGTTCGCACTCCCGCCGCCCGCCGTCGGACTGGCGCTCCGACTCGCCGCCAGCGTCGCAGCGATCAAGCTCTGGTTCTTCGCATCCATCCTGCTGCTGGCGCCCGTAGAGCCAAACGCCGCCGACGACGCGCCACCACCCCCGCCCATAATCATCCCATCCATCTGCTGCTGTTGCTGCTGTGACTGTTGGCGCTGTAACTGTTGGCGCTGCGACTGCTGATGCTGCTGTGTCCTCCCATCCGCTGCTGCTCCCTCAGCCCTCCCCCTCACAGCCTCCGTCGCAGCCGTAAACGCGCCATTGTCCCTCCCACTGCGCCCTGTAGCAGCTCCTCCTCCTCCTGTTCCTCCCCCCTCGGCCCGCTGCCCAACCTGTTCGAGCTTGTCCTTCCGAAAGGCCAGCGTGGCGCCCCTGAGCGCAGCCGCGGCGGCGGCGTTGTCGGTCTTCATCACCGATATGGCGCGCGGGGTGACGACATCTAAGGGGGTAGAATAGGAATGTTTCTTTTTTCTTTTCTTGCTTTTATTTCGTTTTCGTAGGGATTTCGTATGTTTGTCTGCGAGGCGGCATTCCAATCAATGGATACTAAGGAATAGTGAATTCGGCGTTCGATAGAGATGTGTAGCTTTAGGTTGTTCGAGAAACAAAGGCAAAGATTGACCGAAGAAGAAAAAGAAGACACACAGTAATCAACAAAAATAGGAGAACAAAAAACAAAGCAGCAAACCTCGAAAACGAATACGTGGAAGGATCCAAAGAAAGAAAGCCAAACCCTCGGGTCAGCCTACCTCAAAAACCCCAACGGCTGCCAAAATGGTCCCCAGGGACAGGGGTCTTGCGAAACGAAGGGTCCAGTCTTCTTTGTTCAGCGCTTTTTTTCTTCAACGCGGAACTTCGGGCCTCCATCTGCCGGCAGCCCCGACTTTTCTCTGCGTGCTGCCTGTTAAGTGCTTTCGTGTTTCTCGTAGGCGGAATGTGACCCTGGAAGATGAGCTAGGTAGAGATTTGACCCACGCGATCAGTGCACGCATCCACTATAATGGCCCCTTGCAGAGGAGCGCATGCGCTGGAACGACCTTCTATAACCGGGCACTGGGCACAAGCATCACCTGAGAGCTGTCTCATGCCCGCTTATCAGATAAGACAGCAATCGATGTAGACTCAACATTGACCACATGGAGTTCAGATTTCACCAAGACATGCAGCTTCTACATGGAAGCCTCAAAGTTTTAGAAGTAATTCAAACATTTCCATGCTGCTAAAATACAGAAAAAAGAAAAACAAGCACAGCGGCCTCCCTTAGTCAACCAAAGCTATCCGATACCAAGTACAAACGAAAACCAAAAAAGCAAACAAGATGCAAACGCCAGTCCCTCCCTTTTTTCGCCTCTTCAGTCCCATGTCCTCTCCTTAAAGTCCTTCCCATTAACCCCCAGCCCGTGATATCGAAGCAACAAAGGAGACAGGAAGAGGAACTACGGCACAAAAAGGCCAATGCACAAATATATGACACAGAATAGAAACGAACCAAAACAAAAAGATTCCACAATGAAATGAAGCAAACAGGCGCTGCGCCAAGTGTCTGCCTGCAGAACAGACACAAGGCTTCCCAAACGCCCCTTCGTAGATGACCCGCATCCTCATGAGCTCTTCAAATCGTCTCGCTGCCAAAAAAATCATGAGAGAGGGCGAGGCAGCGAGTACCATGGACACATGTCTCATTTACACCATTTTTCACCATTAGCCGTGAAAGCACACAAACGTGGGCCATGATTCGCTAACAGCAAAGTCGCCAGACAAACACAAGCAAAGGAAATAAACGATCAAGCCAACTTCTAGTAAGCACTCTCGTCTGTCCACTCGCTTCCAGATATTATCCGGTTGCCGTCCTGGTCAGTGGTGACGGGCGCCGCATCATGCGCTGCAGGAACTCCACGTGTGCGCTTTGCCGAACTGCTTGTTGGGCGATGGCCTTGTTCGGGTTCTGTTCGCTTGCCCCGAAGAGCTCGGAGCTTGGCAAAGTATGCATCTGACGTATCCAGCTCCGGCTCACTATTGTCATCATACGTCTCCCAGTTCTCGGAACCGGTAACCACTGTTGAGGTTGTGGATGTGCTGGAGAGATGTCTGGCTGATGGCCGAGGATATCCTGGTACTCCCCGTACGGATGAGTAGTGATCCTCGTAGTCCTCATCCAGGAAACTGTTCTGTCGAGAATGAGACATGTTCGAGTCGGGTCGGCCCTTTTTGGCTGACTGCGTCCGGTCATCGTAAACATCTTCGGGATCAACCGCGCGGATAATGCTATGATTCAGACCCACAGATTTGTAGGGATTCAATGGCGTTTCCAACGAGGCCACAGATCTCAACTCGCGCATCTTGGGCGGAGGAATTCTGACTGAGCCTCCAATTGGCCGCTTGGTCCGCTCTGGTGAATTGTTGCCATCTTTCATCTTGGACAGGGGCACTCTTGCCACTGGTCCTCTGGTAGGGCTGCTGTTGCTTCTCTGTATGTCAGACTTTGAAAACATTGGCTGAGACTTGTTGCCCAGGTTATAGATGCTACCCGTCGTGGGGGTTCTCGTCAACGTATGAGGAGCTGCCGAGACCTTGCTGGTAGTAGCAGGCCTCATTGTCGACGCCGATGCCGACTTGAGAAGGCTTCTGGCAGATGCTGGAGGAGGGCCAGCAGGTGTTCTGGAGCGTTGGGTAGGCTTCTTTGCATCTTCGAGTTCTACCTCGTCGACGTAGGGTTCGCCGTAGACCAAAAAGGGTCGGTCGTATTCTTCCTCCCATTGCTCGAGTGCCTTTTTCACTTCGGCCGTCACCTTGGGGAGCTCCTTGGCAACGCGCTTGCGCATCTTTTCCTCGCGAAGCAACTTTCCGGGATCTCGCTTCTCGCCCTTCTGTCCGCGCAGCATAAGGCGAGACGCATCTTGGCTTGAGGCGACGAGATCGTCGCGGTCCTTGATCAAAGCCTTGTGCTTTTCAATCAGGCTCAGAATTGGGGCCCGCTGTTCCTTAAGCGCCTCGAGCCGAGCAACCTCGCGCTCGTGCGCCTCTAGCAGCGCATCGCTGTGAACGTCTGAAAAGGCGGGTGTAAAGTCGAGCATCTCATCTTCCGAAAAGTACAGGGCATCCCAGAGCTCTTGAAGCTTGACGCGCGCGTCCTCGATGAAGATGTGCAGGTTCTGGCGCTTGACTTCATTTAGCCGCTCAAGCTCGTCTTCGAATTCGTTAATCTGTCGCATGCCACAGCCCCTGTTCTGGCTGAGGAAATCCTTGGTCTCCTCTTCAGGAATGCCTAGCTTCTCCCAGAGCGTTTCGACGGTACTCCTGAGCTGTTGCAACTTCTTCTCGCGGTTCCTCTTCTCTTCTGACAGCTTGTCGTGCTTGCCCTGCAAAATCTGAATGTCTTCCTGGTGGAGGCCGAGCTGCTCAGGGGCTTCGCGGTAGTACTTGATGATGGCTGTGTCCTGCTGGGCCTGAGGAGTGCCAAGCTCGGCCCAGAGCTGGATGATTTCGTCGCCCAGGGTTTCCACCGTCGCGAGCCGGCGAGTATACTCTTCATACACTCGCGTAAACTCTGCGTCTAGGCGGTCCATGTAGGACGGTGACAGGTCAAAGTTGAGAGGAATGGATGCGTTGGGCTCTGTAGACGGTAGGGGAACCTTGACAAACGAAGGCTCTAGGTGTGACGAGTAAGACTCGAGGGCCTCAACAAGCTCTGCGAAAAATGGTCAGCCATGCGCCTCTAAATCTCAATAATGTTGTAGACAGGCATAAACTCACTCTGTACATGGTCAACCCGCTCCTGACGTAGCCTCTGTACCTTGCTATGCTTCTCCTTGAGCGTCTCCAAGCATTCCATCAGAGGATAGGTAATCTTGATGCTCTCGCCATTCGAATTCTTCCTTCGAGGTCTAGAGTCATCCAAAGAGGCCTCCATCTGTCTAATCTCAATGACAACCTTCTTGCACTCATCAATCATCTGCTTCTTCTCCGACGTCACCAAGCGCAAATGGTTGTTAAGTGCTTCTGACAGAGCCTGGAACAGCTACGTCGCAATTCACGTCAGCATCATTGCGCAAACCAAGCGACTTCTCCTCTTCAATTGCAAAAGGAAAAGCAATGGGGGAAGCCATCGTACCTCGGCTTCTCGAGCTTCGCGCTCATGATCCGGCACACCAATGTCGTCGAACAAGCTGTGCAGCTGGCCAATGCTGTTGTTGACCTGCTTGGAGAGGTAGCTGGTGTCCATGGCGAACCGAATCAGCCACCCCAAGGCGACTCAAAGCGCTGCTAAGTATGTTCTGTTAGAGACGGCTGGAAGAGTCCCCAAGCCTCGTTGAGTGGTGGCGGTTGGTTGGGATAAAAACCGCCAGGCAAGTTTGTCGCAAAAAGTCCGTGGTTGGTAAAAGACCTTGAACAGCGCGCGCGGGGTTCGCCGATTGATGACGCAGGGGCAGTGCAGTGCAAGTGGGCAGCTGAAAGCCGGGGTGTCAAAATCAATGATGTGTTTATTACCGATGCAGAACAAGAGGCGAGGCTGATAGCTAGACCAATCGGGCGGCAATCGAAATTCTGTATCGAAAGAAAATAAAAGGAGTAAACAAATACTCGACTTCTTCAATGCATGTAAAAAAATAATAACGAGAGTTGGCGCCTACTCAAAAGCTCGCCTTGGGCCGAAGCTGCTCAGGTTGAAGAAGAGGAAGAAGAAAGGAATTGAATTTGTCGAAAACATGCAGCGCTGTGAGACACCTTTTGCATGAAAAAATAAGTGTAGGCAAGGCATAATGGCATCATGGCAACATGGGTTGTTGGGGGGCAACTCCACTGTTTAGCCGCCTATACGTTGCCATGGCGACGGCCAATTGCCTTTTCCAGGCGCCCTGCAGGCGGGCGGCGCCGTTTGAGTGGCCGTTTCAGACACCCCGCCTTATGTATCGTATCGTATCGTCTTATGGCTGTGTCCGATCCGATGGTTACCTCCAGCTACTATTTACAGCTCAGATGGATATTGAGGAGAAGTATTTACAGGGGATACTGATGATCAGTTGATCTCTTATTCTTGGTATATAGATAGTTAATGCATGTTGTAGAAGAATCCGTCTGGAGTCTGCATAGAGTCTGCATTCTCATCGGCGAACAGAACGCACAGCACACACAGACTATCAACAACTTCTGTCTGCTTCTCTGTTTCTTCAATCCATCCCGTCATCAAGCAGGTCTGTGTTTATTTGCAACATGCAGATTTCGTTAGCTCGCGTGCTACCGCATTAGACTCATGCAAAGCATCCCGATGCCTCTTCCTCTTTGTTTACATGCATACGGAGCTTTTACTGGGCACAGGCCCAAGACAAGGCCCCATGCAGTGCGTAGCGGGGATGCCCGCTGCTGGCCTTGTCTCAAAAGCCCATTTGTTTGGATCCCGCTCCAAGATCCTTTAGCCTGGTGTCTGTCCCACAAAGATCCCGTTGCCCATCAGCTGGTGGATCTGTGTGACTGTGTTACCAGGCTGAATGCTCCTCTGTCTTGCAGGTAAACATGGGGCTGTCCGTGGTCATGGAGTTGTTGACCTGGCCAATTAATTAATTCACTTCTTAGTGCTCACTCTTACCAAGCATTGCATTATAAAAAACATGCATGTTGACAAGTACGACAAACAAAAATATGAAATGCGTCATTGTATCCATACATCATGATAAACAATAATAAACTGATTCAAGCAAAAAAACACAAAAAGAGAAATATCACTCCGATACTGGGAATCGAACCCAGGGCTGCTCGGATCAGTAATGAGAGCGAGCGATGTTAGCCACTACACCATATCGGATATGTTTCTTGAAATGTCTGAGCGTAATTGATGTCTGTAAGCTGTACCCCTCACGCTAAGTGCGGAAGACATCAAGCTAACTGATGTCTTCCTCTACCTTAGTGTAAGCATCCACAACGACAACCCGAGGCTGCTGTGCTCTGACGCTGCTTGACATCTGATTTATAGATGTGAGGGCACATTCTCCAAACTTGTCATCAGTAAGACGGCTAATACAGCAATTCGACAGACATAGTTAAAAGAGTAGAGCAATTCTTGATCAAAGCCGATCACCCGAGCGACGGGCCGGCGCTATTGGCGATGAAGCGATCCAACCCAACCCAAAACTCCACCAGGACCTGTATGCCTGCCCTATGTAAAGCGACTACTAGTCTAGTCGTGTGTAACGAACCAAAACGAATGCCCAGAGGTATCTTATCCGTAATTAATCCCATACCCAAAAGAATAGACCCCAACACAATCCCATTATATCGCATCACTCGACCCAGACCACGACCGCATCCCAATCTCGTCCGCTCCGTCGTCGGGAATAGGGTCGCCCATATCCATAATACCATACATGTCCCATGATAAAAAGTTTTGCAAGTCGTCAAGATCGAGTGCCTCAAACATTGGCTGAATCGGGCCACCCCACTTGGCTTGGACTGGCGGTGGTTGCGGCAGTGCCGTGGGTACCGGCTGTTCGTGTTGAAGACCGGATCGTGATGAAGCTAGGCCGTCCTGACTGAGGCCAACAAGCTGCTGCGCTGCATTGTTCCGATCCCACGTACCAGAGCTCGGACTTTCGGCAGACCAGCTTAGTCCCCGAACGCCACTTGCACGATCAGCGGCTCGCCTTGTTGCAATACCCGTCCGTGCAAGCGAATGAAGAGAAATAGACGGAAGCATGAACTCTGGAGTGCCCTGTACGGGACTGACCGACACAGGTGTAGATCTGTAAGATATGGTTGTTAGCCAAGCGTACAATAGAAACGGCAAACGACCCGACGGCCCGATATATACTGACTTTTCACCCTCCTGAGTTTCGGAGCGGGCTTCCGACAGTATCCTGCTCACGAGATCATCTCGATTAGACGTTTGCCGAATCTTGGTCAGCCATCTATCAATTGTATTTGACTATAGATACAGTTAGCAGGAGACGATTAATCGAGAAACATTTCTGGAAGCTCACAAGTGACTGCGCAATCGGAAACAGGGCAGACATCATCCGGAGAACCCGACGGTTGCTCTCAACAGCGTTGATGGCATCGCCCAGTTTTGACTGGGCATCGGGCCTGTTCGGATCGAGCAAACGCGCAACGTAGTACAGCATCACCCTGCTGCTATCATATACAAAGTAGGGAAGCAGGCTGTCGGATAAAAGATTCGCCCCGTGATCGGCAGCCTCAGCCAAGATGTCGGCTATCTGCTGCGCATGATGATAGCAGTTGGCCTGTGCGGATTGAAGAAATTCGTGGTGCTCCGGCGGAACAACCAGAGGTTTTGGAAGCTTGAATAGATCGGGCATAGACAGCTTGTATAGCTCCAAGTAGTTGTGGTGATATGTACAGTGTATCAAGACCAATGCCCCCAGTTGATTTGAATCCAATCGTGCATAAATAGTTTCCATGGAGTATTCGACAAATTCCGGAAGTTCTCGCTGCCATAGACGAAGATCGGCGTCGAGGGCAGCAAACGGCGATTCGGGGAGCCAAGGGGGAGGATTGGAGTCTAGCTGGTTTACATATCTGTGATATGAATTAAAACACGGCCAAAGAACAACTGTTAGCAAGATGAAAAAGTCCATACCTCACAATTCGTTTCCAGAGCGCCACAACACGGATGTAGTATGCCATGATGCCCATGTTTGCTGATGGCTTTCTCGGCACCACAGAGGGCGGCAGGAACTGGAGGACATGCCCCACACCGAGTGTTTCTGTCACTGATGCTATTCGCAGACCGAAATTTCTCTCGTTGCAAGGCAGTTGGATCTTGATATCGTTTTCGCGGAGAAGAGTAAGTTGATCGATGCCACTACCAGCCCACGCATCGAGGACATAGCACGCCCACATGAGTCTGCGACGACTCTCCCTAGTGACGACCGAGGGAGCAGATTCGCTGGAATCGGTACAGAGAACGTCGGGGGATGCTTCGACATTGATTTTAAGAGCGTGGGCCATGCGAACGGCAAGGCCGCTGAGCATCAAGGCGTGGGAGTATTCTCCCAGTCGGAAGTGAAAGTCATGAAGCAGTATAGCAACCTTGGAAATGGTGAGCAATAATCACTATGGTTGAGAACTTGTAAGGCTGGGTTAGCTTACCATGAGTCTTTGGACGGATATCTTTCCAAAGTTGGTCAAGATGAGAAACTCTGCTCTCTTGGCCCACTCATTGCCGGCAAGGCGGATAAAGCTAGACGCAGAGGTGTGGTGCTCGTTTTGGTTCAAGACGTAGAATCTATTCACAGCATGTTAGTATGTTACAACACTCCCCATAAGATAAATGTCCACTCACTTTGCTCCGTGGGCGCATATAATGTGCAACAGTGCCGACTCGTCATCGCTAGTGAAGCCCTTGTCAAGCTGGCGCATAAAGGATGGCTTGTGAACAAAGGCAAAGCATCGGATGGGATGGACATTGGCAAAGTATTGCTCTACTACACGGCGCAGGTTACGACCAGTAGGGAGACTCGGTGAGACAAGCCTGGAGAATCGTGTGTGAGCAGGAGACTGTAGCATCAAATCATGCCACCAAACCAAATACATACCATGACAATATATCGGAACCTGACGGCTCGATAGACGCAACGCTCTGAGCACTGCCAAGGGGCTTCTTCGACCCTGAGATCTCGCCCAGCTTCAGCGGCTCAGCAGAGCCAATACTCGTCATGGGTGTGTCGTCCTGAGCATCGGCCTCGTCGCTGGCCTCGAGCATGGCAATAGCGAGCTCCCGCGACTTGCTGCGGCTACCTTCAGTCGACGCCGTCCTGGATCCGCGGTCGAGGTTTCGCGCCCATCGCGGGGCCGAACCGCCGTCGTAGACGCACTCGGTCTTCTTGGCGGTGCATCGCGAGCACTTCGGGCGGTCGCCGTTGCATTTGGTCTTGGAGAGGCGACAGCTCTTACATGAGCGATAGGTGCGGATCTTCCTTAGGGACATGGGCGTGGCTCGGCCGGCGGCGAGGCCATTGTCGCCGACGCAGTCGAGCTGGAGGCGCTCGCAGTTGCGACATCCGTTTGGCCTGCCATCGCATTTGACCTGCGTAAAAGAAAAGAAGTGAGAGGCTGTACAAGGTAGTATAATATGATATGATATGAGGAGCTGGATGGAAGAGAGAAGAGTTGAAGTGGGCCAAGCTTGGTAAGGCCGGGAGAATAGCAGCAGTAGTAGGTAGCTGTAGTAGTAGCAAATAGCAGGCAGTTTTAGACTCACCTTGCGCGCTCTGCACACCCGACAGCCCATCGTTGCAGATTCGCACAACCAGGGCCACCAAAAAATCGCAAAAAAATCCAGCAGTCCAGCCCAACACCAGCGATGCTAGAAACCCAGCACTCGAAGATGTGAAAAGAAGGCAAAGCCAGAAATCGCCAGGCGACCAGCCGGCCGTCCAGAGTTTGGGGCCCTTGAGCCCTGCCCGAGGGACCGATGGGCGCTAGTGCGGGTGACGTGCTCGGGCGCCTCCAAGACGTTTTTTGCCCATGACCCATTGCGCGATCGCCCACTGGCCCTATCAGACCAGCCAGTAATTACGTCTTTTCCGGTCGTGATTCTTGCATTTGGGCGGTACTGCCTGGTACTGCTGATTTTGCGGCGGATGACAGTGGAAAGCAATGTACTGTGCCATAGAAGGGGGAACTCGCGTGATACCAAGCCTGACTGACAACTTCGGGGGGGCTTCCTTCACTGGACAGTCCTGAAGGAGTTGAGGAGCTCGAGGTACAAGCAGCCGGTGTACCCTCGGGCGGCTCCTCGGTGAGCTCCCGCTGCCGTTTCGCTGGCGTCTCGGCCACTTTTGACGGCGGAGGTACCGCCTGCGCGGCCTTTCGGAGGTACCTTTGCAGCAGATCTTGACCCTTCAAAAACGCGTCACCGTTAATTCGAATGGCGACAATGCCGACGTCCGGTTGACTGGCGGCATTCGCGGCGAAATTCTAATCTTGCATTTATTATTTGCTGCTTTTCTACCGGAATTCTGGCTGATTTGTTTTATCCAATCTCCGTTATATTGATGTGGTGTTCGTAGTTCTGGTACAGTAATGGGGTGCATATATCATATACTCGTACACACTCAACCAAAGACAATTCCGATCTCCGTGACACTTACATAAACTACACACTCCCAGACAAGCCAGTTCAGATCTGACTCAACTCTAGCTTCCCCCCTCATGGTTATCATAATCACACCCAGTGTTACCAGTATCCATCCAACAGATTGCAAGCCACATCGCTACCATCTCCATTCCTGATGTAATCCTTATGCATCTTCGCCAAGCATCGCACACCATCTCCCCCTCCAGCGAATGACCTCCCATGTACGAACCCTAATCGGTAACCATGAGCTCTTAGCACCGTGACGCCTGTACCACCTCGTCGGATACATAAACTAACTGCCGAGCTTTAGTCTCGGATCCTGTGCGATATGTCTCACGGAGACGCTTAGACAGTGTCTCGGAGCTTAAAGTGCGTCGTCCATCGCATGTTTCGTCGATACTGATAAGACATAATGGAACTCCTCGGCGGAACACGGACCCGAGTACTTTTACGATTATATCATGCCATCCATACCTTTTCTTCATGGCAGCTCATGTGTTACTGACTTGAAAGCTTAACTTAGTAGAAGTTCACTGTGTGCCAGAACATCTTGGGACATGATAAGCAGCCACTCCAAGTGGTAGATCGGATCAGCAGCCTCCACCGACCGACGCCTTCATATTAGCTACGGAAATATATAAAAGGCGTCATATACGTTCCTTAACCAAATGTTATCTACTATCGAGTTATCAATTGGATACAATTTAAGTAGTGCGAATGCGACTCGTGTAAAGGAGCTACACCGACAGCCCGCAAGCTCGCCCGGAGCCTCGGCGAACTCGCCGCGACTTTCGGTGCTATCGGCCGATAACCCGCCATTGAATGCTCTCCCATCTTCACTTTAGCAGCAACCAGCAAACAAGAGACTCGCTACGATTCCTCGCAAATAATGGACAAGTTGAATTTGTCCTCAAAAAATTGAAATGAACAACGAGGAGAGAAAAAATATGCTTAATTTCAATGTAACGTTGTCAAATTCACTTGCACTCGAGCCGATAAAAGTCCCACGCAGTCACCGACGCTCCATCGAATCCGCACCGACATCCGAAAAAATCGTCTGATTCAACCAAACACGAAAAATATATGCATTTTTTAAACTAAATATTTACCAAACGCCCAGCCTGACAAGGGGCCGCCCATTTTTTAACATATCCTCACATTATTCCTCTCCCCCTTTCTAATCTACTCCTCCATCTCCTCATCCTCTGCCGCCGCAGCCGCAGCAGCCTCGGCCTCCTTTCTAGACTTGAATCCAGATGCCCACTCCTGCGCCTTGGCCATGACCTTGTCCTTGCCCTTGGCATCCAGCTTCTCCTCCCAAGCGGCCCATCTGCGGAACCACTTCTCTGCCTGCTGTGGCTTCAGGCCCTTGACTCTCGTTCTCCGCTCAAACACGTCCCTCACGGCGGTGTAGTCGGCGCTGGAGCTGGCGATGCCGATTTCGAGGTCGAGCAGCTGGTTCCAGAGATCGCCCTTCTTGGGGAAGGCGGCGAGCAGGCCCTCGAACATGGTCCGGCCGCGCTCGGGCTCGCCGTTGGGCGAGCGGAACTCGAGGGCAGCGAATCGGCTGACAATGTTCTGGCCGTTGTGGCTGTCCAGTTGCTGGGTGGCTCTCGGGAGGAGAGCTCGGGCACGAGCCGGCTCGTTCTTGGTGACGTGCAAAAAGTGTGCGTAGTTGGTCCAGACGCTGGGCGCCTTGGCACCGAACTTCTTCAGCATGGCCTCAAACAGCTCATCCGCTTCCTGTAAGAGAAATTAGTAGATTTTCATTGATAAGCAAGGGGGACAGCAATTCTTACCTTGAGCTTCTCCGACTGGATGTAGATACTAGCCAGTCGCTCATACACTTCCTGCTCGTCATTGTACTGGCAGGCTCGCTTGAATACGTCTTCAACCGTTTGCTTGCTGCCGTAGGCCACCTCCAAGTTGAGATAGGCAACCCAGACGTTGAGCTTCTCGGTTTCCTCCCGAATGTTGATGCTCTTGATGGCTCTCTCAGCGATCTCACGTGCCTTGGGCAGCTCGCTGACCTGCATCTGGAAAGCCATGTATGCAATCCACAGCTCAGATGAGTCTGGCTGACCCAAGAGCAGTCGCTCGTAGTCGCTGGATGTCTGAGGGCCGTGGGCATCGAGCTCGGCCGTTCGGTCGACCTGAGCCTCGCCCTTCTTCTTCCGCTTCTTCTTCTTGTCGGCCTGCTCGGCTTGAGAATCATTTTCTGATTCTGAACCTGACTCGTCAAATGGATCGGTCGACCATGTTGACTTTTTACCTCCACCCAGGCCACCAGTCTTCTTGGTAGCGGCAGCGTCCTCCATCTCTTCGTCGCTATCCTCACCTGCCTCCTCCTCCCCATCTTCATCTTCATCTTCGTCCTCATTCTCATCGTCAGAGCCGCCCTGGTTGTCTGTGCCGAGAATCTTCAACAAGGCCTCCTCATCCAGATCCATGCCTTCCTCGTCATCGTCATCCTCGCCATCGAGCGCTGCACCGGCCTCAGAATCAGAATCCATGTCAGTGTCCTCATCTTCGAAGAAAGACGGCTTCAGGCCGAAGCTGATTTTCCTCTTGGTGACATCAACCTCCAAAACCCTGGCTTTCACCTTGTCGCCCTCCTTGTATAGTTTTGTGGCATCCTTTACGGCATTGTCAGCCATTTGGCTTCGGTGGCAGAGACCGCTCACGTTGGCCGAGTTGTCAATAAGGATGAAAGCACCAAACTCCTCAACCTTGCGGACAACACCAGTGACAATCTGGCCCTCCTTAATGTCATTATAGCCGATGGGGGGAGTGTAATCCTCATCTACAACGGAAGACTTCAGACTGAGCTCGAGCTGGCCTGTGGCGGCATCGAGAGAGATGACACGACCCTTTACCAGCTGATCAATCTGGAAGCTGTCCTTCCACTCTTTCAAGAATCGGTCAGAAAGGTTAGAGATCTTGACAAAGGCAGTCACTTGGCCTCCGAGCAAGACAAAGAGACCCTTGTCGGCAACATTCTTGACGAATCCTCGGACAATATCACCCGTGGCAAGCTGTGAAATTTTGCTAATCTCCTTGTCTGCAACAGGCAGCGTAGAGCTCATGATTCGCGAGGGTCGCATAGAAAGGCGGATTCTCTTGTTGCTGGGGTCGACATCAACAATCGAAACACGGACAATGTCACCCTTCTTGTATTTGAGTGTGTCGACGCTGCCATAGTCATCTACCATATCGGGAAGATGGACCGGACCAGAGACGGTTTCACTCAGCTTCACGAGGACTTGTCGTTCGTTGACCTTGGTAATCTTGCCGGGCAGGATCATATTCTGCTTCAGCGAAGCCCAAGTAATGGCCTCGGAAGCATTGGGTGATCGAGCAGACAGATCAAGACGGTTGTTTTTAGCGTCAACTGATGTCACTCTTGCTTTGAGAGCCGATCCGATTGGGAAGTTGGCTTCCAGGTCGTTTAGCAGAGACAGGTCATCCGAGGCCTCCATGATGGAAATGCGGCCGCGAACATTGGGAGAAAGATTGACCCAGAGATACTGAGACGTAACATTGTTGACAAAGGCAATGTGAGAATCACCAACTTTCAGGTCGTCGAAAGAGATCGGCTTGGGGGCTTCGCTGCTCAGATCGCTGGGCTTGGTGGTGAGTTCCATGACTGAATGAGCAGATCTGTGAGAAAAGGGCAAGAAGCGATGGTCTTTGGCGTCATGGACTCCAAGAATCTTGACACGGAGAATCTGCTTCTTGTTGAACTTGTCAAGAGGATCCTTGGGGTCGACAATGTCCTCCCATTTGTCGAAAATCTGAGAAACATCAATGCGGCCCTGAATCTCACTATCCACCAACTGGACGTTCAGCTGAGTGTCTTTGATGGATGTGACTCTGGCCTGGGCTGTGCTGCCAAAAGTAAGGCCGTCTTCTGGGGCCGGGGCCTTGTTAGAAGCTTTAGGCTTGCTGGTCGCAGCCTCGGGCACAGGTGAGTCGGCGGGTGCAACCAAAATGCGCTTCAGATCCGGAATGGTCGAGATGATTCTCACTTCAATAGACTCGAACTTGCGTAGGCCAAAGTCAGGCTGTGATTGAGCCTCGGCCGACAGTTTTCCCCTTGGCAGCAGTGCGTTGAGACTTCCGGCGAATTGAACAAACACAGCTGTAACCGTAATGTTTCGTACAAAGCCCTGGACGACGGCGCCCACTTTCGCATCGTAGAAGCTCTTGAGAAGGTTGTTATCCTGTGAAGCCTTGACCAAGCTGGGTTTTTGGGTGAGGGTAATGGCTCGTCGGTTCTCGTTCTTCTCGAGAACCATGAGGTTAGACAGAGTCTGTCCAGCTGAGATTCGCTTCCAGGCATACTGGTTCTTTGAGGATGATTTGTCGGTAAGGTGGCCGACTGGTAGAATGGCCTTCAGTTGACTGTCGACAAGCTCCACGAAAATTTGATCCTCAGTCTTTTGAGTCACCTTGGCCGATACAATATCGCCCAGCTTCAGGTTCTTGAGAGCGGTTTGCTTCTCTAGTCCGAATGCGCCCGGGTCTTTGCAAGACACAATGAGTCTTCTGGCTTCAGGATCAACCTCAAGAGCATGCACGCTAACGACCTGTCCGGCTCGGAAGTGCTCCATAGGATCACGAATGTATGCTTCACTCATTTCCGACACCGGAAGGAATCCCTTTAGCCGTCCGTAGAACTGAATATGAGCGCCATTCTGCTGTACCTTGACAATCGTTCCAAGTGTCTGCATTCCGATCTTGACATCATCATAAGACTTGATGGTGGGTGCCTCCGAATTGACCAGCGTCTTCTTGAGTGTGAGACGCATTTGCCTCTTGGCAAAGTTGGCAGAGAGCACACGAGCCTTGACCTTCATGCCTTCACGGAACTTCTTCTCGGGGTGCTGAAGACGGATATCGGACAAGTGAGTCTCGGTAACAAATCCACTGATGCCATCGGCAATCTTGATGATGAGCCCTGTAACACCTTGCTCCTTGATGACCAACTTCTCAATTTCGCCATTGATCACAGAGCCGATGGGAATGTCTTCGAGGCGGATGTATTGTTGCTCAAGAAGGGTTTTCGCAAATGAGATGCTGAAGAGACCATCCATCTCATTGTAGCCAACAACTCGGCCGCGGTGGACGGTCCCAATCTTGAAAGGCCCGCTTGATTCGTAGAGGGCGTCGACTTTTCCATCCTTGACTCGAGAAATGTGGACAAATCCACCCAGACCGGCAATGCCAGTATCGACGAAGAGACCAATATCAGGCTCGACGTGACGGACTGTGCACTTTTCAACAAAAGACGAGATAGGCATCACCTCCATTGGTCGTCGCTTCTCATTGCCATCTTGGTGTTTCTGTGTCAGAGACAAAATGTGAGGCAGCAGGGAAATGCCCAACTTCGGGTCCTTAGCCGTTGGGAAGTTGCAAATAATTCTCGCTTTAACCTTGGATCCGATCTTATACTTGGCTTTAAGGTCAACATCGTTTGGCCCGATGCCCGAGTGGATCAGATCGGCAGTGGCATCGACAGTTCCCATAATCTTTCCAGCTAGACCTCTACCTTCGTTGTCCGAAACAAGAACGCTAACAATGGTACCGGGGAGATATGTGTTGATCGTGGTAGCATCGGCAGGGAAAGCTTTGGTGCTTCCCAACTTGTCTTGCTTCAAGGAAAGCTGGGCGATCTTGTTGGAGTTCTTGCCTGTGACTTGGCAGAGGAAGACTGCGCCAGGCTGAAGCCTCTCTTGGTCAATGAGGGGATCAATCTCGCTGTTGGGCAGGAAACCGTTTAGATTTGGGATTCCGAGATCCATAACGCAGCCGCGTTCCTCGACACTGACAACGGAGGCCATGACGGTGCTGTTGGTTACAACATCGTCCTTTTCCAGACCAGTGTTAGCTTCGCTAGGTCGCAGAGACAGCTCAATCTTTCTCTTTCCCTTTCCTCCAGCGGCACCATCCATGGTTGAGACCACATATGCTCTCACATATTGTCCAACCTTGAACATGGTTTTCAAGTTGACATCGTTTTCGTCGGACGATTCCTCCTCATCGCTCTCGCCCTCCTTTTCAGCGCCACCTTGAAGTCTGTTTGTCAATTGGGCTGAAATGGCGACGATGGAGGCATGGCCAATGAGGTTGTTCGGTAATGACACCTCGAGGCTGAGGTTGCTGATTCGAGTCACCTGTCCGAGAACCAGCGATCCCTTGACCAGTCTCTGTAGCATCCATTAGCCCAAGTTCCCACGACCAATTGTTCACGTAGTAGCTATACCTTGAAGTTCAAACTCTCAATCTTGATTGTATCCTCCTCTGCTTTTTTATCTGTCTTCTTGTCGCCCTTTACTGTCGACTTTTTCGCCTTCTTCTTCTGTGACTTGGCGCCGGTCTCGAATTCTTCCTCTCGAATGGCGTCGGCCTTGGCTTCCATCTGAATCTTCTTCTGCTCGAGAGGTGTGAGGACACTGCCGCCTCCACGAGAGAACATAGGTTCGTCATCCTTCAAGACAGAGATAATTGGAGCCTTTGCGCGCTCCTCTGTCGCACCGTCCGACTTGCGATGCGCCTTGGCCGCGGGCTTCGCATCTTTGGCCGGTGCCTCTTTTTTCGACGGTCGAGCTTCTTTGAAGTTTTTGGCCGATTTGGAAGGAGGATTGCCACCAGGGGCATCCTTCCTCTTAAGGGTGCTCATCGTGGTGGTTCGGCCGCAAGATGCAAAGGCAGAAACACAGCCTTTAGCATGGACGACTTTGGCTTCAAAAACAAATCTGGAGCTTCAACTTTGATTCTCGAATTTTTTTTCCCTGGCGGGACACCGATAAGAGTAGCGTGGCGATAAGGCAGGCGGTGTGGGCCTGGGAATTGTTCCGGATCCACTCCCGCCTTTCAAGCCACAGCTCAGCCGGTTGCGAGGTTTAGCGCAGGTTCCCGGCTGACAGGTGCTGGGGAGCCACTGTTGGGGCCGCTGTTAAGCCGCTACAGCCAATTCCATTCACTGTAGGTGGCGCGTGTCGTGGCGCCTCCAGGCATCGTCATCAACTGTTGGGAGTACCTGCGGAATCCGCCGAATAAAGTAGCCTCCGAGGTACCAACAATCTCAAGCTGCCTCCAACAATCCGTCTGCCTACTTCAACCTTTCATCATCGCCGCCTAGAACTGCGCGTCATCTCCATCTCTTTTATGGCCTGCCCTTCACGCTCGTAGCGTTCATGATGCCTCCTCGAAAGAGGCAACGCCCCAATCCCACTCTACTGAGCTCGCTGAGCTTGCCAACCACAGCTTTGTCGCCTGAGACGTCACTGTCACGAGCGTCATCTGCCTCGGCGCAGCAAGCTAGCGACCAGAAAAAGCCTCCACAAACCGATTCCAACAGCGAACGCAAGTCTTCTGATGCGTCACAAAGGGTGAAAGAGGTAAATCCCCCCCTTTTCATACATCGATGTGCGAACCCCTGGACGAACCGGTTCTTACTGGGCGATAGATTCGGAAGACCAACAGCTGGTACGCTTCGTGGTCGAAGCCCCAGAAGGCGACGGCCTCGACATCGGTTGCTCGAGAAAATATACTCGGAGGCACCGTGAAGTCAAGGAATGCGCCCGATTTTTCTCGATTTGAAGCAAAACGAAGCGAAGACGACGCGAGCATAACCGACGACGCCGGCCCGGTTCTACCACCCCCTACAATATCGACCAACACCTCGAATACCTCAAATATAGACAAGAAATCAGATGCGAATAAAAGTGTGGGCTCTCTACGTCTAGGAGATAAGAAATCTTCGGATACAGGACGTGCACCAGAGATGCCCTCGGCTCCAGATACGAAACCCCCTGCCGAGCAGCAGCCGAAAGCTTCAGACCCTACAACGGCGCAAGAGCAGCAGCCACCTCCAGAGGCTCCCGCCGACAAAGATGGTCCAGCAACTGATGCTCCACAGAAGCAGGTCCCTTCGGCTGGGTGGTTCGGCGGCTGGTGGGCTAAGCCCGCGCCGGTTGAGCCCCCTGCAAAATCTACTCCGGGCCCTGAAGAAATAAAGGAAGAAGCTGCGAAGCCTGCCGAAACCATCGAGCCTGCCGAGGCAGCCCCGCCCTCGGAACCAGCGCCTCCTTCTGAGCCTGTGTCACCTGGGAACGTTGCGGAAGCTCCACCAGCGACCTCTTGGTTTGGGTATTGGTATTCAACTCCTCAACCCAAAGCAAAAGCAGCTCCAAAAACTCAGCCGGAACCAACCAAGGAGCAGCCAGTTCCAAAAGTACAAATGTCTCCAAAACAAGGAGCGGATACAAAACCCACGGGGTCACCAGGCGAAACGGCTGTTCCTAATGATGAACGCAAGAAAGGGTCGACCGTTTCAGTCTCACGAGCTTCGAGCAAAAAGTCCAAGATAGACCTCAACGAGGATTCAAAGGGCAAGGCTGGAGATGTGCCAGCCAAAGACATGACAGAACCTGAGCCAGAGGCAGCTCAGAGTCCTCCTCCTAAAGCAGGCTCTACTTGGGCCTTTTGGTCAAGAGACTCTCCGAAAAGCAAAGGGAAGACTACCTCACCAGAATCGGGACGAATTGCAGTGATGGGAGAGGGATCAGAGGTCCAGCCACTGCCTATAGCAGAAAGAAGAATCTCTGAGTCGGCGACCAAGGATTCCAAAGAAGACTCTACACCACCAGAACCACCAGCTGGCGTCTTGTCTTGGCGCAGAAGTAAACGAATTAGACCTATATCAATGGACCTCGATTCTGTGCGGCCACCGTCAGCAGACAGCACAAAATCAGCTCCCGTCGACCGACTTTCTACTACTCCTCATTCACAAGTCGGCAGTGAACTGGAGCTACCTCACTCAAAGCCACTGGCTAGGACAGATTCCAAGAAGAAGAAACCCGTGTCCGTAACGAAGAAGCCATCTACTGAAAGCGAAGCCACTGTAAAAGAACCACCAAATGTTCTCCTTCCTTCGTTTTCTAGCACCTATCAGATGAAAGAAAATCCCTCGATCCTACGACAAATTACAAATCTGGTGCTTCGGACTTCGCAACCGCCTCCAAACCACGTTTTCCGGGTCAAGGACCCCCCGAAGATCCGCAAGGCCGTCGCCATTGGAGTTCACGGGTTTTTCCCAGCCTCATATTTGCGTCCCATGATTGGCCAACCGACGGGTACATCTTTGCGATTTGTTGGACTTGCTGCTGATGCCATTCGCAAATGGGCTGAAAGCCATGGCTGTTCTGATTGTGAGATTGAGAAGGTTGCCCTCGAAGGAGAAGGCAGAATCAACGATAGAGTGGCAAACCTGTGGAAGCTTCTTCTTAACTGGATTGAGCATATCCGCCAGGCCGATTTAGTGATTATTGCTTGTCACTCTCAGGGAGTGCCGGTCAGCATCATGCTGTTGGAGAAGTTGATTGATCTTGGTGTCCTGACAGACACTAGAATCGGTGTCTGTGCCATGGCCGGCGTGGCACTTGGCCCCTTTCCTGACTACAAGTCGAGCATACTCATGGGCTCAGCAGCTGAGTTGTGGGAGTTTGGAGATCCCCAGAGCAATAACTCGCAACGATTTGAGGCTTGTCTCAAGCGCGTTGTTGATTTTGGAGCTCGTATTACGTTCGTGGGCAGTATTGATGACCAGCTTGTTCCCATGGAGGTAAGGAGGAGATCGTTCCAGGTATCCGTCGTACAGAAATAGCTAACACTTCTATAGTCTGCTGTATACTCGCCTGCAAACCATCCTTACATCTACCGCGCCGTTTTCATTGACGGTCGAGTACATGCTCCGGATTTCATATCGCATCTTATCGGGTTCGCACTCAAACTGCGTAATTTAGGAATATCGGATCATGGCCTCATCCGTGAGCTGTCTGCGGCCCTTGCTGGATCGCTATACTCGGGCGAAGGCCACTCACGCCTCTATTTCGATTCGGCTGTATATGATCTTGCCATCATACACGCCCTGGAAACGACCAGCACGGCACAACCAACCCCCTGTGTGATCCCAAAGCGAGAGACGACGCCTTTGGCGTCATCGAATCCATATGTCCTACCATGGATCATGCGAGGTCTCTTAGAAGAGGATTTCGTCAAGACGCAGCTCAGCGCTGAAACGGAGGAGCTACTGCGACAATTCGACGACTGGAAGCCAACCAACAAAGCCCTCAAGGACGTAAAGTACCGTCTCGAGGTTGTTCGTTCCAAACTATGAGTGCACACAATACCCTCATGATTATTTTGCCATTTAATATCGCATTTACGGCGCTTCTTTTCAACGCTCTCAAGAGCTATTTTGTAGCATGACTTTAATACTATATTAGCGGCCTGTACGCGCAAGCGGCAAAAGCAGTGCATCATGGATTTGAAGATTAGCGAAGCATTTTATTTAGTTTGGGGTTCTAGGTTCTAGGGAGTGAATTTATTTGGCTTTTTGGGTGTCTCATGTGGTGAAAGCAGAATGAGATGTGCTGGCTGAGTTATACATGACGAGGACAAGGAGTTATGTCCGTGCTGGGGACACCAAGACTGTCGGTATACAAAAGCTACTTTGACCACAAACAAATTGGTAACTTGCGTCTATATACTAAATTTAGGATAAGATACATCGGTAGTAGGCTCCGGAAATAGATATAAACGTTCTTGAACAACACTTGTGGAGGGCCACAGCATATCTCAGAGAGCATCGAGTGACCAAAAGCAATGCCACACGGCCAGTTAAAGGGGCGAGATCTAGACAAAAAAATTCATCGAGGATTTTAACGATCCTTCGAGCGTTGGCCAAGTGCTGATACTATTGGAGGTACCAACTGAGACCAGCAGCTGCGGTCTCAATGAGACTTGACAGACAGCGTGGCATAACCAATCGCTGCGCCTTATACTAGAATAGCACTGAGACAGTCTCACGTCGGGTTGCTACGCTGCGGCTGATCTAGAGGAGAGGAAGGGGCTTACGGATAATTCGGCATGATTTGTTGCCTCCCTTTGAATGTATAGTTTATGGTATAATAAGGTTATCTCTATGCCTATTTAAGTAGAGCATTTCCCACGATCAATTCTCTCTTCAACATATAGTTCATAGTCAACAATACACTCTCAACCTTTTTGCCGCCACCATGAAGACATTTATGCAAACTACGGTAGTAGCATTGCTCCAAGCAGGCCTGTAAGCGAACTATCCAAATTCTCTCTTGAGACTTCTCTTAACCTCCTTACAAAGTTGCATGGGCCTCGGTGTACCTATAGACTACCCAGAAGGCTGCCCGATCGCTACTATCCCAGCAACATGCCCTCTCATCGATCTTAAGCACTGTGGCCCTCATCCAAATTGCGAGCTGCTCAAGATCGTTACGAAGCCTTGTGATTGTCCGGCTGCCACGCCGACGGTGTTGGCGCCATGTCCGACTTGTCAGAGGGGTTGTGGGACGATTTATAGGACGGTGACTGCGGAATGTACACAGACTGCGACTTAGATGCAAGGGATAGCTGTCAAAATGAGAGAGTTACGTGCTCTAGTTTCTGGACACTATAGGGGATGGAAGCACGTTGGTGAGGGGATTTAGATGGCACTCATATAGTACTCAGAGAATATGCAAGGATTACATGTTGTGAGCTGGAGAATGTTATAACTGGCATGTGATTAAAGAAATGTTAAATGTAAATAACTGCATAGTGTCATGACGCTGTGTTGCTCATACCAAATACTATTGACTACCTATGAAATGCAAATCTAGGAATCTGTTGTAACGAACTATGACGAACCACTCTTACTGCCAACTTCTGAAACCACGATTATTTCTTTCTGTCTCAACCTCTCCTGTTTCAATTTCTCCTGCCAAAGTTTCAACCTCTCCTGCCAAATCTTGAACAGGTTACCGCTGTTCCTTTGACCTAAGTCATCAAATAAGCCCAAAAGATCTTCACCCGATAGGTCGTCGTCTACCTTTCCCGTGCCGCCGAATGTCTTTTCAAAGTCGACACGAACCTTCTGAATTGGGTTGCGATCATCGAGGCTCACGAGCTTACTGATGATGAATAATAAAAATTCAAAGATTGCTTCAAAGATGGCTTCAAAGATTAAGGTTGCTTCAGAGATTGCTTCAAAGATTAAGCCTGCTCTGTCCTTGGCAATCCGCCACGATATATGTGAAATACGGGCTAGCCAATCTCGGAATCGGTAGTATATTCTATCCCGAACATACCGCAGCATTCTTTCTAGATCTTTGGCGTTAATCAAAGCAACAATGGTCAGGAGTAGTGCAATAGCTGCGGTAATTGCAACGAGACGTGTCACGTGTGTTGGAGGAATTCCATTCATGCTGAACACGCCGGTGGCAAAGCTGGTTGGAAGAAACACAACCGTGACATATGTGAACAATCTCACGTTATTGGTGGTGCGCATCTCCCAATCACTGCGGGAGGCATCAATCTCCCTTGTAAGTTGCGAATTGAAAGCCAGGATCTTGGCTCGGCAGCGGGCCAGCTCTTCCATGTAGAAGTTGTTGGATGCTTGAAGTCTTGATATGGCGCCGCCGTAGCGGTATTCATCCTTGAGAGTCCATCTTGGTTTATCAGGACCACGCCCGTCTTGTCGATTTTTCCAGAGCTGCATTTTTGCCAAGTTCTCGTTCAGGTCATCCTCCACCTCTTGGAGTACATGCTGCATTCTATACAGCGAATCGTTAGAACGGAAAATGTCCCTGCTGGCTTTTACCTTTCGACTTTGAGTATCTGAGAACTGTGCGTTGCATTCTTCAGCTCCATGGTTGCAATTATCGTGCCCAATGCCTTTAGCAGCTCTTAGTATGCCCTTGGCCTCATTAAGGATTTCCTCCGTACACCTCAGTATCTCCCGTAGAGTTCTGTCCAACAAAAGAAGTTCCAAGACTCTGCGCTGTCTCCAAGGATTAGACTTGACAGCTCCATTAATTTGTTGTGTGAGAATATCAAAAAACATTTCTTTTGGATCATACATCTGTTGCGGCCTGTATTCAATCAGGTGGCACGTCCAATAGCGATCAAGAAGATCTCCATCAAATCTGAAGCTAATAATAGCTCGGCTCAAAATCTTGGCTCCCTTGGATTTTTTCGAGTCTGAATGAGGAAGATGAATCATTTTTGGCGCAGGAATAGTCTTTCTGTTTCCCAGTTCATGGACGCTTCTGATAAATTGGGAAGATTTTGTAGGAGAAAGAATCTGATAAAAAGGCAAATGTACCTCGGTTACCCATTTATTAAGTGTCCCTATCGTATCTTCAAAGAAATACGGACTAAATGATGCGTGTCTATCGAAGAAGCATGAGATTTCATTCCTTTCTGACGACGCAAAGTAGCAGACGAGCGCGATGCTCCAACTGGCACGAGAAAAATGGAAAATTCTCTTCTTTGAGGCGCTTGGTGTGCGCCTGGTGCCTAGGTGTTTGATCAAAGAGGCGCTTGATGATATTCCAACTGAATCATATTCTTTTCTCTCCTTATGATGCCTAACTCTGGGCACATCAATGATATAGCCCATCGGCTCGCCTTCGAGCAAGCGATGGTCCACCATAGCCGCCGCCCCATGGACTACTTGCATAGTACAGGAGGCTGTCTGGTTTCCGAGAATTATCTCTAGCTCTTTAATAGTCTCAGATGAGATCTTTTTATAAGTCTCCATTCCCAAAAGGCGTTTGATCTTGGCCATCGAAGAAGATCCCAGATCCTTTGACAATTCTTTGGCCAGGAAAGGCAGATACCCTGACGTTTCTTTAGCATGAATTTTACGCAACTCTTTACGAAACTCCTCAACAATGCTCAAAGATATAGTGGGATGAAAGCTAAAAAATGTTGGTTCGTTATACAGCCACTCATCTGGTATCTCAACAATTTTCCCCAGGTCAATGGCATTGTTGAATAGTACCCCATGCTTCATTAGCGGACTCTGCCAGCTAGTCGGGATCTCAATAGGTGACATTGGTATTGTTTTATTTCTGACCGATTTTAGAGTGGGATCAGATGCTGTTGATTCTGCTGACGAAAGTGACGACGAGACACTACAACCCTGAGGTGATGGAGTGGTCGCAGTGATACTCGTTCCTGGGATCTCGCTTGGCGTCTGAGCCATTGGATACTTCAATATAATATATGGCACTTCAAATGTTGCCGACCAGAAGAGATCACTCGTACCATCGCCATCAAACATAGTAGGCCTTTTGTTCTCATCAGGATGGCCTGAGAACAATCCATTAGAGGAATATCTTTGGAGTAGTATATTTTTCGCGTCTTCCTGCACTTGAAAAATTGCCTGAGACGTTATTCGTTTGCTTTTCGACGACATAAGTAATGCCAAGGCATAACGGAGTGGCTGATACCAATTCAAATGTGCATTTTGATCATCTTCACATTCTTTCTGGTAGTCCACCGTACATCTCCAGGCTTCGATTTTATTTTCCCAGGTGGAGGATCCACCCCCGGCCGGATCGTCTTGATCGAATAGCCCGAGATCCATAGCATAAAAAAGAACAGTGTCTTTGGCCTGAAATTGGAATCTCGTCTCATTAGAGCTTCTGGAGATTGCAATCATATGCTTCTCAAATGATGGATGTCCGATTGTGAATCTCTTTAAAAGACTTTTCTGGATCTCCTTAGAGTAGATCACCCCATCTCGGCTTATGTAGGTACCAAGGTTTTTATCAACTCGAAGTTCGAGTTCTTCTGCTGATTTAGCAGCCCACCAAATTATGGCGTGGTCAGAGAGATGGAATACCCATTGCTCTCTCTCTTTTCTCAGATTTGGAAACAAAAAGTCACCCCCCTTGTTTTTTTCACCAAGGGCTGCAGTCCATTTGCTGACGATGGTGCGGAACCCTTCCGCAATCTCGAGTTTTGTTTCTTCTGAAACGTCTGACATGACCGTTCGACAAAACTCTGCTGCTTTGATGATTTGAAAAGATGTACTGATGAGTGATTGCTTGAGCACGTTGGGATTGCTATCATCATCGACTATTGTAGCGTCGCTGCCTGTGCCGTTGAGACTCAAGACCTCGGAATCTGATTTCGCGTTCCCGCGAATAAGCCATCTTAAATGTCCTTGACATACTTTGATAATGCGGAATCTCATCTTGGCCACATAATTGTCTTCTCCCGAGTCATTTTCTAACTGGTATACACCGCTAGATTGATTGTTCATATGCTCAAGCGTCAGAAGAAGGAATCGAAAAGCATGGCTAATCATGTTAATCACGGCAAAATCAAGATCAAAAAGATTGAGCGTATCACTTACAAGCTTGCTTCTGTTGAGATTCTATGTCCCGAGATATCTCCACATGTTAGGGCAATGGAAGGGTTATTTCCATCAGCATCAGAGCTGGCAGGAATACTGCAAACGGATAGGATATGCTCCAGATTTCGTCTCAAATTCATATTGAAATGATCATCTTGGGTTAATACCGGTCTTTTGAAAGGCTTCCCCAGCACAGCCTGAGCGTCGGAAAGAGATTCGGAAGAAACAGAGTAATTGAACCCTGTTTCTCCTGAAGAAACAAAGTTATTGAACCCTATTTCTCTTGAAGAAACAAAGTAATTGAACCCTGTTTCTCTTGAAGAAATCAACTCCAGTCGATAAGCCAGGATAACCTCCAGCTCACTTCCTCTCCTGAAATCCTTCAAGACGCTTTCTTCTAGAATGATGCGGCAATCTCTAGATTCAGGCTTAACATTAAATTTTTGAGGGTGTTTGTTAATGAATGGTGTTATAAATAGAGCAATAACATGCTGATGACCATGCGCTGTGTTGCGGATATTGCGGGTTCTCTTGACGTAGTCTTTATCCGGTGATAGATGATTGGAATACTCTTCGTAGTGAGTGTCCTGAGGATCGTTATTGTTCGAGTTGGAACTCCTATCGTTGTCTGCCTTGACACTAAGGTTTCGAAGGAACAACTCGATATTTATAGTTGGTTGTAGAATTTCCGCAATATGGCCTTCTCCTTGGCAGAGCTTGAGGGTATATATCTGATACACTGTCTTCTCAGAGACAAAGTATTGAGTTTTAAGATCAAATTCTGGTGTTTTTGTAACGAAGTGTGGCCAACGATCATGTACGAAATCTAGTTTTGGTACCTCTTCATTTGGCACCTCTTCACTTGGCCTCCCACTATGAGCATCGACATCCATAGAATATTCAATTCGAACTCCCACTCCGGCGTTGGGGTCTCTACAGTAGTCTTGTAACTTCTGCATGCGATGAGCAATTGAACGTGATGGTAGGATATCAGTGAGGTCGACACGAAAAAGTCCGGATGGTTCATGGTCAAAGTAGCGCGTAATCTGCAGCAAGTGACCATGAGAATTCGTTGTAGCGGTGACACCTTTATCCCCAAAGGAGGCGTAGGTCGAGCAACAACTAATCTGCTCGTTTTCGCCGTCAGAGAGTAACGTGGATTCCTGGTCTATAAACGTGGTCTATTAGTTAATGATATCAAAAAATGCCAATATGTAGAAAATACCGGTACTCATAGGCGTCGACATTGTAGGCCGTCTTCTTCTCGTTAAATGAGTAGACCTTCTAGCAGTGCTTGCTCTAGAATATTTTTTGGAAAGCCAGGTGGTAACAATAATACAATATCTGTCTTGAAAGGGGGCTCAAATAGACTCAAAAAGGACTTGTACGGCCACGAGCAAAGTCCTGGAGCCGTAATGATACTTGAATGCTGCTTGGGAACGACTTATCTTAGGGGGGACTGCTACAAAGATGAATAATGCTTATTAAGTGTTATGAAGAGTAGCCACACATCTGTTCATCGCATAGTGAAGTGTTTTCCAAGGAGTAGATAAGCACACAATTGGTATGTTGGGTCGTTATATGCAGGTAACCGATGATAACGGCTTTTTTGTTTTCGTCAAAGATACATGATGAAAAACGGTTCATTCTGTTGGCCGCACATAATTGGCCACCTCGCATGCATACAAGTCCATTTCGAATCAGTGATATATATCTTGTTGTAATGATAGGCTGAATTTGGCGAAGAGGGCTTGGTACAACCAGAGTCAAGTATGTAGGGTGAGGCTGTTGGTGGTACATTAATTTCGCCGCCAATTGAACCCGAAGCAACTGTATATCCATCTCCTGTTCATGCTACCCTCCTAGAAATTTCTTTATACCAGCCTCCTTGTTGTCCTGATACATGTTACAAACGAAATCCCTTCGTATCGAATGGATTCAGTCACAGGCGAAATTAAGAGACGTTACCCATTCATTCAGGCACGAACCAACAGTATTCAGACTGATACTGGCAGAAACAATCACGATAGGCTGTCGTATAATCACCCTAGCTTCGCAAGGAGAGACGGAAGGCTGCATAGTGAGCCAATAATGGACAAACCTTGTATACTATGCGTCGAAATTGGCGGCAGTTTTCCGTTGATGCCTTCCTTCAACAACCAACAAGGACTCAAATATCAGCCTATATGCACGGCATGCGTCGGGTGGCAACTTTTATGCGTATACCCGTAAACTGGCCATTTAGGCAACAATGTCCATGTTGGCGTTGGCTTTTCATGTCACACAGTCTTATGAAATGTGTTGAGGCTACGTATCTGTATCGCTGAGTGATAGCCCTAGCGGCCTCGCTCACCGGCCATGAGTCCAGCGAGTTTCTTTCGCGTCTGAGATTGCTCAAACAAATCGATGTGACAAACATTAAGTTATTCTTGAATTGCAATTCTTTTCAAATTTCCCCCCAGATAACGCAATGCTAGAAAGTGAGACACCAACGATTGCGCCGAAAGTTTTCGCCTAAAGCATTTGAGCTATACATCCGACCTATTAATTCTTGACCTTCCACCCCCAAACCGATATCGTATCCGCTCGAAAATGTTTCTTGGAGCTCCTTCATCGACATCCATGTTAGACAATGCGACTGTATCGTCGCTAGAATCTCCGGTGCGTCCTCTTGCTGCCGCTGGACCTTGGTCGGCTTGACGTAAATTCGCGACCTCCTCTCGCCTCTCCTCCACCCCCTCCTCTTTTTCCTTTGACTCTCTTTTCACTCCCTCTCTTTTCCTTTCTTCTTCTTCCTCTTCCTCTTCCCTCCTCCTTTCTTCTTCTTCCTCTTCTTTCCTTCTCCTTTTCTCTTCTTTCTGCTTCCTTCTCCTTTCTCTTTCTTCTTCCCCGATTTCCTTTTCAATTGCCTTTACTTTGTTTCGGATTTGCTTTACTTTGCGGTCGACGAAGCCTTCATTTGCACTGGTCTGCAGACTTGACTGCTCCGATGCTGCTTTTGCAATTCTTTTTTGAAGGAAATAAATCCATTTGTTGGGCAAAATCGATATAATGGAGAGTAAGACCAGATAGATCAATCCAGTGCAAAAGCGGAATATTGGACGCAGTGCTGCCTCGGACAGCGGTCGAATACCATTAAAGATGGGCCCGAAGAGTTCTGCGCCCAAGACTTTTGCGTTGAGTAATGCTACCACAGTTATCAACAGAGCAACACACGCTGTCGAAGCCATGCTACCCAACAGCTCCCTTGTTGGCGCACCGCTCATGCTGAACACTCCTGTGGCAAAACTGACGGGAAGAAAGACAACTGTCACATATGTGAAGAGTCGAATATCAACGTTGCTTTTGGTGTCCAAGTCGTTGCGCATTACCTCCAATCTTCTGGTAAGTAGCATGTTGAACGATGCTACATTAGCACCGCATCTCCTCAGCTCGTGAATTTTATGACTGTTGAGCAGCTTCAATCTGGATATTGCTCCTTGATACTTTTGCTCCTTGCGAGGAGTCCACCCCGCTTTGATAATGTTTCTTTTTTCCTCTCGATCTGTCCAAAGTGCAATCATTGTTAGGCTCTCTTTGAGGTCGTCTTCGATGACTTGAAGAATACGCTGGAATTTGTTCCATAGTTCGTTTTTCGAAGCGAAAGTGTTGCTGTCGACCTTGGAAAGCACTTCAAGGGCATTCAAGAGAGTTGATGCATCGATTTCAGAAAAATCGACCGTCGGCTGATCCGTAGCTCGATGTTTGTGGGAGTGGGAACTTGTCAAAACACTCGTCATGATCTCTTCAAGAATTCCTTTGGTACCTTTGATCATTTCTTTAAGAATGATGTCAAATAGCAAAAGCTCCAAAACTCTCCGTTGCTGCCAGGGGTCGGCTTCTAAAGTACCGCTCACATGCCTCGAGCTAATTAGTGGACGGCCTGCTTGAGTGTTAGACAACCAATGTGGATTATGATCAAAAAAGTGACACGTCCAATAATGGTCAAAAACATCTCCATCAAATCTGAAGCTCATAACAGCACGGCCAACACGCTTGTCGCTTTCACTTCCTGCAGAATCTGGAAACTTAAACGTCTCCGTCCAAGGGATGGCCCGGAAAGTGGCATCATCCGGAACGACCTGATAAAACGACAAATGCAGTTCTGTTACCCATTTGTTGAAGATGGCAGTCGTATCCTCGAAGAAATATTTACTATATGACGAATGCTTGTCGAAGAAAGAGGATAATTCTTCCTCTTCTGAAGACGCCAGATAACAGTTCAATGCGACATCCAAGTTGGCACGGTAAAAATGAAAGAACCTCTTCTTCGCATTCGTTGTGTCGCGAACTCCTCCAATGAAAGATCGAATCTTGTCAGGTGAGAAAATTCTGAAAGGCAAGTTTCTTTGGCCAAGTATTTTGGTATATTCAGGCCCTGATATGTCGATAATATATCCATAATCCTGTAGAGTATCTTGCTTTGGAGATTGAACCGCATCAACTGCTCTGTTGATGGTCTCAGAACCTTTCTCAACATTCCGTCTGTGATCTTCGCAAAACTTCTCAATGGCCTTTGATGACAGATCAATACGAAAGCCAAAGAATTCAGGCTCCTTGTAAAGCCATTCGTAATTGGGCCCCAAATCAGAAGTTTCGGTAAACGGTTCATATCTCTTTACAAAGCCTGCGCCAGAAATAGAGGCTTCAGCTGAGTTCCGTCGTAGTAAAAATGAGCTGGAAGTTTCATCGGTGCTATTTTCTTCAGTTCTTGGCGAATACTTTTTCGTTTCCCAGAGAATAAACGGTACTTCAAACGAAGCATGCCAATAGGCATCGTCATCTTCGAAAAGAGCCGGGTCTTTATTCTCGTCCAACAGTCCGGGGAACAGTCCATTTGGAGAGGAGCTTTGCAGCAGTATCGATCGTGCAAATGTGTACATTTGTGCGGGCGTTTGAGAATTCATATGTATGCCTCTTGCAGATAAGACCATGGCCAATGCATACTGGAGGGGATGATCCCAATTATCGTCGTCGTTATCTTCGTGCAGTTTTTGGCTATCTATTGTAGCCATCCAAGCCTCGTGTTTATTTCTCCACGGATCCGTCAAGTCGTTATCTGACCTGCTAGTTGATGCGCCAACTGGGATTCCTGGAGCCACGTTATCTGGCTCATCATTTGACTCAATAGTCATTCTCCGAACTAATTCTTCTCTTTTTGGAAGATCGAATAAACCCATTTTCATAGCATATAGTGTCGCAGTGTCGTCCATGTGAAGTAGGAAACTGGTCTCGGATAAGCTGCGTGAAGTCGCCATCAAACGCTCGCTCAATTGCGTGCAATCTGTGGTGAACTTCTTGAATATGCTGTCCTGGATCTTCCTAGACGAGTAACTAGATTTGCGGCGCCCGGGTATGGTATTAGCTTTGAGCTCTGAACTAAGCCCGATCAATTCCAAAGACTTGAGAGCGCGCCAGATTATAGCATGATCAGATAATTGGAACTGCAGCGGCAGGTCTTCCGAGGAATGTGGGAAAACATATTCGATGTCCTGGTTGTTCCGATGAAGATCTTCAATCCAGTCGTTAACATCGCCTCTGAAGTCGTCAATGGTATCCGGCGTTGCTTTCGATATCCGATAAAAGTCCGCGGCTTTAATAATGTTAAGAGAGGCGTCAACAACGGACTTTTCGGATAGAGTAGGATTGCTTTCCCATCCGGCGATTGCTCTCCCGGTAGCCCACCTGTGAGGACTGAAACCATGATCTTCACCAAAGAGCCACTCCAGATGTCCCTGACACACTCGAAAGATGCGGGAGCGCATATTGCAACAATAGTCCTCACATGTGCATTTTTCCAATTTGCATAGGCCGCTTTCTGGAACCTTGGAATCGAAGTATTGGTAGGCTAAGAGCAAGAATTGAAAAGCATGGCTGCGAATATTAGCTTCAAGGAACGTAAAGGTATCTCATCATCAACTTACAAACTTGCTTTCCCAGAAATCCGATGACCAGAAATATCACCACAAGTCAGGGCAACTGTATAAATCTCTTCCGAAACTTTCCAGACGGGAATGCTACAGACAGATAATATGTGCTCTAAATTTCGGCTCAAAGCAAAATCAAGGTGTTTGTCAATGGTAATCGGTACCATGTCTGGAGAACGTCTGTTGATCTGCTCTTTTGCTTTCCTGAGATCTGCTGCTGACACTGGAGACGTCGCGATGTCTTCTTCCTTTGAAGTGATCAATCTTAATGTATATGCTAATGTAATTTCGAGTGTCTTGTTTTCGATCAAATCGTTCAAAGCTTGCTCATTTGGCGTCACAAAGTAATTGTCGAGATCTTCAGGGGCAGGTTCCGAAAACTGCTGAGGTTGCTGAGGCCGCTCATTAATGAAGGGTGATATGAACAGAGCGATTGTGTTTCGATCGTCCTTGTTTGCGTTTCGGCCGTCACTATGCCTATGATAGAGATAGTCGCTATGCATCCTGGCTACACTGTAGCCGTCGTTTGTAATGCGACTAGAATAATGGGGCTCTAGACCGAATTCTTTCATCTGTTCTCCTGCCATAAAATCTAGATCTCGGAGCAATAAGTTGGTATCTATGATGATTGTCGGAATCTCAGAAGAGAAGATTTGTGATCCCTGACAGAGTTTGAATGTGTACATTTGATAGACAGTCTTGTTGGATATGACATATTGTATGTCTATATCGAATACGGGTGTCTTTGTAGAGAAACGCGGCCAACGATTATGCACAAATCTAACATTTGATCCTGACCCTGACTCTGACTGATTTACCCACTGTGGCCGAGGCACTGGCACATCATATCGACTCGTCTTTGATGATGCTTTCGCTCGTGGTGGCGCTATCACTAGCGGTGAGGGCGAGACATTCGCTGGCACCGACATCGTTTTGGGATTCGTGTCCCATATGTCGATGGCAGATGTATCATCGTCTGGTCTCTGAAATAAGAGGCGCATTCCTTGGGTTGGATCTATGGATTGCTGTTGCAGGTCATGTGCGCGCCATTTGACAAAATGCGGCTCTTCTGTATCGTCAAGGTTGACAGCGACAAATCCAGATGGCTTATTGCCGAAATATTGAGTAATTTGAAGCAAGTGCCCATAAGCATTTGCGGTTGCCGTGATGCCATCTTGACCAAAAGAACTGTAGGTTGTCCGTAGACGAGCATTCTTGCGAGCTTTATTGGGGATCGATGTGGCGCTCGGAAGTTCTTCTTCTTCTGTATGTGGCTTTGTAAGCTTTTTGCAGTATCATGGAAGAACAAGTGACATACCAGTGGTGGCCATGCGAGGCAGCTTCTTATAGTGCTAATAAAAGGACAGTGTTGATGATCCTAAATGGCGATGGTATCTGAGAGCTTTGCCTCCTCTTCCCAGAGCTGCAGGGAGGCTGGAGGTAGGGAGGGTGATGGATTAACTGTGGCGCTGAAGAAAGCGGTCAACTTGGACTCGAGTGGTTGCGAACCAGAAAGCTTTTTGTATTGATCTGATGTTGTTCCGTAATGTGAGAGTCTGGAAACTCATGCGGACATACTGAGGTTTTCTTCTTCATACTGCGGGAGGAGATGGCTGTACGATTCGCCTTGCCAAAATTTGTAATAGGAATATGGCTATGGAGCAGTTATATGACAGATATCTACCGCGACATACTTCTACACCTTTTTACCATCATTGCATAGACCCAGGCTACAAACTGCAAGACCCGGTTCCCTATTGAGCATCGGGCAGCATGCGGCTGACAGCTGGACAACCAATAACCCCTGTCTTTTGATAAGTGATCCCGGCTATAGCGACCCAAGCCGTCGTAATTCCACCAAAAGGCTTGCTGCGGCTCCGACTTGGCCAATGTATTTTCTACGATTGGACCCGCATGCCACGTATTTGCAACCCTGGTTGCCTGGTTCATGACACCCACAAACATTCTCAGCTTTCTATTTGTCCGCTACGTCAGAACTTACCGAAGCATGACGGCTTGGTTACCGAGAAATTCGTCTAGTTGATCTTGCAATTAGCCGCGAGGAGGTTAACATTTGTTAACGGACACTCAACTCTTAACCCACATGCACGAATACCAAGCAATTTCAACGCTGAATTATACTGTGGGTATTTTAGCCCCAGCTAGTATCGGTGGATTAGAAACGCTATGGAATTGGTGTTCTATGCTAGGATACGAAGATTGGATTGAAGTAGCGACCATGACTGTATCAAGTATCTATAATGTAGACACTTGCTGACCTCTGCGGGAATGTGCTTTGTGGCTTCTTATTCATAACCATCTACTTCAAATGAGTCATGCCGAGCGGTATAGACGTTTTGTTTAAAGCAGGATATTTGTATCAATGTGATGTGACAGTTGATCAATATAAGATTATACCCATGCTTGTTCTAAAATGCATTCAACTATATCCCCTAAGAAATAGCTATTTCTGCAGTATTAATGGAGAATTTGGAACATTGGAAGGAGTTCAATTGCGCGCCGCAATTCGTCTTAAATAATTATTCTTGTATATTAGGTACCTTCCGGACCATAATCTTGCTGATCAAAACGAGAAAATAAATTATAATAAACTCATCAATCCTCAACGTAGGACATTAAAGTTATAAACCAGCTTTCCAGCCTCCGAGCTTTCAAGTTTGAGTCAACTGACTGAAACCATCCCCTGATACTATTTTATCCCTTCTCTTCTATCCTCTTGGTACACCAATTTCTTCGTCCTCCAACTTCTTCTTAATTCGCTGGTTTTTCTCTTTAATTTCCCCATCTAAGAAATGCTTAGGTGCGTTCGTGACGTTATATAGCCGAGATGGTGATTCTTCTGTCGGCAAGATCAAATAACGACGTAGGACATAAATCCATTTGCCGGGCAGAACTGAGAGGAGTGAAATCAGAATTAGGTGGACCAAACGAAATAACAGTCCAAATACATAAAGAGGACTGCGTAAAAACAACCACAATGTTGCCTCAGATATTGGGCGAAAGTTAGCAAGGAAAGGCTTAACGATTTTCCTGTCCAAAATTTTGGCGTTAAGCAATGTCATAACGGTAACTAAAAGTGCAAGACCAGCGGATGTAATCATGCTGTTTAGGGTCTCCTTTGTCGGTGCACTACTCATGCTAAAGACGCCCGTCGCAAAGCTGATAGGGAGAAAAACGACCGTCACATATGTGAAAAGGCGGATATCGTCATTACTCCCAACTTCCCATTCACCACGGGTAGAGTCCAGTCTCTTAGTTAGAGAGGCATTAAAAGATTTGGCTCTAGTATAACACAGTCTGAGTTGTTGGACTAGAAGGTCATTTGACTTCTGTAGCCTATATATAGCGCCTCGGTAATTGCGTTCGTCGTTGAGTGTCCATCGGGGCTTGTTGTGTTCTGGCCGCTCTTCTCGCTCCATCCAAAGCTCAATTTGTGTTAAATTATCGCAAAGATCTTCTTCCACCACTTGTAGTATGTATTGAAATATGTTCCATGACTTGTTGTTCGATATGAATGTGTTGCTTGTGATCTCGTCAAATAAATCAATTGAATCCAGGAATGTTGAGGATAATCTGGGTTCCTTTGGTCCTTTATTTGGTCCTTTCTTGGGTCTCTTCTTGAAGCTTTCGAGAATTCGTGTTTTGATCTCATCCAGAAGATCTTGTGAGCATGTAATCATTTCTTGTAGTATTTTACCGAACAAGACAAGTTCCAAGATTCGTCTTTGCTTCCAAGGGTGTGCTTTCAGAGAGCCTGTAATCCTTTCTTCCGATATATGGGTCATACTTTCGGCGTCTATTCGAGACGGATTGAACTCAAAGAAATGACAGGTCCAATGACGATCGAAAAAGTCACCATCAAATCTAAAACTCATCACAGCTCTGCTAATCTGTTTGTGATTACCCGCTTCCTCATTTTTACTTCGCGGGAAGCTATAACACTCAAAATTGGGGATACCAGTAATATCCAGAGAATTCCTCTGGGAAATAATCTGATAAAATGATAAATGAAGTTCAGTAACCCATAAATTAAGCACTGCGTTTGTTTCTTCGTGGAAGTATTTATTATATGCCTTATGCTTATCGAAGAAAGCAGAAATGTCTGGATGCTCCATCGCAGAAATATAAGCAATTAAAGCTATTTTATCAGTTGCACGGTAAAAGTGAAGAAGTCTCTTTTTTGCATTTTTCGTCGTTCGCTTGGGAGAAATAGTCCTAATAAGAGACGTCATTGACTTAATTGCGGCTGGTTTGAATGTTTCCTGCTTTTTATCCGATTTTTGCGGTATATCTATAATATACCCCAAGATGTTCTCTTGAGTGCCCTGAGTTATTGTGTTTTGAGCCGTTGTGTCTTGAACTGTTTGAGCCGCCCTTCTTATGACCATCATGTCGGTCATATGGGTATTTGTTAAGTAATCCTGTGAAAGTTTCTTAATATTGCTTTCTGACAAGTCGATTTTTCTCTTGAAGCAGTCAAGTTCATTGTAAAGCCATTCATCTGAAAGTGTTACCACTTTCCCCTGATCAATCACATTGTTCGGTATCCCGCTACTATTCGCGCCATGTATGAGTTTGATGATATTCTCCAATGCTCTGATATCAGAAGAAGTCGACTCAGGGATGCTAATAGGTGGTCCTATGATTATTGGTGGAGACTTGCAATATTTCCAAAGAATGAATGGCACTTCAAATGTGGATTGCCAATACGTATCACGCATGATTTCTCCATCAAAGAGAATAGGCCTCTTATATATGTCTAGTTGTCCTGGGAAAAGCCCATTGGCAGAGGAGCTTTTAAGAAGAATCGACCTCGAATACTCAAACATCCGGGCTGCGAGCCTTGAATTCGTGCATTTATTCTTGGTAGACATGATTATTGAAAGAGCAAACTGAAGTGGATGATTCCAATGAGCATCGTTTTGATTCTCTAGCTGCGCTTGATAATCCACTGTATTTGTCCACTCATCGATTTTATTTTCCCAATTGTCAGTCCATGCTTCGTTTGACTCATTTATGGAGATCCCTCCTTCGGGTGCCTCCACATCGAACAACCCGAGATCCATAGCATAAAAGAGAACAGTTTCTCTCATTAAAAGAGAGAACCTAGTCTCGGCGGAGCTGCGCGAAATTGCAATCATGCGCGTTTTCAAGGCCGGATTCTCCATTGTAAATCTCTTAATAAAGTTGGTTTTGATCTCGCCGGATGAGTATTTTATCGTGCGCTTTTCAGAGGCATCAAGAGACTTATTGGGTTGGGCTTTAAGTTCTGAGTCAAGACCGAGCTCTTCCAGCGATTTCGAAGCCCACCAGATGAGAGCATGATCAACGAGATAGAATTTCCCCGTTTCTTCTTCTCTAATGCGCGGGAATGCATAAACGTCGCCCTTGTTTCGCTCATGAAGGCTTCTAACCCAGTGCTTGGCGATACTCTGAAGACCAGCGGGAATTTCTAAGAGTATATCTTCACCTCCAGTGATCCGACAGAATTCTCCAAATTTGATAATTTGCATGGGCGCATCAGTGATCTCTCTGTGAAGAAATTCTGAGGGGTGATCTTTCCAGTCATCTATTGGTTGCCCGGTAGCCCAGTAGTGAGGGCCAACACCCTGCTCCTTGGTTTCTTTGGTAGTTCCGTCTCTAACCGTGTTGCTGATTGTATACTCTGTATTCATATGATTGCTTATCCATGCTAAATGCCCTCGACACGTCTTCCAAATGCGAAATCTCATTCGACAATTGTAATTTTCGCAGACTGCATGATCCAACTCCAACGGGTGGTCGAGTAAACGCAGTCCTTCAGAATCTTGGAGATAGGATTTATCAAAATGTTCGAAAGCTTTGAGTAAAAATTGAAATGCATGGCTTTAATTTGTCAGTTTTGAGAAATATCTAGAGTAAGTGACATACGTATACTTACAAGCTTGCTTCCTTGGCAATTCTATGGCCAGATATATCTCCACATGTTAAAGCAATTGGTATAACCTCATCTCTAGGTTCATCGTGCATACATATAGGGATGCTGCAAACAGATAAAATATGTTCTAGAGTTCTTCTCAACGTAAAATTGAGATGCTTATCGTCGGCGAACGACGGCGGCATATATGCAGAGTATTTGGGCAGGAAGGGTGGGAGAGCTCCTTCAGAGAGTGAGCTGCTGACTTCATCAGCTGAAGAAGCCAGCTCGAGAGTATAAGCGAGTGTAATTTTGACCCGTTTATGCAACTGTTCTTTGTCTGATTCTTTGTCTGAATTTTTGTCCGAACTTTTGTCCGAACTTTTGTCCGAACTTTTGTCTGGACTTTTGTCTGAACTTTTGTCTAAACTTTTGTCTGATTTTTTGTCTGATTTTTTGTTTGATAGAGCTTTTTTCGCTTGCTCGTCTATTTTTATTTCGTAGTTGACACTTTGTCCAATGCGGCCAACTACTTGAGAGCGGTTGTCTATATATGATGATATAAACAAAATGACGTCTTTTTTACCGCCTCGTCCTGTTTCGCAGTCTTTGTGCTTGATGAAAATGGTTTTTTTGTCGGGTGTTGTACCATGGATATAATGGCCCTCTGTATTGTTTTGATCATGCTTATGATCATTCCAAGTGTTCCATGGGGTTGCTTCAGTCGCAAAATCAAGGTGTCGGAGAAGTACGTTGGCGCTAATTTTTAATAAAGGAAACTCTTTAGGAAAATCATTCTCAATTCCTTCAACAGAGCTGAACGTGTATGTTTGATACACAGTCTTGCCAGAAATGAAATATTGGACTTCGGAATCCAACCAGTCATTGTGTGCGATAAAACAAGGCCAGCGATCTTGGTAGAATTGAATCTTTGGTATATCTTCCCTAATGCCCCATTTAAGTGCATCATCATCATTCTGATTCTCCTTGCTAAGTTGTTCTGGTAATAGAAGCTTCAGTCCTCTGTGAGAGTCTTCACAAGACTTTTGAAGCTCCTTCATGCGATTTGTTACATAAAAGGGTTTGGGGGCTTCAGGAAGGTCAACACAGATAAACCCCGACGGTTCGTTTCCGAAATATCGTGTAATCTGAATCAGATGTCCATGAGCATTTGCCGTCGCTGTGAGACCGTTTTCGCCAAAAGAGGCATACGTTTTTCGATTGCGAGCTATTATGGGAGCATCAAATGGAATGGCTAATTCCGGTTTTAACTCTTAGAGAAAACCCGTTAGTGGTAATGCGGCAGGTGAGTAAGTGACGTGACATACCAATTGCATCCATAACGGCGGCCGTCTCCGTAAGCAAAAACCCGCAAAAGTCGAATCACTCGTAGTAGAGAGAATATTAGTATCAATAATACTGGTATACACCTCAATTTCCTGCTCTTTGTTCCTCAGAATTTGTACAGAATTTGAATAGCAAGACGAAAACGATGTAGATGTGGCGGAAGGAGGAGACTTCAATGGATATATACTAATGAGCTGTTTGTGCATGGATCTGTACATACCCAAGCCTGGCCACAATGAATTAAATTAAAAAATGCCAATATATGCTTACTTGGAAGTCAATATTAGTAAGAGCACCACATATGCGCGTGTCTCAGTTGATACCACTGGAGATGGATAAGACCAGCCTTCAAATCGTTGCTCTTCAAGGAATCGAAGAGGCTGACAGCTGGACAACCATTTCGCAATAGCCCTGGTTGCAAAGGGGAGTCCCAGCTGCGGCTTTTCCAAAAATGTATTTCCTATAAGCCACTGTAATCTGCACAATACGCTGCATGACCTGAGCTGGACACCCTCCGTTGTAATCCCTGCTTTTCCAGGAAAGTCATGTCCAGATAAGCTGAGTAGTTTGACACAACTGTTACAACGTATAAAATAACAAGTTGTTCATTTTAAATGGAGTTGTGAGCAGCCGTGCCTTTACTGAGATTACTCATGCTAGAATCGTTAAAAATATATAATGGCTATACGTCGTCAATCATTGGGTAGCTCGTATAGCAAGCTGCATGTGTCCCCAGGCGAATTTCTCCTTTCTTTTCTTTGCTATTCTTCGTCTCCCAAGGATGTCCCACAAAATTTCAGGTCAAGAGATGCAGGCGTTATGTCTTTGCTCATGCTCAATCCGTACTCCGTACATACCTGTAAGACCTCCCCGGCAGGCCGACGTATCTCAATACCACGGAATAAATATTCGTATATCCACCGCTGCACTATCCCAGCGCAGGTTAAATGAGAACAGGCCGCAGAATCTTCTCATCCAGGTTAGACTTGCCGCGCTGGGGTAGCTTCCTTGGGTTGCGTTGCTTGTTGGGAACAAGGGTAAAAAGAAAGACGAGGCTGAGACATCTCGCTCTCAGCTGCGGCGACTCCGGCGTGGCAATTATTTAGAGGCAGCAACAGCAGGTGTGGATGGCAAGGAATTTTTCGAGGTCTGCTCCGCTTCTTTTTCTGACGCACACTAAGTCCATAAACGCGGGAGGTCAAAAGAGATGAGCAGGATGTTGTGGAATGGCTATATCTAATACCTCGGAAGGGGGAATTTGTACTTATTCATTCGATACTGTTTAATGCTAAGGATAGAATACATGGAGAGTTGTAAAAAGGCTGAATTGTATTAGTATCTGGACAACAATCAAGCCCACATCTCTCTTTTCAGATCTTGATTTTATTCTTCGCATATCTCCTTACTTCCCGACACTGGAACCCTTGCTACAAAGATACCGAGTCATATCTTAGGTTCTTAAGATCTCAGTTTCAACCATTTCTAGGTTAACGATGGCGCCAGTGCTCCATTATTACTGACAAAGAGGGCTGAACTGCAGACCCCCATCTTTCTTTTCTTTTTTCCGGTGAACTTCATGCAAGTGACGGGGTTGATTCCCAGCCTGGGCATTAGGTTTAGCAGAATGAGAAGCAACCAACATGCAGTAGCATCGTACGGATGCCTTGTCACCGAACTCATTTATACTTGCGTATTATTGGGCAAGGAAATAAACGGATATGGTCACCAGACCCAGATTAGGCTGCATTATGTCCCCTCCGGCGGAGACTTCGTTTGGGGTGTCGCCGATATTACCTTTGGGATAAATTTTGATCCTTTATTTTTCATCTTCGTAAAAAGATAAGTATGATAACTGACAATCTCCAGCAATAACATAACTTGTTCGTAGTATCCTAATATGAGATCTCATCGCACTAGACGTTTCGTTTCCACGGGAGAGCCCACAGCGGTAACGTTGATCTCATGGAGTAGTGGTAGCAATAGCAAAAGACGAAGCCAGGTCAAAGAACCAAGCCAATCATAGACCACGAGTACCATTCAAGAACTGAGCAAGGATACCATGTCCTGCATTAAAGCAGTACTCCAATAACAAAGAATTGGCCCCCACGCATGTCTCAGCCGTGCGCCGCTTCTGGATATATGATATATCCCACAAAGTGTGCCACGGCTTTTGCCAAAAAGAAAAGAGGGAAAACAATATCAGCCGCAGCTCAATACGAGTGAGAGGCTTGAAATTGCTGCCACACTGCATTGCCAAGCGAATCTTTTCGCGATGGTTGGCAGTGTTTCGGCGAATTGATAAGCAAATCTCGGGCAAAATGTATGACCTGAGCCAGCTCAACATGCATCTGCGCATCCGGTGGACGCCTTAAACGCTAGTCAGCTACTATGGCGAGAAAAAAAGGCGTCCAGGGAGCAGGGAGATTATTGAGCCTCCTCACGGCCTGGTGGTCATTCTGCGACGCTGGTCAAGCTCCTGGTATGAGGTGCACTTAGGAGCGCGGGGAGACGCGATACCTCTATTCAGTCTATCCTCTTTTGCCCTAAGGGATGGCTACATCTTTTCATGGCACCATCTATCATAGCTGGATTAAACTAAAGATGGTGTCTAAACACAGAGCCTCTATATGTAGTTTGAGCTGTACATTATCTCGAGGAATAATGTCCATCGACATCTACCAATGCCTCTCAGCATCTACCACTGAGAAAAAACCTGTAAAACGTTCATCAATCGTACATGTCAATCACAGATCTTGACTTTCGCTGGCTTCTCGAATAATACCCTTCATTTGGCTCCGTCCATGGCTTGTCATTCGGAAACACACCTCATCTGAGCCTATTGACCCAGGGTAGCAGCGGCAAATAGTACTCGGTAAAGTCCCTTTCCGCGTCATCAAGGAATTGACACTCATCGCTAATGAGCCCAAGTTTCGACCATGCAAGATGCCTCTCATTAATGTAGTTCCATTCTTCGAACTCGGTAGGCCCGACATATTTACCCTGCCCATCGTAATAAAGGCACATCCAGTAGAAAACCCAGGAAACTGATGCAAGGTCATGCATAAAGGAGTGCTCAACGCCGTGAAGGGCCCCGATGGCCATGAACGCTCGCGTCTCAGTCTTCCTCTTCGCTCTCGAGGTACCAGTCCGCGTCTCTTCAATAGCGAGGTCGAGATCAATGAGAAAGCCACGCTGTAAGGGGGCTTCCTCCTCCTCATTAATCATGAGATTATCGATGGAAACATCTCGATGCAGCAGACCGACCTTGAGACGTAGAGACTCGTGACCAATGATGCAAGCTTTTAGACCAACAAGCAATGCACGCGGTGAACTGGCCTCGTAAATCCGCTTCCCGTAGCTTTGGAATATTAGTCTCCGATAGATGCGATTCCCCATTTCCTCGTTGCAAGACGTCAGCCTCGCCACCTATAACGATGACGATATGAAAATGAGACCAGAAAGTAGAAACAAGAATAGCTTTGTGAACTTGGTCGGGTAAGTCCATCTCGTCTCTGAAGTCGTAGGGTTAATGCTTGAGACGGTAAAGCGAGTCCTACTCCCGAGTATTGAAAGCAAATATTGAATCCAGCAATACCACATCCAGCTTCATCATCATCGTAGGTAATCATCACTCACAACACAAGCACACAAAACATTCATAAAAGAGCATTGTATCTCAATAATTCCCTTAATAATCGTACAAAATACACGATATGTATACACGTATATCATCCCAAATACCACCCTTCCCGCGCCAATATATATATAATATGCCAAGTTGTATAACATCCCTCATCATCCCATCATCATTCCCCTTTTGAAACCCTCACACCATAAGCCCTTCATTTCATCAGAAACCATTACGCCCTCCTCCCCAACTTCCACCCATCAATCCGATCCTGAATCTGGTCCCACGTCATCGTATGGCTCGTCACCCCATACGCCTGCGCCTCCTGCACCACCACCGTCGGCGCACCACTGCCTCCCCCAGCATTCTTCACCGCGCCCCCCATCACCATGCTCGCCACCCTCTGCAAGTCTCGCACGCTCAGCGCCTCAATCCGTCGGCACATCTCCCGCACGGGAATCTTGCGCTTGTGCACCTGCACGGACCGTCCGAGATCCTCCAGCTCCACCATACGGCTCTCGAGATTCATCAGGAGTGATGACCGCAGCTGGTTCTTGGCTCGTGTCACTTCTCCCTCCTGCAGCTTCGAGATGCCCCGTTCGAGAGTCAGCGCTCGGAGTTCCTGGCACATAACATCCAGCATGGCAGAGGTGTGACCCGGCAAGCAAGACGCTGAGATGCCAAACAGACCAGAGTCTGTGTAAGAGTGGTTAAAGGCAACGCATGACTCAACCCAGCCGTGCTGGTTGAGCACGTTGGTGTACAAGCGAGAGTACATGCCCTTGCCCGGTCCACCAGCAGAGAAAGATCCTCCTCCACCGAGAAGAGTCTGTAATGTTGCCAGCGCGTAAATGTCGTCTGAAGCAACGGGTAGTCCCTCAAACGCAAGGTGAATGTGTGTAAAGTTGGTGCCAGTAAGAGACGGCGGTTGAGGAGGAAGAGAAAGGAAGCCGCCAGTATATCGAGAAGGCTGAGTGATGTCGAGTTCAGAAGGAGATGAGAGGACAGTGGCGTTGCGGGGGGTAGATGTGGAGATGTTCTTGAAGAGGGGGATTTTGGACATTAATCGTGAAGAGGAGGAGCTTGAAGAAGAAGATGATGATGATGCTGAAGAGGAAGCAGATGCGTCGCTGGCAAGAGAGCTCACGCTGGTCTCTGAGCCCGTCCGGGGAAGCGTCGTCTTCATATCCCCAAAGAACTCCTCAGCCAGCTTAACCGCCGTCCCATGTTCCACACCCGCAAAAGCCAGAACCATCCTCTCCGGCCGATAAAACAGATCCCTATACATCTTCACCGTGCTCCTATCGATGCTCCCCAATCGCTCCTCAGGACACAACAATGGGTTCCCCAGCGTATTGTCCTTGAACGCCGCCGTGTGCACCAGCTCCGGCAATATCAACTCAGGCTTGCTCCAAATCTCCGCAATCTCGTATCTTGCCGTCTCAATCTGCTCAGCAACCTCCTCATCAGTAATCTGCGGATCGCGAATCGTCTCCGCCAGCAGCGCCACCGTCTCCGGCACCGCGCTGTTGAACGTGGCCGCCTGGTACATCATGCTCTCCCGCGAAGATGCGCACTGGATGTTGCCCCCGAGCGTCTCGACCCGCGCGAGCATTTCGTCGGCAGAGTGTCTCGAGGTGGACTTGAACGCCAGTCGGTCCATGATGTGGGAAACGCCTCGCAGCGAATCGTTCTCGAACCGAGACCCTGCCTCGACGTAGATTCCCACGCCGGAAAAGGAACCGGGGAGGGCTTCGGAAGCGACTCGCAAACCATTCGGCAGTGTCGTAATCTCGTCCAATTCAGTAGGTTCCTGCACATTGAATCCCCAGAATTAGTCTCCAAGACGTAAAGACAAGAGACAAGCCTCGTATAACCAACCTTTGGGATCCCCTCCACCTTAACCGTCGCCATACTCCGCCTCGGCATCTGCGCCTTGATCGCACCAAACTTGCTCTGCGAACTCAGCAGCCTCGAGCCCTGGGCCCTCACCCGAGGCTGCACCCGAGAAGCAAACTGTCGCAACATTGTCAAAAAAGAGCCCTCTTCGTTTCTCTACCTAAACAGAAAGAGACGATAAAGATCCTTTGGAAAGAGAGAGAGAAGCGGATTCACGACTCGAGAGAAAACAAAAAGAGGCGAGCAGCTTGGCAGTTTCCGGCCATAATCGAAGGCGGCAACTGGAAAATTGTGGTGCCGTCACTTTTGATCTCGGCGATAGGTCGGATCATCCCGGTGCCGGAGCTCCGACCGGACGGGACTGGGCAAGGCGGAGCATCTTCCAGTTTACATGTATTTGGATCAGAAGAAGCCAACATTATATTGACATGTACGGATTACCATGTACTATTTAGAAATGGACGATGCTATATATGTACTCGATAGTATCGCCGAGCCAACAACAGCCCAAAAATAGAAGAATGCAGGGCGATTTCAAGCCCCCCAAATAACCTCATCTCGGAGCTGTTGCCGCAATGTTCTCCAGCACCAGAGTTGCCCAGCCAATCACCGTCAAAACGCTGCCACATTGACATCATATCCCACTCAAACTCCGGCCGTCTAATCACAAGCTGCGAAAAGACCGAGAAATCCCAGAGGAACCCTTTTCTTGTATAGGAATCGACATCACTTTTCTCCCCCCCCTGTCTTACACCAAGAGTGCAGCAATTCCCCAAATCTTTTAGCCTATACCCTTGAATTGGCGCCGTAAAACCCAGCCGCTTCATGCCGACAAAAATGGATGTCAGGCGGCAACTCCGTACCATACCGGACCGTGCGGAAATGAAGATGTTGTAATAGCCTGTCTCTCTTCCAGTTTTCATCACCCCCAGGAGCAAAAATGAACCATGCAAAAGTAAAATGAAGTGATTCGGGGAGAGAAATAGAGAAATCAGAATTGTAGCTTTCTAACCATATCCCGCGCTAGTGCCCATGCTAAAGATGCTTTCCACCCGTCCCAGTTGCGGCCAGAATGAGCCATGCTTGATCATGACGCCATACGCCCAAAAGTCTGTTTTGCGGTTCGTTTCATGGAGAATCACGCCACACTCCAAACACGCAGGAAATCGACAAAAGAAAATAATAATAAAAAAGACAGTGAGATCAAGCTGTGAAGAAAACGAGAAATCCGCCGCCGCAAATCACGTCGAACAAGTTTGATGCAACAGGCGTCTGCGCCCATGCCCAGTAGGCAGAGGAGGCGACGAACAAGGAGCAAATCATGGCAGATAAAAAATGATACATTATGATTAGCAGCACCCAAATGCCGGCACAGTCGACCACCAGACACACCACCAAAATTGGAATGCTCTCAAGTTGCTCAACTTGGTGCTACCTGCTGGCAGAGTCGTCGCTGGATTCATGTGTAGTCATGTCGGCGTCTGCCGCAGAGTCGAGGCTCGGCATATCGGCTGTGTCGCTCGGTGGTTGTCGACCTGCCCTACCGTCAAATACCCATGGCCCTGCATTATTCCTAGGAGTGATGAGTCCCTCTGCCCCGCTGCCAGGTGGCGAGGGAGTGCCGTTTTCTCGCAAATGAGCGGTGCGGCCAGCTCCTCTTATGGGCAACGGCTCGGAGGTTGCGTGCGGTGCCGTCGGGCTCTCGGCTGGGCTAGCTGTTGAAGTAAAATTGACAGTCACGTCCATAGTGTCTGTTTCCTGAACCGTTGCTTCGTGTGGTTCTTCAGGGGGAGAAGGCAGAGGCAATTCGATTTCTGGGGCGGGCGCATCGATGGTGGTAGGGGCGACCGGCTCTTCGGGGCCGTCAAAATCATCGAGGTTTTGCCACTCCTCGGGGTCCTCGACGTCGGCTTCCAGGTCGGCTCCCGCACGGCAGTTGGGACAGATGAAGATGGGATATTGTGGAGAGGTGAGTAAAGCGCGGACGCACTTGAAGTGCCATGTGTGAGAACAAGGGGCAACGAAGAGTGATTGGCAAGGCTGTTGGAGAGGTTAGCTTGAGAGTCATAATCGAGTGTCAGAAGAGATGCTTACGCCAATAGAGTTGAGGCAAATGGAGCAGTCCTGAGAATTTGTGCTGGACGCGGAGCCTGCTGCTCCCGTAGTTGCCATGTTACGAAGCCTCTTGTGAGCGGCCATGCTAAGTAAAAAAGGTTAGCCGTAGTTCGAAACCGATGAGAATAGCATGGAAATTAAAGAAAAGAAGGGGGCCTTTTTTCGTTTTCACTCCCGTGTTTAAATCATTTATGATATAAGGATTCACTCACTTGAACGTGTTGGGCTTGTTCTGCCACCCGCGGTTCAGCTCCAGTCTCATCTTGACACAGCGGAAAATCATTTCCTCGCCTCCCTTAAAGTCGATGCCAAGCTGCACAATGTCGCCATCGTTAACGGCAAACGCCTTGCTCTCCTGCGACGGCGGGCTCAATCGAATGTGGTTGAGGAACGTGCCGGACGAGCTCTTGACGTCCTTGATGTACCACTTGCCGTTCTCGTACCAAAACTCGCAGTGACGACGGCTCACGACCTTGCTCTTAAAGCCCACGGGAGCCGCCGCGCCCTGCCCGTTGGACAGGGCATGGCTGTCGCGCTCAGAGTAGCGGCCAACGCGGATGATTTCAGTCCCGTTGGACAGCGTCCTGGAGACGGGCGGGAAGGACAGCGACGGCCGCGTGGATCGGGGGTCGTAGTATGCAGAGAATCGGATGGAGGGCTGGTTGTCGGACGAGCTCGACCCTTCGTTGGATCGGGCCATGGCTGGATGTTCTTCGATGGTTGAGGGCGACTCGGGGGCAGAAGACGAGGACGAGGCACTCGCTTGGGCAAACGGGGTATTTGAGGCCTGGCTCGTGGCCGAAGCCCTTGAGTTGGGCGTCCTGGAGTCGGGAGAGGTAGCCACCAGCGTCAGTCTGTTGGGGCTTGTGGCGGCGTTGGAAGTAGTTGTGGTCGTGGTCGTGGTTGAGGTGACGGGAGAGTAGCTGACGGACCGCGTGAGGCCGTTGCCCGACTGGCTGGTTGAGGGCGAGCTGCCGCCGCTGTTGTTGTTGCTGTTACTGTTGCTATTGGTGCCGTTTGCGTGATGGCTGTTGTCACGCGACAGAAGATGGTTGTGCGTGTAGTTGCGCAGGATGCTCAGGCCACGCAGGCGGCTGGTTCTGGAAGGCGAGGGCGAAACCGTCGAAGTCAGCCCAGGCGGCGTCGGTGATACTGGCTGCGAAAACATTTCCAAGTCCAATGTTCCGCCGCAGGTATTGTATGGGGTTTTAGGTTCAGGGCAATAATCTGCTCTCGGGGGTACCCTTCAGTGGAGGTGGGCGCTGTAATTGAGGGATTGAGACACACTGGCCCGGTGTAAGCAGGGGGGAGAGAGGGGGGGCCGTTGGAGCTCTAAACGGGCAATGGGGCCAAGCACCAAGAAAAAGAATTTGGAGGCGTGTAAGCCAGAGCCCGAGCAGAAAAAACGGAATTGCCTCCTCCTTTATTTCCTCTCCGCAGAGGGGAAATCAGTTGTCCAGGCAGGGTGGTCAAGGTGGTATTATAATGGCACGAGTCGCAAGGTGCCAAGGCGACTGCAGGTAGATTACCGGTATTATAGTGGAGTGGGAAAGCGTATGTAGAAGTGCAGCTCCGGAGAGACCCTGGCAAACGGCGACTTGTGCGATTTTAATCCTGTTCGATTCCAAGGGCCCGTGCTCGTGCTCTTTTGGAGAAGAGAACAAAGAACTGAAGTTGAAAAGCTGAGGTGGGTTGAAAACGGCTTATATCGCTGCTCTGCTCCTCTGCGGGATATTTTAATGCCTGATGTCTTTGCCTTGGCAGCGAATCGTTTGCATCACGCAACGGATTGGGTGATAGCCAAAAGTTGGAGAGTGCGCGTGAGCGTGGGAATAAGTGTGGCAGCGGTTCTTTTGCTTTGCACCTCCAACGGATGAATTGGATTGGCAGGCTGATGCGGGGGAAAGAGGAGAGAAGACACCGGTTGGTCGAGAGCTGCAGAAGCAGAAAAGAGAAAAAAAGAGAAGAAATAAAAAAAAAGGGAAGAGGAAGGACAAGTTCGTCAACCCAACAGGCGAAGATGGTGAGGATATACTCAACTCTCAGTCTGAGTGAGTCTGAGCGCCCGGGGGGTTGGCGGTATATGGATATTTACAGCTGCAAAGGTCGCAGAGCGGCGCAAGTACCAGATACCGGCCAAATACCAGACGCTGCGCACAAGACGTCGCAAACGTCAGTGTCGGTGCAGCCCGAGTCGTGGGCACCGGCGGGTACAGCGTACAGCCGGCAAGTTCCACCGCGGCACGAGCGCAGGGCTAAGGAAAAAAGGCCTGAGGTTGTGTGGTTTGAACCTGTGCCTGTTTTCCCTCTTTTTTTTTTCGCCTCCTCCGGCTGTCGAGAGGATTGATGCGGCTAGGGGGTGTGCGTAATGGCAATGTACAGGTAAGGTAATGGTGCGAGTAACGAGTAACGCCTCTGGCTGGCAATGTCTGAGATACCTGGCTGTGTGTGTGTGTTTATGGCCTGGTGCTGGTTTTGCCTGGTTCCGGCTTGGGGACCCGACTAGCATGTTTAGCGTGCACTCGCTACTGGCAGTAGTATGGACTCAATCTACTGCTAGCACTATTGGATCAAATTGAATGATTCTGTCGCTGCCGTAGACGTCAATATTGAGAGCAGATGGTACATAGACAGCATAGAGTAGCTACTAGGTAGTAGCCCGTAGTGTAGTGGACAGTAGCGCTGCCATTAGCGGGTTGGGCTGCAGGGGTGCTGTGATCAGCAGCCTGGCCAGGAAGAGGAATTGAACAGCCGTCAGCGGCTCGCTCCAGCCGTGACGTGTGCGTGATGTCGAGTTGGATCGAATGCAGGTACTCGACTTGATTTGATCGGTTTGCGCGCTGCCGGTTGCTCAGATGGGAAAATGGATACTTGACAATGAGGGGGGGAGAATTGAAGGCTGAACGGAGGACGTCACTAGACAAAGCATAAAAGACACATGGCATGAGATGGTATGAGATGGTACATACAAATGGGCCTCCAAAAGGCAAGGTACCCGGCATGCCAGTGGTCAAGCCATGCCAGCTGAATGTATTTGACCGATTCAGGTGTTTGCTTCTGGCCCAGCCCTGCAACAAACTTGCCGCCACCAGTCATCAGCTCCAGCACCAGCGCCGTGCCGCTGAATGGTTGAATGGGACAGCGTCGCTACGGCCAATACCCGCCAGCTACATGCACCCGCGCGGCCGCCTGCACCCTCGCCCCAGGTACCGCGGCGGTCCATCCAGTCCAGGCCTCGACCATTCTCGATCCCAGCCCAGCACAATCGCAGCACCCGGCCCGAGTATTGGGTCCAGCCCAGCCCGTCGACAAAGATACATTGATCCATAGAAAAAGAGGCCAATCAATGCGAAATCGATTCATCCACCGCCCATCTCCTTTTTGCCTCCGTGGCGTTTTCCCCCGGTGCGAATCTTGTCGTCCATGTCTTGAAACAAGAGGCATCAAATGGCCATGTTTCGTTTCATTGCTGCACATCCTCGTAAATACATGTGCCAAACTAAAACTAAACCACCATTTTGACAGCCTGAAATTGTCATGCGATTTGCTAGCTTCGCCGTGATTACCCGTCCCCCCCTACAGCACAACCAACACAACACCAGACCTCACCAATCACTTATCAGCTAATAGTCCTATCATTCATCAATCTCATTTGCCTGCCTTGCAGCTCAACCCAGCTACTACTGTACTGTATGTCTGCATGTACCTACTCGTATGGACTAGCTGTGACGCCGTAGTGACGATGAAAAAGACAGCCTTGGCCCATCACCAGACTCGTACGCGTGCTGGCCTACAGATGCGCATGTCTTATCCTCTTATCCTATCTAGCTGTTATATCACTCACCCATTGCCTGCCTGCCTCTCCTTGTAGTCATCTCGAGAGCATCTGAGCACCTTTTCTTGGCAACCCAAGAGGCCAGCGATATAACTAGCGGATGCAGGCTATCGCAGTCGTTGTGTGACCTGCATCACGAGCTCACATGCAATGCACATGTACAAAGCGTTTATACCTCATCAACATCCAATGCCGGGTGCTGAAAAAAATGCATGCATGCGTCCTACCTATGTCCACGATATACGGAGTAGTCCCTCCTACTCGTATACGACAGAAATAATAACAATAGAAACAATAGGCAGCATGCAACACACTCACACACACACACAAGGCCGCTCTCGTCAGCTCGCCCATCACGTTGTCTCTCCTCGTGGCTGGCTCACCCCAGCTTTTGCAACAACGGCTTCTTCATCTTGATACTCATCTAGTGTTTCTTTCTTTTTTCAAATACCGTCAGGCTACACACACACCCCTCCTGCTCCTTTTTTATGTCTCTCGTGTGTCTCTCATCCTTCTTGTGCGTCTCTCTCTCTCACTCTCTATCAACCCCACGCATGCGGCCACTCGAGTGGTACAAGGCTTTCGGCGAGACATTTGCTTTCTTGTCTCTTACGCTTGGCTCCTTGGACCCCGAAATCCTCATATTGCATTCCAGATGGGCCACCATCAATCCCACTCCGTCATCTGTGAAACCTGTTAGTGCCGCCGACTGCAGCGGGTAGGTAGCCCAGGCTAACTGGCACGCATCCATCCTCCGGGAGATCGTAGCCACGTTTTTTTATCTGACTTCTTCCTTTATCTCCCTTTTTTCAAATGTTCCTAGAGACGAACGCCCAACTCAATCTATGCTAGTATACGGAGTAGCTACGGCCCTAATAATGTCTCTGACCAGAAAGAAACGGGACAAGAGAAGTTTCTATATTTGGACACGCATCCAGGTTTGTTGAGTCCCAGCCGCAAACATGCCAGCCGTGTCTTGTCTTTTTGCGTGAAAAGCTATGGCTATCCGAGACAAAAGCTGCCACAAATAAAACTGCCGTATTGGATATTGATGGCTTGTGCGTTGTTCAGATGCAGATGCAGCGGAGCTATTGACTGATCCCAGGGTCTCTCTTCCATCCCTTGCTTGCTCTTTTTTTGCTTTCCATCTCTTTTCAGCTGCACCCGTACTGTACCTGGTCAGTCAGGACTCTCTCCCGTCTTAACCCTGCTGATATGTATGCAAAGTACAGAATTCCGCGTTCCCTTTGTCTGCTGACTGCATGCGTTGCCCGTACGGGACAGTACAGTACAGTATGCTCATGCACCCATCCATTGTACGAGTACAGAAGAACAACATCCACAATCTCACTGCCAACTGTATTGATCCCGTTCTCACGCGGGTTGGCGATTCATGCAACCAGTCAACAATGAAGCTAGCGAATGCACTCCGTGTCTGCTTGAAGCTTGAAATCCACCCCCGCCCGCAAACACGGATGCACTTTTGACTGACCTGGACTGAACTGGAGCTGTGCCGTGCTGCATGTAACAAGGATCAAGGCCTACAGGAAGACCTGTCGTCTGCATCGACACTCGCAACGTCCATCTCTCTGTCCAATCCTACTTCTGCTATTAATTTGATTGTTTACCCGAACTGCACTGCATACTCGAACAACGCAACTGTACTGTAGCAGCCTCGGCTAATTCTATCAAAAGACAACATCAAAGCCAATCACAGAAAAACAAACAAACCAAGCCAAACCCTGTCCCGACTTTTTCCAACCCCCAAAATGATGCATCAAAAATCCTCTCCCCTGTCCTTTCTCGACTCGTAACACATGCAACGTCTCCATTCACACAAACAAACCAAAATCAAATCTCTCCACTCATATGGTAGACTCTGTTCACTAGTAATTCATACCATCATCACCCCTCACTCTTTTTCAACGACATACACGAATATTCTCCTCTTTCTTTCTCCTCTCTCCGCTCCCCCAGACCCGCACGCAGCCCAACTCAAAAAAGCTACAAGACACTAAAATTGCTTGGTTGAGGCATCCAACCAACCACATCGCCACCACATCAATCCACCCAGCCCGTCCATCTCGGTCAATCACATGGCTGGTCTGCGTGCAAATGGATGCGACGCTACGACTAATTTTCCCAGTTCAAGTGTGGGGTTTCCCATGTAAGTTCCCATGTAATACGTGCATATTTGCATTTTGCATCGAACATCGAACATCGACATCTCCTCCAGACTGGGCAGAACAAAAAGGTACACGTACATGCAGACACGGCTCATACCATCCGTTCCAACATCATATTTCATCCCGTCATAGTATTGAAACACTCGTACGTCTTCCAAACAGCCCACAAAATCCTCAGCAATGTCAACAACAAACAAACAAACAAAAACCACCAGACATAGCATCTCATCCCTAGCAGCTGAAAGCTCCCCCCAAATCATCCAAAATATCCAAACAGTGATCTCAAAATATCGCCTCCTTCACGCCCCCTAGAAAACACGTGGCCCATCCCCCCCTCACATTCTCTCCGCTCTCCCAGATATCTGTTTCTCCTCATTCTTTTCTCCTATCAAAAAACACCCCAGCCCAAGCATCAACAGCCTAGCACCAACAATAGCGTCCCCCCAAAACCCGCCCGTAGCTCCGCATCACCAGACCGGGGTGTGATTCTTTCGCATCATCCGATACTCGTACATCGCTCCATGGCCCTGTTTTTTCTTTCCTCGTTTACCCTTTTCGTTCCGCATCGCAGATTCTTTGTCTAAATCACCCCCGCACCATCCTCGCACGATAACTTGCCTGGTGCCATAAAACCTGCATGCTAAATGTTACTTTCGTACCTTAGTAGCCATCTTGTTGCTTTCGTGCGGGGAGGGAACTTTGACACGAGTCAGTCGCCCAGATTGCCATTGAGACCATGATGAGACATAGAAACATGAGGCATCGCACCAGGAAAACAACGTGACAAATTTGAGCAGATCGGGCGATTCATCCTTGCACACACATCATTACCATCTGCTGTTTTTCATTTATTTTTCCCTTTCTCCATGCTCAACTCAGATGCCGCTCCGATAGCAGATCAAACAAATGCCATCCATCATATCATGCCACAATCCAGCCAAAAAGTGCCGATTGTTGCGGTAAGGCTGTGAGTGGCTTGCTTCCCCCTCGGACGCCATCTCCATCTCTCGACGGGGTCAAGCACTACCATCCAGTGAATCTCCACTACTAGCTGCGGAGGATTAGCATGGATCCAGCAGGTCAACGTCGCAGCGCCAGCAGGAAAACAGCAAATTGAAGTAAGCAGCAAGCAACCGTAGCAGTGCCAATGAATGCATAAGGCTTCCGTAAGCAGCCAGGCCTCATCCTCACCGTTCCCCCAACCCTCGCACGGAGGAATACCGTAGCGTAGCGTTCTCGGCGCATCTCACTCTTTGTCCCGAGGCTACAGGCTTCGCCAATCTCTTCATCTCGCCCGACGTGCCTAAATCGAGTAGATGGAGCTGCTCCATCTGAGTAGGTGGTACTGCTAAGGTGATATATCCCGGTACGTGTATGTATGCGTGTACGTACAAGTTAGGTATGTAGGTACTTGGTTGAGTTGAGACATAGGATTTTAACCAAGTACAATTCATTAGATCCTTTTCATCCTTTTTCCTCATCAATTACACATTTTCAGATTTTCCAGAGCTTTGACCTTCATATCCCATAGAAGGATTGACTACTAATATTACAAACACTCCGTAGGATTCCGTAGGGTTTCCTCCCGTCTTCAGTTTGTCTCCCAACTCAAGTAATGATACTCTGAGGTTCTCAGTCTTTCACCTGAAGCAAGGGGCTCGCCACCCTTAATTTTTCTGCGCACCGTACTTCTCAAAGTGGATGGCCTAGACGGCAATGAAGCTGTTGGCGTCCTCAAGAGAGAATTCTTCCAGTTACCCATGGAGGCCTGGGTCTTCAATTATGGGTTGCCGATCTCACTGGAAGTCTAAGCACACAGGCATTACCTTTGTACGCTATCATGTTGAGCTTTCCGTTTAAGCTCTGCCGAGAGAAGATGATGAAGTTCTCCATGAACTCACACTCAGGTCAATCTAATTTAGGACGAGGCTTCAAGCCGGAAGGGAATCACGTAGCACACACCGTTGTACAGGCTTCTTCGTGACCACTGTGACGTGATGGTGTAATCAAGGATGGCGTGGACTCGCAAATCGAGGACGAGGCGCCTCCGGATTAATGTGAGCTAGAAAATTGCGAGTCCGGGGATGCTCCCAGTTTCGTGGGGGTTTTCTTCTTGAAACGAAGGATGAAGTCGGTAGTAACATCCGGCTCCTTGAGGGAATATGTGTACACGTAGGCATTTAGTATATTCTTCAAGGCTGATGTTATGATATACTAATAAATAACAAATGAGTCCTCAAGTCCTCAACCATGAGCAATGAATGAGATGACATGTATATTCTCTATTGATATAAGAACAAAACGTGTAAAGGGTCTTTATATACCGTCTTACACTCGCAGAACTTTAGGAGAGAACCCCTTGTTTAGTAACAAAGCTCAGAAACTTGGCACAGGCCCTATTAATACAAGTCAGGATTACTTTAACTAGAACTTTTTCTCTCAATTCACAGGAGAAAGGACACTCGTAGGTATACTTAGAGACACATTCACTTTAGAAGGAATTGTTACTAGAATACACTATGGTACGCACTATATGCTAGGAAGAGATGGACTCTCTGCAGTTGAGAATCCGACAGTTGAGCAGATTGGCCATCACAAAGCAAGCAAGTGAAATATATATCTTCATTACTCCAAGTCATAATAATCACCCACCCCCAAAAAAACAAATCCACATAGTCTAAACATGCCATCTACCCACAACCCATCATTACTTCTTAAACACCGCGCCACCAATCCTCTCAATCTCCTTCCCCTCAGTCGTATCTCTCCCCGCCGCCTCCAACAACCTCTCATACGCCGCCGCAGCCTTCAACTTAACAGCCTCCTCCGCAGCCTTAACCCGCATCCCGCACTTCTCATACATGGTAATCGTCTCCCCAGGCTCTAAACCAGTACACTTGGGTATAAACACCGCCGCCAAGCGCGGATTACCCGCCTGCAACGTAAGGTTGAAAAAAGGCTACCAAAAAAGACATTTCCTCGTTAGCTAGGATCTTTATTTTCCTTCATATTATTCCCACACCTGGCGGCAGCAAAAGTCTTACACTCCCGCCATGTGGTTCGGATCGGTAGGATATGACAAGTGAGAAACTCAAAAAAAACACTTACCGTCCATCCGATCGGGCTCTTCTTAGCCTTTGCGATATCCTCAATCTCACCCCATTCGCGCTTTGCGACAAGTGCCCGAAGCCTATCGGACGGGAACGGGGCAAAACGCCCGCCGCCAGTCAGCCGCCATGTTCCTTTGGTGTATCACGTATAGTATAAAATCAGCAACCCGGATATCGCGAACTTACCTAATCCACCATACAACCTTCTCTGGCACCTTGAAGTCGCTCTGAATCTTCTTCGCCTTTCCGTGATAGCCGAGCCGGATGAGCTTGAATATCGTCTCGTTGACGCTCAGTCCGGAGAATGAGTCCGTCAGGTCGCGGTCTAGCGCCTCTTGTGCACGAAGGAGCTGCGTTGTTTCTTTGAGCACATAGACTTCTGCCGCGTTATCTTTTGATTCGGAGAGGAGCTTAGCTGCAAGAGCTAGCTTATCGGATGCAGTGCGGGCATCAGGCTGTCGGAGCGACTCGCGGATGAAAACATTGGCACCGTCGATTCGTCTATCATCCTGGTAGTACATGTCCTTGAGAAGAGTGTTATCACCTTCCGCCAAGGCCGCTGACTCTACCAGTGCTGTTGCCGTTGGCCGAACATTAATCACCCGGAAGAATGATGCCAAAGGTAGCTTCTTCTTGAGCTTTGTGAGAACAAAAAGGATGAGATCGGTATCACCACTTTCGATGGCCTTGTCCAGAGCCAGTTCATCTTCTTCCATATCCAGTAGAAGAGGCACCTGTCTTCCTCCACGTGGTTCATGATTCAACAGCTCTGTAGCCAAGCGGCCTCGTCCTTCGTGGTATGCAGCTCTTGCAATCTCTTCAAACGAGATACCGGGCTTACCAGAGAGCCTCTCTACGACCAATCGGCAGATGGTATCGTCGTCTTGAGCACCCACGCGGACCTTTGTAGATGCCCAGCTGACATAGATGCGATCAGTCGGTAGCTTCAAGTACCCAGCAATCTTGAGTGCCAGCAAATACTCGTGCCGCTGGATCAGTCGTTGAATAAGCCGCTCGGGGGTCAGCCTGTGATACTGCTGAAACGACAAAGGTATGCCAATCTCAAAGCTTCGTACAGCATTGAGAACCCGTAGCGTCTCACACATGTCGACAAACTCGTCGCTGTTGTAGATGTCGAGCACCGACTTGCCAAAAGACGCAGCCTTGAGCAGTCGCTTCTGCCACTGAGGGTCAAACTCTCGACCGGCGGCATTAACGCACGTGTCGACAGCTTCCGTCAGGTTGGGCCGAATAAGTTGGATGTAGTCGTCTGCTTTGGGGGATTGCAGCTCAAGCTGTCTCACAGCATCGAGCAAAATAGATGCGGGGGATGATTCTGAGGCAGCACCAAATGCCTGAAGCGTGTCATCAGGCACCCTCTCGAGGAACTCGCAAAAATCATTCGTTATTAGTCTGGCGCCGTCGTGTTCTATTCGTTTGTTAGCTTAGAGCATCTGATATCGTGCATCCGCACCCTACCAGACATGACGTGCACTCGGGTGCTATCGTAGATGTAAGAGGAAGACTCATCCCCCGGTCCAATAACATGAACCTCATCTTCCCAAGCAATAATAGCATCGCTGCCACACCACTCCACATACTTGGGAGGTGTGTTTGAATTCGAGTTGTGCTCAAACAGCCTCTCCTGGAAATCGCTCGAAATGACATGTGCCTTGCCATTCTTGCCATACAAGTTGACAAAGCGACCATCCGGCGAGACACTGATGTGTGAAAACGGCCCAACATCCAGAAACCGGTCTTCGCAGTCCGTAGCATCAACCACGTAAACAGTCGACCCAATACTAAGCAAAACTTCCACGGAGCGAGATAGCGTGTGGTTCGGGGCGACGATAGCCCATGAATGAATCTCTCCCGCCGGCACAGGAGCAAGCAGCTTTGGTCGAGGCTCCAAATATGACGAAACCGTCACCAGTGTATTGTTCCCCAGCAGGGCCACCATACCGTTATCGTAGAACCTAGATGTCACCGTTTCAGCGCTCCCCTCGCCTCACTCGACCTCACAAGTTGTAGCATTTACCGGCACGACTCAACTCCATAGTTATCCGCCCCGTTCCCCAGCGAGAAGTGGCTAAAGTCCCCCTGCATATCATAGCATCTCACATTGCCATCCGCCGCCACAACCAGCAACGACTCATCCTCGGACCATCCCAGGCCCTTGATGGCGCCGCTGTCCCAGGATATCGTCCGCAGCTTCTTGCCCGCCAGGCTGTAAATGTCAATCCCCGGCTTCGCCGTCTGTCCCGACTTGTGAGCCTGCAGCTTCGAGTCGTCCCGCCACAGCGCCAGAGCACCGGCATAAGGCGCGCCCGTCACGACGAAGGCATCGAGATCCAGATCCTGGCCAAAGACGGCGGTATACTGCTCCGTCTTGCGGAACCACTTGTCGCCCACGCGCTCCCAGTCGGCTCTTGCGTGAAGCGTGTCCATGCTGGCTGCTGTCTATCTCATCTCACTCTCATGACGACTGACGGAATGACAATATTACAGTGATCTCATGTAGCGGTATGAGATGGATCAAGTTAGTGAGTGACAAGCTGTGGATGTGAGGTTCGACGACCCAGAGCTAGCCATAGCTTCGGCCAATGGGAGGCGAGGCTATTCGTCGGCTAAACAAGGGGAGGCAGCCTGGGGACTTTGCTTGCATCATCCCTCCAGCGCAAAAGTACAGCGACAGATACAAACCCCACCAAGTTCATGTCCAGTGACCGTCTCATCATCGAATAATAATCTTCTCATTCAATATAGAGTTTGCGTGAAATCTCTCATAGACACCGCTTTCGAATAGACAGTTTCTCTTACAGCCGTTCTTCACAACTTCTTTACTTACAAAATGCCAAACTGGAGAGACGAATATCTCTCTTCCCTGAGGGAATCAGAGCTCAACAGCCCCGTCAATATGGAGCTCGTCCAAGCCTGTTCGCCCAACCTACTCACTCACCTCATCTAGAGATGCACAACTAACCATCGCCTCAGGCTCACAAATGGCAGACCGCATCTCATCCCTAGAAGCAGAGAAACTCGCCCTAGAATCTCACATCGCCGGTCTAGGGAACAACCGGTCAAAGTCGCCATCCCTCCAACCAAGCGAGGCAGCAGCCAACGACCCCGGGGTGGCTCAGCTTCGTCTCGACTTGGCCGAGGCTTTGCGTTCCAGAGGCGTAGCAGAGACGCGCCTGCGGACCGCGGAAGAGGAACTAGAAAAGCTACGCTCAAAAACGAAGCAAGACTCGAAATCCATCAGAGATCTCACTGGAGAGCGGACAACCCTTGCCACCAAGGTAAACGACCGCGAGTACGAGCTCAGAGAGAAACGGAAGCTAGTCGAGGTATATTCAAGCTGATCTATTTATACAGCAACCCCCACCTTTCTAAAGAAGTACTCACTAATGCAACGAACAGAATGTCCAAGACGAGATGATTGCGCTGAACCTACAACTCTCCATGGCGGAAAAGGAGAGGGACCGGCTGAAGAAGGAAAACAGCGAGCTCATCGACAGGTGGATGAAGAGAATGGGTCAAGAGGCCGACGCCATGAACCTGGCAAACGAGCCCACGCTGGGAAAGGGGCGGTAGAGAGGAAATGCACCGTTTCCTCCTCCTCATGGCAGTAGAGAGGAAAATGCACCGTTACTCCTCCTCATGGCGGTAAGGATGGCCTATTTCATTCATATTCATTTGTACTGTTAAAGTCTGTTTTTCATCCCATCATCTACCAACGCGTTTGTCTCGCTGTCGATGGCTACGATTCGTTGAAACAAAAAGATTATCCTCCAAAAGCCGTTAACCCAAACGCTCTCAATCCAGAGAAGAAGAGAGAGAGAAAACAAAAAATACCCATATACCCGATTTGTACTCGATGGTTTATATTCTACAATACTCAACATAACATCTTATCTTTATGCAGTGCTGATGAAGCTCTAATTAGTCTATTTCCGCGTGGAGATATAGTACTGCCCGCCGGCGTTGGTCCAGCTGACATAGCCTTCGGGATACGTGCACTCCTCGACTTCAAGGATGGTGCTTCCCACGTCGTTGATGTTGTGGCTGCTCTTGGAGTCGGCCACAAAGGATTTCAGCGAGATGATTTTGCATCCCGACTTGAGATCGAGGAACATGCGGATCAAGTCCTCGTTGAGCTGCGAAGTGAAGGCCTTGTTGTTGACGAGCACGACATCGGCCCGCTTCAGAGCATCATGGATCGAGGCGTTCTTACGGAAGTCACCCCGTTCGATGTGCACCTCGCCAGTCTTCAAGCCCCAAAGCTGGCATCGCGCATGAAACTCTTTCTCTTGAGCCTCTGCGAGGTTGCTCGCATTCTCCATCATCTCACAGCCCCAGCTCTCGCATCCGACTTCGAGCGCTGCTTGTAAAACGACATTGCCCACGCCGGAACCCAAATCGACAAAGACTTGGTCGGATGTCATCTTGCACTGCTCAACGAGGAGCTTGGTGATGAAGGGGTGGAGAAGTTCGCCATAGACAAAGTCTGTTCCATTCTCGTACTTGGAAAGAAGTTCCACCTTGGGAGCCACTGTACGGTCATAGATTTGGTCGAGGATAAAGGCTGCGAGGTGCGGGGGCAATTCGTGCAGGTTTTCGAGATTCTTGGCAACGACGCCATCCTCAACCAAGGCAAGGAGCGTCTCGTTGTACTCGCGTAGGGCGGCCTTGAAGCCCGCCAGGTCCTGGATATTGCGATTCGAGGCTTTTTCAAGTCGTCGAATGAATCCGTTGGTCTGATTGGTAAAGGGCTCGGCTTCGACGTCGGTGAGATAGGTTTCGGCAACCAGGCGTACTATGCGTATACTCGCTTCCACGGCATCGATCTTGTCCTTGCCCCAAACGAGCTCAAACCTATTTTTCTTGTTAGAAAATGAAACCTGACGATTAATCTGAAAGACGAAGCGTCCGGGAGAGGTGGGGCGAGGGGCCGCGCGGAATAAACCAAAGGGGAGATGTGATGCGAATTGACTGACTTTTCTCGGCGCTGCAGAGTGGGATACTGTAGCTCAATGGCCACATCTTCCTTGGACGCTCCCATGATGGGAACGCACTTGTGCTCGAGCGAGGCAACGTCGACGGCATGGATGAACTGCAGCCTTTCATCCTTCCGCTCAAACGCCCTGGCGTTCTTCAACTTGCGATTCGAATCGACCGACTTGCTCTCGCTAGTGGCCTTGCGCTGGCGCTTGTGCGAATCCAAGTCCATCCACCCATCGTCCTCGGCGTCGCTGTCCTTGTCGAACTCGATGCGGTCGCTGGCAGGTGAACGGCGTTGTGACGCGCTGACGGCCTTGCGTTTGCGCTGCAAGTCGAGGCGCCTCTCGTCGGCCGAAGAGGGGTACGGCGAGCTGCTCTTTGCTCTTGACGACGCTGACGACGCCGCAGAGGCCGAGGGAGCCTTGGGCGAGAGCCTGGGGACGGGCGATGATCGCGCAGACGACGAGAGCGCGGGTCGGGCTTGCGGCTTGGGCTTGGGCTTCGGAGGCGCGGGACGCTCTATGGTGACCTTTTCGATGCGGATCTTGGGCGGGTCGACCTTGAACTTGTTGCCCTTTCCACTGAGGAGAGGCATGATGGCGGCATCAAACAGGCGGGAAGTCGAAATCTCGAGTTTGCGCAAAAAGCAGAAAGACGGCGAAATCCGGGTTTGGTGGAGAGATCAGATCAGGCGGTGCTCGGCTCAGGGGTGTTTTGCGCTTTTTCAGCCGAGGGGTCCCTCTCTTCTGCCTAGCCGGTTGTCGTGGGAAAAGACTGCCTTGGGGGGGGAGGCCGATGGCGGGCACGCGACGATGCTGAGAGAGTGACAGCCAAAGAAAGACACCGGACTTAAAATAACGGGACAGGGTCGCGACAGGGCGATGACGGCAGCGGGTGGCGGGGGAGGCGAAAAAGAGCCGTTTTGAATGAGGTTTCAAAATAGAACAAAAGGAGTGGCGGTGCTTCGATGAGAAGGCTGGAAAAGATGAACGGAGTAGACTCTGGTTTGGAACAAATGAAGAAATAAAAGTTGGATTACAAGAAAATGAAGTGAGAAAATATGTGACAATGTCAGAGAGGGTAAAAAGAAAATACAAGATTAGTAAGAATGAGAAACTAATGCTGCTTCGCCAGAAGTTTTTGTTCTACCCAGAGAGAAGATGATGGGAGATCGAAAGAGGGAAAAAAATCGTCGCGTCCAGCCACGAACAATTGAGAGAAGCCAGGCGGCAAGCGGATTGCAAGACAACCAAGCCAAGCCCAAGATAGGAAAAGAAGGAAGCTGCCAGCTTATGTCAACCTTGTTTCTGGCATTTTACCAGTACTCGTACATCCAGGTTCCAGGCCAGCCATTGATCTTACTGGCTGCTGCTTGTCGTTGGCGCTTTAGCGGGCGATTTTAGCGGGTGGACACGCTGCAGCCTGGGGGGAGGAATCAGGCAGGTTTCCAGGCATCTGGGTGGCCAGAATCAGTCCATTGAATGCCTGCCCTGTAACTGTACCTAGTAGAGAGTCTAGCAAGTCTACTAGGTACAGTAGCAGGTTTTTTGGCATCTCTCATAGCGCCCCACAAATGCCTTTTGTTGGCGAGTGCTCCGATTCGCGGACGGGGCACGTGCCACCTTGTGGGGGCCAGGGTCCGGGCCTTTTTGATGTCATCGTTGAACCTCAGAGGATTGATTGATTGGTTGGTTACCCTAGAAAGAAGTGCGATTTTCAACGGTATGTCATAGAGAGACTTTAGGCCCAAGACTACATCGTCTCGATAGATTTAGGATTCATATTGTGTCTTTGTGTATTTTGAAGTATATATAAGATCTGTAGAAAGGGATGGTTATTCGTCGAAGAGCATTGGCAAACACCAACCTACCTAAGTATTCATGTAAGTTGAATTGTAGATAGACTGCTCAACAAACTTCTGTACGGACAATAGTTTAATAAAGAGAATAAGTCAAGTATATAGGCATGTTCTACTCCACCTCGTCATTTCCCCGCCTTGTCTCAGATTTAACAATTGCTGATAGCCTTGTCATGACACCCTTATCCGCCAAGTTGACCTTGGCAGCTGGTTGGATAGCAGAACAACAACTTCTCCATGCCCTCGCCTTTGTGCCGTCGATAGCGGTGTTGAGCCATACTTATCCCCAAGATTCGGATCTGCACCAGCTGCGAATAGTAGTCTCACAACCTCTTTATACCCATTGTATGCGGCTATAGATAGTGGTGTTGTACCGTATTTATCCCTGAGATCTGGCTTCACTCCAGTTGCGAGTAAGAGTTCCATAACCGCGCAAAGCTCTTTGCGTGCGGCTATATGTAGCGGCGTTTGACCACGCTTATCCCTGGCATCCGGGCGTGCACCAGCTTTGAGCAATAATTCCACAACCGCCTTATGCTCTTTCATTGTAGCATGTAAGAGTGGTGTTAGACCCTGTTTGTTTTCCAATTGGGGGTTTGCTCCAGCCGCGAGTAATTGCTTAATAGCAGTCTCATGCCCTTCATTTGCTGCGATATGTAACGCTGTTTCGCCGTCTTCGTCGCCGAGATCTGGGTCTGCTCCAGCTGCGAGCAATAGTTTCACAGCCACCTCATGGTCTCCCTTTACGGCATGCAATAGTGGTGTTTGGCCGGTACTATCCCCGGTATCTAGGTCCGCACCAGCTGCGAGCAATAATTCCACAATCGCCTCATACCCCTTAATTGCTGCTACATGCAATGCTGACCTCGTAACTGTATCATCAGGGCCAAGATTCACGTCTGCTCCAGCGGCGAGCAATAGCTTTACAACAGCGTCATGTCTGTTAGATGCCGCACTCAATAGCGGTGCTGCGCCAGATTGACCCCTGTGATTCGGATCTGCTCCAGCTGCAAGCAACATTTTGGTCATAGATACATCCCCATTACTTGCTGCACGCTCTAGTGGTGTCGTGTAATGTGACTTCCCGAGATCTGGATCTGCTCCGGCTGCGAGTAATAGCTTGACAACAGCGGCATGTCGTTCATCTACTGCTCCGTACAAGGGCCTGCTCGAGTGAATGTCAATGTTAGGCATTGCAAGCAGTAGCTTAACAACGGCTTCGTGCCCATTTCTTGCCGCCTCAGATAGTGGCGTCTGGAACTCACTGCCCAGATTTGGATCCACTCCGGCAGAGAGTAATAATTTAACGACAGCGTCATGCCCGCTAGATGCTGCCCTGAGTATTGGTGTATTATCCAGGTTATCCCTCGAGTGAATGTCAATGCTAGGCATTACAAGCAGTAGCCTGACGACGGCTTCGTGCCCATTTCGTGCTGCCAATGATAGCGGCGTATCTCCATCCCCAGTTCTAGAGTTAACTTCGATACTCGGTATCGCTAGGAGTAACCTGACAACATTTTCATGCCCGTTACCTGCTGCTAGTGACAGCGGCGTATCTCCATCCTCAGTTCTAGAGTTAACTTCGATACTCGGTATCGCTAGGAGTAAGCTGACCACATTTTCATGCCCGTTACTTGCTGACCATGATAATGGCGTTGATCCCTGTTCGTCTTTCTTATTGACGTCAATTGGTTTCTTGAGAAGGGTTTTAACTGTTTCCTCAATACCAAAGTAGGCGCCCAAGTGAAGGCTTGTCATTCCAAACGTAGGACTTTGTTTCCCCAAAATCCAATTTTCTAAGCGGGAAGGATTAATCTTGAGTGCCTGGATTGAAGCATTCATTTTCGTCTCGCATTCTAAAAACTCCATGACCCTGTGACTTGGCTTGGAGGCCTTCCGCGCATGGTGCCCCCAATTTTGAGCGGCATATCTATACAACGGATATAGGTGTAACCGCTCCCAAAAGTCCTTTGGTTGGCAAACCCTCTTTTCGAAAGCTTTAAATAGGAGGTATGAGGCACAGACATCTGTCATAATAATATCTGAATCAGGAAACCAGCGTTTGCGTGTTTGGCTAAAGTATTCCTGTGTAGTGTAATGAACCAATCTGATGATGCCGCTTTCGTAGTCAACCGTGACTAATCCAGCACACACAGAGACCATGTCCTGAATCGATGGGAGATTCTCCTCGTCAATCTCCAACTCATCGATTTCGACAGCAAGTGCGTGCTGAAGCTCGGTTGTGGTGAGTTGCCGTTCTGCACAAACAATCCATAACAAAACTGTATGAGCAAGTTCTTTAAACCCTGTTTGTTGCCCGTTAATTCGCAACATCGCTTGCTCGTATGCATGGGCTAGGACGCCGGTCTTTTCAGCTTCGTCCAATCCTGCAATTGGCTTGTGGAAGCCGTTTAATGCATTCTTCATAGCTTTTGGTGTCATCTTGTCGTTGAGTGAGTTTAGATAGATCTGCGCTAAAAGAAACCTATAATCTGTCAATAGACAGATTAGTCGTTGCATTGGTAAGAAACATACATTCCATCAACGGCTTTCGAAATCTCCTCTGCAATCATCTGCTGTAGCCCTTGACTCTGTTGCACAAATGCTGGTAGTTGGCCAGTATTGCCTTTCAAGTATCTCTCTATATCTTCAGTGCTTGCACGAATCTCTAGCGATATGCTGGTTTTATTGAAACGGTCGACGATCTCTGGAATGACCCTCGATGTCATAAAGAGATTGCATCCGGACTTCTCCTGGAGGCCGAAGAGCTCTGTTAGAAACTTTTGCCGACTGCCATCCGAATTCTGGCATTCGTCAAGTGCGTCAATAACGATGAAGACAGTCGAATAATTTTCCGCCGCTGACTGGAGAGCCGTCTGAATCTCAAGAAGCGATAAATGCGTCCGCTTCTCTATATGATGTTTATAAAAGCCCCTTAGGCAGTTTGGGATACAATTCTCTCCTTGACTCAATTGTTTCAGTAGGCTTCCGAGTAATTTCTCGATACTTTGTTCTTCTTGGCGCCGGTAGTTGCAGTAAATGTAGGCAATCCGAATTGTTGGATCGGCTCTATATGTCCTTTCAAGATGGTCGACCACGATTGAAGTGAGAATAGTCTTTCCAGCTCCTGGAATTCCAGGGCAGAAAAGTGTCTGCTTCCTAGCTCCCACCCAAGCTTGATACTCTCTTGAGTCTATGAGCCATTGACCAGTTCCTGGTTCCCGCCTCCTGAGGAAATCGCTCTGTTGAGGGCCATAGTCAATTGGAGTGACCCATTCCAAGATTCGAAGGTCCATGTCATTATCCAAATTGGACTTGAGGTTTGAAACAACAACTTTTGTCGAGGATACTTCGGCAAGAACTGTTTTTTCCATTAGTAACAAATTTGATATAAGCACAGGCGATACATGTTAGCTAACCATCGCTCAGCATGTCTTTTACAGTGCGCTCTCCATCAACGTCGCTGGGGCTCACGTAGGCTAGAAGCTCTTTTGCAAATGCCGCCGCTACTGCTGCGGCGTATTCCTGCCAGTCTTTATTCTTATGCGAATCTGCATAGTCACAGATTCCTCGGATGACAATGCAAGGAAAGTTGTTCATCAGCCCTGCTGCTTCCATTTCGACACAGAGAAGATTTCCGCCAAGGTCTTTGTTAAGTTGATCTCTGTGGGTGGCGCTCTTAATGACTTGATTGCCTGAAGCGATGAGGCCATAGTGAACACGCATATCCCTGGGCTTTCTTTTTAAAACTTTGGTCTTATCGCAATGCTGGCAGCTCTCTTCTTCTTCGCTTTCATAACTACTGCCAGGAGAGACGTGATCCTCTGTGGTGCTCTGATAAACATGACTGTGGTCTGCCTTGAAACAAATATCCTCCAACGAGTCGGATCTGAGATATTTTGCTGCCAATCTCGGCCACTTCTGTTTCATCTGATCCAGATATTCTGGGATCTGAGATCCAACCAATTCATGCTCTGTTTCTAATTTCGCCAGGGCAGTGAGAAGGGAGACCGGAGGATTGTTTAGTGACCCTGTCCGTTCAAAGCCACCATCCTTTGCCTTGCCAATATCCCACTGAACCACTCCGGGAAAGTTTCCGACTGGAGTGCTGACGACAACATCGCCAAGTCTGACCTTGGGCGGGATACCGCCGCCGATGCCAACCATCAAACCAAACCTGACAGAAGGAAACGTGGAGACCATTTGAGCGGCAACTGTTGCCGCTGGACTGTTACCGATGTGGCCTTTCGGCAGACACGCAATAACAACGTTATGCTTGCCGATTGATCCCAGAGTATACGTATTGGAGTCATTTGCTGGTTTAGGTAGGTCGCCATGTCTCTGATCCAGCATGGCCGTCGCAGCGGTTTGTTCTTTTGGCAGGGCACAAACCCAACCCACCGTGTATTCATTGTGAGTTTTGGTCTCGGTAGCTGGTTGTACATCCATCTTGGTAGCTGTTTGGTGCACCTGTTAGGAATGATCAGGCTGGGCCATGAAGAGGGGTAATGAAGGGGTTTCTCTGTTTTTGGCTGCGGCACCTGATTTCGGTGTAGATGCAGCCAATGATCATCCATCCTTGCCTGATAAGGTGCCCAGCTTCAGCCTCGTGGGCTGGTACTCTGAACATCGGGCATCAGTCATATTCATGCCTGATTTGTAACGACACGTTGTGTAGAGAGCGATGAGGTCATTTAACAGTTGACAGCCTCTGTAGAAATGATGGCTTACGATTTGCATGGAAGTTGCCTGTACATGTACTTTTGGCGGTAGAAAGGCCCAGTTCATAAGTGAGAAGTGTTGTATACTAATCTAGGTATGTACATGTCGTAGTACCCGGTCCTCTCTCTGATAGATACAATACACACGAGATAAATATTATTCAATCTGAGGCTCAATACACCGTGATAAACCTCTATTTTCTGTTCCATATCTGCATAGCTTGATCATCATACACGCACCGTGCTCGTCGTATCATCGTTCCTTCGACATATTTGTACATGCACAATTCTCCTTACCCAAACTACATCCATCCAACTCAAATATCCCAGCCCGATCATAGAAATACCTGTCAGTCATCCCATGCTCCCAATTCTGCCGCCCCTCGACAAACGCAGCTCGCGTGCTCCTACATCAACAGCGAAACACCAAACAGTCAGCTCAACAACATCATCAAAAACCCAACTCTCCGCCAAAACAAGTAAAACAAAAGGCCATATACTCACTGAAATCGAACCATCGTCTCCCCATTACACACATCCACAATGAAATGCAACTCCCCCACACTCACATACTCAGGCTGTACATCAGCCCTCTCACCCTCCTCTTCCATCCCCTTCCTCTTATACTCCTCAAACGCAGCGAGATCTTCTTCTCGCCACTCCCCATGAGGCTCCTTCGCTCTCGCTTCTCTGACCACCTCATACAAATCACCCCCACGATTCTTCCTCGCAAGACAATGCCCACAAGTCAACTTGCCGCAACTCTCCAAACTACATCTCGGACGCTTCCCTGCCCTAACAATAGCTTCGCGACGCCGCTGAGCTTGTGTAACTTCAGCATAGCGCAGCCCAAGCCTCAAAATCTCCATGAAATCCTTCGGCGGCGTCTGTCGCCACTTCTCGTTCCAAATGACCTGCTTCAAAATATCTCGATCACGCATATAATCGAAGAACTTCTCCACTCCACCATACGGAAATTTCTCTTTGATGTTATGAAACGTCTGCTCCGTTTGTCCCTGGCGACGCTGAAACCACCGTTCGGCAAGCTGCAAGAAATGCTTCTTGCACAGCGTAGCCGTGGGATCATGAGGAAACGTCTGGTAAAACTCGAGCTGTAAAAGGTCTCTGTAGGAAGGCGGTCCTGACTCGTGCCGCTGTTCAAAAAAGGTTGGATGATTAGGAGGCTGGTATCGCGGTGTGATGACCTCGTAAATTGCTGTTGTATGGGCGTCGTCCAGCTGCTCGGCTGATTGGTCCGAAGAAGAAGAAGGGGTAAAAAGAGAGGGAGAAAGAGAAGAGTAGGAAGAAAGAAAATCACGAGTGTCAACTGATGACCGTGGATTTGTTAAAGTAACGTTCTGAGAAGAGACTTGTGCCGAGTCTGGAATTTGGACAAGCATCATCTCATCTTCATCAACATCATCCTGGGACCGATCTGTGAATGCTGACTGTAAACGCCTCGAACCAGCCTGAGGCTGATACTCGTTGTCGCCATCTTCTTCCTCTGCCTTGAAATCAGAGTCATCATCACTCTCGTAATACCTGGGCCGTGAATCTGAGTCCGCGCCATTTCCACTTTCAGCTCTGGCCTGAGCACGAGTCGTGACCATGACTGATAATGTGATAATCGCAAATACCGAGAAAAAGAACATGGCAGAAAATCGATGCCATCACCAGAGACAAGAGCAACGGCCGGGGGACTTGCGAAATAAAAAGACATCTGAACAAAGGAGACAATATCCTATGCAATTCGTTTGCATTTGCATTTGCGTTTGACTAACAATACAAAGTGTAACAAAAGCCAACATGATGACGAGCCTTTGTCTTCATTCAACATAAACCTGATTGATAGAGAACAATGTTACATCTCTTTGACACCCATTAATACCAATGCCATAAATAGTGATCCAAATCCCAACACCCATCCATACCAAACCAACCGATGAACAAACTCCGATGCAACGCTAAAAGCATCTTAAAAATAGCCAAGTTAAAACGCCGATTCATGAAGCTTCCTGTGATTTAACACCGTACTTTGGAATATGAAAATGGATGTTGCTTCCGAAATAGGAACTCCTCTGCTCAGGCTTGTTTGCATCCTCGTCGTTTGCCCAGCTTCTTGTATAATTTCCGCAGATATCGCACGGTCCCTCTGGAGCTATTATGAAGCTCTCTTGAAACACTGATACTTCGACTTTGCGTTCAATACCCGAGTTTCGACGCCCCTGTACCTCAATTTCGCGGATTGATGGTTCGGCGAATTTCTCGTACAAATTTGTCACCTCGGGTGTGACAACAATGGTTGCGTCCGACTCGGCGAGACTGTGTTGTCTAGTAGAAAACCGTTCTGAATAAATAAAATTGTTGAAAGCGGCATCATCAGAATCTTTCTCAGGTGGATAAGAGGGAGATCTTGCTGGCTGGTAAAAGAGCCCTGTTAAATCAACTGCAGCAACAAAGATAAAGATCTGCCAGATCGCCCATGACTCTGCAGTCTGCTCTGCGTTTGCATGTTGACCCTAGAAATCGATATTAGTTTTGGATGGCCATCATGATGGAATAACCAGAAGCTAACTCACCGACACCAGAATGATAGCTCGCGCAGCTGCGGCCGCCGTGGCAAGAAGCCCGCAAACAAGCGTTGCGACCCACTGAAGCTTTTCCCATGTGGGTTTGTCTTTTCTAGTAGCGACAGGAGTAGCTGCAGACGCTAGATAGAGGTTCGTAACGATGTCGAAGCTGAAGTATACCCACACCAGCACCGGCGAAGTAGCAGGCTGGCAGTACAGTCCTGGGCTGGGATATACCTGCCACATGTGGGGCAACGGTCGACAGCTTTGGAGGAGAGCCATCGTCGTTGCTACCCATGTTACAGCCAGGAAGCCAAAGCCGAGATACTGGTGAGTTTGTCGTCTACCGGATTCGGGAATTCGACGCAGGACATTTGCGAGAAAGGCGGCCTTAAACGTCCATAACGCAGCTGAATAGGATAACCAGCTGTATAGATATAGCTTCGATCCCAGTTCCCTGAACCAAGTTAGATGATAGCTGGGACGATGAGACGGTGGAAAGTATTACCTTATCAGATCTTCGTCATAGCTCGGCTGTGTTGCAGTATTGCTGCTGACAGAGTGATTGCCCATCCAATGGGTCCGCGTGTTCATCATGTACGCCAAGACCACATTGGGCACAAAGAGAATCTGGAGCCAGTGTGAGAACAGATGCAGATTATGAGTGTAGAGTGCATCATATAGTTACTTACCACTCCCGCAATTGCAAGCCCATCATCAAGACCAAGATTCTTCATTCCGACCTGCCTCCATCGGACGTATAATCGTCCGCCTATGGACACTAGGGCAGCGCCAAGGAGAAGAAAGAGTTGAATCGTTAGTGCTTCCGCTTTTTCCATTTTGTCTCGGTTCATTGATATCGTCTCAATGTCCCTGAAAGAGATTTGGTCTTTGACTTTTATCATCACGGTGATATGTTGAGGGACAAAAGACAAAGAGGGAGACAGGACGCGGCATGAAAGTAATATATAATTTGCCACCGCACGAGGTACAAGGAGGGGCCCTCAGCTGTTGTGATGTCCGGGATCAAACCATCCAAATACAAGAGATAAACTGCCCACCTCTCCCCAGCTTTATCCAGCTTGTCTTGACCCACCCAAGGGGAGAGAAACGGCTCTTTGACCCCAGACCCCAGCTCAAAATGTCTCTCATCTGCATTCCCGGCAAACGAACGAGCACGTTGGCATCAGCAAAGCTGGCAACCTTCCCAAAGCGCTGGGCCCGGCACCTTGACGCCCCCGCGCCAACGGACCGAAAGTCGAGACGCAGCAGATCGCATGACTCGTCTATTTGCTTTGGGCCTCGACGCCCTCCGTATCATAGCTCTTCCAAGCTCCTGTCACAGCACAGCATGACGGATTGAGTTGAGCTGTGCACTGAGCTGAGGTGGCGCGCGAGAGGGGCGAAAGCAAGGAGCTGTCAGTGCACAGCAGCTAGTAGTTTGTCTCACGCCACTAAAGCGCCCAAGCAAAGCGGTTGGTCCAGGCTTGGTCTTGTCCAGGGCTGAAGAGTGGGTAGAGGCTAGCAGCGCTCCGTTTTCCGTTGCTGTCGCTCCATTCGGAAGACTTGCTGAGGCCCAGCTCGGACCCAGCTTTGAGGCCCAGCCTTGGCCCTGCTCTTCTTGTGTGATATGCGGGGAAATTTCGCTGCCGCTCACGATGATAGCGCTGTGTCTACTCCGTAGCGCTGAGTCTGACGGCCAGGATGAGACCGATTTCGCCTGGAGATCGATGTCCCAACAGACGATGCCACAATTGGCCCGCGATATGCGACCATTGACTCGCGCGTCTTGTCATTTACGAGTAACTCGTATCAACCAACCGCCGACGCATGTGATGAATCGAAACGCAAGGGACAAGAGAGAGAGAAGTGTAAAAAAAAGAAAAGAGAGTCAAAAGGAAATTGGCGATTGATAAGAGTGGCTGGACTAGGACCACGGGCCGCTCTTGCCGCAGTTGACTGTCGGGGGCGGTTGCCTGTTATGTCTCACTGTAATTCTGTTTCCGCAGGCAAGAGCAGAGACAGATTTGCGCTTTCCTTTCCAGTCACTTCAATCACTTTGGGATTATTCAATTATTCACATGCAACCCTCACTTACTGTAATCGCAGGTGCCTATCATCGGTAGGGTTTAGTCTCACCACATGCACATGCACGCCCATCATCCGATCAATCAACCGGCTCTCCACATGCATTTCGACTATCTATTTCTGGGACATGCATGAGAAAATGTCAGGCCCCAACTCGGGTCCTGATTCAGACCATGCCGTCGTCAAAGTCCTGATTCGAGGCTCCAACCAACGCCCAAATTGGGCGGAGACGCTACAACCCGCCTGCCTCGGCGAATTACCTCGACCCCAGAGCGACACGATGCAAATGCGAGCAGAAATACGGAGTACGAACTTGGCAATCGAAATAGCAAACAGGCATTGGCCGAGAACTCGCACCAGGGCCAGGTCTTGAGAGGCAAAACCCACTGCGATCAAGGACCCCCCGGCTCTGTCAACGATAGCCGGCACCGAGACTTACGAATATCTTTCCCGTTCACCGAGCCACAAACTCCTCATCGTGATGGTCAAAACCTCGTGTGATCAGACCTAAAGCGTGGCAAACTATTTACTGCGAGCAAAAAGGACTGCTCTAGACCCGGAGCGAACTGGTTGGTGTTCGCAGATCCGCCGCGACACTCTGGCGAGATCCGCTGGCTGGTGGAGTCGGCTACCAAGGCCTGGGATGCTAGATCGCCTTGTGCATCCAATGACTTTTGCTCCGACACAGGCTCTCGGCACTCGTCCTGCCTCCCCGTTTTAGCGGCGGTGGAGCTTTGGAGTAGTGCTGGAACTAACCCCAGGATAGAGGGAGGGCTAGATCTCCAAGGCCAATGCAAGGCAAACTTGAGGGGAGAGCAAGAGGGGGAATGGGAAAGCCATGTCCATGTTTGTTTTTACGCTTGTTGACCGCTGACTCTATCAGGTGCTACCCTATCTGCTCTGTCTGTTTGTCTGTTCTATCCACTTGGCCTATCCACTCTGACTCCTCTGCTTTACCTCTTGAGAGTCTTTTGCTTCTCCGCATCTCGGGCGACAGTCCTACCCTCCACCAACAGGCCCTTCTTTCTTCGCACGCCATCCATGTACCTCTTCGCTACATTTTCCTTATCGGCCAATTCTCCGAGGTCCTCCAAGTCGTCCTCGGTAAACGGCACCCAGAACGGATCTTCATCCAGGATCTCAAATCCGGCAAAAATCAGCTGTGGCTGCGCCGCCCCGCTAGTCCTCTTACGCATCTCGTCTGCGAACCCAAAGCTCTCAGCTACCGGTAGCATAGCCTGAATCGTGAAGAAAGGCGTGCCCTCTTTCATTTCTTCGGCCACCACGCGGCCCCTGCGACGGGTAAGTACATCGTATACTCGGCCTAGTACCTCGGTAGATGTCTGGATTTCGAGCGTGTACATGGCGAGCATGAGTCTGGGGGACCAGTCGAGGAAGCCTGCGCGCAGTGATGATTGGAACGCCTTGATGACTTCTCCTGTCAGTCTACTCAGCTTATCACGGGCGGACGTGTCATCCTCTGAGAGGTTGAGAGATACGTCCTCCACGAAGACGGCAACTCCCTGCATGGGTTCGTTGCACAATGGTCCTTGTGCCGTTGCCAGTTGGAAGGCATATGTGATTTTATCGGAGAGATGGCTGGGATGAAGTTTTTCGAGAGACTCAGATGCCGCATCAGATGCCTTGGCTGAGGCAAAGATTTTGGGAAGAATGCCATCCTTGGTCGCATCAATGAGGAGATTAGGACCAGTTCGTCTAGGTCCAAATCCTGCGATTCGATCGATCAATCCCTTCCATCCTTCACGGCCTTTTCCGGTTTCCAACTCTTTCTGTAACTGTGTTTTGAGCTCTTCCGCAGAGATGGCTGCACCAGCAGTGAGCTCTGTATCAACCTCGATAGCTTCTTCGCTTTCTTCTCCGCTTTCCTCCTCCGCCGACTTGCGAACATTGTGCAATCGCTTGATGGCATCGCCATTTTTAAGCAAAAACTCGGTAACATTTGTAGGCAAGGGCTGTACACGAATCGTGAGATTGACCTGCTTCGAGCTCGTAGAAGAAACAACAGTTCCACGGCCCAGATCCTTGTTCACGGGAGGGCGCATTTCCTCTGCCTTGACAATTGTCTCTCTGTATGGTACGATGGGTGCGCCGGCTTGAATGTCACATCGTGCAAATCTTTCCTTCAAGTCTAGTAGACATCTCTCGAGATGAAGTTCACCAGCTGTCAATAAAACGTGCTCTCCACTTGCAAACTGCTCGTACTCTGCACATGGGTCACTCTGAACCAGCAGATGCAAGCCCTGAATCATCTTGTCCAGATCTGCAGGGTTTACTGGCTCAAGTGCAACGCGGACGATGGGCTTTCCGGCCAAGCTGATACCCGCCAGGTTCACGGCGCCTTCAAGCTTACTGCAGAGAGTTCCTGACTTGAGGATTTTGCCATCCAAGCCTCCAATGCCGAAGACAACGCCAGCTGGTACCGTATCTAGCGCCTCAAGACTCCTTCCCATGAACATGTATAATGATTTGACGGTGATTTGTTGAGGATCGGCTGCGTGTGGGTTGGCTGGTGTCCACTTAGGCGGAATGACGTATAATGTGTCTCCCACGGAGAGAGTTCCCGAGAAGATTCTGGCAAAGCCAATCAAATGCTCAGGATCGACCTTTTCCTCCTCAGCGGCTGGTGTCACATCATCAATATTAACAGACCCCAGTGCATCGGTCAAACCAGCCACGTCGTCTTGGCTGTTGGCAGCAGCTAAAGCGGCGGCAGCAGCTCGCTTCTGCCGAGCCAATTCTCTCGCTTCCTCTCCAGTCATTTGGCCAGTGCGGCGCTTGTTTTCGGGTAGCTCGCTCTCAGGGACGGACACCATCTTGCTGACGTATGCGACAACAGGGTCTGACTTTTCCGTCTTGAATGAGACCATGGCCTCTCTGATTGACTTGTCTACGAATTCCGAGTCTGGAGAGTCGTCGATGACGCTGGGGATACGCTCAGCTTGTGCCACCGGGGGCGATGGGAGTGATTCGATAACCGAGACCAGCAAGGCGGTTGAAAGCGGTAGCCATGAAGCGAATACCGTGGTCAAGAGTAGTCGGGGGTCTCTTGCTCGGAGAATGTGAGGAGCAATGCTGATGTTGAGTGATTTTGTGACTTTCTCAAGGAGTGCCGGATCTCCCTTGCCTCCATCGACGCCCATAGTAGCCTGATAGACGGTCCAAACGGGCTCGAGAACCAGCTGGACAAACATGGGCTTGAGATTGCGGCCCTTCAGATGTTTTTGTCCCAGCACCTTTTTGGTCTTGGGGTCCAAGTAGAAATTGCCCCAAAGACACCTCTCCATGATACCTCGCTTAATTCCGAGCTTCTTTTCGTAAATACTAGCGAATTGCCTGCAGGTAAATGCCCAGCCGTCAATGGCACTGCTGAAAATGACATTGTTCTTCTCGGGTGCAAAGTATAAATCCTCATCATCCAGTTCTTCGAACTGAAGCTCTCCTACTTCAGAAGCAGTATCGCTTGCGGAAGCCTTTGTTGCGGCTGCAGCATTGACTCGCTCCTCCATCCTCTCTCGCCAGTTGAGATCCTCCTCCATTCGCTCGCCTTGGAAGAAACTTCCCAGGACCGCATTGACCTGCTCCAAAAGTTTGCTGAGGTGGACGTACGCCTCTTGGGGCGTCATCTTGAGCTCGGTAACGAGTCGGTCGATTTTGTTGATGACTAGGAGGGGCTTGAGTTTTTCGATCCAGCTCTGTCGCAGGACGGTAACTGTCTGACTGCAAACTCCTTCGACTGCGTCTACAAGGACGACAGCGCCGTCACATAGTCGAGAAGCAGTAGATACCTCGCTGCTAAAGTCAATGTGTCCTGGCGAATCGATCAAGTTGATCAAGTACTCCTTCGGCTCAGGGGTGGCCTCTGGAGCTGATCGTCTCAACATGGAAAAGTAAAGTGAGATGGCGGACGACTCCATCGTGATTCCTCGAGTCTGCTCATCCGGTCTAGAGTCCAGATACCGAATCTTTCCAGCCAACTTGGGCGAGATGATGCCGTTAGTAGCTAGCAAGGCATCTGTTAATGAGGTTTTGCCGTGGTCAACATGGGCCAGGATGCAGATCTATTTGTCATCAGTAAGAGTTTATATCTGGATTCACACACGTGAGGCATTCCGTACATTTCGAACATCTTGCGATTGCTTTTGCAAGCTGGCCAGCTTTTCTGGTGTCACAACCGGCATTTTGGGCAAGTGGTGATGGGGGATAGATGGGAGAAAGGGCAGTAGGTATGACGAGATATGAAAAGACTGTCGGCTGGTTGGTGATGCTCCGCCGTTGCCTGTCGCTTTATACGAGAAAACAAGCTAAGTCCCAGACAAAAACGCCTCTTTAGACACCCCCTGGTTCGATAGAGTCGAAAGAAAATAAAGTATGACGCAGAAAATATCAGGGGCGATAATCTAGCAAGGATTGCTCATCACCTATGACTCTTCTCGGGCTGACAGGAATAGGCAAATTTGGTGGTCGAGCCTCTCAGTCGTAGACTTCTGCAGCTGCTTATTAATGCGGGTAACTACAAAATGCGACGAATCAGGTAGTGAGGCACAAGCTCGAATCTGATTTCAACTTTGTCGATGTGAATGAAAGAAGTTTGTGAGTATTACAGATGATGAATTTAGTCTCTAAAACTTGGCAGTGAATCTTTTTTTGTATTAATCAAGTTTCCCGTACAACAGTTTCCCATGTAAATTCCTGCTGCCCCTCGTCTTTTCGACCCCTCCGTCTCATCGTCTCTGCCAGGGTACTCTGTACTCGGTACCTCGCCTGTGCCCCACCTCGAAATTTCTTACGCTTCCATCAGAGCATCGCTCGGTTAGCTGCATAGCCCATGCAACAAAGCGTCGCCTCAACATCGCTTAAGCCCCCCATGCACGTAGCGATGCACCAAGCCCTAACAAGTCACGAAGGGGAAAATTCGTGAGAGCGTCAAGCCCCTCCCGCGCAAGGCGTAGAAAAATTTCGCTGCCCCTCTCCCCCAGCCTCGACAAGACCTCACGACGGGCGGTCAGACACAACCATGGCGACGTACACGAACGGAGGGGCTCCGGCCCGCGCGATTGCTGACGACAGCGATGTCGAGGAGGAAGCCTTGGTGGCCGAGTACAAGGAGCATGTGCAATACGAAGATGGCGACGAGCTCAGCCAGACGACATCGCTCAACCTGGCCCAGTCGACCGACGACATTCAGTCCCGCCTCCTGTCCGCTGCCCAGCCCTTGGACTTTTCCGCGCCTCTCGAAGTCAAGTTCCAGAGCTACGACTCTTACTGCAGCTTGTTCCACTACATTTTGAACTCGGACGGCCCCGTCGACCTCGAGCCCCCTTCTGTGCGTGTGACCTTTTTGGGGAGCCCTGCTTGAGCTGCTCGCTTGCTCAATTGTCAATTGTGCCATGGCTAATTTTTTTCTTTTAATGAAACAGTACTACTGGGCTTGGGACGTCATCGATGAGTTCATCTACCAGTTCAACTCATTTAGCTCATACCGAAGCCGAATCGCGAGACAGGCCAACAATGAGGAGGAGATCCAGATTCTCCGCGAGAACCCCAACACGTGGGGCTGCTACAGCGTCCTCAACGTGCTCTACTCGCTGATCCAGCGATCCCAGATCACCGAGCAGCTGGGCGCCATGAAGCGTAACGAGGATCCCATGGCCGTTGCCGGCGAGTACGGCTCTAAGAACCTGTACCGCATGCTGGGATACTTCTCCATCATCGGTCTCCTGCGAGTCCACTGCTTGCTGGGTGACTTTGGCCTGGCGCTCAAGACTCTGGATGACATTGAGCTCAACAAGAAGGCCATGTTTGCCCGCGTCATGGCGGCTCACTTTACGACATACTACTATGTCGGCTTCTCCTACATGATGATGCACCGATACGCCGATGCCATCCGCATGTTCAGCCACATCTTGATCTACGTTTCGCGGACCAAGAACTTCCAGAAGAACGCCCAGTTCGACTCCATCACCAAGAAGAACGAGCAGATGTATGCTCTGATTGCCATCTGCGTGGCCTTCCACCCCACCAGACTGGACGACACCATCCACAGCGCCCTGCGGGAGAAGTACGGCGACCAGCTGCTCAAGATGCAGCGCGGCGGCCCCGAGTCGCTGCCCATCTTTGAGGAGCTGTTCCGCAGCGCCTGCCCCAAGTTCATCTCCCCCATTCCTCCGGACTTTGACAACCCCGAGTCCAACATTGACCCCGTGGAGCACCACCTGTCCATCTTCATGGACGAGGTCAAGACCAACATGTACAGCCCTACTATCAAGTCCTACCTCCGCCTCTACACCACCATGGACCTCACCAAGCTGGCTGGCTTCCTCGAGGTGAAGCCTGACGAGCTGCGATCCTGGCTCCTGGTGACCAAGCAGCGCACCAAGCAGCTGCGATGGCAGGACCAGGGTCTCCTGGACGGCGAGCTGGTCAATGTCAGCGACCTTGACTATGCTCTGCAAGGAGTACGTTTCCCCTCTTTCTACATCTATATCTCCCAACATTTTTTCGCTAACATATATCTCTTCTACAGGACCTGATTCACATCTCAGAGGCCAAGGTCGGCCGAAAGCTCGTAGACTGGTATCTCCGCAACCTGTCTCGCACCTACAACTAGGAGTAGAAGTAGACGGACAAAAACTATCCAGGTATAGGCGCTGGCACAAAAATTTCGAGAGCCATTGCGCGGCAAACGGGAATAGTCGGAGGAAAGCTGGGGCGGGTATACTGGATCAACTGGCCGGTTGCATGGCTATGGCGTCACGGAGTTGGTTGGCACTCGTATGAGGGCACGAGGATTGCTCGAAAGTGGCCCTGGGGGGAAACACAAACTTTGAGGAAGTGGATCTTTGTAGAGTGTTCATAATGTTGATGTGAAATTACGATCTGAATAAAAAAGAAAGGGATTTGTTCTAATTTTGGATTAGAAAATGAAACGTGCCTTTGGGAGAGATCTGATCAACAAGTGACAGCAAGGTAATCAAGGAGGGGAAATGCCATGGCCGAGGCACGAATGCCGATTCACGCCCGAGATGAAGAGAGAGAAAAAAACCAAGGCCGCGGAAAAGATACCCATCATGACTGCGACCTTGTGAATGGACGATCGCCTCAATCACATCAGCACAGCCTGCAGGCTATGCCAGGGTACATACATATCCTGAGAACCGACTACTGGAACACGAGCGGAATCCCGACAAAAGCATCGAACAAGGTAGCACAAAAAACAGAGAAGCACTAGTGCCCACACACTCACAGCCTGGAAGGATGTTGGGTATTATTTCGGCTCTAGCTGGGGGTTTTGTTTTTTGAGCTAGGGTACATACATGCTTAATTAAGTTGGTGGCGAAGAAGAGAGCTTGGGGAGAGCTTTTTGTCCATGCGGATCGGGAAGAATGAGGGGAATGATGGTCGTAGCACGATTAGGCACCAAAAGCGGCGATAGTGGTAATCAATAGTAATAGCTCTTTAGTAGCAACAGAACTAACATCTACAGCTTGGAGCTGGAATTCATTCTATTTTTTGAGTTAATGGGGATACAAACATTAAGGTTTTGGCTAGCCAGGGCTGAAATGTGATCAAAAAAAAAAAAGACGTCAAAAAAGCGTGGCGAACAAGAAAAGGAAACTTGCGAAAAAGGAGACTGGGGTCAGGTGAGCAACTTGCGGCAAGGGGGTAAAACGAAATGTCCTGCCTGTCGCCCATTGGGAGAAAGCGAAAGCCCCTGGTTGACTTGTCGAATGACACGACATGCTGACTTGCCTGCGTGTCTCGGGCTGCCTCTTCATTGTCTGTAGTACGTAAAAGGAATAGAAATTGGGCAAATGAGGATATACGAGTACTAGCAGAAAGATCGCTGTTCCGGAGGTGCGGTTAGGATCCGAGGAGCATGTGATGGATTTTTCTGTGTGTTGTCGGTTCGGAGCCGGAAGACTAAGACACGGGAAGAGATGAGCAGCGGCTTTGCTTGGCGGGTGGATTTTCTCTTTCGAGGTTGGGAAGATTTTTTTTTTTTTTTCCTTTTTTTTCTTTGTTGATGATGATAGTGGGTTTTCAGGAGGGGCAATGTGTGACGCTGCAACGCACAGCCTCTCGATTTTTCATGCGAAAGATGCGTCATACAGAGAGTCCGGGAGAGGAGAGGTACCAACGCCAACAGGAAGTCAAAGGTTCCTAGGATGAATGAGAAGTTGACGGACCAGCTTCATTCTTCATTTCTCTATTATGCCGTCTTTGGAATTTTCTGATACAACTCTGCTATCAGCTTGTCTATCATTATTACAGACTCACCTTGCCAATAAAGAGCTTGTCCGATGATACCATGCATCAAGTACATCGTCTCTCCCGTCCCGTGCGATATCATATAGAGCATGCATGGAGGTTTAGCTGCTCTTTTCGACACCACCCCTTGGTAGTGTAGTTACGGTTACGCCACGCAGCCAACCTTGTTGTTATACTGTGGCTTTTTAGCTCTCGGCCAGACGTGATGCCAAGACTGCAAAAGACAGGGATCCGACTTGTCTGTATCAATCCTCGTACGTAGTTTATTCTCACGAGTGTGGTTGCAGTGGTGACCTTAGCAAGCGCTTGGAGCCGTGCAAAATGCAGCCAGATGGCCATTGTACACACCCCTTCTCTCTCGAATATCTGTAATACATCGTCTTGTCGAGATAGTAGGGGTTCCCTAGCTTCCGCCATGGGCTTTGACGCTTCTTCTCTTTCATTGACGCCATGAGGAGCGCCAGCCAAGCCTCTTGGCAGAGGAATGCGCTGGCCCTTGATTCGCGCGGAGTAATTTCAGTCAGGAGGCGCTTTCTGCTGTGTCTGTATGGCTGCTCTTGGATGGCTGGTGCCGGCGCGATTGGCTGGGCGGCGTGCAGAGCTGAAGGATATCTTACATGGCCACGATGCTGCATATCTTCATGGTACTAAGCAAGTTAGCACGTTACGAGTAGTAGCAGGTAAGCAAGCTCTGCCGGCAGATGGCCCTATCGAACGCAGCATCTGACTGTCCTCGTCAGTCGGGCGGTTGACCGAGTTGTTGATTTTTGTTACCTGTTATAAAACTCCAAACTCCGCAGACGGTGCTGCAGCTGTATGTGTTATCGACAAAACCGGGGCTCCGCTCATCAAATCCCATCCCGACAACGGCTGTATTTCTCATCAGCCACGATTAGCCAGTCTCTTACCTTTTTCCTCCTCTTATTTGTCATTTTGTTTCATTTTCTCTCATCTTTTACTACAGTCCAACTTTTTTCTTCCCGTGATTGGTGCTGTTGTTGAATCAGCGACATCGCATCGTGAGCACAGCAGGCGGCCATAGCGGTGACACCACCAACCAAACTGCTGCCTGCACGCATCGATCTCATCTCAGAGACATTCCGCAGTAAGACGGCAGTCAAGTCGTAGCAGCATTGCCAGATTCATATCGGCCACATCTCCTTCTGCTTCGATCCGACGCTTCTTACACACCGCCATTGCACTGCCTTGATCCATACCGGCTCCCCGGAAGCACAACCGGCGGGTGTTCGCTTTTTGCGCCTGAGTTTTGTGCCTGATCCGCCTCTAGCTCTGACTCTTGTGTGTGTGCCTCTCTCTCACTCTCTGCCTATCTACCCCCCAAGGTTCACTGCAAACACACACTCCAAAGCCCTTTCAAGTCCACGGTGACCAAGTGCCAAGCCAGTCGAGGTTCAAGCATCTCCAAATCACCAACCCGCAGTGGAGCAAAGGCAGCAAAGCGGAGGCTAGGAACCAGCCCTTGCTCTTGATCAGTGCGGCTCCCAGACCCTCGGTTCTGAGCCGCCAACTCAATATTCTGGCGGCGCCATCACGAGCCTCGCGCTCCTTTTCCTTATCGACAAATCACCGACGGACGGCAGAGGTACCAATAATCACCATCTTCCTGCATCATCACCGCCAGCGAATCGACTGGACCTGTGGCCCCTCGTGGCTTCACACAGATCTCTCATCCCGGCTGCGGGGTGTTTTTTTCTCAGAGCCAGCGTGTGATTTTACAAGGACCGAGTGAGATAGGGGAGACAAGGAAAAGGGGAACAAGGAGAGAAGAGACAAGAAAAAAAAGCACACCACCTTAGCCCTAAACAGGGCCAGACGCAGGATCCCGACCAAAAATTAGAGGCGCTGCTTGTTTTTATGCTTGTCTGCTGCGCACGTCGACGATCCGTGCATTTGGGGCAGTGGAGCAGAGTTGAGGAGAAGAATCCAGTCCAGGTAGCGAGTACGGCCGTCAAGAGGTGATCTGACACTGCGAGTCGTGCCTGTTTGCGTGTTTACCTTGGTACCCAGGCACCTAAACTGTTCTCTTACCTCGCCTTTGTCTTTTTCTCTTTCTCCTCATCACTTCGCTTTCAACTTACCTTTTCTCTCTCTTTTTTCTTTGGGCATTTCTCAACGGTTATCGAGAAAAAAGACTTTGTTGTCATTTGTTTATTCTATTACGGCATCTCAACTCTTTTTCCGGCAGCTTCTTTCTTCTCCGGCCAACAGAAACCCCCGACTTGTCTCGCAACTGCATCCTCCCTCTCTCTCTCTTTCTTCCACCCATTCCATCTCGCCCTCCCGCATTTCCGCCTCTCGTGATTTCCCTTTCTTTTTCTCCATTTGGGAAACCTTCATCTGCGTCTTTTTTCCCCATCCTCTTGCACTCTTTGTGCCTCGGAAGCCCGGAACTTGCCTGCACCTTCCCGAAAGGCCCGTCTGCCGTGTTGCGCCAGCTCGGCATCTTGGTGCCGGGCCGTGGATCGTGTGTTTTGGACTTGTTTCTCAACCTCACCAGCAAAAATACGATATCCATAAAGACGCAGCATTTTTTCCTCGGGCTGTATTCTTTTCACCCTCTTTCTCCATTATCCATCTTCAATCTCGTTCTTTTATTATTGAGTCATCTTGAGGTGGGGATTCTCCTTTAGTCGAGCCCGACCAGATACACCTCGATCACGGTTTTGTCTTTTTTTTTTGCCCGGTTCTGATCGACTTCCTCGGCCCCATATCCCGTTTACCAACACTCCTGGATTCATAAACCGGGTCAACTCTCGCCAGGTTCACTCATTACCAACGTCAGCAGCGAGTGAGCAGACCAAGCCTTTACCAACTCGTGCAGGACAAGCGCCTAACAAACAGACAGCACTACTGGAAATCATTCACCATGCAGTCGCTAAAGACACCCCAAGCTTCGGACTCGGACGTTTCTCCGTCGTCAATGGCACCGCCAAAGGAGTCTCAAGAAGAGTACTTTCCTCCATCTGATGCTAGTGGCAGCCAGAACTCGGTACCTCTGGCCTCAAGTGCTAGCGACACTTCTTCGCGTCGGCATTCGAGCATCAGCTTTGCTACAGAGCTGGCAAAGCCCAGCGGAGCGCCGTTGAGTAAGACTATATCAGCCTCGTCTATAGGCAAGCGGAAGGCTCTTGGCACCCAGAAACGGCCTTCGGACGGGGCCAAGGCACGAGCTCCATCTCCCCCTCACAACAGGTAAGCGTCTTGTTTCATTTTCCTTCTTTTTTCCCCTCTCTTCTCTCTGTCTATCCCACCCTCTCTTGTCGATCTATCCTGGATACATCCCTTTTGGTCCTGTGTATATCTCCTGTGTTCCCATTCGCGATGCTGCGTGTCCCAGAACGGCAATACGGCAAATGTCAAGTGGTGTACCGGCGGCCCAAGGGCGCTCCAAGACATTGTGCTCGGCGGGATTTCTGTGTCCAATTCACAAGAGACACTCTCGTGCTTCTCCAGGCCTTTTTGACGCGTGCTCTCGGCAAAAACTTGCCGGCCAGGGATGGACAATGCATTTCTCTCGAGTTTGCCTCTGTTGCTGTTCTACCACACATGATTCTCTCTTGGGAGCGCATGTCGTCGGGTAGAGCGGTAGAGTTGCGATAGTGTCAAGTCCATGTGGGCCGAGGAGCCTTCGATCCTCACGCTAGCGGCACTCCTTATTTGCACCCTGGGGATCCAAATCCCATTCTGTCGTGTCTCTGAGGGGCTTCGAGTGCAGCATCTCAAGCGAGCAGCACAAGCCGCCTGTGTGAGGTTGGCAGCACAGAGAATCTGCGGGTGCCCGGTTTCGATACCCTGTTGCCTGGTGATTGGATGCCTCTTCTCCAACTCTCTCCTCCATCCAATTCTCCAACAAGATCCAGCCGAAGCGACCAAAGTCAGCAGCTCATTGGCCCCACCGCTCCGGGAGCTTCTCGTTATGGCTATTTTCTTTCCTACCCCGCCAGTAACGAGATGGGATAGCTCGCACCTTTTTCTGTGGTGGAACTCGACGGACCTAGTCCAACTCGCTGCAGTCGCAAAATCTCCGTCATCTTCCTCTCACATGCTTCACCCTTGGCATTTGCATATTTCCCTCACCATCTCCTCTTGGGCTCTATATATTATGCCTCATGTACTCTTGATCAACTAGATGCTTTTCTTTGTTTCTCACCCATTTTCTCCGTCTTCTTACCACCCGTCTTCTATCTCTTTCCACCCAAAACCCCTGTTTCATTTGCGACGGGAATGGCGACACTAACCTCACAACCGCACGACAGATTTCAGCGCCATGTCGGCTTTGACAATGTCGTCAGCGGTGAGACGTCCAAGAAGGTTACCTCGTCCCTCGTACTCAGCATCAAACACGATGGGTATCAGCCACGCCGGAGATCGCGCACCTTCATGGTCGGCGTTGACGAGCACCCGTACTCAGATTATGCCATTCAATGGCTTCTAGACGAGCTTGTCGACGACGGCGACGAAATTATCTGCGTTCGTGTTATTGAAAAGGACGTACGAGTTAGCGAGAAATCATACCGTAGCGATGCGCAACAGGTGTTGGATGGCGTCATGGCGAAGAATAAGAGAGGCAGTGCTGTTGCCTTCGTCCTCGAGTACGCAGTTGGCAAGCTACATGCTACCTTTCAGTCCCTGGTAAATTGCTACAGTCTCATCCACCTGGCGGGACATGACCTAATTATTTTCTTTCTCAATACCAGATTCAACTGTACCAACCAGCCATGCTCATCGTGGGCACACGAGGACGGTCCCTTGGCGGACTTCAAGGCCTCGTCAACAACCGCAATTCGTTTTCAAAGTACTGCCTACAATATTCTCCCATACCCGTCGTCGTTGTGAGACCTACCGAGAAACGGAATAAGAAAAAAGCTAAGCGCACAAACGACAACTCTCGGCAAACATATGTCAGCATGCTGGCTGCAACCCATGGCAAACATGAGGCCGATAGCGAAGCCAGCAGCAGCTACGAACTAGAGGTTCAAATTCCGCGCGAAGAGGAGGCGCATCAGGTGGCAAAGGTGCTGGGTCTGCCCGCCAAGTTTGACCCAACTATCAAACCTATCCACGAGACGGTCTTGATGAGGTCAAAATCTCCCGACCTCGTGGCCGGCCCTCGGACAAGTGCTGCGCGCCGCGTTTCCTCTGATCCGTCACCGCCCAGCGCTCCCAATAGCGCTCCTAATAGCGCTCCCAACAGCGATGACGAGGAAGATGACGAGGAAGGAGAGTTTGAGGTCATGACCGGAGTAGAGGCTCTGAACCAGCAGCAGAAACTGGACCAGCTTCACAAAATGGAGGTCAGCGAGGCAGCCGCGCTCAGGCAAGGCATTAATGAGGAAGAGGACGATGATGAAGATGAGGCCCAGGGGCAAAACTCTGGGAGTGCATCGTAGAAGATGCGCGGCGGCCCAGGGCGTACCCCCAAGCGCCAGAATGCAGAAGGCTCCAAGGATACGCTGGTAGTGGCTCCTAAGGCTGATGGCGGCGACGCAGGCGAGGCAGACCCCGAGGTTACGATGAGGGGAGGCGGAGACAATAGCACTCCTCGTAGCCGCTATCTCCACAAGAGGATTGCAGACCAGCAGGCGAAGTCTTTACAATTCACGGCGCCGTCTTCAGGATCAACGACTCTGGAAACACCAAGACCAGCGGTATCGAATTCTAAGGCAGTGGCATCAAGTCAGTTACAAGGTCAAGGAGCGCCAACGTCGCAGCAGCGGAGCTCAAAGCCGCATGGGTAGAGAGCGTCGGTTTTAACAAACAGCCCATCAGCAGCCGGCCCTGCTCCAAGAACTTCTGCCATGTCTATTCCTAGCGAAGCCGGTCCTTCGACAGCCGGTCCTTCGACAGCCGGTCCTTCGACAGCAGGTCCTTCGACAGCAGGTCCTTCGACAGCAGGTCCTTCGACAGCAGGTCCTTCGACAGCCGGTTATTACACGACGAGCCCTGATGAGGCCGATCCTTCTATGCCTGGTCCATCAAGGAGGAAATCACGGAAAAGACGATCTGTACATGACCTGCCAACTTCATTGTCTCCAATTGCTGAACCTTCCGACTTCCCCGCGGATGTACCTCCCTCCACCAGAGACGTTGCTCCACGTGCCAGAAAAGAGAGACAACCCGGCCTTGTCCAATTTGCCAAAAATGCCCCAAGGGAGTCAGAGACTGCCTCAAGAGATACCAGTCGCTTTAGCCGATAGGGTCACGCTCCAAGGGGCTCAAGTTCCAGGTCCAGAATTATACACGATCGACCTTCGCCTTCGGATTCAAAGATCTGGAGCTTGGCGATTGGTGCAAAAAATGCGATTGAAGCACCCTCAACTATGTTCAGAAAAAAGAAGGATCCTCGGGTGACTGCTTTGCTTGAGTCTGCGGATGAAACGTTACTAGATGGCGACGACGAGGCCAGACAGGAGGTGAGAAGGGAGATTCAAAGATTGAATGATCTGTCAGGGGAGCATTCAAGAGCATCTGACGCTGCGAGTATATCTTCGCGTACGGGGAAATCGAAGCAAGTCGCCCTTAGACCAAAGGATTCGGACACGCTAAATTTGGCTCACAAGATTGACGACCTCGTGGAGCAAAGCAAGCCGAAGCAACGAGAGCAACCGAATTCGACGCGTCCAGCCCCTTCTTCGCGCAATTCTCCCAGGGCATCAGCGCAATACTCTCAGGGACAGCCCGCTCAACCGGTATCAGCACAACGTTCTCCTCAGGGACAGCCCGCTCAACCGGTATCAGCACAACGTTCCCCTCAAGGGCGACCTGCACAGCCGATATCAACACAAAACTCTCCTCAGGGACGGCCTGCACAACCTATATCAACACAAAACTCTCCTCAGGGACGACTCGTTCAACCCGCATCGGCACAAAACTCTCCTCAGGGGCGGCCCGCACAGCCGATATCAGCACAAAATTCTCCTCAGGGACGGTCCGTTCAACCAGCAACGGCACAACGGTCCCCACAGCGGTTGTCAGTGCCGCGATCTCCTCGGAGACAATCCGTTCGGCCAATCTCGGGGGGAATACCCCTTGATTGGTCTCCCGAACAGAATGTACCTAGGTCGCAATATTATGCCCCGACGAACCATCCGCTGCGGCTAACGTCGTCGCCACAGCGGCCAACCACATCGCCACAGCAGGAGGAGGGTGAAGAGGAGAGCGAGGAAGAGGAGGGCGAGCCGATGAACGCTCATCAGCAAGAGCACCTCAAACGGATGCTACAAGAAGCTGGCTTGTGGCCGCCCGCCCGCCTTCAAGAAGCCCTTGCTTCACAAACGTCGGCATTCGTACCAGAGACCAGCTCAGGGAACAGCATTACAACTTTGAACCAGGTTCAAAACCAGGGCGATGTTGTGGAATCAGCAAAAGACAACCTTGATGCGGATGCAGAGGCAGCTGGCGATATTGAAAACGCAGCTACAAAGAGATCACCTCTTGCAACGATGAAGAAATGGTTTCAGAATGCCGCTCAGAATAAGAGAAAACAAGAATGATGGGAAAGTTCCTCGCAGCTATTTTGCAAGGGGATTCGGAATTGCATACTGAGCACAGATTCATTCACGGGACACAGGCAGGTTAGCGATTGGTTGATTTGATTGGTTGATGCAGGTGGATTGGAATAATAATAGAGCGGTGGATTATGTTCATGTAGGTTTGGGGAAAAGATTAGCGCATGGCAATATGGCATCTAGATTTTGCGCCGAGACAGCCAGATGAAGAAAGCGATTAAGCATGACGACTTTTGAGCGTGCCGTGAATTCCGTGAAGATGCCGATGACGGGAGATGAATAATCCATGTTTGTCGGGGGTTACGCGGCTCAAGAAGAGGGGAAGCAGCAAGATGGAGTGAGTGAGGCTTGTTGGACATTCTGATACGATACGAAACACGGGACATCTTGGCGGTTAAAGAGATGCATGGCCTTTAGAAGGATCAGCGCGGGCGAAGCAACACAAAGTGGAATGATTCTGTGCAGATACGGCTGGGCAGTGTAAAGTAAAACAGACAAGAAACCTTGAAAGCAATTCGATGACTAACCCTAAGCATCTTGCTGCAGATTCGTGTGTAGTGTAGAGTTCGGATGTTGCTGAAAATAGATGGTGGGCTTTCTAGCATTGGGAACAGTGGGGAGTTAGGTGCGGGTACCGAGTACGAGCCCACCCACGGGTTTACGGATGCTAATTGGTTAGAATTGGCGGCCACATGCAGCTTTATCCGCCTATTGCGTCGCTGAAGGTTGAAAGTACAGAGTACAGGTACACGCTTTGGGTGGGACTGGCCCCAGATTGCAGTAAGAGGATCGTCGTCATTCTTTTTCTCTCTTGTCTTCCCTCCATGCTTTTTTCTCTCACTCGCTCGCTGTTCTTTTTTTTCCTGGGGTTACATTGATTGTATGGAGTAATTGCAAGGGGGTACGACAGCAACGACCAAGGCACTATATCTGTCTTGTTCCGCCTAAGTATTTCTCGACCCAGCTTTCCATTGAGCCGGCGCTTTTACCAACTTATTAAAGCCAACGTGGGGTGTTTGATTACCTGCGATAAATACTTACTACACTTATCTCTTCTATCTGCTTACCAGACAGACATTCGCTTGGCTTCGTTGATTGACTTTGCATTGATTGAAACCTGCTACCTTTACTACTACAGGCCTACCTCTAGTAGTACCTGAGAAGAGGGAAACAGGTAGCATTCGAGTAACTTACAGCTGGCGTCTTTGGTGGAGGATTGGATTTGGACAACACAAGTGCGACGATACTGACGGGATTGGATTGGAGAGGGGAGGGATAATCTCGACACGAGCTACGAGAGGGCGATTGAGGTCGATTTGATTTGATCTGATCTCATCGACTTAAGCAAGATAGAGAGAGAGCGCGGAGGGGGGATACGGAAACCCAAACGAAAGACCAAAGATTAACGACAACCTCATCCGACAGCAACCACTCAAAAGACATCGACGCAAATGTGGCCCTTTTCGTCTTCGTCCTGCGACCAAGATGCCTGCGTCCCTCCAAGTCCGCACGCCGTCACAGCCGCCGCTCTGCTGTCGGCGCTGCCCTTTGCCGCAGTCTTCGTAGCCGCCAACGCCGTCGCCGTGCGCCTCATCTTCCCCAAGCTGAGCCGCGCGGCGCAAGACGATGCTCGCGACGGCGACGACCACGTCCTGCCAGCTCATGCCCCGGCGGCGCTGCGGCAGGTCCACGCCGAGCACGGCACCAAGAGCTGGAGGCGGCGAGGCGCGGCATGGGCTTTTGGAACGACGGTTGGATTGGCGGCGACGCTGGGCGCGCTCATCATGGCTGAGATTGTTGAGGCGGTTGATCCGGCGGCGCGGAACTTGGCGCTGAGGGTTACGGTGCCGGCGCTGCTGTTTATGCTGGTGGTGTTGATTCCGTGGCTTGAGTGTCGTAGCCTCGTGTCCAGCGCGGGATGGAGCTTTCAGAGGACGGCCAAGGGCAAGCTTCCGCGCGTGGCATTGGGATTGCAGGCGGTGCTGTTTGGTGGCTGGCTGTTCATATTTTGGTCCATGGGCAGCGTCGTGCCGCGGGCTGAGATATTGCTGCGGTCAGCGCCGCCGGCGGATCATGATGGGAGGACGAGTCCGAGCTGGAATTCGAGGGGCATCATGGGCGAGGATCTGACCAGGGCGTGTCTGGAGCGTATTGGTGTCGTGGGCATCTCGCTCATGGCGCTGCTGTCGGGCTTTGCGTCCGTGTCGGCGCCGTGGCACACTTTTGGTCGCAGCGATGTTAGGCGGAGGCCGTTGACCGAGGCAGATGTCAATCGCAAGCAGACGGGGCTGGACGCAACGAGCGAGATGTTGGCGACGAAACGGCATCGTCTGCAGTATCTGGAACGCAAGATTAGCCAAGAAGCGAGCAAAAGGGGCAAAACTGGACTGGTCGGGATGGTCATGGGCTCGATACGAGGTGCAACAGGCGAGGAAGCTGAGATACAGACGCTCAAGATGGAGATTGTCGGGCTCGAGGCCATGGAGGCCAACTTATCTTCCAACTTGGTACTGATGAAGAACCAGCGCGCCGCCTCGGCCCGTGCTTCGACGACTATGGGCCGCATCTTGCTCGTCCCGTCATATATCTTCAGCGTCTACTGCGTGTATCGCATCCTGGCAACATCATTGACGACTCTCCGGAGGGCATCTTCTCCGTCAGCCAGTTTCGCCAGCAGTGACCCCATCAACCGCTTCTTAGGACTGCTAGCCAGACATTGGGACCCGAAGCTCGACCAGATGGCGTGGGCGCGCATCATCAGCTTCGCCCTCAGCGGCGTCATCCTCGTGGCCAGCGCAAACAGCGCCATCCAGACATTCCACCTCTTCGCCAAATGGACTCCCGGACTGTTACGACACGCTCAAGCGAATCTCGCCCTGGCAGTCGGACAAGTAGCAGCGACGTATGTCATCTCGGCGAGCCTGCTCCTACGCAGCCAGCTCCCCAGCGAGGCGAGATCTGCCGTCGGAGGGGTCCTGAGGGGGGCGCTGACGCCGGCGTTTGTGGATGGCTGGTTCGAGGGCTGGTTCCTCTTGGGCAGCGTGGTGACGGGCGTGGGGATATTCGTTGGTGGGAAGATTAGTGCGATTGGGGAGGCTGATTGGGATGATTATGGGATGGAGGAGATGGGGGCTAAGAGGTCGTGATTTTTATGAGCTTTTGATTGTTGACGTTGTTTTTTGTCATGTTGGCCTGGCGTTGAGATTTTTCACAAGGATACTACTTGATGTTTTTCTATTTCTTTTCTCTTCTTGGGAGGATTTTATATTGTTTTGATGGGTTTAAGCACCAGCATTTGCGATGGGACGCAATGGGTTGCAGTAAAGCATCATGTCATGCTTCGTCTATTCTTCTTTGTCTATCCTTCTATCGACCTAGGTCTCTTTCTCCGAAGCAAAAACAAACTTCATGATCCATCGCAAAGTCATAAACATTCGTCCTTTCGCTCACACAATCACGCCCAACTCCCTGCCCACCCTAAACGCCTCCAACACAGATCCCCAAACCGCCTGACTCGTAAACTCCAACATTCTCTCCTTCTCCTCCTTCTCACCACTCACACTCCCATTCCCATTCCCATTCTCCAACGGCAAAACAGCTCTTCCCCTCCTCACCTCCTCCTCCGTAAACCACCCCCACTCAACATGCTCCTCAGGATCAATCTCCACTCTCGCACCCTCATCCACCGTAGCAACGAAATTCATCTTCCCCCAAACATCCTTCGTCTCCAAAAACGTCGTCACCCTAACCACACCCCCTTCCTCATCAATCTTCACTTCCACATCCCTCGCGAGTTCCTCCTCCGGCAGAACGCCCCAGTTCTTCATCCGCGAAGCTTCCTCGGTGTTTAATTCCCTCGCCATGGCTACCCATGTGTGGAAATGAGGGTTTGTGAGATTGGTTTCTTCGTGTAGTTCGCGGGCTGCGGCGGAGAGAACCGTGGTGTCGGAAGGGTCGATGGAGCCGCCCGGGGGTTCCCATTTGAGGGGGTAGGAATCTTGCGGGTGGCGGCGGAGGAGGAGGATTTGCGGCTGGGTTTTTGTGTTTTGAGAGGGAGATTGGCGGAGGACCATGACGCTGGTCATGAGGTAGTCGATGGGGGGGTTGCCGGTTGCAGAGAGGGTTTGAGGGGATTGAGTTGTTAGGGGGGCGAGGGAGGGTGAATGGGTGTAAGTGAATGCCGTCATTGTGAATGATTCGGTGTAATTGGAGTTGTTGTAAGGAATAAATAATATTCGAATTGAGTTGTTGTTTGTAGGGTATCAGATGAGAGTCAAGATGGATAAAAAATGAGAATAAAGAGTCACAACTCAGCGGACAGGGTGCGCGATATAATATATCCGGCCTGGGCACGGCAGGCAGCACTCATGTGCATCTCAAAGGGCGCCATCCAGGCACAGTCACAAGGCAACACAATTTCACACAAACAGTCACATCATCGTCACCGTCATCGTCAAATAAATAGAAACCCTTTTTTATTTTGCCTCGCCCTCTATCAAATAGACTCGCTTCAAAGCGGCTACATTCGGCCCTCATGCCATTGTCTGTTCTTTTGCTTTTCCTCTGCTCTGCTTCGTTCTCCCGTGCCTCAGTTTCCAGCCAAGGCGCATCACATCCATGCCCGCCAATTCTCTCGATGCCGGGTATCAGTCTGTCCAGTTCAAGCTTTTGTCTCTTGCTCTCGCTTTCTCTGTCCCAGTCCGAGCAACATCTTTAAAGTAACAAGAGGAAAAAGTGAAGAAGAAAGGCAAAGGCGGGAAAAGCAAGCAACAAAAAAAGAACAAAACTGCGTAGATAGATTCCCCGTTTTTATGTTCCCCAAAGAGTCCGCAGATGAATAGATAGAACCCGCCCTCCTCATCGACACTGCATAAAGCGTGAGCTGGTCATCATCATCGTCATTGAAAGCTGATCGTTCAAATCATCTCTCCCTCCTTTTCAATCTGTTCTGTCCCGCATAAATGCATGTCATGAGATGGAAAAACAAAATTGCATCATTTTGACCGTTTCCTAGCCCTTCCTGCCCCAACTTGTTGAAGAAAAAAAAATGAAGAATAAAAAAAGAAAAACGTTATTACGGCCCATGTGCCGAGCAACTGTCGACCAACTTTCACTATATCCCGTCCAACCGAGCAGCAAGCAAACAAGCTTCATTCGAAGCCCAGCCAGCAGAGCACGGTAGGACAAAGTAGCGCTGTAACGGCCAACACCATCAGATGCTCGAGTGAACAAAGATGCAAAAAAGAGAGAAGAAATTGAGAAAACATCTTGTAGCGTCGACACGGCATCATTTGGCTTGCCGAAAAAGTCATGAGCCATATCCAAGCGGTTTGCGGCTGGAGACGGACGAGATTGGAGACTGCAGAAACGCCTTGCCCGGAAATCGGTAACGTATTTAGAAATCGGAACAGTGCACACGATGTCAGGACCGGGATCCGCTGGCAGAAAATCTTGCGACGGTATCTCTAGTCATGAAAACCGAAAGGAAATGGACATCAATTTTTTACAATCGCTCTTTTTTGGTTTCTTGCTTTGCTTTTGGTCTTTTTACACCCGTCCAGTTCGTCCCTTCTTACCGACGGAGACGGTGGTCCAGCCGTCCTCATCAGCAGCCGGAGCCGGAGCGTCGCCCTCGGCCGCGGGAGCAGCAGCCTGCTGGCCATTGGAACGAGGTGCCCGGTTTTCGTTGCGAGGTCCTCGGGGCGCGCCATCGTCACGGCCGCCACGGCTGCCACCACGGCCACCACGGAAGTTTCCACGGGAGAGTCGCTGTTCGTTGGTGGCTGATCTCCAGTTGCCAGACTCGGTAGCTCTTGATTTCTGTCCCTGGCTGAAATCCTTGGGCTGGTCTCGAGTTCGGATAGGAACCTTTTGCTCCGACGCACCATTTTCCTTGGCCTGCTCAGTCTTGGCCTCTTCCTCGGTCTTGGTTTCTGTCTCGGCGGCGTCTGTCTTCGCCTCAACGTTGGCCTCGGCGGCCTCAGTAGCCTGCTTGGCTTCAGCCTCGGCTTCGGCGTCGGCCTCAGCCTTGGCAGCGGCGGCTTCCTTGGCTAGGCGTCGCTCTTCCTTGGCCTTCTCGTCCGCTTCTTTCTTCTCCTGAATGGCCTGAAGTCTCTTCTCTTCAATCTCCTTCTCCCTTGCTGCGGTGTCGATGGGACGAGCAGCTCCAAAGGGGCTGGCCTTGGCGTCTCCAGCGGCAGAAGAGGAGCTATCGGCAACCTCCGAAACGGTTCGCTTCTGAAGGTTCAAACGGGGGCGGCCACCGGGGGCTTGGGCTGGGGGAGCGGCTCCAGGAGAGGCCGGAGTCTCAGCGGGGGGTGCGTTGGCAGCATCCGGACGCATGCTATTGCGCCATTGGAAATCCTTCTCAGCGGCGGTAGGAGTGCGCTCCGGGCGTTCAGGGCGCTCGGGTCGTTCGTTGTATTGCCGAGGAGGACGGGCACCCTCTTGTCTGCCCTCTCCCCAAGCTGCGGGGCCCCGACGGTCTCCGCGGTACGACTCGCTGCGCTCTCCCATACCCTCTTGAGGTCCGCGCGCACGGCTGCTTTCACGAGATCCGGGTTCCTGGGGGGACAGGGGAGACAGAGGTCCGCGTCGCTCCCACGTTCCAGTAGAACGGCCCTCAGAGGCGGGATCGCGAGGGGGGCGGCGTTCACCAAAGTCGGACCGGGGACCCCTCGCTCCAGGAAGATCGGGAAGAGGGCCCTTGCGGGTCCACTCGCTCAGGTCTCGGGCAGATTCACCACGGCCCTCTCGGCCGTCGCCACCACGAGCTACATCATCAATTAGCATACGGAATTTACTTGTCATATAATACCACGATGGGAAGAACACATACGAGGATCGGCGATCTTAATTTTGATCATGCGGCCCTCAAACGACTGCCCATCAAGGGTCAGGGCCTTCTTCAGGCCGTCAAGGTTGCCGAACTCGACATATCCAAAGCCCTTGGGGCGCTGCAGCTCGCGGTCTTCGATAATTCGGACGCTGACAACGTCGCAGCCGTCAAAGAAGTCGGTCACAGACTCGTTGGTGGCATCATATGACAGGTTGCCCAGATGGGCGGTAAACGGAGGCTTCTCGGGAAGCTTGGCGGGGACGGACTCGCGGACAGAGTAGCCTAGCAGGCGTTAATGATGAGTGATGAGCAGCCACTGGCCACAGCGTGAATGATTCATACCTCGGTCCTGCCACGAAGAGGTGGTCATGGAACGGCCGCTGTCACGAGCGGGAGGGAGAGCCTGAGTACCTGTATCATCAGGTCAATATCATGTTGTCATGTGTTTATGTAGCCGATCGTATGCTCATGTTTTCTTCTTTCATTCTTTCTTTTGTTTTCCTCCTCTTATTCTTTTCTTCCTTCTCGGGCAGATCGTTTTTGGATATTATATGCACTTACCAGAAACTGTAAACAAATTAGCAAGGGTCCAAGCGACAAGAATTCGCCAGGCAGGAGCAACATACCATAAGTTTCCTCAACCTCATCAGCCCAGGAGCCTCCACCAAAACCTGCGCCAAGAGTCAGCATGTTGTCGGTCCGGAATTTTTATTCTAGTGCCGGCGCGGGGTGTCGATGCGACCCCCCCAAAATCGGTAGCGGTCGACGAGGGCATCAAGGGAGGGGTGACGGCAGCACCAACCTGAATCAGCCAGAAAGTCCCCAAGGGACATCTTCTGCTGTTCCTTCTTCTTAGGAGCTATTGAGCAGCGTCAGCAGGATGTTCTGATATTCTCGACAGTACCGCAGAGCCATATTCGGTGACATACCCATGATTGCGGTTGAGAAGGGCGAGCTCGCGCAAGGATATCACAGTATCAGCAGCCGATGCGCAAAAGGGCAGACTGTTTGCTAGGCTGCGGCGGGAGAAGAATAGGCGGTGGCCGAAGAGAATCGACAGGAGGAAGAGCAGCCAATGAAGGGACCAGATTGGCTTCGGATGCGCGAGTACGAGTCCCAGATGCCGGGTCTGGGGTTGGCGAGGTGAAATTTGCTCGTCAAGGAAAAAAAAAGATGCGGCGTCGTGAGAGGGCTGGCTGCCTTTTCCATTTCCAATTTTCGCCCGCCCAAGAGTGGGAGGCGCTAGGCCGTGTCGGGCTAGGCGCTGCGACATTGCCGATACCTGCTGTGCCTAGCCAGCCAAGCGTCTGCAGTGGCCGCCGTGGCTGCGGTGCCTGCGCATCGCTGGTATCTCCAAGTCACTGCCCATAGCCGCCGACCCGTTTTGTGCATATCATCTCCACCGCCCAGCAAGAGCCCCACCATGCCAGGCGAGGAATTAAATGTTCACAGGTACCTCCAATCCATTTCCCCAAGGCTGACCTGCTAATGATATCCATCTCCATCAACACCAGCCAGTCTACTATTAGTTTGTATTAATATTATTCCTATTATTTTTCTCTTCATTTAGTTATTTGTTAGCAATATTACCCTCTATCTCCCTTGATTTAATCATCCATTCCCTTACTGTTGTTTCTCTCAGACACATACATTCACCACTCAGAAAAAGGAACGTGGGGTGAAAAATCTCAAGACCATCATGAGCGACAAGCCGGAACCTTCGCCCGGCCCCCTGCAGCCGCAACAGCACAAGAAACGGGGCATCTTGCCGCCAGAGATTATAGACCTCATCGTGACTCCCGTCAAAGTTGGCTCTTTCACCGGTAAGTTTCTCATCCTTCACTCATGGCAAATTATATCCTTTGGCTCTAACATGTGCAAACAAGGCGCTGCTGGAGTATTAGCTGGTGTTGCTGGTGCCATTGCACGAGACACCAGTCCTGTAGCCAGTGGTGCTGTAACCGGATTTCAATGGTTTGCCTTGGGAGGAAGCTTCTGGTGTAAGTTTATCCTACCTCTGACCGGCCTCTTAGCTATGCGCATCGTTATTGACTCCGTCAAGTTACTAGGTCTATGACCGTCAGGGCCATGGGAGGCGACCAACAGTTGAGGCCAGTCGACAAAACCATAGCGAGCACCATAGGCGGATCAGCAGCCGGTGCAGTAGCCGGATTGATACGTGAGTAACAAGCTTCTGCTAATATCAGCGCTTGTCAACTAACTTTTGAGCTTGGAAGGGGGTCCAGGGAAGATTCTACCTGCCATGGCCATGTGGGGAGTACTGGGAGCAGGCGGGCAGCTTGTTGCCAATGGAATGAGTAACAGGAAGCCAAAAGTCAAGGACGAAAATGATAGCTGGCTTCGGTCGAACTGGAGTCCGCTAAGGAAACTCACAGATCAGGAATACATCGACATGATGGAAGAGAAAATTCTCAGAGTCGATGCAGACATTGCCCTCATTGACGACCGGATCGCCGAGCTAAGGTCTATTGATCAGAAAGCTAAAAACGAAAAATAAGACATGAAACTCATCGGGCGGGTTTTCTAATTTATCATTTTTGTAATTGCTGTTTTATGGTTGATATCCTTGCTGCTTTCATATATACCACAATAAGCTGAATCGACTTATTTGGATCGGCATCCACGGAGCATAATATCGTACGTCTACTGTTAAACGAAGCATACAAATTTTCTTTTTCTTTTTCTTTTTACGAAATAGCCATTACGTTGCAATGAAGAAAGCATGAATCTCGTATTGGAAGACTGGCTCATCAATTGCAGCATGTGATGGCCAATAATAGAAGCACAATTAGAGTTGTAGGTTAACAGGGGGAGTTGATCGTGTTCCTGTGCTTATGTCACCAATGAGCTGCCATTGTCCAATCAACGCCTGTTATCCGCGTTCGATATGCCGTCCGTGCAGAATGTCTCACCCGATCTAGCCCTAAGCAAGATGGATGAAGAAAGCAAGAAAATACAACTCGTCATCAAGGCATTGGACTTAGTTAAAGACTGAGTGGCCATATACTACCTTGAATATTTTACAGAGAATATCTCCAACTTGGTGAACGCGGCCCAAAAAGTATCTGGGGGATTCCCTGTAAATCCTGGCATAGGTGGTCCGTGAGGCCGTTAGCACCGCTAGCACCGTCTGCAATCTCGTAGTATTTGCGGCTGCGACTCTCCGAATCTTGATTAGTCCAGAAGGGGAGCAGTTGGAATATTCCAAGAGAGATTGACAGGTCGAGGCGAGGAAGGCGGGAATTATAGTAAGTTTCCGAGGGAGTGGATTTAAGTGCTAATATTACCATCGGTTGATTTGACGCGTCTTTCTTTTAGTAATGTACCTACTCCGTATTGTGGTCTCCTTTTAAGAACATTAATAAGAGCGATGGCTCGTGTGTACATGGGCATATCGCGTGCGTATGATGTACGAGTATTCAAATGCAGATCTAAACGGGGGTGCTCCTTATTGCTAACTCCGCTGCTGCTCCGGACCTAGGGATAATCTCAATATCGTGACTTACGACGACCTGGTTACTGTCTTTTATCTCTCTGCAGCCAAGAGAAAGGCCTCTCCTTGTTCACTATAGAGCACATCTATCTGTCCTGGTGGATGTTGATACTGCATAGCTACCTCTTTCTATCAATAATACTTAGTACCTGATATGTATTCCTCGACTACCTCGTAACCACTCCTTTATATTTAGGCTATTTTTGAACGGTGAGCTTCGTCGTCTAAATCCGCTTCGTCGGGTCTACACTAGAGCTCCGTTGTTAGCGGCCGTGCTAGGTTCAAGAGGCGTGGCATCGCGATAACAAGGTCACGGCAGCCGGGAACTGTTCCCAGCTAGCCTGAAAGTATAGATAGGTACAGGGCACATGTGTGAGAGGTACCCAGCACCAATCAATCCCACGCTCGCTTTTTGGCTCCAAGTGTCTGTGTGTATGTGCACGATAGGTACGATAGGGACTGCACTGCATCTAGTAAGTCGGCACACGATTGAACACCTGATGCGCAGCCGTAATCTCGAATACGGGGCCTGCGCAGGGCCTTTTATGGAACACGGTGGCTTCTGGATTCCTGGCCTCGACTCTGCGAGAAATTTTGCATCCCCGAGTATCCCTATTCCCCCCTTTTCCACCATTCCAGCCTGGACCCGGTACCTTGGGAATCCGTGACGCCAGACACGCCAGACTCGGCCGCCAAGTACTCGGTACCTCCACTGCCACCTGCTGGCCCATCTGCCGCATCGGCTCCGCTGCCTCTGCTTACCTCCATTCACCTTCCACCGTACAGCACTCATACCAGCTCTCACCAGCCAGCTTACAGCACAGCTCCCACGTCTCGCAAACCTCCGTACTTCAACTGTTCGTGCGACACGGGTCGCAGGCGTCATCCGGAGTTCTTGCGGCGCTCTTCGCTCCGATCTTCCTAGCCGGCCCGGGAAGCCCTGCTGCTCGACCCCAGGCGCATCACAGGAGCTGTTCCGGCGTCCCGATAGTCCAGGTCCCCCTACCTGGCCCGGTTCGGGGCCCCTCCCTCGTCGAATCTCCCAGCTTCCATTTTCCTTCTTTTTCTCCCACTGCACTGTCATGTCGCGTCTCTCTTCTCTTTGTTCCCACTGATTGCCTGTTTGCTCTGCGAGAGAATGGTCTCTCTGCTACCGGCGTCCTGTAAGTACGCCGCCATTGATTGGAGCTTTGCTTGCCTCGTGGCACACCGTCTAACCTCCCCGTTCAGCTAGGTAATTGATTGCGCGCCGCTGCAAACATGGCGCTTCTCAGTCCGACCTTCGCCCTCGGTGTCTTTGTCCTCCTCTATCTCTCCTCCTTCGTCCTCTTCGCCGTTCTTCGAATCGTCACCGGCATATCGATCCAGCGGATAGGCTACTTCTCCCTCCGGCGCCTTGCGTACTCACCCAGAGATGGAATCAGGATCGAGATTCGCGGCCTGGGGCTCAACATTCATCGTCCGACTTTTGCGCAACCCACGTGGCTGAGCATTGTTCTCAGCGACCTGACCGTTACCGCCGATATTAAGAAGCTCGAAGAGCGGAAGCCTGCCACGGACGAGACGCCACAAAGTGTGGATCGAAAGACAGATAATGCGGAGGAGGAGGAAATAGACCCGCTACTAGATCTGCCTCCTCCAGATCAAGCCAAAGCTAGAGCTGAGACCGAGACGTGGTCACGCCTCCAGAAGCTCAAGGAAAAAGTGAAAAAGTTGCACCACAGCGTGAAATGGCTGCGCTTGGTGGATGTCGTTGTGACCAACTCGGTTATCAACGTGGTCGATGTGGGCAGCCTCCAGGTTGGAAGCTTGACGCTTGCCGTGGATACGAGACACAAAATGGCCGATCGAGCTCGATTCTTCTTCCACCGATCCGACTCTTCAAAGGAACACGCCGAGGCTGAATGGATATTGACCGTCCGGAGTGTCTTTTTCGCCGTGGAGGGCAAGGAATCCCTCCAGATTCTGGACCATGCATTGCTAAATGTGCACGGATATCTCTATCCGACACAAGAGGGCCTCCGAGATGCGACCGTTGCCTTGAAGCTCGGCAGAGTCCAGATTCCGTACGACGAGTTGCACCACTGTGCAACCAAGTTCAAGCTGTCTCGCAAGAAGCCAAAGGTTGCCAGCTTGGATGACCCCGTCGACATCTTTGTTAGTAAGGTGCAAGATGGAACCGCTAGCAGTGCAAATGAGCACTTGATGAAAACTGTTTCAGACTCGAAGGAGTTCTTCAGCTCCATCTTGCGAGGCATCAAAGAAATTCAGTTTGCCGTTAGCTTTGTCGGCCTCGTCAAAAAGGTTGAGTCTGTCAACCCTTGTGCAAAACCCGTGCATCTCACTGCTTCCATGAAGGAAGTCGGCATCGACCTGCATCGCCTAGATCCAAAGTCACCAGCACATCGCATGTACTTCCCGTCCACGGACATCGCCCACGAAGCGCTGGTGGCTGCCCTCTCCATCTCTGTCGGCATGGACGATGGCCTCGGTAAACCACAGCGAATTGTGTACATTCCCATGGCTACCACCACGGTCAGAACCACCTTGCCCTCCAAGACGATCCAGATGTCTCAGGTGGATAGCTTTGAAGACAAGAATGCAAATATCCTGTTCGCCAACTCTGTGGTCACCTCCCCATCTATCGATCTTGATCCAAGACACCTGCCTCTCTTGATAGCAATGATGCGATCCAGACCAAAGCCTCCAAAGACGGAACAAAGGCAGCAGCAGAAATACCTCTTTTCCCGACTGCTTCCCAAGGCGAGTATTAAGTTTACTATGCACGAGCCTGTTCTCCGCATCAAGCTCAAGCCTCTCGGCAAGACAGAGGACCCGGATGATTACGGTCTCATCATTTCATCAATCTCATCTGTTGCTCTTGATGCTGAATCCTCTCATTCACCGCTTGAAGACTTGCACTATTCTCTGGATGGAGCAATGCGGCTGCAATCCCACCACCTATACTACCAAGCTGTGTCTGGCGAGAGGTTCGACTTGATAACAACCGAGTCTTTCGACCTGAAAGTCCACTTGGCAGCCAACCCCGAAGTTTCTGTCGATGCCACGAGCAACATCCAATCGTTTTCAGTCAGCATGGTGCGGCCAGAAATCACAGATGGCGTTCGTCAGATTGTACGCCAGCTACGCACCGATGTTGAGCCAACAAAGCGAGCCAAGCCCAAGTCAAGAAGGCATCCCAACTTCCTGAGATCGGTCCCCGAATGGCTTTTCCGTTATCAAATCGCGGCGAATGATGTCAACATTGAGATTGCCGGTGTAGATGAACAAATTTCCGATGATAGTAAAGGCATATCTCTGCACCTTGACGGCATGTCGGCGGAATATCGTGCTCAAAGACTGGACGGCTTGCAAAGACGGATGCTCAGGAGACGAACTCACAGCCGATCCCTCACACAGTCAGACTCTGATTTCGCATCTACAAGTCCGACAAGGTCGAGAAAGAAGCCCCAGAATATCGGCGATGGTCGTCGTCTAGTGTTCAATGCCAGAGGTATTGAGGCTCAAATCATCGAAACCGCGGAGCAGCTTGAGTTGGAGCCTTTTATCAATGTGCCCCGTCTTGAATTTTCACTCTCTGCGTCAAGTGATAATCATGGCCCGTTGTTTCACATCCAGTCCTCGATTCGTTCCATCATGGTTCAGTATTCACTCTACCGACACTATGCCGTGGGTGTTGCTATGAAGACTGTGAGGCAGGCCTTCATGAGAACCAGTGGTGACGCACCGAGAGCTTCACAGCAAGGTACTCCAAAGTCGGATCTTCTAGTCCCTCCTACCACTGGATTTTCTCCTGCAGATTCGGCCTCCACAATCACAGACTCCGTAGTCGTCGACGTGAAAGTCGCTTTGATTCAGGTGAAGGCGGAAATGCCCCATGACCCAATGATTATGCTTCACATTTATAGTGTGGATGCCGGACGTCAGAGATGGTCCACGCCGTATTTGTCGTCTAAGCTAATACGCTTGTACGTTGCATCTCCACGTATGCGCAATATATGGTCGCGAATGGTTAGCATAAAAAATGGACGCCTTGACCTGCGAGAGTCCAAACACAAATCGAACCAAGGAGACACTAAGGAAGAGAAGCTTATCGACGTCTCTACTGAGGCGATCCGGATCGGTATTCCACACGAGGTCATTGTTCACCGTATTACCGATAACATTATCAACGTGATCAAAGCAGTGCAGCAGCTGCAGCACCGCTTCAAAACGGGAACAAACGAGTATATCCTAGAGAAGAAACCCGAAGGACCCAAGTCCGTTCCGAAAATATCCATTCGATCGCGAAATTTCCTCTTCGAGATGGAGGATGGCGGATTTGAATGGAAGCTGGGCATGATTTACCGGGCAGGGCGTATGGAACAAATACAGAGGGCTACCAGAGAAGAGGCATTCCGTATCAAGCTAAATCGGGTGCGGGAAGAGGAACTGAAGCGGGGAAATAATGGCAAGAATCGTTCTCGATCTGCTTTCCCACGTGGAAGGACAGAGAACTCTTCATCTGCGTGGTTCCGTAGCCGAAGCTCCGATGCAACGAAACAAGACGAGCGGAGTCGCGAGGGTCGACCAAGCGCCATGCCGAGATATAACCCTGAAAACGAAACCCTGGGCATCAACGGAAATGCAAAAGTTTCAGTGGAGGAGGCACGCCTCCATTTGGACATGTTCAATGCCCAGTCGTGGAAAAAGAGAATTGATCGGGCTTATCAGGTATCTCGAGATGGTGTCAAGGAGCTGCGCGGCCTATTCTGGGGACAGAACGAGATGCCGAGCGACGTTGAAGAGACGGAAAACATCTTGGAGGTCGCCCCCAGACCGGCGTTGATGGCCACTTACATCTCCAACCTCCACATTGCCGTTGACAAGCCAACGTTCCCTCTTGAGGATCTCCCTGACTTCATTTACAAGGTCGGCAAAGGTATGCCCAAAGATATGCAATACAGTCTCTTGGTGCCGATGCATATCTCTATTGATATGGGTGAAGCTCGCTGCTCGCTCCGCGACTACCCTCTGCCACTGTTACACATCCCGGGGCTGAAAGCTGGACAATCTTCTAGGCTGCAAGCTGTCTCTTTGAGAACGAACTTTGTCTTGGCCGAAGAGTTTAGAGGACTGGAGTCTTCACGACGAGTTCCAGTGAACATTATTCCTCCCAAGAGCTCGGATCCGGGTGCATCTAAAGAGGGATGCTTTGCGATTGAAGTCAGGCGGACCATTGGCCCTGTCAAATCTTTCTCGGATGTCTACATGGATATCAACACAGCTCTTCCCACAAGGATTACATGGGGTCCCTGCTACCAACCAGCAATTCAGGATATGATGATGGTCGTTGAATCATTCACCAAGCCGCAGATTGATCCGTCTGAACGGGTTGGGTTCTGGGATAAACTTCGACTTAATTTCCATTCGCGCATCCATGTTGCCTGGAAAGAGGACGGCGATATGCATTTTGCCATGAAGGGCACACGCGACCCATATCAGGTAACTGGACATGGCGCAGGCTTCATCATGTGCTGGCGAAACGACATTAAATGGAATATCAATGCAGAGGATAACCCGAAGAAGTTTATGACGGTGGATAGTGGCGAGTATATTCTTGCCATTCCAGACTACAGCATGCAGGTGCGAGAAGCTGCCCGAATTCGAGATGATGATAGTAGTCGACTTGCGGATGACCATTTAAGATGCGGTCCGGCTCAGTTTAAGAAAGTCGTCATGAAGCTGTCCGGAAGGGTGCAATGGCTTGCTGGCCTCGTATTTGAGCGCGCAATCGAGGATGGCAGACGAAGTTTTGACTTCAAACCTCATTATGAGGTTGTTCTCAAGAACCCACTCTTTGCTAAGCCCGATGAGAACGGATGCCCTTATGATGCCATGCGCGGGTTCAGGAGTCGTCACATCCACTTGTCAATTGCGGTACGTGCACCGGCTGATCGCGAATGGATGTCGCAGAGTCTTGAACCTTCGCGGAGTTACAACACGATCCATCTTACTCCTCGCTTCTTCACGCACTTCTTCGCTTGGTGGGGACTCTTCAGCGGACCCATGTCGCTTCCTATTCGGCAGGGTAGCCTATTCCCTGGGAGAGAAAAGAATAGCAAGAAATTCGGGAGGCACTTGGCGACTGTCAAGTATAATCTCCTTTTTGCTCCGCTGTTCCTGAGTCACATCTACAAACACAAAGATGCCGAGGACTACTCCGAAAACGCCGTCTCTGCCACTGGCCTGAAAGTTCGATTCGACAGTTTCATGCTTGATCTTCATCAGCGCCGAGAAGAATTCGATACCATTGCCAAGACCAAGAATTCGCCTAGTCGAATCACGGGAATCAAGCTCCATGCAGCACACTTGGACTTGGCGTGCGCAGATATTCGCGCCGTCTCTGCCAGTTTGTATGGTACCACGACGGAGGCTATCAAGAAGGGATCAATTTCACATCTCACCCTCGATCAGGATGAGAAGCCGGATGTATCTCGCTTTACAATTCCTGATGGAGATTACAGCTGGATCGATATGGACGATTTTGTCGAGCTAGATTGGATTCTACCCACTGAAGCTCATCCAGAGACCAAGATTCTGCCTCTTGCTTATATCCCTCGATTAACTTACTTCCGTCAGACCGACATTGGGGGTATAATTGCTGGAGACCCTACGAGAACAAGCCCATTTGGAAATGAGCCGACACACTTTTGTACCATGAGTGAAGAAAACGATCCAAAGAGTGTACAGACACATCTAATCAAAGAGCGTCTGGCTCAGCTCGATGAGCAGATCCGAGCACACATACGACATGTGGGCGAGGCCGAATTGAAAGTGATACGCACCGATTCCAAGGACCACGAGATTCTGGAAGACTTCGATACCCTTCGGCAACATTCTAACGTTCTTCGAGACAAGAGAGCATTCCTTGAAACAATGCTGGAGCGAATGAATAACGGAGTATCGACTAATGGCCATGCATCAGGCGGAGCGGCGAGCACACATCGATCCGAAGGATCCATGGATTCCCCGAGTGATCACATGGACATGCCCTCGATACCCTCCAATGCTGAGTTTGAAAGCGAATTCGAGAACCGCTTTGTGATTCACAATATGCAGCTGAAATGGAACAACCTGTTGCGTAACATTGTGCTGCGATATGTCCACCAGAGTAGCCAACGACGTGGCTTTATATACTACCTATCCAGACCAGCAGTGAAATTCATACTGGACATGGTAGACGAGCAGACAAAGGCTAGGATGGGAAAAGCCATGAACTCAGAGCCGGCATCAGCTGCCAACGGCACTCCCACGTCTCCAGATACTCCGTCTCACGAAAAGGACGCTGCAACAGATCTCGAAGACCGAATTAAAGGTATCTTGGCAGATGGACGGAAATTTTCGACGAGCACAGGCTTTGCTCTCAATGCCAATGGCGTTGTGGAAGGCTCCCTTGAAGATTTGGAGAGCGGTATATCAGATGAGTTCAACCCGCAATGCAGTTATCATGTGCGGCTTATCGCGCCGCAAATTCAGCTGCAGAGTGAAAAGAACAAGAAGCACGTTGTTTTGGTTACTTCAAAAGGAATGGAACTGAAAGTGGTGGAAGTCATGGACAAGTCGCGAATCTCGGATCAAGTCAGCGGCCTTGTTCAACGCCGATTCTTGGTCAACATGGACAGCACTCAGTTCTTCGTCACGCATCAGAAATGGTTCCTCACCAACATGGTATCCATGTATGCGGGCAGCAAGTATGGCACGCCCACCGGTTCCTCGTGGCCACCATGGGTACCTATGGAGGTCATGTTTGACTTCCGCACCGACCCATTCGGCTTCAAGCGTGTTGTGCAGAAAACTTCAGCCATGCTTCGGTATGACAAGTACAACAATCTCCGTCTCAAGTATAACGACGAAGTCAATGGTGAAAACACAGACGAAACCACCGAAGAACCCACGGAGAAACGTGTGGACAACCTCTGGGTGGAATTCCCGCAAGCTCGCGCTCTCTGTAACTCATCGCAGTATTACGCGGTGTATGTCATCGTGCTTGATCTGCTCATGTACAGCGAGCCCCTCGAAAAGACGAGGAATGAGCGTCTGGAGAAGATTATACTCGGGTCTGACTTTAGTGACCTGAGTGGTATTCCAGAAATGGTGATGAAACTGCAGGACCGCATCAGGCAGATGGAAGAAATCAAATCGCATTTCCAGATTTACTCCCTGCATTTGGACAAGAAAGGATGGGAAGATCGCTTGGCCCTGGAGCGTGACCTGGCTGCGTCTGAAGATGAACTTTTCTTCATGATGAAAGCCATCATGAGTTCACAGAGAAGACTCGAAAAGAACAATACACGCTCCGACGCGCTGTTGAAATGGAGCATCTCCGTGAGAGATATTGTCTGGCACCTTATGCAGGATTCGAATGAGCCGCTGGTTGAACTTCAACTTAAGAATTTAGAGTACGACCGCACCGATCACTCGGATGGCTCCCATATGAATCTGGTTCGTGTTGGAAAATTGCTTGGCCTGAACCTTTTGCCGGATGCGACATACCCGGAGATAATAACTCCATATCACGAAGGCGAGAGGCCAGGTACTCGATATGGCGACGGCGATTCTGACATGATTCGGGTCTACTGGTACATGTTAGAGGCCATAGCAGGTATCCCCGTTATGGAGCAGTTCGAGATAGAGCTATTTCCTATCAAGATCCAGCTGGAACGTGAAGTCGGCAAACGTCTTTTTGAATACATCTTCCCTGGTATGGATATGGAGCAGGCTGATGAAGAATCCAAGACAAATCCTTCAATTGTAGTTCGGCGCGATTCAAATGAGGCGGATGAAGAAGGAAACGAGTCTCCAAAGAGCACAGTCAGCAGGACGGTTACGCCAAGCTTGGATACTTCATTCTCAACCCGCCCGGGTTCGCTCGAGCTGCGTCTTAAGCCGACACTATCATCCGGCGTCGCAGAGGAAAGAACCTCAAAGAAGACCCTAGGCGTTAACAACGGCGAGGGCGGCGGCCACTTCAGGCTTTTCCGTTCAGGCACCTCACGAACGCTGGGTAAGAAGTCTTCGATTGAGTCTATGCGACCGTTGACGGCGACTCCACGACCTGGTGTTATCGGCCGGTCTTCAACTGGATTCTCGTCCAGAGACAGCCGGGATTCGGATTCAAAGAAGTCGACACGTTTCGGTTTACGAAGCAGGCATAACACTGAGGACAAGCAAATGTCTGATGATCTCACCAAGATGATTGAGCGAGCCAACAACTACATAACGTTTGCGCATATCAAGATACCGTCTGTTGTATTGTGTCTCAGTTACAAGGGCAAAGACCAACGCAACTTTGAAGATGTTCACAACTTTGTGTTCCGCCTTCCTCTCATTGAGTGGCAGAACAAGACTTGGTCAAACTTGGATCTCGCTTTGGCGCTGAAAAAGGCCGTCGTGAGAGCTCTCATTTCGCATACAGGTGCCATTATTGGAAACAAGTTCTCGAAGCACAAGCCCAATGCAGAGCAGCGGAATAGGCTAAGAGAACTTGCGAGTAGCTCTGCTCTTATTTCACCAATGTCTTCTAGCCTGTCTCAGAATTACACGCCTAGCATACACGATAGCGATGACTCGGCAAGTATGTACGGTACATCGCCGATAGACTACTCACGCTCGCCTCCACGGTCTACTCGCAGCAGCATTCGCAGTGGCATTCCGGCTCCGCGATCCGCAAGTCGCAGCAGTAGCATTACCAGCAGCAGGTCTCATTTGACAACCGGCTCTGCTCAGAATATTCCCCAGGTCCCATCGTACCTGACAATGACGCCCCCAACGCCAGTAGACGCTACTAGCAGAGGTGATGGCCACAGCAGTCTAGCCATTGAGCTTCTCAGACCGTCCTCCAGCCAGGGATTAGGATCACACCGTCATGCTATGAGGACTTTGTCAGGTGGCAGTGAATCAAGACCCTCTACCAGCGCTGGACATCTAGACAAGAAAAATCCTGGCCCCACCAGTGTCAGCAGCGGAGGGTTTGGTTTGAGGGACAAGCTTACTGCTCTTACGCAGAGGATGAGCCACCGAGAACAACCTGTCGTAGTGCAGACTGATGAACCTGAGGAAATGAATGACGAAGAAGCTGCTGCTTCTCCAACAATGGCGGAACACATGCATCATGAAGCACTGAGAAACAAGAGGCTAAGCTGGTCTCAGTCACGATCCAAGACGACTGGTTGAATGGCTTCACTACGGCATATTTGTACTCCCTGTCTACTGTTTTACCCTTTTGCTTTACCCAAAGCATGTTACAGTTGTAATTTTAATACCAAAGGCTACGCCGCTATGCTTCTGGGGTATACGTACATATACTCGATATACGGGGGAAACACACCTGCTGTCTACATATTCTTTGTAGTACTCTTCTGTTATGCGTTTGCTTTTTTCTGTTTTATTCTGTCAAAACACAAAACTGGTGTTGGAGCATATCAAACCGGAGGTTGGGGCGAAAATTCTACGGGTTACAGAAAAAAGAGGAGAGGGAAGACGATGGGTGGGATTAGCGTTTTTTATTGTTATCTTTTACTTGTTGATTGTTTGTTTAATGGCGTATGAAAGAGGTTGGATTGGCGGAGCGTTGTGTTTGTATATATATGTTCGATATACATGGTCGATATATATATGTGAGATTGCCGATGATGGTGACTTAAAGGACACTTGAAGGATTGTATTGCTGTGTGAGATATTACAATGTTTAGTCTTAATCGTGATAATTTCTGTCCATGGTAATCTGAAGTTACATCGTACATGATGTTGATCGTCCCATTCGATATGCTGATCTTGCGGGTCACCATTTTTGCTTCATCAGATCGGCGGCCACATCTTAGGTTATGATATACGCTAGATTGAGCCGCTTTAGTGCTTAATTTGCGAAGTAACTGTAAAAGGCAATGATAAAATATACAGTGCGTACATTTCGTAAGATGTGGAACGACGGCTGTGGAACGACAAGACGTGGTGTGATATCACTGTACGCTAAATCGCGGACTATAAATACTGATGATGGTTCGTCAACGTCATGAACACCCTTCCTCCAGCTTTTTCAGTGATCTGTATATATAGACAAGATCAGTTCCCAATTGCACTAGCAAATTGAGTTGAACATTCCATGTGATCACAACTCGGCATTCTATTGGACTCGAAGGCAATACACATACCGAAAATGGGTTCGGAAGCACACGACAAAGCGCCGGGTGATCTTTTGCCTAAGGAAGACACTGTGCTTTCGAGTGCGGCATCCTTTACGCAGGTAGCTTTCACTTGAATTATCTTGGTGTGAGTAATGTTCTGACTAGAGAGAAATAGGACTTTAAGCCGGTTAAGAATATATGTGCTCATCTTAACGCGTTCCACGCTTATGCGAATGATCCTATGAGATCCGTGGAAACGAATCACTACTGCAGCCAATTGGGTGCGTAGTAGACTTGGAGCTATTAATTGAATGGATGAGGGTACAGGTACTCATACTGACTGATTATAGATGATGAGGTTCGTCAATGCGTGTTATACGACTCTGCGGAACCCAATGCACGGATCATAGGCATAGAGTACATGATCACTCCGAAACGCTATGAATCTCTACCAGCTGATGAGCGCCGCCTATGGCACTCCCATGTATACGAGGTGAAATCGGGGATGCTAGTAATGCCTAACCGCATGGTACCCAAAGCAGCATGGGAATTAGCAGAGAAGAGGGAGATGGAGAAGATCATCACGCTATATGGGAAGGCGTATCATTTGTGGCAGACGGATAGGGGTGATGAGCTTCCGCTGGGGGAGCCGCAGCTCATGATGAGTTATACGAGTGATGGGCATTTGGACTTTGGGAGGGTGGAGGAGCGGGATGAGAGGTTTGGGACGAATTATAAGGAGAAGAGGGAGGCGAGGAAGAGTATTCCTTCTCCGAAGATTCATGGAGGTGAGTTTCTTTGTTGGATGTTAGTGGGATTGAGTTGGCTAACTGTGAGCACCTAGATGCGGATTCTTGTTGGCATGCTTGGAGGGAGAGGGGGAATAAGACGCCTCCGAGTTATAACCAGAAGTGATGGCGGACAGACGGTAAATTCGATATCGGCGAATATTTGGAATTGTCGGTTGTATCTGATAACACGGACGTTGCAGTATTAAACTGTCCGACGGGGTTGAAACAGAGTCCATGATCCTGCTCTGTAGTTTGACTAACCAAAAATGACATAATGGATATGCCCAGCATGCTCAAGGATCTAACCAAAGGGATCTACTAAATAAGAATAAAACTTTATCTATGTTTGATGTCATTAAAGTGACTGTGGCTGGGAGAGTGTTGAGCCGACGTACTCTGACTTGTCGTTGGTCGCGTAGTGATGAGGAATTATGTATAAGTGAACCATTGACTCGAGAATGTCGTCGTCATTTACAAGGATTGGTGGAATCCCTTAATATTTTAGTTAGCTAGACATCCTAGAACATGTGCGATTTTCGCTAAAAGACACCTAAGTTTCGATTCCGACCATCAGAATTTATTTAAGGCTCAATACAGCCCCAGATCGATGTAAGGAAACGGGGGCTTCCACTGTGCTGTTATCCCCCCTTCATGTGTATTGATCGATCTACAACATGAAGTCGACTACGAATACCTTTTTCATGGGTATGGCAACATTGATGCGATATAGACATCTGCGACCGAGGATTACAACTTGACATATCCTACGCACCGCTGCTAGAGAAGATACCGTGAAAACAAAACAATAATAAAAGTCGGATGTGTTTTAGGTATGTGGAGGTCGATGTTTTCTTTATTTTAATACAGATTCTGACAACCCAGGAAAGACCAGACTATAGACATACAATTGCAAAAGGCTAGACATAGACGTCTCATGTCAAGACAGAGCTAGAGCGGCATAGCACGGGTGCTTCATTGCACAATGAAAATGCGACAAATCTATAGATCGTATATAATATATAAACATCATGGTATGGCCTTGTAGCTCTCGTTATAAATCGTGATGTTATATTAAAATGCTAATATGCTTACTCATTGTGATGAGTGAATGCAGAAGAGTCAGATAGAGCGCAATGCACTTATGGTTCTTTGTTAATAAGTCGAGTGACAGCCTTTAGTGCTTCACTCTGCACTTCCTCCAGCGGCGGTACTACGCTGATAATCGTAGCATCGTATTCATCGATCCTCGGGCGCTCCAGTACATCGAATTGGCTGTGAACAAGATTCGCCTTTGCAAAATGGTTTTTCCTGGCCTCTGTTCTCCGGTGCAGCTCAGACTCCGGTGCGTCTAGAAAGAAGAAATGCACCAGAGAATAACCAGCTCGTTGACAGCTTTCTCTAAGAATATCCCTGTGGGCTCGCTTCAAAGCAGAGCATGTGATGATCATGTGATGGTGCTGGGACGGATGCTTGTTGTATGATGACGCTTGCTCATTGATTGCCTCAAGCCACCCCTGGCGATCCGAGTCTGTCAACGGTTCTCCTCTATGCATTTTGTCAATGTTGGCTTTAGGATGCAGCTGTTTGATGGCGTCAGCCTCATGTTTCTAGTCATCAAAAGTCAATTCATGAAACACGCACATCATCGCCCTCTAAGAAACGAGCTTGTAATTTCGAGGCGAGAAATTTCGCAACAGAACTTTTGCCTGATCCGGTAGGTCCTGAGACGAACAAGATCCATGGCTCGTCGTTGCCCACGCTTTGAAGACCATCTTCATGGTCGTCTATGGACGACGTGTTGGCGCTGGCAAGCATTAGGGAAGCAGCTGTGAATTAATGGAGTAGAATAGAGCGGCTTTATGGAACAACGAATGAAGAAATCACCTCTTCGTGCAATCCAAAGAAAGACCAATTATACGGAAAATATTATGTAGATTCACACTAGGCAGTCATCTTATCGTAAACCTGCTTACATCTCGCAAAGCTACACTGTGGGAAGTGATTGGCAATATGAGAGCGGGCATATCTTATTGTCATTTGAGCTCTTTCAGCTTTTGTGATGACTTACTCTACATAGGTAAACGTAGCTATGGCGTAAGTATTGAAATTCATATTGCTCAGCGTGACGTCAAGACTTGATCCTCAAGGGCAGAATAGCTCGCATGTGAGACGTTACAGCATTTCGACTTTTTGTTCTTCAAGCATTAACCGTATTATAGATCCCGACGCTAAATATTCCGTCCAAATGCGATTATCTCCAGCAAATAAATGTTTTTCGCTTGGATACATAGAGTTTGGAATTTGTCGCTTCACAAGCTTGTCGGGCTTAAGGTTAGCAACGATCGTAGCCGATCTATCTTTCTAGTCCGATTGGGAAGAGGCTACACTCATCCGCATCCTTATTTGAGTGAAACTTTTCACCGATTTCTCATACTTTTGCCATAAATTAAATGGTGGCCTCAAATGGCTGGATTGGATTGGTTCGGAGGGAATATCCGGCATGGTTCAAACATGACGGAATCTGCGCCTCAACCCGTCGCCACTTGCGTTATGAGAGGCAATCTTAGGAACGATCTCTCATACATCGAACATTCCGCCGAATGTGTTTCAAAAAGCCTACGAATTATCTGGGGTATGATGTATCAATTATCTATCCATGAGCTCATGGGGAATCCTTCATAGCTAGCAAATCTGAGTATCACAAATGTGATAGATTGGTGAATGCAAGCCGCATCCAGTGCATCGGGTTCATCGCAGTGTGCAGCCTCACGCAACGGAATGTTTGAGCGTGCAGACACAAGAAGACACTGACACATCAATATCGCCTCCATTAGTACCAAGGGTGCGTGGCGTACGGAACGCAAGATCCGTGAATCGGGGGCGCCACGTTATTACATCGGCAACCCTTGTAATTGTCACAAGATCGAATACGTGCCGATGTATTAAAGAAGGAATAACGCGCGATAGCGCTCAATTTTACGAGCATTATCATATTGCTTCATGGACTTGTGTCAAATAACATACGATACACAGCTATTTGGATTATATCGGCCGAATCTGCCCCAACACAAATGGAAGACTGGGAGTTGCCTCTGGCTACAGGAAATGTCACTCAGCAGGCCAAGGCGCAGATGAATACGGAGTTTAGCTCAGATATGCCAGCCTACCATAATACGCACGAGAGATATCGATACAGCGAACCGAGAAGAATGACGGATCCTGCCGACCCATATCCAGGCCAACAATGCGTGCCTTCAAAAAGCGAGCCCTCTGAGCTTGTCGATCCTTACTCATCTGGTACGAGGACATCATATAAGCTAGATGAAGATTTGTATAAAGACATATAAGCTGAACAATGGGCAGAAAACCTATACTGGGAGCAACCTAGCTGTGACAATGACCTGCCGGACAATCCATCATGGTCAACAGCACCAACACCACGACCTCCAGATACTCCTACAGCGGAACAGAAAGAGGATGACAGGAAGAATGGTACACAAGCTCCAGAGACAGAAAAGCGTAATAGCAAAAGGCGAAAGAGCAGCACATTTATCTATTACACGGACACGGAAGATAAAGAACAAAGGCGGATACGGCATATAGTCAAGAATCTGCAAATTTTCGAAAATCAGCAACGGATATATGGGCGACAGCAGCTAAAGGCAATCAAGGATGGGATTGCCTAGCTTGTGTGATCTTGAAATGGGTGGAATTTTATGGGCATTGGCCAAGGACATTCACTTATAACCAGCAGATGCAAATGACGATATATAGCGAATGCAAGCCCGCGACTCTTTCCAAATCCTCACCACGGCAATTAAGATACTTTTGATGTAGAGCCAACGCCCTGTAAATATGTAGAGTAGAGGTATTAGTAGCTGACGACGCTGCCTCTCTGCTTTATTTTTCGATGGAACAATGCTAGAAATCGTTCACGTCAGTGGTTACTCACTATAGCATCATTCAGTCTTTGTTAAACTTTCACTTTCGACTATGCGTCATCGAGGGCTGTTGTCTACACCACACTCTGACTAATAAACTTTATCTACGGATCAGTATATTATATATGATCGTAAAATCTCAAATATGCGATTTAGAGTAACACTCATTATTATCATTGTCGTACCGATTATTTAAAGTTTCTAGCAAAAATCACCTCCACACTACTACAAGATGTCGAGACAGAGGCTCACAATGACGATGATCGGCGGCGTAAGCATGCTTGGTGTCATTTTCTATGCCACACGGAAAAACGAATCAAAAACAGACAACTCACAACTACGGAGAAACAAAGCTCAAGAAACACGCGAGCTCGGGTTGGGTAGTGCAGGAGTTGGCGGCAACAGAATGACTGGCGGCCCAAGCAGTTCGGCAGCACCTTCAGGATCCGAAAGAGATATTCAAGGTGGCCAAGTACAGCTACCTACTGGCGGCGTCGGCGGCGGCGAAGCCTCGAGTAAGTCGGATCATTTTAGATTGCATACTACTTCGCTCTTGAGCGGTGGAGGCAAGGGAACTGCTAGTCGGCAGGATCACGAAGGATATCATGATACGAAGGGAATTAGCAAGATGGGCTCCGAAATTACATCAAAGAAAGGCCCTGCCGATACTTCAGAACACTAGTTGGCCGGTTACAAAAAAGTTGTCACTTATCAATAAATGGCGTCTTGGTGAACACCTTTTGCTTCATCGGCTTTCTAACCTTATTGTTGGGCATCTTTGTGATTCTTGCATAGCACGTCAAATGGCTTCTGTGTACGGAATTCACACCATTCTGAATCAAATCAGTACACTCAAGGATTATATGTACATAGATAACTGTTAGTCCTTAGCGATGTCCAGTTGCCTTCATACATGGGGTGTTTCTTGGACCCAGTCGGCCACTGGTGATAGTGCCTTGTGCAGATTTAGTGCTGCAGATCAGCAAGTAACAATGATCTCAAGGCACACGTCATGATCACCATTACTTTAGCACTTGGATTCAGCTGTACTGTAGGGAATGAATAAAAAGCCAAATAAGACGAGAACTTTTATAAACATAGCATAGCCAAATTATCTACTTGAGAGGCACATGCTGGACTTCATATGTGAATATGCTTCTTTTTTGCTTCTCAGAACATGTGTAGTATCCTGTTACCCTTGAACCGATAGCGATAGCATTGGATAAGCGATGAATAGAATGACGTCCACTTAACGTCATGAAGTCGCCAATGGATAACATGTCCCAAGATATTCTGACAGAGTGATGTCGCCATCACGGGTGATTCAATTGTCGCAATCAACTATGCAGGCATCTCCACAACAAGCCCGAAATGGACAAAGTGTGCCTGTATTCCAGCAGCGATATGAATACCAACATCGTCGCCAGATTGGCAATACCACCAGTCTCTTCACTAAACATCCGAAAAAAGCACACTGCTGCGTAAAGTAAACCAACATGGCTGGAGAAGTTATCGACCAACCGAACCCTCCTCCTTTGCCCAGCCAATTCCCGGCCTCAACAGAAGATTTGGCTGTAAAGCCGACAAAGGCACCATTGAACAGCCATGACTTGTGCTCACTAAGAGAATTCCAACGGGCTGCATGCTATATCGCTAGCGGTACGTACAATGAAGAGCTTTCAGAACGCACGCTGCTATACGCGTATTGCTAACAGCTTAACAGCTATGATATTCCTCAAAGACAATGTCCTTCTAGAACGTGATCTCCGGCTGGAAGATGTGAAGCCACGGCTTTTAGGTAAACATCTCTCTACCCTTCTAACTGTGCGAATGTTGACTTGCCATTTTAAGGGCATTGGGGGACATGTCCCGGGCTTGTGCTCATCTGGTCTCATTTGAACCTTCTCATTCGCGATAGTTCTGTGGACATGCTATTCGTTATTGGACCGGGTCATGGAGCACCTGCTGCATTGGCTTGTCTGTGGCTTGAAGGCTCACTAGAACGATTCTATCCAGACAAATACCCAACTAATAAAGAAGGACTGCACAATCTAGTTACAAAGTTCTCTACCCCTAGAGGGTTTCCGAGGTATGTCGTCCGGAGTCGTATATAATAAAGTTATCGAGTCCTAACATGCCTAAAGTCACATTAACCCGGAAACTCCAGGTTGTATTCATGAAGGCGGCGAACTAGGATATGCGCTATCGGTATCTTTTGGCGCAGTAATGGATAATCCAGACCTAATTGTTACCTGTGTTGTTGGCGATGGTGAGGCCGAGACTGGCCCTACAGCAGCGTACGCACAAGACAAGTTATATATGCTCTTACGTTTTACTAACGGGTACTAGGGCATGGCATTCCATCAAATACCTGGACCCAGCAGAATCCGGAGCGGTTATCCCCATTCTTCACGTTAACGGATTTAAAATTAGTGAACGGACCATATTTGGGTGCATGGACAACAAAGAGCTGATCCTATTATTTTCAGGTTACGGCTATCAGGTGTGCATTGTGGATGACCTGGATCTTATAGATGTCGAAGTACACACTGCGTTGTTCTGGGCCTTGTCGGAGATCAAGAAGATCCAAGAGGCTGCGAGAAGTGGCAGTCCTATTACGAAACCTCGTTGGCCGATGATTATCCTCCGGACTCCCAAAGGATGGTCAGGACCTCGAACGGTGGACAATGAGATTATTGAAGGCTCATTTCGTGCACATCAGGTCCCCGTGGCTAAGGCCAACAAGAGTGAAGATCACCTTAAGATCTTGCAGGATTGGCTGAAGAGTTACGAGGTGCATCAGTTGCTGGCAGATGGGAAACCTTCACAAGATGTCCTGGATATTCTGCCACCAGAAGAGGAGAAGAGACTAGGTCAGGTTAAAGTTGTGTACGATTGCTATCGCGGCCTCGATTTGCCAGACTGGGAATCGCATGCAGTTGAGAAATTTGAGCAAGCTAGCAGCATGGAACAGTCGGGCAAGTTTCTCGACAACGTGGCAAGGGAAAACATGAAGACCTTTCGCATCTTCTCACCCGATGAACTAGAAAGCAACAAACTCAGTGCAGTATTGGATCATTCGGGACGAAACTTCCAATGGGATCAGTATTCCCGTGCCCAAGGCGGCCGTGTCATTGAGATATTGTCTGAGCATTGTTGTCAAGGGTTCCTCCAAGGGTATACCTTGACGGGAAGAACTGCCATTTTCCCAAGCTACGAGTCATTCCTAGGAATCATTCACACCATGATGATTCAATATGCCAAGTTCTCCAAGATAAGCCGCAAGCTTTCATGGAGAGGAGATTTGAGCTCCATCAACTACATTGAAACCAGTACATGGGCGCGACAAGAACACAACGGCTTTTCACATCAAAATCCGTCCTTCATCGGCGCAGTATTGAACCTAAAGGCCGAAACAGCAAGAGTCTACTTACCCCCTGATGCGAACTGCTTCCTCAGCACCTTGCACCACTGTCTCAAGTCTAAAAACTATGTTAACTTGATGATCGGGTCTAAACAGCCCACACCAATTTACCTTTCCACCGAGGACGCAATGGAGCACTGCAAACGAGGCATCTCAATATGGAAATTCGCAAGCACGTACGACGGCGAGGACCCAGACGTAGTTCTCGTTGGAATTGGCGTCGAAGTGACGTTTGAGGTCATCAAAGCTGCAGAACTTTTGGCCAAGCTTGTGCCGGAGCTGCGTGTCAGAGTTATCAACGTTACCGACCTTTTAGTCTTACCACACGAATCGCACCACCCACATGCTCTCAAGCCAAAGGACTTTGAAGAACTATTCACGTTGGATAAGCCTGTGTGTTTCAACTATCATAGCTACGCGACAGAGTTACAGGGGCTTCTCTTTGGGCGCCCAGCGTTGCATCGCATGACAGTAGAGGGCTACAAAGAGGAGGGCAGCACCACGACGCCTTTTGACATGATGCTTGTGAACAATGTCAGCCGATTTCATGTGGCTTCAAGAGCATTAAATGCTGCAGCTCTGCACAGCGATGCCATTCATGAAAAACTATCGGGTCTCTTGTCAAGCATTAACGAAGAAATGACAAAAGTACAAGAGTACATTGGAGAATGTGGAAAAGGTGAGTTGAAATGTATTTGAGCAATGTAAACGAGACTAACCATTATAACAAGATCCGGATGATATCTACGAGCTAAATATTACGAAGACTGAGGCGTAAAGGCGCCATCATTACACCACCATAGGCACATCTCTTTGTATATGATCTGAAAGGTCAATATACTGCTATAGACATCCCACCAAGCTTCTATGCCAAGAAGTTTATAGTGATCAGCGCAATTTATGTAAATTTATTCATCTACATGCTTTAGTGCCTCTGGATTGTGTGCGACTCTATGTCCATGTTGATCAGTGAATACCACCTGCATCTGGTCAGCCCGTTTGCCGTATGCATTAAAAGTATTTATGCTAGCTGCTCTCGCTAGATACCTTTGGTGGATTCTTCACGCCGAGAGATTTTGCTTCTTCTTCTGTGTATACAATTTTCTCTACTTCTCCTTGTCGTTTTCCGCCTCGAATTGGAGTCCAGACTTCGTCGCCTTCTTTAATTGGCTTCCCTTCCTTGTCTTGTGCATTCGGTGCCATTTTAGTCTTCTGAGAGTCAAAGCAATAATTCTTACTGAAGATGGAGAATTAATTGCTAATTCAGTGAAATGGACACGTTCCATTTATCTTTGCTAAACGGGAGTTAGAAATTTATGATGTAAGATTATTGTCATAGTGATTTTATATGCGTATCAATACTGAAGATGGAGTGAGCAATTAGTGTATGACCAATTGCGTCACCAGATTATAGATGAAATAATTACTGCAATATTTCGACCACGTTCATTTAAAGTATGTAGATTTCTTGGAAACAGTTGAGGCATTGAATAAAATATCCATAGGTACCTGTTAGGAGATCCAATTTAGTTCCCTCATCCAGGAATTGAAGTCCAAACGAAATGCATGTACGTAATATTTCGGTTTTAATAATGTCTCAGTATCGTCATTGTGTAAACCGGACGCTTTACAATTGTATTAGTGTGTAGTTGAGCTCGTATGGCGGTATTGGCCCCATCTTGCTGAGCCGTCAGGGCGTGAGAAAGGCACCGAATACCTCACTAGGCGGAACATTATTATTCTTCACAAATTACACAACAGGTAGGAGTATCGTGAAACGACATCTGCCATAGAACTTGTCTTAGCAAATTTGAAGTAGTAATCGTTGGTAAATTGTTGGAAACGAAGCTACACAGTTATCAATTTGATGAGACTTATCCTCTTTTTTGCTATTCAAAACCCCCTATTTTTGACATGACCTAGAGGCCCAAGTTCTCACTCCTCCAGGTCCTCCGGAGTAGATACCGGAGACCAAACACTTCTCTGATGCCTCGCCACAATGGGAACAGGAACATTAGCATCCTCGTTGCTATCATTAAACACTACAGTTGGCCACAATTAGTCAAGATCAAGACGTCTAGGAGATGTGCATACCCAAGGCTCGAAATCCAGAAAACTTCTTGCATGTCTCAGAGCCAGCATGAAGAAGCTTCAGCTTGGTTTCCAACTTCTTGCGTTCTTCACGAATGCTTTCCTTCTCGCCGACAATGGCCTCCATTTCGTCCTCATCCATGTATGCCACAGCCAGAGGACTCAAGATCTCACGGATTTCAGCAACTAAGCCTGTTTCAATGACTTGAATCGAGATTTCGTCAATAAGGCGTCTAAACGCTATCTACAAAAAATGTTAATTTCGTTGATCGACCCATGTACCTGCTAAGATTTGCAAACTTACTTCATAATATGCCTCGGCACTATCAAGCGCTTCGGCAGCACTCCAACGATACAAATCGGGCTCATTGCACTGTGCCAATTCCTGCTTCAGACTTACGAAATTAATATATGCGCTCACATGTGAACTGGTGCTGTCAAGAGAACCACTCGAAAAGTGTCTTTGCAGAACTTCATCCATCTGCGAAGAGTATCGTTTGATGCGGATTTTCTGAAGAGCCTCGCCAAAATCACTGTTGTAGGTGATGGGATGATCATCTCGATATAACTGGAGTAAGATTGTAGTCTTATCGAGGAGATTGGCCAGTATTGCTTTCATCTTGGGCCTCACAACTGCGTCCATAATTGCGTCACTTGTCTCTGAATCAGAGATGTGCGAGATTAAATGATCGACAAACACTCGAGCTGCTTCCCAGACTTTGTTTACATGGCGATTGACAATGGCCTGCCATGGTTTGGACTGCTCGCGGAACAAATCCGTGACAACTGCTGGGCTGAAGGAATTAGGCAGCTCTCGGCCACGTCTGTGGGCCATCATGTCGACGACTTTATCCACAAACTCAGTTCTTGTCAACAACGTGTGGCCACTAGACTTTTCACCCTTCTTGTGAGAGTCCACAGTCTTATAAAACCGGCCCTTATCTTCCATTTCTTTAGCAAAGTCGCGGCTGAGATTTTGAATAAGCGCACGAATTCTCTTGTCATAGCCTGATTTCGTTTCAGAGTCGCTGAAAAAAGGATCGGTATATGTGCCATCGACAGCGGCCTGCATGAGAGACTGGAATGATTGGCTGATTTGGATCATATAGATCCGCTGCTCTTGTGCGGTTATGCGAGGCTGGCCAAATCTCCCCAATTCCGTCTCACAACCTTCAATCTCCTGGGAAATCTCATCCATCAAGCTTGGTAGCTCAGAAGCAATTTGATGTAACAATAGTTTACTCAATCGGCTTCGCAGAGATACAATACCAAGAGATGACTCGGGTAAGGCTGACCAAGCGCTCTTGGAGAAGAATTCTTTCTCTTGTACATCGCGCTGCGCCAGAGTCCATTTGTCTGCATCTGTATCTCTGTTCCTGAGTACATGCCACCCAAGACGAAATACTACATCCAAATTCTTGGCAAGGGAGATGTAGCTTTTCTCGCTTGTGGAATCAGCAGCAAGAGTATCAGGTTTGGTGATGATACCAAGTGTACGTAGCCCTCTTGGATCTGTATCACGGGCAAGCTTCAAGACGATTTGGTTGGCATAGTCATTCTTTGCAGATATAACAGCGAGGATAATGCTTCGCTGCTTTGACATGAAGCTCTTGACGATTTGCGTAATGAGATGAACGTCGGACGCCGATTGATTCTTGGTCTCAGAATGGATCAATCCCGGCAGGTCAACAATGGTGAGATGCGGGCGATCTGGCCCGCTAATCTCGATGCGAAGCACATCATTAGAGAATGCCTTGCCAAGAGTCTTTATTCCCATGTATGCCTTAGCATTTTCGATCAAGTCTGGTAATTGTTGAACTGAATCTAGCTGTTCATGGAAATCCGACGAAGCGTCTTTCTTGTCTCGTTTGTGTAGCAGGTGTGGGATGATAGAGACCTTGACTGAAGTATGTGATGCCGTTCGAAGGATAAGTTCTGTTGGAAAGCGCGTGCAGAGCCCAGTGCTGACTGGGAACGAGACACCAGAGATGGCTTCAAGGACGGAACTTTTGCCAGAGGACTGGTCACCACATACAATTATCTGGGGCAAGGAGATGTAATGACTGACGCCTTGAGATCGCAACGAATCGATTGTATTGAGGAGCTCAAGCTGCTCTTTAGAGCAGAGCCCTTCCAGGTTTGCAGATGCAAGCTGTGTCAGGACCATGATGAGTCTGCTAGGCACTGAAAGAAGAGATGGCTACGGTGATCCTAAATCAGATCGGTAGCATGAATCTGAGAGCTTTATATGCAAAATTCAACCGTAACAAATCATTGTTATTTCCTAACTATCCGCAGATATGTTGTAGGCCTCCCCGTAGACCTCCCAATGGGCCTCCCGCATGGCTCGATTCACAGCCGCGGCAATCCAATTGGGCTACGTGATATAATACTGCCCCGCAAGGGCGGATTATAGCCAGTGAAGACATCATATTCACTATCTAATATGGAGTATTCCATGCGGTTAGTGGCAGCCACCATATGCATGCTGCCGCATACAAAGTATGAGACAGTTAATTTAATTGTTTCTGTTGAATCACCCCCTGCTTAGCTTGGGTGGTGTACGTCTACTTGTTCAAGAAAGCAAACTACTATTGCATATAAGTACATTTCCTGAAACAAGCAGAGACATTCCTTTTCCAACATTTATCCTTCTCATGGGGCTTTAAGACTTTGAAGCCTTCTCTATACTGGAGAATCGACATTAAATGCAGTGAAATGATCTGGATGAATGCAGTATCCAGGCGAGGGGGATTGGTATAACTAAGCTCTATTTCCCCATCCAGCTACTACATGTTGTTATATCACTATCTTACGCCAATCTATACAGTTTCGCGAAGTCTAATCAATATGCGGAGTAAAAGAAAGATTTACCATTACTACCCTCACAGCCCAGTATATTTGAGTCTCTAATCCAAATTCAATGTGTAAGCAACATCCAACTATCGAATGGCCGCAACACTTCTAGGAATAGTTGGGTCGCCCCTTTGAGAACAGTTCTATGATCTGAAGAACGTTGAAGAGAAAGATAGGATAATCGATTGCAGCCCTTCGTACACTCATACCATTCTACTGTTTACAAAATACTCCTGGCAACGCTGTAGTGGCATCACTACATTTCTCAGCATGTTCTGCCTCCATCTTTCGGGTGGTGCACTTCGATTGCCACCAAGGCACCATGCAACGGCTTCTGAATAATCTGGACCAGCCTCCTCAATTACCTCACACTGCCAATCTCTCGCAGCCATAGCATCAAATCTAGCTCGTTCCTCCTCAGTCTCCCCTGTATGCCACGCTTTTCTTAAAGGTTGATCAGCCAATAGTTTTCCAAAGCATAATTCAAGTAATAGAATTCCAAATTGATCTAGAGCTTGTGCTAGGCTTGTAGTTGGTCTATCTGTAAACGAGCTTGCATCAAGCCCGCGTGCGATATGGGGTTGATCAAGGAGAAAATTTCTCGTATCAGTAGGATCGCTGAAAAACGTAATGTCCTCCCTGCGGAAAGAGGAGGTTAACCAGGGCGTTTCAAGGAGTTGGAGGAATGAGGATGCCAAAGAGAGTGATATTGCGTAGCGTTGCCGCCGTGTTGGTGGAGGGGATACATTCCCTCCAAGGATATGGTCGAGTGAAATGGATGCGATGGAGTTTTTGCGCTGAGATGAAACAGTGTAAACGAAATATCGGCAGTCTAGTTCATCCGTCGGTAGATAGCCGCAACAGGATCCATCGGACTGATCTAGATCGCTGCACAAATTGGATATTACTTGATGAGGACCTGGTCCCTGATTCATTACAACATCGGTAATGATAATGGATGGTGGTGGTCTGTATTTCATCAATAGCTGAGCTTGTTGAGGTTCATTGTTCATACTTACTTCAATAATTCCGTCTGTGTAGTAGAAACTTTGCTTTTCATTGCCGATTTGGTCGGGTGGTTAGAACGATGGTTTGGCTGGCGTAGAGGCAATGTTTCAACGACCTTTATAGTACCCGTTGCAAAACATGGTTCTCCGACGGCAATTTCCACTTTCGATATCTTGGCTGTTCTTACTTCCCAATATGAAGGCAGAGACTTAAGAAAGAGGAGCTCAAACTCTACACTCTTTGCCGCTCTGTGTTGAAGTGGTAATACGGTGCGATGTTCTGTGCAATGGCATTTCCACGCTGCAGCGAGTGCTTTGAATAGCTTAGTTGCTTGAACCCAGAAGCTACAAATAGCACTATCAATGACTCTTTCTTGGTGTCGGGAAGCTTTCCGTTCTTCGAGAGCGGATACTTTGTCACTTGAATCGAGAAGTTTATCGAGTTTATCGTTATAGGCCTGCAGCTCTGCAAAAAGCTTGCTGCGAACGGATTCGCCATTGCTGAATTTAATTCTAAATAACTGGAATGATAAATCGTCTTTGCCAAAGGCGGATTTAATTCTTGATATAGTTGCCGGGCGTTTCTTCTAGGGAAAGCTTTAATCTCGGCTATTTTTTAAAGGTACTAAAGAAACTTACAGAAGTGTCCAAAAGTTTCGACTGGACAAATTCGTCATCCAAGGCAAGTTCATTGCATATTTTGTCCATCACATAATTCATACCGATGATGTATTCTTGGTATAGTTCATACGAGTCTCCAAGTCGTTTCTCAAGGAGTTTCACCATTGACGCATCTCTCCATGCCTCTCCTGCTGGCTTATCAATAAGCTCCTGGACTTTCACATTGTCAACAACTAACGGCAGTAAGAGTTGCTTCAGATGCCTCATAAATGTTAATTGCTGAAGTTCCAGCTCATTACTGCATTTTCTGTACTCAAGTTTCATCTTGGAGAACAACCTAAGCCGAGTAGCCACCTTTTGATGATTCTCAAGGGCAGTTATAGCGAGAGGAAACACCCCAAGGACGATGCCAATGGCCTGAAACCCAGACATTGCCGAGGAGTATCGAGGGAACGGATAATGGCTGTCAGTAGAAGTCAGTGAGAAATCGTGTGACGAATAAATATAAATGAGGAGGCTGAGAAATTGTAGGTGTCGCCTCAAGCGGGGTATTGGGCTGCATACACTCCCGTGTCCAATCACAGGGAGCACAGGTATCGTGACCGTATAGCATTTTGTCAAGTCAGGTAACCTTCGCAATTTATTTGTCATTCTTTGCTTTCTGTAGTACTGACATGAAGATCTTGTAATAAAATCTGGATCGGCCGTCGTGTCCTCAAAACTATACGCAAGTACCGACAGAGAGTGATGATGACAGAACAAACGCAGACTCTGTCGCAAAAGAGTCGAAAAGTACAGAAATTCTTGGTTAACCTCATCAATTATTTAGAGGACAATGACGTACCAAACCTCATTTCCTCCAGCGAAATCACGGACGCTCTAGAAAGATTCGCCCTATGGGCTGGGAATCTCGGAGCTTTGAGAGGACCTACATCTAAGTTATCACTAGAGTACCGGCTCACAGAAGCTCCAGAAATTCGAATTCAGATTCATCGGCAGCTTGACTATCTCTTAGAAGCCATTGATGATAGTATGTCTGATATAGCCCTTCTAAGCCATATATCTAACATCCCATCAGTGACCACCCTTGTTCAAGAGAGACAGACGAGCCACGACATAATGGAGGACGACATGAATATGGAATATTTTGATGAGCCTGATGATCCAGAAAAAGGACTATCTGAAGAGATTCGCATGAATATCGACCTGATATCTGAGTCACTGAAAACTCTTTTTCGAATTGCCGTGCTCATAAGGAAAACGAACACCAACAACCGCTTTGAGCGGGCCATTTACTCTTCAAAATTTGGGTTTCCTCATACTTTTGACGTTGATCATGTCAGAGAGAAGTATCCAAAACTCAAAACAGAAGAACAATCTTGGCTCGCCGAGCGTCTAGGTAAGGCCATTGCTAGGCGTCGGCAATTTATCAAGTATTGCAGAGATCACCGGGCTCGCCTCGCTTTAGATGACGAGGACATCGAAGCTGAAAACGCTACAACCATGATACAGTCCAGCAAAGCAACCACTCTGAAGCTTGAAGAAATGCAGGCCGTGCGGAACTTCGCCGTTGATGATTATGAAGATGACGTGGTTTCCATCTTGTCAACATCCACTACAACGGATGTGCTATCGACACTGGCACTGCCTCGTCTCCAAGATCTCTCAAAAGATGGTGAGGCATTTGAATGCCCTATATGTTTCACTCTGAGATCTATAAAGGGAGAGCGTTCATGGCGGTACGTGTGATTTTTTTTAAATAAAATACTCAGATAATATCTAATATGCCTTAGTTTGCACGCTTTCCATGACCTCAAACCTTACTCCTGCACAGTCGGAGGAGAGGAATGCGATTCGTTAGCTTTCCAGGACCGAAACTCGTGGTTTCAACATGAGCTTGATTGTCATAGGTCGCAATATGTGTGTCCACTATGTGAAAATGAACTTTTCCGAAAGAGGGAGAATCTAAGGCTACACATTTTGAATTCACATGGCCAATTTCCCGAACGCCAGTTGCAAATCATGGAAGGCGCTGGAAGGAAACCCCCGATAAGCTTCGACGCCCAGAGTTGCCCGTTCTGCAACGATTGGTCTGTGGCCCTTCAAGCCAAAGAAAAATTGAAATCCCAAGAGATCAAAAGTCAAACTATACTAGTTCGCACCGATCGATTCAAAAGACATGTGGCAGCACATCTAGAGCAGCTTGCAATTTTCGCGGTCCCCCGTGCAACAGAAGATGGTACTGAAGGCGGACGGAGCTCTATCAATAGCTTCGGCTCTACTACTTCTGACTTATCGGAATTGGTGGTACAGGAAGATCCACAACCACCTGGGGAAGGATGGTTAGACGGGAGATTGACAGATGACGAAGATTTACCAAAAACTGATGAGAAACAAGACCGCGACGCTTCACTACATGAACAAGATGCAAAGATTATTGATCATTCAAAGAGCATTCAAACTAGAGCGTCTACAAATCCAATGTTGATACCTTTGAGCAGCAGCGTTTCCTTTGAAGAAGTACGTTTTTGTACCCGTTAGCAGGCTATTCGAGAAGCTGATCCTTTCGCATCGCAGATTATGCAACCATTGCCGAAAGAAGATCCCGACATGACTATTAAAACTCCGGCTCTGAAAGAACCCACTCCGTCGCCGTTGCCTGATTCTGAAGAAGGGCTTGTTGAATATAAATCTGAGCAGCAGAGGGTTAAAGAAGCGGCAAAACAGCGAGAGCTAGAGGAGAAAATCCGCAAGGATACCGAAGATGCCCTGGTGGGGAAGATGGGGGAAATGAGAATGCAGCAGTGGGTTAAAGAAGCGGTAGAACAGCGAGAGCTGGAGGAGAAAATCCGCAAAGATGCCGAGGATACCCTGGTGAGGAAGAGGGAGGAAATGAGTCTGCAGGAGGAGGAAATTAAGAAGGAGATTGAGCGAGCCCGATTGGAAGCTGATCGTATGGCTCGTGAAAGAATCGAGGCCGAGAGGAAGGTAGAAGAGGATAAAAGGCGACAGTATGCTGAAGCTATGGCTCGGGCAGAGGAAATTTTTCAAGCAGAAATTAAGGCCGATGAAGAGCGGAGGAGGAGAGAAGACGAAGACCGCGCTCGGGCCATAGAGACAACTCGTATCCGTCTAGAGGCTGCCATGAGGGCAGGGAGCGCTGCTAAGGCGGCTGCTGAGAAGAAGGCCGCCGAAGAAGCACGCCCGAATTCAAGAGCAAACTCACCTGCATCGGGAGGCTAATACCAGGATAGAAGGGGGGTGAGATTGAAGAAAACAGGGGATTTGACGACAAATATCCTATTCGTTTACTTAGTAGGTAGTTAGATGAATCTTGAACCTCGTTGTTATAGTACTTCCGGTCGTGTTGTATTTATTACATAACTAACTGTTATTCAAAACCACTTCTCAAGACACCTTGATCATGATACTCATGTTGTCAATAGAGCACGGCATTTGCTGACCTCCAAGTTGACTTTGGATCTGTCGCCCGTCTTATTTGGGGAATGCCCGCCCTGCCGTGCCCCTCTTCCCGAAACGTTTAGCTAAGAACGTACAGGTATGTTAACCTAAGCTTCTGAATTGCTGCGTACTTTGTCTTGAACACTTTTTTACAGTCGGGGACGGAACTAAATCGTTTCGCGATATAGAGGTGTAAAGTTAGCCTTATTGCAATGTCCTTATCTGTTGAATGCTATGTTCTTGGCCCGACAAGTGATGCGCCCAATAGTCGGCTACCGGTAATTCACTACAGGAATGTGTTACCTCAGCCACAAACAGAAGAGACGACGACGCAGTTTTTGACAAGAACTGGCTGGGAAAAGAGGGTATGCTTTTTTAATGAAATTCTTTCATTTACTTGGTACGCAGACTCACAGTGGGTTGTGATACGAGGGAACCTGGGGCCATATCGGAGAGCCACATTTCCATCCCAATACACATGAATGCTACGGTATGTTCATCTACACTCCATCAAGTCTTTATGGCAAAATATCAGCTACTTACTCTCAGAAGGCATCTTCCAAGGCCACTCAACTCTCCTCCTCGGGAGGATCAATGACGGAGGCGGCATTCAAGTTGACGTAAATACTGGCGACGTAATTGTTCTTCCAGCCGGTACCGCTCACTCCTCTCTGAGGAGTTCCGATGACTATCGCTACATTGGGGTATATCCGAAGGTCAGTACTTAGGATATCACTTATCAGAATCCCTCTTCTTCAGTGAGTATACGCTGACAAACGCTACATAGGAATGCCCGAAGTGGACGAATGAGATGGGCAAACGTCCGCCAGCTGCCTTCGCCCAGACAATTGGAGCAGTTGCTACGCCGCAAGCTGACCCGGTATATGGGAAGCAAGGGCCATTGGTATCTTTGTGGAACACTAAGCTGAAAGCCAAGCTATAGCTGTATGTACACGGAAGACACCTGGGGTAGCGTCTTCGTGGTGGATTGTCTTTGGCATATGCTATTGCTTGATATGTACATGTACCCCAGCAATCTTGGTACAACGGTCGTGAACATGTCTGCTACATTTCGAATAAGTCCACGATTAATTCTCTACCCGTATCCATCGCGCTGAATACTCTATATTTAGCTCGCCCAGGACAACCCGAAATGTGCCGTCATCGCAGCTCAACGCTCCCTTGACTGGATCAATTACTCCGCAATTAGATCGCTGTTGGGGGCGGATTCTCCCAGCTGAAAGCTTCATCTGACCACGCCAAGCGCGCGATCAAAGGATTAGCTCCAAGAGCTACCGGTAACACGACAAGCTTCAAGTTCGCATCTTTCCATCGTGGTCCACTCACAGCGTTCCATCCCAGCCGCTGCGTTGAGCCGTGCGCAACGACGCGCTCGCAATAGAGAGTCGTTGACCCCCAGCTGGGCTTGGCAAGGGATGACACCGTGGCCATGCAGCTGGTAAGGAGTTCGGTCCATACGCGGTATCTGGGTTATGTGCTATTCTTTTCTTTTCTTTTTTATGGGAGCGGTTGGGGTGAATGTTCGGATAGGATCGAGACCGTACTTGTGATGCAAGGGGGTTGCGCTAAACGACTTCATTATGTGCTGGTATGGCAATGTGGCAAGGATAGAGTGGTCGATGCTCTGAGAAGGACAGCATTACTCCGTAAACCGGTGCTTTTTTTTTGATGCCAAGATGTGGGTGCAACCACACCGAAAGTTGGTTTGATGAATTTGTCGAAACTGATATGGTCATAATAAGGATGCGGTTCGCCCAATTTAATAGAGTTGGGGCTCATATCTCTTGCTCATGCTCAGCTGCTGAATCTCATCTAACAACCTTAGTAGTGGGTGGAAACTTAATTAAAAGCACAGATTCTCAAAGTTATTACTCGAAAGCCGGTTGAACCATGTCCTGGACCAAACGATCGCAAGAGATATTGTACAGAGACTTCACTGAGAAGGCTGCATGCGAGTCTCAAAGCATAATCGAAAAGCCCTGGAGCTTGGAAGTCTGGGAAATATCAGAAGGTAAAATCAAGACCTTCATATCTGTTAAAGAGGAGTCTAACAAGATTTCAGATGGGCAACTGCGCGAGTACGTCCAGAACACCGTACGTCGTCTCAATGGCAGGCCGCAGCTCAGAATCGTGTAAGTCTACTTGGTGAACCTGTCAAGTTCGCTGTAACGAATAAATCTGCCGATCCAATTAAAAGCAGAGAAGCCCATATTGATCTATTTCCCAAGTTTTGTACCCTCAGATGTACCACGACGAGAAACAAAAGGGCTGATGGTGGAGCTTTTTCACAAATTCGGCATACCCCATGACTTTACCGCGGAGAGGGTGCGGTCTATAAACCATAGCTTCAGTCGGAGAAGTGACGAGAACAATGGGTTCAGTTCCTGGTTCCGATTTTCGTACATATCGGCTGCATCTGCTCAAACTGATGACGAGTCGCGTGATGGAGAAGATGATGCAACTGAGAACTCTACAACAGCTGATAAGTACCCAGAAAGAGGGTCGGCCTTTTTTCTTCAAGCTTCAGCCGATACCAGTGCAACTCTGGTGTGTTTTGATGCAGGGCCAAGAGTGAAAAGAAGGATGTATGATTTGATGAAGAGCCGGGGATGGACTGATGTCGCCACCAATCCCCAGATATTGTTCGATGCTGCCCTAGAAGGGCTACACGAAGAAGTTGATGATACGGCACGGAAAATTGAGGAGGAATTTGAGCTGTTGGAAAAGGTGCGTGCTCTCTTTCACATTTTGTATCTCATACTCAGACGGTAGACGAACGATGTTAACCTCGCAAAACAGTCCATCATCCAGCTCGCAGGCTCTGAGTGCGTGATCTCAAGTCCAAGAACACAACATGAAGAACTATACTCGTTTGCGAGGCATGCGGAAGAGGCTTCAAGAGCACTTGAGTCTGCATTAATGATCAGTGAGGGCATTCTTATGAACGCCAGTATTAGCATTCCTTCAACAACCTCTCATGAGAAACCGTCATCCCCTTCGAGTAACAGCAGTAATCGACAGTCTCTTGTTGACTTACAGCTGAAAGAGTGCCTCGAGTATCGACGCACACTCTTTCGCTCAACACAGCTACGGCTCTCCCACTTTCAGAAACGAATCAAAGCCGCTACTGCTTTGGCATCAAACTTGGTATCGCAACAACAGTCCGCAGCAGCGATACAGGGTCCAGTTTCGATGAAGCTCATCGCGGCGTCGATTCTGATATTCTTGCCCACGATTACCGTTGCAACCATCGCGGGATCAGGGCTACTACTATCGGAACAATTAGACGAAGAAGGCTCATGGGACGTCAGCGCAACGCCGTTATTCTATTTGTTATGGTACATTTCGATACCGTTGACACTCGTGTTGGTTCTCTTGTCACTTTGTTGGTTGTGGTGGAGGCAGGGCAAGAGTAGCAAGATGTCACAGCCATCTTCATGGCTTCAAAAGGCAATGATATGGAGAAGATACACGAAAGAGAAGAAGGGACACGATGAAGAGTCGAGTATGCCGGTTTGAGTATACGAGACTGGTGAAGCAGATTGGCCATGTGAATCACTCTGATCCATAATCAGCTTGTTACTCAATGGGGATAAAGCAACATGCAAGATGAACCAGCTGAGGAATAGCTCGTATGACCATGTTACCTGTGCATTAATATGTAAGGTAGGTAGTTCCGTATCTACTACTCGTACTACCTAGTAGGCTGCCACGTATGTATCAGCAGGCAGTACGGAATGAACCCCGAAGATTAGACAAATCGAGTAGTATCAAGAGCCCGTTTCGAGTCTAAGCAGCGCCCGCTAACTGCTGCAGATAATAGACATGGTAGGTGAATACATGTATTTTGGCTCGTCAGTGAGCAATCCTAGTGGTGAGAAATAGTCTCCAGGTTTACTAATGTCTGACATCTATCTTGATTTGTCGGCCTGGTGCTATTTTCGTCTGGCATCTTGTTTTACATGTACCTTATATACATACCACAAAATGTGTAGGTCTCCTTTTCTTCCATCTCATCTCCTTAATCGATTAATGCCCACGCTAGGCCAATCTCTAGATTCTAATTCCAATCCTGCCAACCTCGTCCGTCGACTTTTAGCGCAAAGTTTGGTACAGAATACCCGTGGCATCGTACAGGCTACTTTTCTTCATTGGCTGATGCCCTGCCGCTGTGGAGTATCCGGAACGCATAGCCAAAGTGCCCCGGACTCCCTCCCCGGGTCTCCAATCAGCTGACTGGAGAATCAAGAGCAATTGTCCAGTCAAATGTTTGTCGCATCAAAGCCCATCCATCTGCCTTCTCGCAACTCAACCGGATTGGCCGGGCGACTATCGCTAACAGCATCGCTGCATAGCTTCGAATCCATCACAAGACGAAAGTCGCTTAATGGAAGCCCAAAATCGCGCCGGTCCTTGAATCGCCATCCATCCATCGCTTAAGCCACAAGGGAAAGGGCTGAGTTCAGCTGCCGCCAGCATTCCATTCCAGCATGCTCCATCTCCCCCAGTCGCCTATAATTCAATCTCCACGGATCGGGCGCGGGACGGATCGAGGTGGTCCTTTGTCATTAACACCGATTAGTCGCTCTCTTCGATAGCGCAGCATAACAACATTGTTCGACGACGAGACATCAAGTCACCGACTACGACCACAACCACAACCAGGACGCTGTCCGGTTAACACACACATACACACATAATGGGAGATACCACACGCGAAGAAGAGCGGCGGCGGCGCAGTGCCAGTGCTGGTAAGGCGCCAGCAACAGACTCAGATCCAGAAGCTAAGGTTGCAGAGCCTCGAAAGCCCTCCATGATGGTGTCAGGAGATCCTCCTAACATCGAGGAACAGGATCCACCGCTTGATGCGACGGACAGCGACGACGCTGACGGCGATGACGACGACGACGAATTCGATGGCGGTGATACGTACTCTGCCGAGTCTGTCACCGTACGGAGTAGCATATGGGAGCACGAGTGGGAGGGAGGACGAAGGGTGTGTAGTTCTATGCCTTTGCTGAGTCTGTTAAAGAGCATGTCGCTGAGTAAAAGAAATGTGCTAGTATCATCACTATCGCCACGGCCGCTATCCCCTACCAAACGACGAAATCGAGCAGGAGCGAGAGTATTTGAAACATGTGATACACATGGAACTCGTCAGCGGCAAGCTGTTCAACTCTCCCATTACGCCGAATCCACAACGAATACTGGACCTTTGCACCGGCACAGGGCTTTGGCCAGTAGCGGGTAAGCTTTGCGGCTCGCTCTGTTTCTTCCTTCAATGTACTTGATCGTTTGCTAAGGCAGAGGTAGTTGCCAAAATGTATCCAAGCGCCGAAATCGTCGGCCTCGACCTCAGCCCGATCCAACCACTTATGGTCCCCCCGAATGTGCGATTCCTAGTTGACGACGTGGAGGATGAGTGGATGGATCGCGGCGACTACGACTTGATCCATTTGCGTCATTCATGCATCTACTTGAAAGACGTGGATAAGATGATAAGGAACAGCTATTCTCACCTGAAAGAAGGTGGTTGGCTTGAAATCACAGATTACTGCAGCTTTCTTCGATGCGATGACGGCACAATGCCCGAAAACCACCCACCGGCGCAAGTCGCCATGATGATGCACCAGGCCCTATCGAGATACGGCATGAATGCCTATGTCATTAACGAACTGGAGGATAAATACAAAGCCGCGGGCTTCAAGAACATCCAATGCCGAGTAATCAAGACACCCCTCGGCGCTTGGCCCAAGGTACCGTAACGCTCAGACAAGGACGTGCTTCTTAAACATATGGACTAACGTAGGTTCCTCATAGGATCCCCACCAGCGTGAAATAGGAATTCTCTTCCGCGACGCCATCAACGAGCTCGTCGGCGCCCTTGCCGCGAAACCTCTCAGAACGCTAGGATGGGACGACACCGAGCTGGAAGTCTATCTCGCATCCGCACGGAAAGGCCTATGGGATAAAAGGGTACATTGCTATGCCAACTTTATCTCTTGGTGGGCACAAAAGTGATTGCACTCTCACCGCATTCATCTCTTTTCTAGTTTTTCTTTTCGTTTCTACTTTTTTCGTTTAGTTCTCATTCTACTACAAAGCGAGCGAGCGAGCGTTGTGTCGTTACATTTACATCAAAGACTGGGTGGACATATATCAGCATTTCGCGTACAAGTACATTCAACGGGGTTTATACATCTGGGGCGTTAGGGCGGAGAGATAACTTGCTCTCCTTGGAACTTTTTTTGACTTATGTATCATGTTGAAGGATAATGCGTACCCTCTTGTAGCACAACAATGATCTGAGGGCTTCAATATACATCCTTCTTGGCTCATTATAATACTCTACCTAATCTTATACAACCACACTACTATAGCAAGGACAAATCATCAAACATTAATGTGAATTCTCGATTCAGCCAGTTATGATCTGTTAAGCTGCACTCATCCAGTGTCCCAGTCAGAGAAGTCTGAAAGTTCCTACGTGACGCATAATTCAGCTAGAGCCTACTGTGCTTTGAAAACAACTGCTTCAAACTTCAAATCTCTTGACTAGTTGTATATCAACAGATCTACACTTCACAAGGACCACTCAAATCTTGAACCAAAGAATTATATAGAGTATTCAATTTTTAATCATATTGCTTATAAAAGCTGTAAATCCATCATATAAATACCAGCTAAAACCGCTATGATCGCCTTGCGACGTAACCATCCATCTCTTTATATGTTCCTCTCACGTAAATATCCTGCCCACAAATGTTCTTCGTACAATCCAACTAAAAAACCTATCCCGTGAGGATCTTCTCCATCTCAATGGTGCTATGGCAAAAATAAGAAATGAGGCCAAAAAACTCAAATCGTGGGAAAATATGGAAAAAGAAGATGCCAAAAATAAGCCTTATACACCAATCAAAGGGTATCCCAAATCCTACGCCGCCAGTTCGCAATGCTAGATACTCCAAATAAAAGAGAAAAGTTGATGCAAGACTCCACCATCGCGATGCGGCAAACTGTGAATTAAAAAAAAAACAGAAACGAAAAAGGTTCCGTGTAACCGACATGAAGCGACTAGTCCAAGAATAGAACGCGCGGTTTCATAGAGAAAAAAAAAGTAGAGAAAGTCAATGGGTCAAGAAATGGCGCATAATGGCTCTCGTAGCCCAAAGGCTCGCATTTGAGCCCAATCGTCAAACCATTTGACCATCAGCGACTTGCACTCATTCTGGCCCCGAAATCCGCCGAACTTCAGGTAAGGTGTGTCCAGATTAGAGCACATTAGCCGATGGATACCAATCTGGCAAAGGTCCCTGACAAGCTGTGCAGTAGAGCGGAAGAAGCAGGTTGATAACAAAAGCAATCGGCTGCCGTTTCGGAGATTTTTGGCCGCTGCGTCATCTCTCGGCCTTCCGAATTGAGTAATGGTTTGCTCCCATAAGATTGACCTTTTGTTTGTCGCCCAAAAATTCGCAACATATTATGAAATCGAAATGCCAGTGAAGCCATCTGCAGCGTCCCGCAACAAGGCTATTCCCAGGTCGTTTGCCGAGGAGGAAAATTTTTTCAAACGCGCATGCATTGCTTTGGGCCGTGTCGCGAATGCTGAAAATTTTTCAATGTTATGTTTCACCCAGTCAAAGCATGCCAGCTGTCCGGATAGGTTGCTGCCCTATCGGCCAATGTCCACAGCCGGTACCTGTTAAGTAATAACAGCGGCCCGAAACGCATGTTGACGTTTTCTTCTCGGTATAGTTCGTGACATGTTGCCGCAGGTGGGTGTTGTCCGACTCGTGTTCCGTGGCTCTCCAGGGCTCGGAGCCTTCCAAAACCCTTCCATGTGGAGACAAGGGTGTTCAACTCCATCCCAGTGCCGAATCTGCCATGTGTCACTGGAGTCTTATCGCCACCCTAGCCAACAGTGAGCGGCTCGCCATTGGCAAGTCAAATCATGCTATTCCCTGGTGATTTTGACACGGGCCCACAGTAATTCTGTGCGGTGGACCAAATCGTCGGCTTTGGTAACAGAAGAGCTGAGAGGGAAAATCAGGGTCTGTCTCGGATCACCAAGCCAGCGTTCGCCGATGTGTTGGTCGTGGTCGGCAGCCAATAGAATCATGGCAAATCGCGTTTCGGCCTTATGAGCTTTGCCTCGGCGCGCAATATGTGTGTCCGTCCACGAGTCCAGATTCCGGCGAATCCCACTAGTCAGCAATTGGCAGAGGAATCCATCGCTCTGGAACACCATCGGCTCCAATCTCATAGGGTTTAGTCGATGTCTTCCTGGGTGGCAGTGCCCAGCGCGCACGTCCAGGCTTGCTATTGTCCAGTTTGCCTCGCCGGCGCATAATCATTTCCATGACGGCAATGCGAATGAAGTCGGGATTTTCTCGCATCTCTCGCTGTCGCATAGCAGGAAGCGGAGTGACTGAATCTTGGGCCGGCGTTACTGCAGGCTGGCTCGCGGGAGTCGATGGAGATAGCGGTGAGGTGGATGGGTACGCATTGCGCGCCGCGGCGTCTGTGGGTCGTGTGCGCTGAATTTTGTAGGTTTGCATTTGAATGGATGCGGCAAAAGTGCCGGGTTGTTGTAAAGGTCGAGACTGCGTCTCACGCGACAGCCTGGTGGTTGGATTCAGGTACCGGCGTAGTTCGGCAGATGGTATTTCCTCCGTGACGGGTGGTCGACGCTCATCAGCGTAGGGCACCTTGGGGTCCATGGTGAGAATAGAGCGGGTAATGAGATCATCGGGCGGAATAGATGGAAAGTTGATGCTTGAGAAGGATTTGGCTGCTGATCGCAGCGCTCGTAGTGATGCTGTAAGATTGGACTTGAAGACTGCCCGGAGCGGCTTGAACTGGATGAACTGGTATGAAGTTGTTTGGTCGTCCTCGGGACTTGGAAGATTCAGCGAGTCCAGCTCATCTTCGTCTCGTGATGGCTCAGGAGAGAGTGGGTGCTCGTCGATGCTGTCCGGAGGAGAGCGGATAGGCCCAAGCGACCTACGGATGGGGCTGGCCTTTCTCCGGTGCAGAGACTGAGGGCTCAAGCTTCGAGGGGACTCGACAGAGGAAATCACATCGGTGCCAAAAGAGTTGCCAAGAGATGGCATGGAGTCAACAGAAAGCGTCCTAGCCATATGGACGCTTCCGCAGTCGCTGCCCAAGAAGTCCTCGTCTAGGCTGTCGGGAGGAGACATCAGCACGTCCATGGGACTACCGCGACTCAGCGACCAGCTAAGTTCCTTCTCTGAGAGAGAGCTCTCATCAGCAATGATGGCATCGACGGTTAACAAGCGGTCCTGACCACGCGGCTTCCGCTGCGCCCGTCGAGGCCGCGGGATGTCAGTGACAGCCAACAAGGCGGCCACCGACGGTGATAGAGATTCCGGCGAGCGGACATTGTTTGGGACCTTGCGGCGAGGGGTGTTATGGCGTCGCACGGGATGGACAGCATCGAAATGTCGGCTACGGCTGCCTGGCTTTGGGATCTGGACGGGGCTAGTTGGTGTCGTTGGCCGACTCGTCATAGTGTCTGAGGCAGCAGACATTGGCGAAGACAATCCGTGTTTCCCCATCTCCGCATCGATGTCGGAAGGCGAAGGTGATTCAGCTCGGATAGATGTGACGGTGATTGTAATCGACGATGGTCTATTCCGGCCCTCTGCATGCTTTGGGCTGCTCGCGTGTGGAGGAAGAATGGTGACGACTGATTTGGTGGACTTGGCAGAGACGGTAGAGATGGAGATGTTGGATTCCGCTATCGTAGGTTTCGAAGAGAGAGAGTCGGTTGATGCTGGAGGGCGAGCAGAGGAGCGAGAGGCTGTAGAGACGGTGGTGGTAGGGAAGAGTGCAGGAGTAGGAGTTGGAGGGAGCCTCGGACGAGGAGTGTATAGCATCATGGTGTAGGCACGAGCAGCCGGGGGACGATGGAGACAGCCCGAGACTCTAGTGGAGACATGCCAGTTCCCAGAAGGGTCGGGCGCTGTGTTCCAGGCGAGGCCTTCTGGAATACGGACACGGACGACTTTGCGCCTTGTACAGCGTACTTGCCGCGCTACTCGGTCGCGCGTATGCAATGCGAGGGTGCCACTGATAGCGAGTACCTGTACCAGGGCGGGTGCTCCGTTGTGGTACCGACCCGTGCGTGGACGGAAAAGTTGGCCTGAAGGGGAAGAGTCAGGGAGGCGGGCTGGCCAATGGCAGGCGTGCGATTAGGGCTAACGGCTGGGGCGGATTTAGGTAGGTAAGTGCAACTGTCAGGCGTCCTTCAGGTGGGCAGGCGATTGGTGCCGCAACCGGCCGGCGGTGCCTTGCAGTGTAAATGATACACTGTAATCGTGAGGGAGCAGGCGGCGGGGGGCGGTAGCCAAGACTTGGTTGTCGATAACACAGTGCCTCTGCGGTGGCACCTACTCCGAGCTACGGAACCGCCGGTCGTGTGCGATTTAGCTGACTCGCCTTATCGACGATGCGTTATTCGCTGTTCTGCTCGGTGAGAGAACGGAGGACTTGGGAAGGCGAAATGGAGAGTAATGGAGGCGATGGGAACGAGTAGTTTGAAAAAAATATTGTTAAGTGGTTCTCTTCTTCAACAAAGTTGACCGATCGTGTCGACAAAGAATTTCTTCCCACCAACAAAAATACGGGGTACGGGGTAATGACGCAGCGGCGAGACGGCGTGCTTTAGGCCTGAACAGGGACCCTTTGTTTGCAACCGCCTGAAATCAAGAAAGGGCCAGATGATAAGGGTCAGGGCGATCGAGATGGCCACCGGATACGCACGAGGCACGATGATCTGCGTCTACCAGACAGGAAAAGCAACATGCAGCTGAAGGGAACAAGACCGGCAGACCAAGAAGACGGCGACGGCCCTGCTTTGTACGTTTACAAGGCACGAAATACCAGCAGGGGTACAATGCATACGCAAACACTAAAGCCGCAGTTTGAGGCATCGATGCTTCAACCTCAACAAAGTTCCATGGACCCCCAAAAGGCCCCCCATTCCCGATGCTCCTCCCGGCCCCGTTTGCTCGTCGATTGTGGCATGTAGCAATCGACGCATGTCCTCTTTGGAGCCGTGCTAGTACCAGTATGTGCTGGCCCCCGGATGGCCCCAGGATTATAAGCGGATTCGCGCAGCGCAACTTCTTTCTACTATCTTTTGCGCATCTCGGTCGGGCAGCTAAGCAGCGCTTGGGATATGCAGGGCGTCCTTGGCCGGCTCATGAGATGCCACTGTGCATTCGAAGCACCTTGTTATCATATGATGGTTGATGCGGCGTCATAGAGCTATTGGATGGCTGACACGGATGGCTTGCCTTGGATCTGAGTGTGCTGGCCGGGATAAGCCAATGAATGAGCCGTCCAGGCATTTTGCTGCCTACCACGCTCTCGGACACGTCGGTCTCGTTATTTCCATTACAGGCGTTATCAATAGCTACCTGACCACGTCGAAAGCAAATGTCCAGGTAAGTTTAAATTGAGCCTTTTTCGTCTCGCCAGTGGCCCCAAACTCTAACCCCTGCATAAACGATATCGTAGCATTTCAGACCTGCATTGCTTGCCATTTGCCCTCGTACAGACAGCATCGTATGTACGGTATCAAACTCAGGCTCCGATTCTGAGTCATATTTCTGACTGAATCCCAAGGCAGCCTTGCCGTTGACCACTTGCGCAGTCACGGTTGAGCGCGCATCACACGGCTAAGGACATGACCATGACCATGCCCAAGATGTCCGGTGCCCAATAACAGGCAAACACACTCGCAGCCAGAGGGTCAGCCAACCACACACGTGCAAGTCCGCGTGCTCTCAGCCATGCTGCGCTGGCTGACTTGTCTCATGCGCAAATTTCTTGCGGGGGGTTCCTTCGACACATCCCCTCCACTGTGAGACGTCCATGCGTTGTGCAGCATCAGCAACGGCTTCACACCCTCTTTATCATGCAAAATAGAGGGGAGAAGCTGAAAAACTTTTCAGTCCTCATATTCATATGCAGGCCGTCGAAAAAGTTTGCGTTAGGGCGCACAGCATCGCCCGCCAGCCCCCGGGACGCATCCGTACTCGTGAAACTCAACATAGAAAAGCGTATCCTGTTTGAGTGGCTCTTGGCTCTTGGCCGTGCCTGTATCATTGACTCGGCTTATTACAGATTCTGCCATGGACCGTCTCGTACCTCGAGGGGTCTTTTTGTAGCGTTATTACTAAAGCCCAGTACCTCGTTGTCGTCTCACCTTCTGAAGTCGTCTTATCAAGGGCGCCCCATTCGCTGCGGTTTAGCTTCAGTTCGTCCACCACGATTATGCCGTCATCGTGGTACTAAGTCGTACCCATTCTTGGCCCTTTGCCTGCTGTTAACGGCTGGATCTCTGTTCGTGATAGGCCTGGGCCGGATGGTACGTACCATGGAATGCGGGGAGGTTGCCATCCTTCTCCATACTGCTCCGCTTCTTTTACGGGGCTTGTCTTTGGCATCGCGACATTTCCGTGGACCGTTCAATCGACATTGACCTGGATTTTTTTTCCCATATCGACCCGTCTTTTTACTTCGATTGCTCAAATCATGTCCGGAAAGCAAGCGTGTGATTCTACTCTCTCAGACCTCGTTATCATGTTCGTGTAGCCATTCATATATCCACGTGTTCTGTCGTATCTGAACTTTGTGAACCCTCGTCTCATTTCTCTCATCTTGCCCCCCTCATCACCGCTCCGGTCGTACCCGTTCGACGACAACCTTTTCTGAGACGGCACAGTATATTAATCGAATCCTCCTGCAGTATGCGCATCTCTATGGAGCACTGTTTATCAGTCGGGCAATCGTCTCTCCGTCGCAACCACCGCTTGTAATTTAATCTGGTACCTGATCAAATACGACGCCGAAGTCCGCCCTGGGCGCTTGGTAATCGAACGAGTCTCTCCCGGTGACGGTTAATGAATTCAGCCATGTTTTTACTTTAACTATGTAAATGAAGGCTATTTATAATAGAACACTTCGGGATCGACTAGCACGAGCTCCGATAACCAGCTGGATGGCTGAATTGCATTACAGTGCGGTATACTCTGATCTGCCATCGTCGATGTCTACGATGAAAAATCGGATCAACATCGCTACGCGAGTGAATTGAGTCGCACCAATGACGTCTAGCCCGTAGAAATGAATGCGACTGGCGTATTGCCTGATCAATGTCGATGATATGCAGTGCGTATCTTGGAGCCAGCGGATATAGATACCGCTTTGGGGCATCATCCAACTCTGCCCTGTTTACTTGAGCCAGCTGTAGCAACCGACATAGATTAGGACGGTACTTGTTACTCGCTGGCAACACAATCGCCACAACCAGTAGAGAACACTGCTTTTTGTTCATTTTTTCAAGTGCCTTGCCGTAGGATCAGATGATTTCATGAAATATTTATTGCGAAATATCTTGGAATTCGCGAACTTTCTCTTTCATAACACTACAACTACCAGCCGTAGCTCTCAACATATCACAAACTCGTCCGAACTGCTGAAACTTGAACCCTAGGCCGACAATCATCGTCTCATCTGGCTTCGCAATAGGTCATCTGCTTATATAGGTGCTATAATGGTCAGTCAGTAAATGTAAGCGCAGTTATTAGAGAAGGTTATTCTACTCCCCATTACAAATGTCGTCGTAGCCATCACCCTGGGCATCGCATCCCTGGTTACAATAACCAACATAAAAGACTTCTTCTTCAGAATCAAGACACTGGTAGAGAGCGTGGCCTGGATGATCGATGGCGCCTTGGCTGGGATCAAGGTCATTGGTTACGATGACAATAAGGTCGTTTTTACTCCAACCTGCAGTGTGTAATGGTGTTAGAACGTCAAAAATCTGTGCATATATTCTTCGAGTAGTTTCACCCATGTTTTCCAAAGCATATCCACAGTACAGGTGGCCGCTCGTGCAGCTCTGTGCATGAACCACGGTAATCAGCCCTAATAAAAATAGAGGCAGAGCGGGGAGAATTTGAGGAGACTTCATTTTATGTAAGGGCAAAAAGTACAGCTATCTGTCAAGTTATTGAGAAGGTGTATCGAAGCCGAGTGCCGAATTGAATGGGGTATTGTCCATTTAATACCTCTGGGCCTCAAGTAGTTGACCGCCATTCCTCCCTACTTGATCTTGTGATGTCTCATTCAAGATGTCTTACTTCTAGTGGGTAGTAACAAATGCAAGACATCTGGTAGAAGTTGAAACAAGTGTTCAGTTTTATCAACGTTGATATAACCGCTTTCCGCACGGACTCCATGAGGTTTTGCGGCCAGCGGGAATACAGAGCAAAATGAATAGAAGAGCAGGTACTCTTGACTTCAGGCTGTGGATTATATATCTGTTCAAAACTACATATGAAATGCCATCTTGGAATAAAGATATTCCTTCTCTTTTACTCTTTCTCTCACCACAATCTATGATCACGTTAATTTGATGGTGGTATATTACCACTTGACATGACGTCCCCCAACTTGGGCCCATTCTCAAATTAGACTATGGATCGTTTCCCGACATATTTTCCCAATGATGTCCAAAATAGCGATTCGCAGCTAAGTTCTGAGGATCTTCAAGGCATTAGTCAAATCCGCAATCTTCTTTGTATATCCTTGACGGCGCTTCTTAACAGATCTGGTCTCACCAACAATCTGTTCAAGTTGCTCAGCTTCTAAGTTGATAACCCAATCCTGGGTGAAAACCTTCAAAGGACTGGAAGGGCCACGCAACAAACAGTAGTCAACAGCGAGCTGAAAGACATTATCGATGAACCGGTCCGCGGCCAGGCTGTAGTAGGCATGAAGAATGTCATGAATCTCTTCCTGCAACTGCTCTACATTGCTTTTAACTTCCACAGCCTTGGGGATGTCGTCCAAATTAATCATAGCCTGAGTCCCTACGAATTGCTTACTGTCCTTTCTAGCCTTGGGGCGTAGCAGTTCCGTGACTCGGTATCCCCGAGCCTTGGACAGCGCTTGAGCGAACTGCTTGTTAAGAGTATAGGGTTGCTTGCACTGCTCGACTTCAACCAACAGTCTCGCCTGGTCCATTGCCTTCTTGTAGCGTTCCCCTAAGCTCTCTATCATTGCGATCCACAACTTGGTACGGACTTGCTCTTCTGAACAGACGGAACGGACTCCGGCGGCGATGAAGCGATGGAGAGTGATGATGATTCTGCTCATGTAGATCTTCGTCATGTCTCCCCACTTGCGCGACTGCTCTGCAAACGCTGTAGTAAGGAAGTTTGCGTTGAACGTGCCCAGGTCCAAGCCCCTGGATTTCAGGTAGACTTCATTGATCCATTCACTAAAGTTGTCGCACGGCACGGGCATGGATATCTTCTCCGGAGTAAGGACGTCAGCTAGTTCAGCAAGCTCCTCTGGCGCAATATCATCAACTCTTGCTTTCTCGAGGAGCTCTCGCAGTTCGTTTACCATCGGCCCGGCTTTATCATCACAATCATCAGGCTTCTCGACTTCTTCGGGCTCTTCCGCCGATCCAAGTTTCTCAAACTGTCGCGAATGAGCACTCTCATGGAAATCAGCGCTGAAAATATCGGTAATGTTCACCACGTGTGTGATGAGACGAAGCTCATCCTCGTCGAAGCCGGCGTTTGCGTTATAATCAGCCATTAATGCTGCCCTGGCGCAATCCTGAAAAGCCCCAGCAATGCTACAAAGAAAACTTCGTTGCTCGCGCTCATCCTGACGAGGTGGTCCAAGGCTGTTTAATTCTCTCTTGCATTCTCGAATTTGGCGACTGACATCTTGGATCAATGTAGGAAACTCGCGTTTGGTGATCTCAACCAAGAGTGACCTGAGCGTGTCTTTAAGGGCTAGAATACCCACTCGATCCCGTGGAAGATCAGCCCATGGATGCTTTCGGAAAATCTTGTCAAGCTCCGAAGGCCCTTCTAAGCCGCTGTTCGGTCCTCGATTTCGGACAAGGAAGTAGCCAAGATTGAGTGGCCGTCTCTTGCCCTGAACAAGATTGCAGACGGCAGCTTGTGCACTGGGTTCGAGTACTAAATCAGGCTTGGTAAGAACACCGAGAGTACGCTCGCCATTCTTGTCGTATTCTTCTGCCAGCTCCAAGATCTCTTGGGTGGCAATGTCGACATTGCTCGGCAGTACTGCTAAGATGATGGTGCGGCCGTCTTTGATATATCTCTTGACCAGGTCTCTCACCATGGCCATGTCATCTTTGGTGGTTCCTTGCATAGTGGTGCGGAAAATTCCGGGGACATCAATGATGGTGAGATAGTCCTCGTTAGGTCCGCAAACCTCAATCTTGAGGACATCCTCGCTGAACACAGTGCCATTTCCGGTTGAGATATCGGACCGTACACCCATCCTTTCATTGGCCTGATATTTCTTGAGCTATTGCAGTTGGTCATAGCCATTAGGGTCTCACTCACCTTCTTCAAGATGTCTGGAAACTGTTCCCGAAACTCCAAGCTTGAATGCACCTGTCTGTGGAATCCCTCGACATGCTTCCTATGGTCTTCCGATGCGTGTGGCCCAGGAATGATTCGTACTTCAACAGAGTCGCCGATATCACGTCGCGAAGTGATTTGCGTTGCATAACGAGTGCAGAGGCTTTGGTCTTGAGGAAACGGAATTCCGCTCAGGCTTTCTAGCAAGGACGATTTTCCAGAGCTTTGATCTCCGACCACAACAAGCTATTTCATCTGTGAGCCCATGTAGAATCGTACTAGATATGAGACTTCTGGACTTACCTGAGGCAGAGGCACATGTTGACCAATATTCAAATCGCGGAGCCTGTCGATTTTTTCAAGCAACGGAGGGTTTGATAGAGTATTGATATCCTGGGTTGCTGTCATTTTTGAATTTATAAGCAGATTGATGATAGTATGATAGATGTTTTCCTGACGAAGATGAGGTTTGGAAAGGCGTTATCTTCGCAGGGAAACCAGCGTTTAAATAGAGGAAGATTAAAACAAGATTGAGTGTATCTTCAAGATGCATCGTCTTCACTGTAAGCGAAGGAATCGTCCGTGATATAGAGGCTCTAATAGCAAATGAGCAATCAAAAGCTGTGTCGTGGCAGTGCCTCCGCATTAATATACGGCTCGGCTCTCAGTTGGCTCTTTTCGAGGTTTAGCATATCTTGAAGAGCGTCGCCAGGCTGCCATATGCATAGTTATGCAATAGTTTCTACCACGGCAAGGAAAGTAATAAAGCAGATTGGTCGTGATGTAAGAATTCGTGTGCATTTCCGTTGGTTCTGGTATCAACTGTGGGAGGCCTACAAGTGAGGCACGCATGTGCACTCTCCCTCGATTGGCCAATTTTGAGGTTGCGTTTGCATCAAGCCCCACACAACAAGTCTTATTGAGTTGCGAAACAATTTTCTTGTTCTGCGGCTAGGTCGATAAGGCTTGAAATGATGCATTTCTCCCCTCACATTGGTCAGTTTTGAGGTTGCCCTCGCATTCAGCCCCATACCACAATACATATAGACAACCATATGATGGATTAGACACATTAGGCATAGTCTTATTGAGCATGCAAGAGGCCAGCAGTTTACTTCTGTGCTGGTTGAGTTAAAGCGGCCTGACAAGGAAACTGTTAGGCGAAAGGTATAAAGCCAAAGGTCATCTCGCGGTTCAAGTTTCTTTAGGCAACAGAACCTCCCCCGCCTCAATTGATATACTTCATTTCCCATCAACAGTCCTGGGCTCGTATAAATTGTGAAGGGCCCAGGACTGCACAGTTCTCAACTCACTTCTTTTAAACAGGAGCCGGGTCTCCTGTTCGTTGAGCAGGAGGCCCAAACCGCCTACCACTGTCAAGCAACAAGCCGCGTGCTTGTAGAGCTACATGTCAACCCACCTCCCATTACCCCTCGGACGACTACGATCCTTCAGCGCTCTCGTCAGAGAACTTCGAGTATTTCTGCTGTAGTGGGTGGTCATGCAACGACACGTGCGAGATTTGTATCGTGCGCGAAAGTTCCTTACCACCCTCTAATCCCTCGTTTTTGTCAGAGAACGAGAGCGCCGACAGTGTCCATTCGGGATCAGGAGTTTTATGTAGTGCTCAACAAGACATCTTCCCAGGCTATAACTGCCTTGACGACCACAATCTCCCTCACTCTCCTATACTGGATCCTGCTCATCCTTGGGATGAAAGCCAGCAGCAGCCCAACGACACAACCTCAGCCAAAACAACGGCAGGCCCTTGCCATGATAAAACCTCTCGCCACCGTTGCGACATTTGCAAGAAGAGCTTCGTTACCAACAGCGTCTTAAAGCGCCACTTCGAAACCGTACATGAATATGGCCAGGTCTACTGGGCGTGTACTGTAAAGAGCTGCAAGAAATATGATAAACCAGTCACTAGGAAAGACAATCTCATACGGCACTGCAAGACGAAACACCCAACGGTGGATCTCAAATATTTTGGTCTTTGAGTATGCACGCATCTGCGTCTCTTTAGCTGGCAGACAATGGTATAAAGCTCCTCAGGATCGAAGGGGCTTACAATGTCTTGTCATCGCGATAGAGGGTTAAGATCGTCATTGCAGATCATAGCGATAGTGAATCTCTATATCATCTAGTTCTAGACTGGTGATCTCCAGATTGACGAAGCGCGATGACTGTATTTTATTTTAGACTAAAATTTGAGATACAAATAAACGCTGCAGTACATCTATCATGATTGGTGTAGTCTTGCGAATACATGTTGTGACCATTCATTCACCGCTCTCTGAAGGGGTGCACCATATAGTTCATGTATCTCCCTTATTTTTGAAATAAGCCAGATTAGTGCTAACATCCAAGGGACTCTGTCGATTTATTTCATGTTTATGATGCTTCTACTTCTATCAATATAGACGTCTATATTTACAAACATTGGAATGGTCAATGTAATCGCTAATTTTTACATCTTGAACTGTATGATACACGTTTTGTGTAGTTCCTGTTTTGGCTATTGATTAGGTACTGAAGGGTAAGATAACTCGTACGTAGAAAGCAAATATTACCAAGTAGCCATGATGGTTTTCGCCATTTTCGTGAAGCAAACTTAGATATCCTGCAACTGTTTAGAGCGGATATGTATCCCCTATTAATTTCATCCCATATATGCAGGTCAACTTGATCATGATCATACTCATCAATTCGTAACCAAGTTATCAGATGTTCACAGGGTAGGTCTCTTCCTAGGACTCAAAAGTGCTGCAAGAGCATAGGTTGCGGATCCTTCTCGCCTGGCACGTCCTTTGAACAGTCTTTCCGAATTGGGAGACAATCGCGCCTTTCTGCGCTCTATGAAGGTTATTGAAAATCACCTTGAAGGAACTCTCTTTAAGATTAGCATGAAGTTGTTACATTACCCTCAGTATTTTCTAAACCAGAATGTGTTGCTGCATATGTCCCCTGTTGCTTCTCATATTGGCTGGTCAAAGCAACCGTAAAGCCGCTATCAGGATCGACACCCACACGAAAGATCAAGCCAAATCAAGAGGTTTACTAGAGATTTCTCTTCTCCATGAACCCCCTTTCTTGTCGGGAATCTGCGGTTAAAGGACTGTGCCCAGTCAAGCACCCCACCTGTCAATGTCCGGAAACCCAGATCGGCCCATGAATGACCGAGGTAATATTGAGAATCATACTTGAAGTCGAGGTAGGGAATAGTGACTCCGTTATCAGATGCGTGTCGATACTCTGTATCATCACAATCATGGCCAGAATTATTGTGGCCTGCTGATTAAAGCTGTCGAGAGTAGACATTTGTGCAAGCTACGATTTCGATAAGAACGATAGAACGAAAATAGAGAACTACAGTATTTTATACCGCGACAGAGACATACTTGGCTGACTGCTGTCAACGTCCAAAAAGGGTATCATTTCTCATTCCATCATCTAATCCCTGGCAGGTGGTAATGGAATCACATACAGGGCGGGAAATACACAACAAAATCTGCCTCACCACCACCCCACGCACCCTCATTCCGTCTCCTGGATTTATCTACGGGCCACCTTTCACCTACTTCTTTCATGTTTCTCGAAAGCGAACTTTTGGTTCAATTCATTCCATAATTCTCTCGGTGCTATCCTAGCTAGCTAGCTGTTTCAAGACCATGCGACCACCTGAACCTGCAGGCGGAAGATGAGTTCAATCTAATACATCTTGCATGAAACTCGACAGTCTAAAGTATGTCAGAGTTCCTTATTCGAGAAATTGGAAACGAGGTCGTCACATTGAGTCATTCCCTGTTACTGGCTCATCCAGCTTTGTTAACCGCGTTCTCGGTATTACACTTGAAAGCATTGAAATCCGAGAATGAAATTAATCCCCAATCGCGGCATTGAATAATGCTCCCACTAGAGATTACAGATAGGGGCAGTACCTGCATCAACCTGCACTAATGCGGATTGTTTTCTCTGCTATGCAGTCACAGATAGAGACCAGATGCGACTCCACCCACCTTTTGAATGAAGGATTCAATGAATCTCGGCAGAGCTGCTCTACCGAGCTAGAAATGAAGGAAATATGCACGTGAAATTACGCATCGATGGGAGGTGTCCTCTTGCTCCAATGATTGACATTCTTCCATATCCGGAGTCATCGCTCTCGTTCCCTAGGGCATTATCAATAATGGAGACTTGTTTACGCGATGGATCGATGGTGTGAGCCCCTAGGACCACCGTTTAAGCGCCATTCTCAAGGGGCGATATCCGCGGTTAACACTACTCTATATGTCAATCGATGATGGAGGAGGGTCCGCGTGGCAAGCAAGGACTTGCCACAGAGTATCATCGCGTCAGCTCCGTCTTACCAGTAGATGACACGATGGTACCTGGTGTCGCCGATGAAAGCAGAAAGCGATCATACATGTACCAAGAGCTGGACAACAATAAAACTGCTCGAAACCGAAGCGAATGGGCTTGTATAAAACATTTTTCATATCTAATGCAAAAGGACTCGCGGCCAAACTCCGAACTCGGTGTTTGTAAGCCCAATCATGGTTGGCTCATCTTAGTCGGCGACTCTATAAAAATAAAAATCCATGCATGGCTTGCATGGTATTATCTAATGCCACTTACATCCTACTAATCATTGGGCACCGTTCCTTTCCCCAGCAAAGCTGCCATGTCCTAAACGGCGACAGTTAGCGCGGCTAGTTTCAAAGCTTGCGAGAAACAAACGTTCTAGCCGACATGGATTTTCCCGCTCTCAATAGCCTTCGGCATAGCATTTGCTCTTCACGGTGAACAAGAAGAAGAGGCTGAAAAGGTCCACTTATCCTTCCCCTGTGCTAATTGATTACAGGGCTGTTGACCCACCCCCTTATTATTACTTGTACACGTTCGCGCCGTTCTGGTGAGATACGACGGTGCTGGCGAGGCGTTTTTTAGACCGCGAACCTTGGAGTTGTTTATCAATCAGACGAAGAGAAACAAACAGCTCATGGTCTTGCTTGACAACTTGTTTCTGAGCAGTACAATTCGGGCTAATGTGTGCTGCCGATCAATACCCACGTCTCAGACCAATTTCTCATAGCATCTGACCCTCACCACCTTCTAGCGCAACAGTATTCCGAAAATACATCCAACCAATGCAGTTAACCAAGTTTTTTTTCCCACGAGGGGAGTGTGACACGTTCATTTCAGATTTGGTGTTCTTGTGTCTGCTCAGCCATGTGAGTGGTCGACTCGGAAGAGGCTTGGAGTGGCCCGGCTTTCTATACTTAGGTGGCGACGTGATACCGGCAGGGGGTCCAACTAATCAATTACCAGAAACAGGCACAATCCCCCCATAAATCACAGAATAGTCGTGCTAGAAGCGGATAACCGGCGGAGCGGTCCAGGCAAGCGGTGCCAACCAGAGGCTATGTGCCGCACTAACATGAATCCCGGGGGTGGGAAGAATCTGCGGCGCCTTGTTAGAAGCGCAGCTTACATGGTCTCGTACGTTGTCAGTGTCAGCGCTAGCGAGAGACCTTGGATGTTTGGTAGAGTCGCGTGAAATCTCTGCCGCTCCAATGTTTTCTCATCAAAGAAGCTATCCAGAAATGTTGACTTGATGGAATGATTTGAAGTCCAAGAGGATGGATTGAATTTGCAGCCGATTAGAATACTGGCTCAGCCTTGCTTTGAAAAATAGACCATTGAGAGCTATACTTGGACGCGGCGTCATGAAGATGTAGGGCTGAGCAGGGACCCCAACCTCTGGTTTGGAGGGAGGCAAAACGGAATCCATGTGGGAGCAGGGTGGATTTCGAGGTGGAGGCTCTGAGATCCATGCCCTCCATCTCCTGATTGAACTGCTTGCAGCTTTTCAAGACGGTATGCCAGGTCTACTCCGTAAACAGCCGCCAAATCGTTCATAAGCTCGCTAGGCCCCCAGCTCACCCCCGTTCCCATGCAGAGCTCCTGTTTTCTTGGGGCTTGCTTGAATGTCTAGGGCATATCCTTACTCATATAAGATGGCACCTACTGTACGTTTGTAAAATGCCAAGTCATCCATTCATACTGCTACTGTGAAGTGTATCGACTAACATGACTGCCCAGTACGACGATTCACCTGAACTCGCCGAGGGCCACGATCTGCCCGAGGCCTATGTCAGCCACCCACCTCCGGAACAAGTCTGGTCTCCTCAGCCGTCTATCGCGCCGACTTATGTATCCCAGCCTCCAGGAACTTATGGAAACAATGAGGGCTACACAAACACCGGCGCATACAGCACCACTGGAACGTACTCGGAGGCTGGAAAGAGCGCACCGGCGGGTGCTGTAGGGGGCGTGACGGGAGCAGCAGCAACCGATGCTAGAACTGACGGAGCATACACCTCTCCCGAGTCCATTCACCCGGAAAAGAAGACGGCCACGACTGTTGGTGGAATCTCCCTGGTCCTCCTTCTCTCCATCATCATCGGCATTCTTGCGGCTGCGGTTATCGGACTAGCAGCTGGTACTGGTGTTGCAACCAATAACTACAACAATGCAAACTCCAAACTGGCAGCTCTAAGCTCCTCTCTGGCCGATGCCCAGGCTACAGCTCCGCCCGACGCAGCCTGTGCCACTGGTACAGGTACTGCAGCTGCTGCTACTCCTTCTAGTACCTCTGCGATCTTCAACTCCCTCGACAACGGATGCACCGATGACCCGAGTGGTGTTAATCAAACCGTTTACACCTCTGCATGTAAGCTATTTCTATACCTTTTACCATACATAACAAACTCAATTACTGACCACTCATCCTCCAGTCTTTGGCAAGCCGCATTTCACCATGTACTGCAACAAGGATACGAACAACCCTGCCATTTACTCTGTTTTCGCCAAGGACTTCAACGGCTGTATGGATGCTTGCGCCGCGTGGAACTCATACAACACTACCACCAAGGGTACCTGTGTGGCCGTCTCTTTCATTCCCTCGTGGAGTTTCGCAAAGAATGCTCAGTCTGGCGGCGCTCCTGGAGACTGTTATCTCAAGTCCGGCACGCTGTCCTTGGCCCTCCTGAAAAACCCTAACATCGGGACGGAGTGCCACGCGGCTCTTCTTCTCAAGTCGTAAAGATGGCCACACCAGTTCCCTGGTACAATGTTTCTTTTATTGATTGGGGGATGAAGAGAATTTCACAAATATGTGGAAGACGTTAATAATGTAGGGAATGTTTGGAACTTCTTGTGACGAGCACGGCGTTGGATTATCAAATTGGGGGCCCAACTTGTGAAGATTGAATGAGATCTCCAAGTAATTTGCAATGTACTTTATACCATACCTATTCTTTTTGTTTTTTTACAATTCTCAGGCTCTTCAATTTCACGTGAGCACTGACCGATTATGTCAAAATCTGTTAATGATTCGAGTTTCGAAAATTGCTTCTTAATCTCTGACCCACCCACAAAGAACCGCTCGTTAGTCCAGATGTCATGAGGGTCGTCTCCATCTCGGCAGTATCAGATTCGCGAAATTTGAGCATCGAGCGAGCAGCAACAAGGGTATTAATATACTACACACGGTAGTCTTAAATCATAAAAATTTAGAGCGATTCGTTTGTGTGATCGGGACGGATCTATGGGACGAGGCTAACGGAGCAATAACTCGATCAAGAAAGTATGGGGTAACGGACGCGGGCGCTAAATGACACCCACGACTCAACACCAAAATTTTGATGTATCTTATCAGATTGTGATGGCGGGAAGAATTCACTTTACCTGTGTGCAAGAGAGGTTCTAACTTTGAGTATCTCGATGCCAGTTGTGCTTAATTATCTGCCGCGACTCGAAGTGTCGCGCAAGTTGCCCATTGTCACAATTATACAAAGAGCGGGTATCCAGCATCTGAAGCTTGTGGGGCTATCCGAATATCACACAAGTACATATATATAGTGCTTCAGAGAGCAGAATATCACCTAAATGCTGGCTTTCATGTCCTACATATGCTAATAGAGATTGAGGGTTTCTCATTCTACACAGTTTGGCTTTCCATTGCGGCTGCAGAGTGCCGACAGGTAGCATTGAAGCATCGCATGGTGGAACGATGCTTGCCGGTGAGCCGAGCTGACACTCGGATCAACTTGAGTGAATTACCATCCAGTTTGCCATCAACACAGCCCCATGTGGATGGAGTCGCCAAGGGTGCCAATGGCCAAACGAATGAGGGGTAATGCTGCAGGGAAATGGAGATTCTGCAGAGAGTATCAATATGAGTACAATACAGCTATCACGGCGGGATATTGGATTTGTGGTAGCGAATAGGTACTGCGGGCCAAGCTCGATTTGTGGTTGTATTCCACTTCTACGTTGGAATTGCCAACTGTCATGTGAAGCCGGTTGGTAAGTACAATAACCTTTTTTCACATTCCTCTTCTTGGCAACTGCTTGGCTTTGTTGGCGCTTTGTGTCCACACGTGGAGCTTGCGTTGTCAATTCTGCCTTGCCCATCCACGATAGGATTGAGGCCTCGTAACTCCGCAGTAGATATCCCCTTTGTCTATACTAATCTTCATGCATGGAGCGGTGAAGCATGAATTTACACAAAGGCGGATTGGTCCTCCCGCATGGGCCTCTGCCACGAGCCAAGTTCTTATAAATAAGATCAATCCCTTCAGCATTGCCCCTTTGCAACTCTCCCGTATCATTAACCAAGTCTTTGCAAACACCACAACACTCCAAAATGTCCTTCTTTGAGTCTTCCCAGAACGTACGCCTTGAAGGCTCCTGTCTGATTGCTGACGTCTGCTGTGCGGACGGCTCTTGGACTGAGAGTGTACTTGACCTCAACAACCACATTGGCAACAATGAAGGCTTTTTTGAAATCGGAGGAAATGGTATCTATGATTCCGCAGATCAGGTGTCATGGAGACTTGACGGCACAACCATCATCACGTTGCTGTACCGGTCAGATGGAAGCTTCGGAGAGGAGCAGTTCCTCGACTTGAACCAATATGTCTCTAACGAGGATGGCGTTCTTGTCTTTAAGTAAGTCTTTGCCGCAATTTCTGAGGTTTTCCGTGGTTGGATGCTAAATGGCAAGCAGTTATTAAAACGCTCATACGGTTATACAACGCCACTAAAAAAAAATATCTATCTGCTAGGAGTCCACTGCTAAACGCGCAACAAAAGAGATTATATGTATAAAAGCTTGGTGTTAGTAGCTCGGCGCATTGTTACAGGTAGCAACTTTCGCCGCCTGTACCTACACTGGTAGACACTCACAGGATAGACATTCTCAAGACAAATCCATTTACTTTGAGGTCTCTTTGCCGTGCATTCAAACCCACTCATCCTCGTAAAATAAGGCACGTGCAATCGACAAAGGATATCACCGTGTGCAATAACATCATTTTGAGAAGAGGTAGCTTTCTGTTAGTGTGATGGCGATTGCCGGAGTTTGTGGCTTACCATCATTGTGATCGGTAAAGACAGCAACAAAACGTTTTGCTAGTTCTTTTCCAATTCCCTTAAAGATTCGATTCTTATTCTAGTACCACGAAATTACACATATGAGATGATCTGTAGGCACAATGATCAAGCCAGATTATTAGAGGTAAATTCAGAGTACACAGGTACAAACAAATTGAACGGCAACCTCCCCACCAAAATCGAATCGCTTATCGATAAAGCATGTGCGATGTCTCCGGGCGGGGCACCCCATTAGTATCACCATCCGTGACATTGAAGCTTCCCTCTGCACTGCCTGCTAAGCTGCATCTTCACCTGCCAAACACCAGCGCGGCAGCCAAAGATGGAGGCCACAGCTCTTCGATCATGGGGTACGTGATGACTTCCTTTTTGACCTTTTTTATCCCGTGTGCATAAGCTGACATTCGTGTGATGCGCAATAGAGCTGGACAACAATGTCCAGCTGGTTGACGCCAAACGGGACGCACTCTACAACTACGATGCCGATGCCCAAAGAACCATAGCCGACGCTAAACCGTGGTTCAAGGATCCAAACTACTTCAAGTATGTGAGGATCAGTGCCGTCGCCCTGATCAAGATGACGATGCATGCGCGGTCTGGAGGCTCGCTGGAAGTCATGGGCCTGATGCAAGGCTACATCGATGGAGAAACCTTTGTGGTGACGGATGCTTTCCGACTGCCTGTAGAAGGCACCGAGACTCGAGTCAACGCACAGAACGAAGCGAACGAATACTTGATCGAATATCTGGATCTCAGCCGTGCACAGGGCAGACAAGAGAACGTCGTTGGGTGGTATCACAGCCATCCTGGATACGGATGCTGGCTCAGTGGCATCGATGTCGAGACGGAGGCACTGCAGCAGCAGTTCCAAGATCCCTTCTTGGCTGTGGTCATTGATCCCGATCGCACCATCAGCGCCGGAAAGGTCGAGATTGGCGCATTCCGCACATATCCCGCCAACTACAAGCCGGAGGGTGCCGCTGGATATTCATCAGACGGATTCCAGGCAGTCCCCTTGGACAAGGCCGCCGAGTTTGGTGCTCACTCTAGCCGATACTATAGCCTCGACGTTTCCCATTTCAAGAGCACATTAGACTCTCATCTACTGGAGCTCCTGTGGCATAAATACTGGGTGCAGACGCTGAGCCAGAGCCCTCTGCTGACGAATCGCGACTTTGGTAGCAAGCAAATGCTGGACCTCAGCTCCAAACTCAAGGAAGCAACCTCCAATATAATGAGATCCAGAGTATCTCAGGCTGCAATGGTGGGTGGAAAGGGCACTGACAAGGCGGTGGAAAAGCTTGCTCAGGACTCAAACTTGGTTGCCATGAAGGAGTTGTCTGGATTGATGGCAGCGGAGATCAAGGCAAAGGTGTTTAATGACTTGGGCACTCCATCAGCAGCACCAAAGGCAACAGCAACAGGCGGAACAGCCAGTAGTTAGCTGCATTCCTGCATATCATGTTTACGTGTTAACGGACCAACTAGAAGGCGTTTTCGAGCAGAATACAAGGGATTTTGATCTTTTCTTTTCTTTTAAACACTATGGGATGCTTGAGTGATTCAATCCTCTCGACTGATGACACTTTGTGTGACTTAAATCCAGGGAACTGTTTGTAGCGTTGTGGTGCATACAAGGCGGTAACCAACTCAATGCCGGTCAAACTCTCGTCCGAAGGCAACACCCCACGACTATGAATCAACTGACCGCTTTTACCATCTCCCCCATGTACAGACGTCTTTTCCGATCAGACCGGATTGAAATGAGAGTAAAGTGTGCAAGTACGTGGTCACAGATTTGCAAGGGTAAATCGACATGCTTATTATGGAACTTAAAGACAAAATATCACCAAGTAAGGCGGCGGGCAATTTTCCGCCGGCTGAATTTTAGTTCCAGTCCTGGTAGATTTATAATAACGGATTATATTCTTTAAACAGATGAGAAGGGTATATAATTGTATGTATATATAGCAGAGCCAGTCAAGTGAATCATTTCAACACCAAAACTGTTCTCTTTCTTCCCAAACCCCTTTGCAGATTCCAAGGCGATTCTGCTCTCTCAAATTATTCATTATGAAGACTTTCAACTGGATCACTGTTTGCGTATTGACAATATCTACTACATTGTGCAACGCGCAGCTAGACAACTTTCCTACTGTCTACGATGATGTATGTTCTAAATCCACCCTCAACAACCAATACTCGTACAAAGCTGACATTTTCTCGCAACTAGCAAATTGCAGGAGTGAGTTTTTAGACTGTCATTTGCAATAACTTCATATTGTACTTGTATTAAAACCAAACAAAGGGATCACCCGATGGTAGATTGACATGCTGTCCTGCGGGTTGTATCACTTGCCAAGATCCGGTAAGAGGGAGCTATTGAGCAGCCGCCCTTTTATACACTGCTTTCACTAATACTTTTACAATAGAGCGGTCCCCTTGGATAAATGTTAGTGTATGGTTTCGAATTAGGAAGGAGGAGTTGTAGTAGCGGTGGAAACTGGGTCAGTGTAGTATCCAGAAACGTTTGATAGAAGCAAGTTACCAAGACAAATTGATTCACGGAACATAATATTGCGATTATTCAAATCTCCAAAGATAAAATTTATATGATTAGATTATTTGCTAGCAGTTCTTCGAACACTTGTATGGAAGTTCTTTTATATGATGAAAAGTTATCCGCAGATTCAACCAACAAGTACGCACATTGCTGGTCAAGGACTACACGCCTTTCTATTTCCATAGCCTTACGTCGAGGAATATAACCTGATGATAAAAATATACCCGTTATACCTACGCTCCTCCTGATTATGAATCACATCTTCCCCTTTAACTGAAGCATGTAAAAGTAACAGTAATTGTTTGCTGACGGAGTCCGCATGTAAGTGGGTTGCGGTAAATTTTCCGCCTGGCAAGACAGGCAGCGGACAATAGCTACTCCCCGAGGACTCCCCATACAGTGAACTTTCATGAATTCACTGAACCATATAAACACTGGTATTTCTTGATGATGGCTTTCTCTCATGCTATTAACACAAAAGCAGACTCTGTTCTCTTTCAATCACGACAATGTCTCAACGGGTTTTCTTACAGCTCTTGTTTGCCACACTGGCAGTTTCCGCCAACTTTCCATTCAAAGCCAACTTTGGAACCAGTCCTGCACCCTTTTCTATTGATGTAGATCCTTCTTTTATCGAAGAAACGAGAGTCAAGGCCTCTCTGACCCGAATTGCCACAGATCTTGTTCAGCATGTTCCTCAGGATGGCCCTCCTGCCGAGAACATCACCGCGATTAAAGATTATTGGGCCAACAACTACAACTGGAATGAGACGCAGAAAAGATTGAATGATCATCTACCGCAGTTTACCACTACAATCGATGGTGCTGGGAACTACTCGCACCCAATTCCACTTCACTTTGTCCACCAACAATCTTCCAGAAAAGACGCCATTCCGTTGCTGTTTGTACACGGCTACCCAGGATCTATCATAGAGGTAGAACGTGTGATTGACGGGTACACAAATCCTCCCAGCAATGAGACAGCATTTCATGTGGTGGCTCCCAGCCTGCCTGGATTCGGCTTCTCGCCGGCTCCCGAATATCCCGGCTTGGGGCTACGAGAGTCTGGTCAAGCATTTCACAAACTAATGCTTCAGTTGGGATACAACAAGTACATCGTTCATGGCGGTGACCTTGGCTCCCACACCGTACGATACATGGCCATTGATCAACCGGAGAGCGTTCGAGCACTACACACCAACTTGTGGTATCAAGTCCCCAACCAGCAGGACATGGACAACTTCAATGCCAAAAATTCCACCGCGGAGGAAGCCTTTCTCATCAATGTGCTAGCAACGTTCAGGATATCGTTTCTAGGCCAACGACAAGTCTTTGAGAATGAGCCTCTGCAGTGGGCATACGCTCAAACGGATAGCCCGGTGGGCTGTGCGGCATGGATACTCACCGAGTTGAAAGGTGGCAGTCCGTCTTACGACTGGACGTTGGATGAAATCATCACATGGACCATGCTTTTATATATACAGGGGCCCTTTGGTAGCGCCAGAATGTACAAGGAGCTTTCGTTACGAGTAAGCATTTCTTTAGTGAGAGGACGCTCTGAGTTGTTGCTCATTGAAGATAGGGACAAAATCCATGGTCTGGCAAGTTTGACTACATTCATCAGCCAGTGGGCATCACTCAATTTGCCGAGCAAGGCTTTATCACGGTCAGTCAATTGTATTTGGTGCGTCTAGTCGCAATGTCTCTAATATTTCAATAGCCGGAAGTTTGGGCACGCCGCCAGGGAAACATTATCTTCTTTAACCACTACTCTTCTGGCGGTCATTTTGCTTCCTGGGATTCCCCAACTGAGCTTGTTGCCGACGCGCGAGAGTTTATAAAGCCTGGTACCGCAGCATGGGATGCTTATCAGAAATAAAGAGTCTCCAATTTTAAGAGGGGGGATATCAGTCTTTTAAATTATTAAACAATTGTTGTGGTAAACATGAAACTTTTGTAGTATAAGCTCTTGGCTTATAGATATGGTTGAAGAAGTTGTTGCGTATGGTCCCAAATCTTTTGCTGTGATGATTCCCGAAGTCCAGGCAATGCTTTAGCATTCGGAGTGCAGTCGCAGTTGTAACTGACGAGAAATAGTCCATCTTCCGGCTTTTCAAGCGAGTTGACTCCCTTCTTCCCTGCCCAAGGTATCCCACGACCACCAAAGGCAGCACTGGTACATTGAAACAAGTTCCTCTGCCCAGACTCCTCGTCGCTGAACCCAAATAGATAGATGATTGGTTCGAGGACAAACCAAAAGATCCGAGCAACAATTGAACCTTCATCCCAGCCCCTTCTCACGTTTCCCGTGCTGACCCATCCGGGCCAGGAGTGAATAAACGTCACATTGGGATTTTGGATGGCCAGCTTCTCCAGATAGGCCGTGTTCATACTAACGTATTGTATCTGTGCCTTGATGCCGCTGAAATTTCCGGGTTGCTTCAAGTCCAAGTCATCCACATTGACGCTTGACTTCTCCAGCCCACCTCCCAAGACACTGATAACCCTAGGAGCCTCAGATGCGCCTAGGACAGGGAGAAGATGATGGATAAACAGCATCCGCGAATAGTATTCCAAGCTCTGTGCGACTTCCACCCCCTCACTAGTCTCCTTCCGCGTGCCGAATGGCGCATAGCCCGCGGTAAGGAACAGTAAATCGATGCGTGATTCCCTCTCTTTGATGAGCTCACATATTCTCTTGACTTCAGCGAGGAGCGAGACCTCGCCCTCAGTCCAAACGATTTCCGCCTTGGGGTTGATGGCGTTTAGCTCTTGGATGAAAGCCCGCGCGGGCTCTTCAGAGCTTTTGCGTCCGACGAGGTAGATTCTCACGCTCGCACCCGTGGATACGAGGGCCTTGATTGTAAACTTTCCGATGCCTGATGTGCCGCCGACGAAAACAGAGACACGGGGCGCTGTTGCATCGTTGATGAGTGAGTTGGAAGCTTGTATTTCTTTGTAGGACACCATTGTGGGCGGTAGGCAATCTCTACCGATGAATTCGCCTAGTAATTAATAGAAGTTTTGATGAGTTTTGTAGCTCGTCGTGAATCGCGAAGGATGCCATCTGCCTAATTGCGTCCTCCGCTCCGCAGGCTACGCGGGATTCGGAGTCGCGGACTTGCAATTGTTTTCCGCCAACCCCATTGTCTGCATCGTATCATGTGATCAGGGGTAGTCTAATTGTTTTGGGTTCTAACATTGAGCGATGCATATTCTGTTTCTGCGTATGCCAGTGGTGTTTGAAGCTGAAGAGGAATAAAAAAACACTCCGTAGCATCATCTATGTGTTGTTTAGGGTAGCTGATCTGGAGCACATCTGTAATATCAACCCCACAGTTACCGAGTCTGGAAGGTCAGCAAGGGGAGGTCAGAAAAAGCGAGACAGCAAAGTAAATAAGTACATACATTCAGTAATACAAGCACCTTATCAACTCATTGAGTAGTACTTTTGTATAGCAGAAGAACGCCTACTCCCTGTATTCAGTCAGCATATATACATGTATTTTATGATGTAAACATAGCAGCAGTTACTAAAGAAATATATATATAGTGATAGTTATTAAAGAAATATAGATATAGTAGCAGTTATTAGGGAAATGTAAATATAGCAGCTACTCCCCTTGTAGGCGTATGATTTATCTCGTGGGTGTTCGAATTCTTGTCGGCCTCGGTTTTTCTGTCATCCGCTTGGTCAGGTTGTGTAATCATTCATGCACATACTTGTACACTGCATATTGTTGACATCTGCGCGTGGATGCTTGTCAAAGTGCACGCTAGTAACGATACAGCCGATGAAGACTTTCTAAAGATTTTCTCCAGAATTAATCTCTGCGTTGGGCATTTTGCTATCTACAGCCAAGCGGCATGATTTGATACACTTTCCGCCGCTTCCATTCATGAGAACCTTGATGGTCCAGGCTGATTCTTGGTTCGTCAGCAAAAAAAGGCTGGTGGTGGGGCTGCCGTGACGAATCACCGCCGGCGTAATTTAACAACTCGATAAAGCCCCAAGCCAAGGTACCAAGCCAAGGTACCCGTCATCACGACTCACTCACATGTGCGGCCGCCGAGAACTGCGATTGCGCCTCGTGACTGCAGCGACGATGCTCACCAGATATTCCCCGCAGACTAGACAGCCTGGTGATTCGGACAGCTGGGCTTGGTGGTTTGTGATTCGCGAATAGAAGATACGAAATGCGCCACTACTCATCGTTCTTGTCGTCTTGGGGGTGTTTGGACCCCTTTTCGTTGTGTGGTCAAGTTGGACGCATGGTGGAAAGGGAATCTCCCATTTGTTCAGTAACGATGCCATCCTCTGAGATCGAGTGCCCCCGTGGTGATGCTGTGATCCAGTGAGAGTCTCACTATCGCCGATTCCAGGTATTACAAATTGCAGCCGCCCGTCTTCTCTTGCACCCGGGAGATTTGGTGGAGCATTTACCGACAGAGACCATCAAGGTTCTCAGCACACCTTTGACGTCTGCGGGGCTAAAAATAAGACGCCTTTTTCTCCCTCCCCAGAGTATCAAGTCCTGTTTCTCTTCATTTTCTCACTAGAATTGCACCGAGGCGCTCATTTCGAGTATTCCATATCCATTGTCGCGTTCGCATAGCGTTCCATACGATTTCCATATTCGTCTCGAGGCGTGCTGCATTTGTCTTGCCCCTGGTCCACATCTTACTTCTCCTTTATCGCACACTCCGAATCCCCAAGCCACAACTCAAGTCTTTTTGCGACTGGCCAACCTCATTTCTCAGCCTTTTTACTGTAGGTATTCAGTCGGGAAACTTTCTGGAGAAACCTTGGACCTCAGGCTTCTCTTCTTCTCGTTTAATTGTCAAAACGCTGCTTTCTTCCTCGACGGGAGCATCTTCGTTCTTGCCTCACTGCCGGGGTCACGACTGACGGAACTTTCCGCATCTGTGCAACATCTTGCGCGGTTTGACATATTGCGAGCATCTTCTTTTCAACAGTCTTTTCTTATTTCTATTTTCTACACCGCCTCTGTCGGGAGCGAGTTTCACGAACAGGTTGGCGCACGCATACTTCCTTTACTTGGACGCGCCGTTTCTCCTCAGCCTCGAAAATAACAGACACCGATTGCGTTTCTGGGGCGCAAACAATATCTTCAAAGCCGCTTATTGTCCATTTATGCTTTGAAAGGAGTCGATAAATAGTGAGCATCCTGCGCTCACCTGTCGCCATTGGTCTGCGAACCTGCCACATTAAGAAAGACTCGACATTCATTACTTTCGTGGCAACAATAGCAGCACACAAATAACCATGGCGGACAGCGACAATGCTTGCAACGGAGATGTTGTTGATCTCACCAACCGCGGGCTGCGTATCGGCTCCATCTTCATCGTTATGGCGGCCGCAACCTTTGGCGCATTTGCACCCATCCTCCTCGCTAGACAACAGAAGATGCATGTGCCCAAATTCACATTCTTTATCTGCAAATACGTCGGTACTGGAGTCATCATTGCTACTGCCTGGATGCACCTGTTAGACCCAGCCGTGGATAATTTATCAGACCCCTGCCTTGAGCCGCGACTGGGCGACTATCCGTGGGCGCTATGCATCAGTTTGATGACGGTCATGGTCATGTTTTTCGTTGAGCTTCTTGCTGCAAGAATCGGGGAGGATGAAGATGGACACAGCCACTCGGTGGGCTCAGACAGCGATTCTGACCCGTCACTGACCGTACTATCCGGGAAGAAATTACAAGAGAAGGACACACTCGCGGTAGCCTGTCCCCACGACCTCGAGAGGGGTGTCTTGCGAGGGCCGGATCCTAAAAATATTCCTGGCCTTCCCGATGATGTGAGCTATCCACCTGGTGGTGAAGATCACCTCGCACACGGCCACGAGCATGATGACGGCGACTCTCACGGCGGCCTCGCAGGCCAGCTCACCGCCATCTTTGTCCTCGAGTTTGGTGTTGTCTTTCACAGTGTGTTCATTGGACTCACTCTCGGTACGACGCAGGATCTGGTTGTTCTCCTTGTTGTACTTGTTTTCCATCAGATGTTTGAGGGCCTCGGTTTGGGGTCTCGGCTAGCAACAGCGCCCTGGCCTAAGAATAAGCAGTGGATGCCCTATCTGCTTGGCTTCATCTTTGCCATTTCGACTCCAATCGGCACGGCGGCCGGTATAGGGGCAAGACCTAACAACGCCAATACCCAGAAATTGGTGAATGGCATCTTTGACTCTATTAGCGCGGGCATCCTCATGTACACCGGACTGGTTGAGCTCCTCGCACATGAGTTCATGTTCAACCCCCACATGCGCAAAGCACCATTGAAGATCCAGCTCTTTGCTTTTGGATGTGTGGCTGTTGGAGTTGCAATCATGTCTTTGTTGGCAAAATGGGCGTAATGTGAAAAGTTTTGGATATTTTGTCTTCCGTTTTCAGTCATGATTGTATGGATATGTAGGAGTATAACGGTTATCTCGGATGGTCTGGTTCCTAGAGGCGCATCGGTCACTTGGGTTTGGAGTTGGTAAAAGAAATAGATTTAGATCTGTATAATAGTCTATAGGCTTTTCAACATGATATATAGCTTCACCAACTTGTTTGTATCGCTATCATAAACGCTACTACCTAGTAGTATGTAGTTCAACTTGCATCGAATCAGCATTCAAGGCTTCAATGTTGTAGCAACTAGCCGATATTATTCCGATGGCCAGTATGAGCGCTTGGCGCGAAGAGTTAAAGTGGCTGATGCACGTGGCTAAATCCTTAGTCATCATCTCATTTTTCATTTTTGGCTAACCACAGTTCAGCTCGTTCGCGCTAGGGTCAAAGCCCTAGGCCGACCAAAGTCCACTGCAACTCGTGCGTATTCAATCTAGACGAACTTTCTTTGACCTCACGCCCAGTCAATTGTCCACCAGCTTCACCATCTCCCCAACCAACCCCATTCAACACCGTTAAAATGGCCGGCGGAATCACCGTTCGCGATGTCGATGTAGGTCCTCCTTGAAACACATTGAAATCACAAAATCTAGGATTTCCCCCCTTTCACGATCACCTCTCGACGATCTCGCAACTTGGCCCCGAAGAAACAAAAAATTATCCTCGAAACCTCCGACGCGGCGATGTTGTGGTCTGGCTCCGACGAGCCGCAGCGGCTTGAGTTAATCTGAATACAATGCATTGAGAAAAACCAGCTGCTTGAGCCTCGGACCAGCTGCATACATGGCTGTGTATAAGCGTGGCATATATGTGGAAAAAAATTCTTTGAGGGATCTAGGAGCAGGCGCGAGGGAGTCGCAAGACTTCTGACGACGGAATATTTGCTAATGGGTCCTTTTCTGTAATCAGGCGCAAAAGTTCATCACTGCCTATGCTGCTTTCTTGAAGCGTCAGGGCAAGCTGCCCATCCCTGGTAAGTTTTTCACCTTTCTAGTTGATCGCATAAAACGTGAGCGCGCATATACTGACAATGTTAAAAGGTTGGGTTGACACCGTCAAGACTGGTCCCGCCAAGGAGCTGCCTCCCCAGGACATTGACTGGTTCTACGTCCGTGCCGCCTCCGTCGCCCGCCACGTCTACCTCCGCAAGACCGTCGGTGTTGGCCGTCTCCGCAAGGTTCACGGCACTGCCAAGAACCGTGGCAACCGCCCCAGCCACCACGTCGATGCCTCCGGCTCCGTCGACCGCAAGGTCCTCCAGGCCCTCGAGAAGATTGGCGTCGTTGAGCAGGACGAGGACAAGGGTGGCCGCCGCATCACCCAGTCCGGCCAGCGTGATTTGGACCGAATTGCCCAAACCACCGCTGAGGCCGAGGAGGAGGATGAGGAGTAAATCAAAATAAAAAAAGTCTTTTTGCTTTTCTCTTTACAACTGTCATGGATGGCGGCATTGGAATGGGCGTACGGTCTTAGTGTTTGAGATGTATGAACAAGATTCCCTCTGGTTTTGGGCTTTCGGTTACCAAACTGGACGTGCCACAGCCGTCTCTTTGATCAATACTGCGTTCTAATTTGATGTGATGTTTATGTGTTTGGCTGTTGACAAGCAGACAGCCATGTAGAGTAACTCCAGTAATGATTGCGTCGCCATCTTGCCCGGTACATGTTGGATATGGTTGTTGTCTTGATTACATAAGCCAAAACCAACTTCAATCAATATCAGACCCAAAACACCAAGCTCTCCCCCACGACAGACTTCATGATACTCTTACTTGATCACTTATTCGTACACATTATCATGACCATTCCCGTCCACATCAATTGCTTCACTATCCCCTTCAATCAAGCTCCGTATTTTGAGGGAATGGCAATCCATAGTTGCTATATTCCAAGCTCGCCTTGGATATCTCTGCACCATGTTCGCTGACAGAGCTTTTGTTACACATGGAATCACATCCGTTGCCCCGGCAAAGTGAAGACCGTTATCTGGTAGCTATACCCATTGCCCAAGCAACCAATTCATCATGCAGCTATTTGAGAAAAATCACGGCGTGCGCTCCTTGTGCAGCGATTTCAAGCACAGCACAACCTCTTCTTCTAGGTGGAGAGGCAGTATATGCGCTTGACCGCCTGCAGAGCCGTGATACCGCAAGCCATTGCGCTATTCAAGAATCCGGCATCGATATCAAGTCTCCTAGCAGATTTGATCGGCGCAACTATCGTGAAGCTCTCATCGCCCTTTGCTTGTGAGATACCTTGGGTGAGTGTGAAGCCATCGGCACTACATATTTCTCGCCTAGGAGTCAACGGATTTGCGCTGATACAGTGAAAGCAGCTTTATGACCTGCAGATTCTTCGAATGTGAAACCTCTTTTAAATCTCTACAACTCACAGCATCGCCTTGATGCCATAATGGAGGCGGCCGCCGAGGAAGAGTCGCCCCAACCAAGGCAACTACCCGAGTTTGACGCTGCTTATCGGGATACGACATCTTCCTGTTATTTCCATCATATCATCGATGTCGATGACGCTACCCTCCGCGTTGAAGTGCTTGGTCCAAACCTCGCATACACTTTTCGACACCAGCGCGCAAAGGAGCTGCGTCTAGCCGCCTCCGTCATCTCCAAGCGTCTGGAGGCCAAAGTGACGGGTTTCCTCGCCCTTCGAACTGGCAGAAACCAGAAGCGAGTTGTTTTGGCCTGGGCACAGAGCGGGCATGGGATCAGCCGCCTAGGCGACCTGCTCGATCCCGATCCGAGTGTGCTTCCCAACGATTTATGGACGAAGAGGGCCATCAACATGGGCCGCGCTCTCTCTCTGCGCATGAACCGGCCCTATGATGGGATCGTCACTCGAACTATGGGTGTGAGAATGGATGGCGTATTTCAAGGCAGCCACGTCGAAGTGAAGCTCGCGGTGCATGCCATTTGCATCTTGCTGAGTAGCTTTGGCATCACACAAGACCTTGATAATGTTTCACCTGAACACCTGAGAGCTTTACGACATGCAGCTTGGGACGACGGCTCGAAGCCTGAGTTCGAAATATACTTTTCGCGCAAGAACTGTTCTTTCTGCGGCAAGTTTGTCAGGAGGCTGCAGAACGCCACGGGAATCACCCTCAAACTTATATGGAGAGACCGGCTGGTGAAAAGGGTGTATGAAAACAGGAGAATGGACAGCAGTCGGGCAAATCCTCCGCAGTCGCAAGATGCCATTCAACTTGACTCCGACACTGTCATGACAGATGATGTTCATGTTATCGAGACTATCGATCTCTCTAGCGACCGCCCCGTCAATTCCGAGGTTGTCAACCTCACTGTCGACAGCAACACCATCTCCGACTCGCCTACACCCGAGCAAGAGCTCAACATACGCGCCCCGACGGACACATATATCGAAGGCCTGGCATATTGTGTCGGCCAAATCGACGAGTGCCCCGCAAGCGCCCGAGATGCCATCCTGACTCTTGCCGCTCAACAGCAGCAGCAGCGCAAGGCCACGAACCTCGAGAACATCAACAAGCCTCTCCCCGCTACGCCCCAGATTGCGCCCCCGGGATACGCTGCGGCTGCTTCTGCAGAGCCAGAAGACGCAGTGGCTGTGGATACAATTGAACCTGTGCCCGCAACGAATCCCATGCTTACGCCGCCACCTAGCGGTAGCAGACAACGTGCCCGTGCCAATAGCAGCAGACGAAGAACTTCGCGAAACTACACTTGGACTCGCGATGCTCGCTCACAAGCACCACCTGTACGAAAGGAAGAAGTAACGCCGACTCGTCTTCCGAACAACCACCGCGCCTCGCGCAAAGATGTCGGAGGCGTGAGAATCTTTACGGCTGCTCCCCATCCTCAAGATAGGAGGGGGTCGACTATGTGGATCGAGCTGCCATCTCGTCGGTGCTCTGAGTCTCCTGAGCCATTTTGAGTGCTGGCGAAAGTACATAACATCCGGACAAGGGAATCTGAATGTGATGTGAAATCATTGTTATCAGTTTTCATGTCTATAACACGGGAAGCAATTTCTTCATCTTTATCTTTATTACTATGCTTTTACGATGCATACCTTATTCTGCTCACGGAACATATTTACACAAATTATTACTTAGCTTATTTCTTAACAAATCCTACTCTATTTCCCAAACATGCCTATATAAAAACAATAACCAAACCCAAGACCAGAAAACACCAAGTCCTCAACGATTAAACTTCTCCATCACTTCCCGCTCTCTGTCGAATCACATCTCTAAACGCATCCCCCAAAGCCTCTTCCACGACGCTCACATCCGGTACCTTTAATTCCTCCTCTCCCACTCCTTTTCCTCCTTTCAATCTTCGTCCGCCTAGACCGAGTTTTCCCATTGTAGTAACGTATTTGACGTCTTCGCCATGACGTAGAGAACCTTCTTTCGAAGACGGTGTGATTATCGTAGAGTCGAGGAGGGACTGCCACTGCGAGAGATAGATTCCAGGTCCAGACGCCGTAGTCCGAGAACCAGACCCAGCAGTAGAAGAGTCAGCGGCATCAATGACGGCTTGTAACCGCCGTTGAGACACTCGAGTGATAGCAGCAAGATACTCCGCATGCTCATCAACAGCCCTCAACACATCCTCCCGCGTCTCCCCATCAAGATCCCCAATCATCTCATCAAGCTGCTCCTCCATCCCTTTCTTCGTCTCTCCCAGCCCATCACCATCACGGCCAGGCTTTCGAAACCTCACAGCGATATCTTGTCCCCACGCAGGAAAGTCCTTCCACACCTCGGGACAATTCTTCGCAAAGTCGTGCACCCATTTATACAACAACCCCCGATGATTCCTCAACAGCACCACGTAGTCCTCCACGCTCGCCCCATCCGCCTCTTCCTCCTCTTCTTCTTTAGAACTGCCCTCACCACCGCCGCCATCGTCCTTCTTCTGCTTGCTCCGCTTCACCTTCTTCTGCCTACTCACGCGAATAAGTTCCGACACGAAGCCCTGTATCGCCTCGAGATAGTACCGAATGTCAATCTGCGAATGCACGTCCCGAATCATCGGCTCGTAAGCACCAACAACATCCTTCACAGCCTGCGTAAACAGATCCGGCGGCTGCCGACACAACACCGAAGTAATCGCCTCGCGATCATGAACCGACAGCAGCGCAGCGTAATACTCCAAACACTGCGCATGCTGAGCCTCCGTAAGACCCTCCACCAGCAGCGGATCCGAAGCCCTCAGAATAGCCACGACAATCGACTCCGAATCCCGCACACTCGCTTCTCTCACAGCGAGATGTTCGCTCCGAGGCAACGAAACGTGTAAACGAATCGCCTCAAGCATCTCATCCGTCGGCGCAGCATCTCCCTTGCTCTTTTCGATTTTATCGACGCTCTTCTTGAATTCCGAGGCATCCCATGATAAAGCTAGGGAGATGATCCTCTGCAGGAGATTCATCCCGTCGTCTGCGTTGGCTGTGAGCCCGACCCAGTTGGTCAAGCTGGTGACGCTAATCTTTGCCAGCATGAGGCGCATCATGCCGCTGATCATAGTAGCTGCGTTGCCGATGCGCAGCGTCTGCTTGATCATCTTGTAGGGCACCAAGCTGTTGAGATTCTCAATCAGCTTGAGCAGATCCTGGCCCTCTGGAGAGACGGTAAAGGTATGATGGGCAAAGGTAGCGACGCTATAATATCCTCGTCAGTCAAATCAATCTTCATTCAAAACTCATCTCATCAATATCAATATCAAGACAAAGACTCACTTGATAATGGCATAATTCATCGCAGCCTTGACAGCCGGCGAAAAACTCTCCACGTCTTCCGTCTCCGTAACATGCTCCGACACCCGCCCCATCAAATCGCCATACGCCCAATCCTCCAAAACGTCCCCAAATGCCCTCAACAAGTCCTCCGCTTTACTCTCATCATACTCCCCCTTCTTCTCCTCCTCGCCCTCGCTCGTCCTGACCACGCCGCCCAGGATCCCCCTCGCCACCATCTCCAACACGCTACTCGCCCCCGTCGCCAACGTCTTCCTCGTCCCCATCGCACCCTTATCATAGCTCTCCGAAAGCTCCGCCTCCGCAAACCTCGCCAGCAAGCCCTGCACCCTCACGTTCCAGAACCCGGCAGGCAAGTCTCGCACGCCCGGCAGCGGCAGCACCAGCCTCGTCAGCATGAACTGCAGCAGCGGCGACGTGGATTCTCTCCCACCACTCTCCTCATCGTCGCTATCGCTGCTGTCAGCCTCATCAGCATCTGCCTCGCTCTTCGTATCATTATCAACCCCCCTCCTCGCCCGCCAAAACGACACGGGCGTCCTCGATCTCGGCGTCCCCGCCTTGGGCGTGCCCACCGCCGACGCACTCTGCTTCAGCATCGTCCGAGCAAACGGACGCCCGTAGCCCGTCACCGCGTCCGGGGCCTTGAAGCCTTCAATCTCGGCGTACGTCTCCCGGTGCGTGAGGATGTCAAACAGCGCCCGCGTCTGCTCCTCCGTCAGCGTCCTTGTCTTAGTCCTTGTCGTTGATGAATGCGCGGGCTCAGACGCAAATAAAGGCGCCTCTGCCGCTTGTTCCGCCTCCATGGCTGATTGTGTTGTGTTGGAAATGCCCTTGTTGGCTTATTAGAGATTTGGGGCCTCTAGGCAGAGAGCTATTTTATCGCATCCTTCCTCAGATTAGTCCAGTATAAGAGGAAAATGAGGAGCCTCTATGAAAATAAAAAATAAAAATGAAATAAGTACACTATGTTCATACAGGTATCGATAGAACTCATGTGCGCATTTGGGTGGCGGTCAATGGAAAATGCATGGCGTTGAGTAAGCATACAAACAGACAGCGGCAAGTTGGCCTACAGCATTACAGCATACATGTGCCCGATCTTCGATGCCCCGTTCGATCGGCTAGTGCAGAATCCCGTCCAACCGTTTTCTTTTAGACGGTACTTTGCTGCTAACAAAGCCGTATCTGCCGATACGAACATCAATGAGCTCAACCTCGTTAAGCGACCAAGTCGCAAGCTAAAACAAAGCAAGAAACAAAGCAACAGACTAACAAATAACGTCCAACCTCATTGATACGTCGTGAATCCACAGTCGTATACTCAATTGGGCCGTCTCCGTACGCCACCGAGATCATACTACAGTACATGTTCCGGTTTCTAAGTCTACAGTGTTATCATTTCATAGGGCGTGAGCCAACAACAGCGATATGGCTGTACGTCATTAGAATAATGTCTCGAAATTGGTCAAACATGTGGCAATAATAATTAAAACTCATCAATTTAATTGCTACACAACTATTACTACCATGGTATCAGGTAGGCAATCGCCAGTAAAGGAGCGGGATGGATATAATAGAAACGGTAGAGCATTAATCGTGAAACCAAGAACAAAGGAAGGAAGGGAAATAGGACAAAGGAGATAAAAAAGAATAGAATAGAACAACGTTACGTCTGTCCCAATGGGTATAGAACTTCCACATCTTCACCTTCAAGTGACTGATCACTACTCTTCTTCCACCTTCTGGACTTGAGCTGACCACCGCATCCCTAGTATGCAGTGAGACCTTGTCCGCCAAGTTGGTGGCCGCTTGTACCTTCTCCGGCCGTGAAGCCACCTCCTCCTACATTGGCTGAGCCGTTAATGTTTCCGTTGGCCCGTCCGCCAGTTACAGTATGAGTCTTTCTCTCAATTCGCGGCACGGGAGGGATATCTGTGCTCTTTTGGGCGTCGCCAATGGAAAAGACGGGGCTCTCCCATCTGTCGCCCTTGGCAGCAAGCTCCTTGTATTCTGTGGCCTTGGAGCTGATGCCTCCGGGAAGGTGGATGTCGGGGAAGATGCTCTCCTGTTTAGTCATAGCGACGTTGACCTTCTTGTCCTGCGTGATGGCCTTTGCCTTCGCCTTGCCCTGGAGGATTCGCTTATGAGTAGCCTTGTAGTACCGGTTGTAGATGTTGGGTGCATTCTCGGGGTCCTCCTTGGCTTCTTCGAGAGCACGGTCCGCCTCCTGCTTGACCTGGAAGAGGAACTCATCAGCCTTGTCGCACTCGTCCTTGATGGCCATTTCAATGGCCTTTTGGAGAGCCGGACGGACAGCCCTGAGCGCAAGGGGCTTGAAGAGCGCAAACAAGAGCTTGTGCTTGGACTTCTTAATCTTGAGCTTCAGGCCCTTAACGTTGACGTCCACCTTTTCTACCTTGAAGACGTGTTGAGCGTCCTTCTTTTCAGGAGTAGACACCTTCAACCTAAAGGAGAAACCGTCGCCAGGCAGCAAAAGATCAAGTACTCCGGTGTCGGTGATGGAGGGGAACCCAGACTTCTTCTTGATGTGATAGCTGACGTCTCGGAGATCCATTTGGATACCAGTAACCTTTATGTCCACGGTATTCTTGTGCTTGTTGGCAATCTTCTTGCGTCCCCACCGGAAGTAATTGTCGCTGGCTACTTCAAGGACATTGGGCATGAAATTGTCGCTTTCGAGGACCAGATTCTCAATGACCGCGTCAACTTTAGGATCAGAATATTCAATGCGTGGGATCGGCACGTATGCAATATTCTCAAAAATGGCGGGGACGATGACTTCGGTTAGATCCTTGACGAGGTGAGGCTTAAAGGTTGGCTTTCCATTCTCATCATTGCCCAAGTCCTTGAACAGCTTCTGGACTGCAACGCCAAATGCCTTGTTCTGAGGGTCGTGGTCAAACTGATCCGCAACAAACCTGACCTCGTCAATAACGCGGTCGGTGTGGCCGCGATATTTCTCACGCAGCAGGTATCGACCGTGATCGTAGAGCCGGTTCCACTCATCAGTAGAGGCGTCTTCAAGGACGTAGCCTTGCTCCAGCAGACACTTGCGGATGTAGGTGTCAACTTGCTTGAACCAGTCTCGAAGTTCCTGGTCCCTATCGGCATCTTTGTATATTTGGCCGATGGCCTGCCAAAGATCCTCGGTCGAGGTGCCATTGGCGAACCGCTCAATCAGGGTGCGCAGATCTTCCTCGGCTGCGGAAAGTCCAGTACGGACATCCTTGGCAGAGTCGGCGGAACCCTTTCCAAGGTTGCGTCCATGCCGGCCGTATTCCTCAGCCAGCCGGAGGAGCGTTTGTACGGCTTGGGAGTAATCGGGGTGCTGCTGGCATTCAAGCACAATCTTCTTGAGACGAAAGATGACCTGATCCTTGCGCTCTTGAGGCATCTTCTTTTTCAGGTATTCTCTGGCCTTGCGGCGGTACTCTTCATTCCGCTTCGTGACCTTTTCTTGCGTCTCGTCGTCCAAATTACGGTCCAGCTTCTGGTCCACAACTGCCTGAGCTGCGTCGAGACCGGAGGTTGCATTGGTACGAGATGTGCTTGTGACTGTGCCCTGAGCCGTAGCTGGAGGAACTGCTCCAACTTGAGGAACCGCTCCAACCTGAGGGACAGCTCCAGCCTGAGGAGCCACTCCATACTCGGGTGCGACTCCTGTTTCAGGGGCGACTCTAATCTGTGGAATATCTCCTCCTTGAGGCGCTACTCCGGCCTGAGGCACTGCACCAGTACCTCCAGCTTGAGGCACTGAACCAGTAGTACCATTAGCAGCAGCCGAGACGACGTCTTGGGCGTCCTTTTTGGGATCGCCCTTATAGACGTTTCGAGCTTGGTTCTTCAGATTCTCCTTGGAAAAATCGGGCTTCTCGTGCCACGTGTTGTCTGGGGCGGCATGGTCCATTTGGCGAAGTTGTTCATCCGAAGGACGAATAAAGTTGGCAGCGTTAGTAGCGCCATCCCCAACCATGTCGCGGACGAGGATACTAGCATCCTTGACTATAACAAAAGAGTTAGCAATATGGAACTGGAACAGAGAGAGCAGCTTGAGCTTGACTCACGAAGTTTGCGGAACTGCCCATTGGTGATGAGCAAGGTGCCCAAAGTTCGTAGCCCTTCGAGAGCATCGTCCTTGTCTCGAGTCGCGGTGTCTTTAGTCAAGGTAGTTCCTGGGGTCTGGACACTCTGTGTGTCGTAATGCGTAGTCTGCCAGATGAAGTCCTGGAGCAGGTTGCCGTGGTTCTTGGACAGCAGGAGCTGTTTTGCAAGCTTCACAACCTCCCTCGCATCCTCAACCAGTAGTTTTCCGTCATCGGATAACTTGTCAGAGGGGCTCGCGAGAGGTCTAGATTGCAGGAAGCTGTTCAATGCCACATCGATTTGGTCGTTCTAAGGATTGAGTGAGTACATGATAGCATTATGGCACGCCAGCACTTGTCATGAATGGTGGAGTAAAACATACCGACGGGAGTTTCCCATTCTTGAAGGCGTGAAAGATGCCGTAGATCTGCAGCTTGCGATTGATGTCATCCTCCTTCTGCTTGACGTCGGTGGGTCTGTTGACATTCGCAGCCATGGTGACGAAAGAATTTGCTATTCTTAGGTAGGGTTGTCTTGTATGTTTAAAGCGCAAAATCGAGAAGGAAGTAGAAGAGATTGTAAAAATCAAACAGTGCTCCTAGACTTGTCGCGTAACAGGGAGTATCCGTAAAGAGAAGCGAAAACAGACCAAAAAGGGTAAAAAAAAAAAAAAGAGGTCGGTTTGGTAGGGGTATTTTTGAGTAAACGTGAAGAGCAATAGCTCTTGGGGTATCACAGGAATTAAGAGCAGTGATTGATGGCAACACTGCCGGATTAATGGAATTGCACGTTGTCAATTGATGTTCTTGAAAGGAGGAAAGAAGAGAGAAGCCAAGCCAAGAGCTGGTTGCGGCACTCGCGAAGTTTATAGCTGCTGCCACGGAATCACAGCGAGCTGCTCGCTGCTTCCATCACTGATCGACCGCTACCAATAGCAGCAGTTGGCACAGTGGTCTAGACTAAACGGCTGCTCTGCCTGGCCTGTTGCAAGCTTTCCAGCCCGTTGATGCCAATCGCACAGGTGAGTGACGTTGGACTCGGGTAACAAGTACGTCATAGACGCCGTATCAATTCGTCGTGTCATTGCAGCCAGAACGACGAATGAGAGCAGGGCGGAGAAAGGGGCGTACAGTAGGTGTACGTGCGATAAGCTGTAAGCTTTCAAACTGAAATGAGCCACCGCTGGTGATTTCTTGGATTTTCTCCTTGGTCGATGCTGATTCCGGTCTGGTGCCGATTCGGTGGGAGGTGTAGGCGGATGGAAATGAGGTTGTACATGTACCTCGGGCCAGGGGGCGTGTGCTGTGGCGGCGCCCTGTGATTGCACAATCCAGGCCAAAAAAGTTGAGTTGATGGGAATTGAATATTGGATATTTGTTTTGGCTCATTGAATTCACATCGATGAATAAAGTCAATTCATTTTATCGTATTCATATTCTCATCTGCTTTTCATTGTCCTCATCATTTCTCTCATCCTAGCATGTGCCTGTGAAGGAGCTGGAGCTCATCAGCCGGCTCGGCACTTGACCCTGCCCTGGCAAGCTGGAGACCCCCCGCATCAATGCGTTGCTCAGCGCTTGACCCGCTGTGGCGACGCCCAGGGATTCTCCCTGCACTGAAGCGACTACGCGTGTAAGCGTCATCGATGGATTGACATCAATGACAACATGATGCAATCGCCATCGGGAATGTTTTGCAACGCGACACGACATGTCTCATCAAACGCTGCAGATTACAATTTATTGAATGCCATTATCCTATCCCATTCCGGCCTAGGCTACAAGTTGATGGTACAACAACACATGTAATATTCAGCTTACAACAATTTGACAATGACTCGCAGCAGCTCGAATAGCAGGTTATTACATTCAGCTAAAGATTAGAGTATCGAGTACCTATATCTAGTACTAAGTCGTTGCTTTCCTTTTTGTAACTCGTACCTGCACATGGTAGCAATTTCAGGTACAAGGTACATGTAAACATCAAAAACTCAGTTTGATGGCCCAATGCCTCTCACATTGAGATAACACTCGTGTCGTTCATCATTCACGTTCCACCCAATGCAGTTCCAGCACGACAGCAAGTTATCCGGGTCAAGCTGCTTCTTGATGGCCAAGAGGCGCGCATAGTTCTTTTCACCCCAGAACGACCCAATGGGATCCGGCTCATAAACATCAGCCTCGTTTTGGTACGCGCCAGCGCCGGGGGTAATGGCACGGATGGGGTCCATTGCCTCGCTCATCTCCTGGAACCTACTCGCGAGAGCTTCAGGGCTGGTGGCGACCGGGTCTGCTGGATCCCAAGTCGTTGTATAGGTCAAGTGCCACACGGAATCTCTCTATAACAAGGTGTCAGCTCCAAGTTTGTTCTGCCAACCAGGTATAATTGTACAAAGTAGACTTACCCATGCTGGTGACACTGAAGACTCTCCCGGACCGCCAGGCTGGTCTGACTCGGCCAAGGTATAGTTGGTTGGAGATGCAATGACAGCTCCCCATCCAAACTTGTTCTCCATGAGAGCGTCAACAAGTGCCTTTTGCCCATCCGCAGTCTGGAAATTCTTCTTGGGCACCAATCTAGATGATCGAGTCAAAGAAACTCCGGCTTCAGGCAAGAGAATGGAAAGCAATGCCGGGTCATTCTGTGCGGTAAATTGATTCGGCAGGACCCTAAAGTCGGTAATCAGGTTCTCACTGCCCGGCAATGACTTGAGGTAGTCCGTCACTGGCTTCAGGGAAGCCTTGCCCTCGTCGAGGTTGAGGTTCGCATTGTAGCCGAGCCATACAAGGTTGGGGCTACCCGCGACGTCCAGCACTCCGTAAACACCTCCCCAGCCTTCTTCAGACCACCTCTCAGCATTTGCAACCAAAACTTCGTTGGCTGAGCGAACATCCGGTACAGGTAATTGCACGAACGCATACTGAAAAAAGGGCTCGCCGTTAGCTAAGATATTATATGTGTGCATATGTAGCTTGAATAAGCCAATGGAGAACTTACCGAGTACTCTTGGTCTGGGTGAAGCTTAGTGGTAGTTTCTGTCACTACACCAAAGGTACCTCCGCCACCGCCACGGAGAGCAAAAAAGATGTCTTGATTCTGGCATCGGTTGGCTGTTACATATGTTCCGTTGGGCAGTACGACTTTCATCTGTTGAACATTATCCACACCGAGGCCAAAAGACGGCGTGAAGATGCCGTGACCAGCGCCAGCGATCCATCCTCCAGAAGGTCCAACAGAGGGACATGAACCAGCGACGATCTATGAATGCAGTATTGGTCAGAAGCTACTTTGATAATATGGAGATGAGGACAGAGGCTTACCATATACCCTGTTCCCTGAAGGCTGTTGTACAAGTGGGTGCCAATTTGGCCAGCGTGATATGTCACGACAGGTCCAATGGGGCTGGGACACTCATCGGGAGTGAAATTCTCAGTAATCACTGGGTCAGGAGCGAAGTTGTGTGTCCAAATGGCAAACGTATTGACACCCGCGCTTCCGCCTCTGTAATCATGACCAGTATTCTTGACAGTGACGGGAAGTTTGTACTGCTGAGCAAACTGCAGACTCTTCTGGATGTCTTCAACCGACTGGGCATCCACATAGTAGTCCGGCACAGTTCCCTGAAAACAGGTATCATTTCGAATGCCTCCAGTTGCCGTCAGGGTGCACTTCTGGCCGCGTCTCATGCAAGTACTGAAAGTTGGGTTGTGGTAACCTCCAAATCTCGAGATGATGTCTAGGGACGTCGAAAGGCCAGATTCGACTGTCTGACATTGCGCTGCGTTAGGCGCATTTGCATCAAGCCCCCATGCATTCTCATAGCTGGTGAAGCATGGTAAGCCCGCAGGCGAGGCAAGATGCAACCGGCCAGAGACACTGTCATTGAGTGACTTCCAGGCCGAATCTGGGACCGCAAAGATATTTGAAGTGGAAGCAGCCGTGACATTAGCTGCGACCCCAAGGAGTGGCAGCGCTTGCTGAAGAGCGTCGATTATTTTGCCCATCTTCGCTAGAGCTGGTTCTGATGGCGGATGGTTGAGAGATAGGAACGTTAAAACATGGTTATTCTCGCTTCATATATATACATGTACATATCTGTGTTGGCAAGGTCTACCCATTTCTATAGCATGTCAGCTTCAGCCTCATCATTCGATATTTCTTGAGACATTATGAGTGAAGCGTATCCTTGGTATAATTCCAAGAAGTTGACAATGCATGCGTTGAGTGACGAGCAGTTGATTACAAGCTTACTGTCATGTATGATTACGGGCTGCTAATACAGATACGGCCGTGATATGATTATGAGATCAGTATACCTATATATAATTGTCTCACTAAGCCTGGGCTTCTTATACAGTGAATAGGTTAGCCAAGAGATCATGTTGCTCTGATTTGAAGATTGAGTGTTGCATTGTATCTAAAACTCCAGTATTAGACTGCTGGTGTCGATGTCTTTATTGCTTGTCTATCTCACGTACCCTGGATCTAGCTGCGTGTGATTGGTTCGGGACAGTCTGACACAATGCGCGCTTACAGGTTTGTCTCGCTTTCCTAGTAATGTTGCAGTACCAATATTTCCAAGCAACAATTATTATTATTTTCGGGGTTAACAATATTGAATTGTCGGTTGAAACAATAGGTTGAGCTGTTCTCAATACGATTACATTTGATCCAGTGAGATTGTGTGAGCACAAATGCAAATAGGTACCCTGGAACCTGTTTACATGTATAGTTGGACATGTACGCAACAGGGCCCAGGACTTCATCTCACTATAAAGAACGTACTTCCCGTAACAATAGGGCCTTTTCAGCACACTGGAGCGAAATATCCCAACAAATACGGAAGTATGTTATGTAGTTCCGGGTAGGTAGTTGAGCTATAATGGTGGTTTATCGGATTTCGATATGAGGCTTTTCCAAGCTTATCCACACTTTTGGAAATACAACACACAAATTAGCTTGTTGGTCAATTTTCCAGGCTCGAACAAGATGATGATAGCCAATAGCCACAGCACTTATCGCAAACAGTCGTCATGATAAGCATGGTTGTTATATATAGGTACCGAGATTAAATCCTCCTAACTGGGGCCCGGATCGTCCCGAAGCTTATCTCGATCGGTTGAGCATACAGAAAAGCCATTGGTTGGACAGTCAAAGTACTTTGGATTCATGATATCAAATTCAGATTTGTGGTGGAACGCCCAATGCTCCAATTGGCTGGGTGATGGCACATAATAGGCGGGCGGGTTGTTCTCTAGATACATACTGCCGAGGTTGGCCATGATTGTACTTTGGTGAGGCACCCGGATAGCATTGGCCGACTATGAGCGGAAATAATCGCTCGACATGTAAGGCGAGCCCGGAAATAGATTGTCCTGATATAAAAGCAATAGATACTCTACGGAGTACTCCGTAAACATGGCAGAAATATTCTCAACTTACACTCGGTACTTACCGTAGCTTTCTCTGCAGCCGTATGATTTCTCAAGTGCTGATAAATCACTGCACCACATGCTCGTCACAGTTTGTCTTCGTCGAGACGGAACAATTTCGTCGCCACTTCGTACCTCTGGCCCTGGACCACAAATAGACGGACAAACTCTGTTTCGTAGGATCCGTACCAGTACAAACAGCCAAACGGCCCACGTGATGCGCAGCCAATCCAACTGCTGTAAAAAGCTTAAATTCCACGCAGGGAACTTTTACCACCAATCAGGCGCAGATCACTTGACTGCTTCTGCGGCCCGGGTAGCAGCCGAGGTACCTGTACGCTTCACTGTAAGGCACGAAGTAGCGAGGTACTAGCCTAGTACCGATTCACGACCACTCGCATCGTGGCTCAACTTCTGCACCAAAAACCTTCTCTTCCGATTCCTTTCAGGGCCCGTCATGGCCATGCGGCTGGCCATGTCTTCTCTACACCAGAGCAGCTATCATTCATGGGCAGCATAACAGTGACCGCGCCAGTTGGCCAGCATCCCGCCATGTATCCCGCCAGGCCCCGTCCTCTGCCGGCTCTGGCCCCTCGCCTGCCAGGCAATTCGCCGCCGGTCGTCGAGAGGCCGAGCGTCAAAGAGCATACGGAAAAGGAGTGGGCCGCGCGGAAGGACCTCATTGAGGCGCTATACATAGGCGACAATCGCAAGTTGAACGAAATCATGGCCATCATGGAGACCAAATATGGCTTCGCCGCTACGTAAGTCACGGCCCTGCTGTTTGTTGTTTTGCTATTTGCTACCTACCTCCTTGCACATGCCTACGCCTATCCAAGGTACCATGCGAGTACTCGTACTGCTCGTATGCAAAGAATAGGCAAAATACCAAGCGAGGCGAGGGGTGACTAACCCAGTGTGCTAACCCAATGCAAAAGCGAGCAAATGTATAAGAAGAGATTCAAGAAGTGGAACATAAGAAAACGAGCATATCGCAAATCAGCTGTTGAGACCAAAGTCTCTACTCCCTCCTCGGCTTCCGCTGCCACCCCAACTTCCACTTCCACGTCTTCTTCTTCGGCCGATTCAAAGCAAGAGGATGACGATGTCGAAGAAGTACCAAGGACGCCAGAAACCCCTGCAGTAACAGGCCTCGACCTGGTGCCAAATCCCCAATTCAAGCCCCTCGCGGATCTAGAACTCGTCTTGAATGGTGTCATGACCTGGAGTTCGGAGAAACTAGAGTCGTATCGCATAGCGTCCGATCCCATGTCCCGATATCTTGCTACTCCCAACAAGCCTATTCAAGACAGCCGCACCATGTACCGGACGTTCGAGTTGGTTTTCGATTTATGGTCCTATGGTAAAGGTGACCTAGCGGGCATGGCTGCCAGGAAGGGGTTCTACGTCATGGAATATGTCTTGACAGAGGACCACCCTGACCTTTTGTGGCACATGCTTGACACAATATATGACATGATCGACCGAGGTCATCTACAGCTCCTCAGCATGTTCATCCGGCATGCGCTTGTCCTGGCACGGAGCCGCTTCCCCGAAACCCACCCTCTCATTCGTATCCTCCAACAGCTCTTGTCGTGCGACTATCAAACCGAACATGGCCGTCAGTTCATCTGTTATCTATTACGGCAAGCATGGCTACGGAATGTCGATCTTCTTTCGGAGCACATTAAGAGATCAGCCCCCCAGGAGTTCTGGCTATATGAGCAGTTGATATGGGATGGTCGGACAAGATTGCGTAGGAACAATGGGCTTGCTAATAGACGGGAGATTATGTACGAAGGCCTCGAGAGCCTGGGCCATCATGAAGAACACTTGGTGAGTGACGGCAACGACGGCAACTTGGAGAAGCTGAGAGTCGACGCTCTCATGTTGGAGTTTACGCAAATGGACCTGGATGACAAGGAGAAGGCGGAGCAGATGGCGTTAGACCTGCTGGATACCACCCAGTTCTGGTCAGGGGCGCTCTCGAACGCCAGATTCCACGCATATGCTCGCAAGATGCTGGCCAGAATATGTGAGAGCAAACAAGACTGGGACCGAGTTGAAGAGAACTTAAAGCAGGCCATTCACATGCGAGAGGCAGCACACGGTACGACCTCGAACTTACGTGTCATCCGAGACATGTGGGTGCTTGCCGCCTACTACCAAAAGGTTGGCAAGATAGATGACGCTCTGCAAGTGGCCCAAGATGCCATCACCAGGGCACAACAGTATTTACACGATCTTCCAGGCTGAGATTATACATGATGAGATTACGGATCGCAAGGTCAGTCGGCGTTTTAAGAGTGGGAATAATAACATTGCCACATTAGGAAGTATCGCTAGGGAGGCCGGTTTTATTGTTTTGCTCATTTTATTTATAGATATATCTTTGATGGATAGCCTATTGGATTAGAGGCGAAGCTGGACACTCGACAGAGTATCTTCAACAGTATACAAGTAATGTTATTTTATAAATTGCTACTATGCAAGTAATAAATTGTTTGCTGTACAGCGTCTGCCGTGTTTCGCTTTGTTTGGTGTACTTTAATAACAGCTCCCCTTATAAAATACATGTGGCCAAGCTAAGCCTGTACCTGCCATCATGCGAGCGAACCTGTTTGTGGAGTCGGGCTGCAGATGCGCAAACGTGGCACCAGCCACATAGTCGTCTCGCCACATGACGTTTGACGTGTTACTGGATAAATCATTGTGCTGGGCCTGCATGCTTGTAGCACCGAACCTGCATCAGGCACCTATCAATTCACTACCTTGGCTATTTTGTTGGCATCTCTTAATAACCGGGATGGGAAGGTAGCCGATTTTTATTTTCTACAAACCTCCAAAGACGTTAACACAATGACGAGAAATACGCCACCTGATTATTGTGAGTCGATGCAGCAAAGCACAAGCTCTCCCCGCCATTGATCCAAGACAAGAAGCAAGACAATGCTCTCCATTGGAGCCACTTTGTGCCGAGGCACCTGCTGATACATGTATACGCCAACACAGATGCTATCCTCGAGGTTTCAGAGAAGGCCTCTGCTTCGCAAATCCGAGATGCGTATAAGCGGTATGTCACCCCATCTATGTCAACACCTTAGTCTGCGTGGCGGTGACCAACTGACCGTCTCTCTTTCAGGGCTGCTCTGAAGACACACCCTGATCGGGTCGCCAACGACTCGCCCGACCGTGAGCAGAGGACTCGACGCTTCCAGCTTGTCAATGACGCATACTATACCCTCTCCGACCCTACCAGACGACGAGAATACGACGACCAGCGAGGATACTACCACGTGCCGCCAGCATCCGATCCCTTTTCAGACGCAGAAGACTCTACGGGGCAGAGCTATTCGTGGGCATGGGAGCACTTTGAGAACAGGAACGGCGGCACCACCCCTAGCGGCCGCCAAGAGGCGGAAAATGCACAGTTTAGCGATGCCTTTGAGGAGATGATGCGAGACGAAGGGTTCTCAGAGGATGGAACTCCAAACCAACAAGGCACCGGCTCGACCATGTGGGGTATGGTCGGTGCAGTCAGTGGCGGCGCTCTGGGATTCATCGTTGGCAATGTTCCTGGATTGCTCGCCGGAGCGGTGGCCGGCAACCGACTCGGGGCGGTCAGAGACGCAAAGGGGAAGAGCGTTTATGAAGTCTTCCAGGTAAGGCACAGACAGGCTTGCGTAACCACTACTACTACTACGCATCTCAGACCACTTCTGAGACTGACTTGGTTATTCAGATATCTCTGAGCGCTAATGTCTACATAGGAACTTCCCCAAGCCGATAGGGCGAGATTGTTGAGCCAACTGGCTGCAAAGGTATTCAGCCATGTTGCTAGCCCTTAATGACGGGGAAGATGGCAATAAGTGGGAGCTTTAAAAAACAGATGGGCAACTTTATGTGTTGTGGATGAGTATTGGGCGGGTTCCTTTTTTGCTTGGATGTATCTTTTCATTCTTGCTTTTTTTATTCTTTACGACCTATTTTTAACGATGAATAAGTTATGAGACAATGGAAACGACATTTACCTTTCAGTCGCTAGGTACATATAGTACTACAAATAGAAAATTTGTGAAATGGCAAAACATGATAAAGTGTCATGGTAGACTGCTTCCTTGGCGGCTTGCTGAGCGTTCAATGCCTCTCCTCGCATCCATATTGCAGTCCTAAATAACTCGAGATAATCATGACCTTAGCTAGGCACTCGTAGATCTTGGGGTGCATCAATTTCGACGCGTGACTGATTTGGCAGCTGAAGGAGAGGAGTTGCAAGCGCTATCAGAGTCAACTTTTTCAATACTCGCTATTGGCTTGCTCTTGAGCGCATATTAGAGTACTTCTTTAGTAGCTTTTGCTAGGCATAGCTCACTGGGGCAAATTGAGGCATGAAGATCACTAGCGGCGATGCGACGAGAACGCTAGCCCTTGTTGGGATTTACACCCCGCTTTTTTGTGCTCTCGCTTGAGGGCAGACAAACCCTCGAAATTTTCCCGCCCTCACAAAATCGGCCGACCTTGTTCAACCTCACTTTTTGCCCTTTCCGACGCAGCAGCAGACCACGTCGATCAACAACCGCAAAAATGGCCGCCGAGAAGACCAGCAACCCCATGCGGGAGCTTAAGATTCAGAAGCTCGTTCTGAACATCTCCGTCGGTGAATCTGGTGACAGACTCACTCGTGCCGCCAAGGTGCTTGAGCAGCTGTCTGGTCAAACCCCCGTCTACAGTGCGTCGCAATCAATTTTCCCATGAGGAGGCAAAAGAGTCAAGATGTTAACCAATTTGACTGCAGGCAAGGCCCGTTACACCGTCCGTACCTTCGGTATCCGTCGTAACGAAAAGATTGCTGTCCACGTCACCGTCCGCGGCCCCAAGGTAAATTGAATCTGGAAATCAAGGAATTTTTTTTGGAACAATTTTGACTGACAGTAATGATAGGCTGAGGAGATTCTCGAGCGTGGCCTCAAGGTCAAGGAGTACGAGCTTCGCAAGCGCAACTTCTCCGAGACTGGCAACTTCGGCTTCGGTATCAGCGAGCACATCGATCTTGGTATCAAGTACGACCCTTCCATCGGTATCTACGGCATGGACTTCTACTGCTGCATGACCCGCCCTGGTGAGCGTGTCACCCGCCGCCGCCGCATGAAGAGCAGAATCGGTGCTTCTCACCGCATCAAGCGCGATGAGACCGTCAAGTGGTTCAAGGGCCGCTTCGATGGCATTGTCCGATAAACGGTTTAAAATCCAAACCGAATAAAATATTTTTTTTCTTGTCTTGAAGGAAATGGGCATGGCGAACATTTGGGGGTAAAAAGGATCATATGGTCATGTATTCTTCCGCTTGATTTTTACATCAGCTCGTACCAAAATTTTTGAGTCGAGCAACGGCCTGAGAGACCGACCGGCGCTATGCCGGCTTCACATATAATTGCCCCTGCAATGTGATGGCACCATTTATACCTTTGGCAATGCCTGTTTGTTGTCGTGGTGGAGGATATTCGTGCTGATTATCCTCTGTCTTTGTTTTGTAGAAACCTCTGTTTTCCCAGTAGCGATGTTTGTGTTTGATGAATCACGATGGCTTCGTATCATGAATTGATACAGCATGTCAAAATTTTCTCAGTGGATTTCTCACTGTGGTCGTAATGAGCTGTGTGCTTTGGAGATGATGCATTGTGCATGACTGTGTCACATCATCTCAAGGTGATGCAGCATCATCAGGCTCTTGCAGGAGCGTCTATGCTGTTGCTTTTCCCCAACTGCTTCTCCTCAATACAGCATGTATTGTTCATCATCTTTACGATACATACCTAGTATACCTCTGCGAATTCATTTCAATACTATTTCATAATCAAAAGATATATTGTTCTTTTCATGAGGCATATAAAGAATCGCTGCGTTGTCAATGAGAGAAGAGATGCTTCACTCTTCACTCCCAACCTGAATGTTCTGGTACGAAGGTACTTGCAGCAACCCGGTTTCACCCCCTGCCTTGGCCACACCTTCTCCACGATGAGCAAATGCGTGCCTTCACGATCAGGCAGGAAAGAAAGGCACCAACAAAATACCACGGCAAGAAAAAAAAGCGCTCCCCTTCCAGTATTAGCCTCCGCTCCGTTTCCCTCACTAAGCTGCCCATGGAAAATTGTTAAGGCGGCGTCGGCTCCTCCAGCAAAACCGCGCAAGTGGCCGTGATTGGCCAGCGAGGCAACCCGAGAACCCCACCTTGGTCCTCACAGACTCTGCTCTCTCCATCGCCTCTCCTCCCGAAAATCTCCATTTTGCTCTTCCTGCAAAAGGCAGACATCAACAAACCCTCAATCCCCTCCCCAATTGCACGCCGCTGCAATTGCTTCCCTCTCTTCTGAGGCCCCTAGATTCCTCCCTCAAGATGTTCCGCAACGCCCTCCGCCAGTCCTCTCGCGCTGTCGGCGCCGTCGCTGCTGGCCGAGTCTCCGTGGTGAGTGTCTTTTTTTCCGCAAGCCCGAGGCGACGATGGGGCACGAAAAAAATGAATCCCGGCCGTGGACAGCGAGGAGGATGCATCACAGCCTTGCGCATCCGTCTGCAACTTGGCCTACCGACCTCAATTGAGCTCTTCTTCGACTTTTTCGAGCCGCAGAGCACGCTTTTTGAGCTTTTTCCACGCCTGCCGGGGTTCTCCATACTCTTTTATTGGCCATTCGGCTAACATGTTTTTTTCTTACCCAATGTAGACTCGAAATGCCGCACCGGCCGCCATCAACGCTGTCCGCACCTACGCTTCCGACGCAAAGGCCTCGCCCACTGAGGTCTCTTCTATCCTCGAGCAGCGAATCCGTGGTGTCCAGGAGGAGTCCGGTCTTGCTGAGACTGGCCGTGTCCTGTCTGTTGGGTATGTGGAGGCCACCTATCAAAGCTGCACTTGCTCTTTGAAGCCGCAACGCCGAATGCAATCCTTGTCAACGTTGGATGCATGCGATGGAGGGTTATCAAAAGACATGCTTCTTATCGACTGATGAGCTTTTTTTGACTTTTGGTATTTTTTTCTAACTATGAGGATAGTGATGGTATCGCCCGTGTTCACGGTATGGCCAACGTCCAGGCTGAGGAGCTTGTCGAGTATGTGGAAATTCCTCTTCGTCACTAAAGAACACCTGCAGCTAACACCATCCAGGTTCGCTTCCGGCGTCAAGGGCATGTGCATGAACCTCGAGGCCGGCCAAGTCGGTGTCGTGCTGTTCGGTTCCGATCGTCTGGTCAAGGAGGGCGAGACTGTCAAGCGTACCGGTGAAATTGTGAGTTATATACGACTGCACTGCCAGAAACAATGCTAACCGCCCGCAAAGGTCGACGTCCCTGTCGGCCCTGAGCTGCTCGGCCGTGTCGTCGATGCTCTGGGTAACCCCATTGACGGCAAGGGCCCTCTCAACACCAAGGAGAAGCGCCGTGCTCAGCTCAAGGCTCCCGGTATCCTGCCCCGCAAGTCCGTCAACCAGCCCGTGCAGACCGGTCTCAAGTCCGTCGACGCCATGGTTCCCATTGGCCGTGGTCAGCGTGAGTTGATCATTGGTGACCGTCAGACTGGTAAGACTGCCGTCGCTCTCGACACCATCCTTAACCAGAAGCGATGGAACAACTCCAACGACGAGACCAAGAAGCTTTACTGCATCTACGTTGCCGTCGGCCAGAAGCGATCCACCGTCGCTCAGCTCGTCAAGACCCTGGAGGAGAACGACGCCATGAAGTACTCCATCGTCGTCGCCGCTACTGCCTCTGAGGCCGCCCCTCTGCAGTACATTGCTCCTTTCACTGGTGTATGTCCACGATCTATTCCCTTTGCCATTCCTCTTACTATTCACTAACAAATGAATTCCTCAAGGCCTCCATTGGTGAATGGTTCCGTGACAATGGAAAGCACTCCCTGGTCATCTACGACGATCTGTCCAAGCAGGCCGTTGCCTACCGTCAAATGTCCCTGCTGCTGCGTCGTCCCCCCGGACGTGAGGCTTACCCCGGTGACGTCTTCTACCTGCACTCCCGTCTGCTGGAGCGTGCCGCCAAGCTCAACGACAAGCACGGTGGTGGTTCCATGACTGCCCTGCCCGTCATTGAGACCCAGGGTGGTGACGTGTCTGCCTACATTCCCACCAACGTCATTTCCATTACCGATGGCCAGATCTTCCTGGAGTCCGAGCTGTTCTACAAGGGTATCCGACCTGCCATCAACGTCGGTCTGTCCGTCTCTCGTGTCGGTTCCGCCGCTCAGCTCAAGGCCATGAAGCAGGTCGCTGGTTCCCTGAAGCTTTTCTTGGCCCAGTACCGTGAGGTCGCCGCTTTCGCCCAGTTCGGTTCCGATCTTGATGCTGCCACCAAGCAGACCCTGTCCCGTGGTGAGCGTGTAAGTTATTTCCCCTTGCATATGCGTACATGCGCATCGATGACTCTTGGGCCGCGTGAGATAGCTGACCAGCCGTGATTACAGTTGACCGAGCTCCTGAAGCAGAAGCAGTACTCCCCCATGGCCGTTAACGAGATGGTTCCCCTCATCTACGCTGGTATCAACGGTCACCTCGACGCTATCCCCGTCGACCAGATCCTCAAGTGGGAGGCTGACTTCCTTGCCCACCTCAAGACCAACGAGTCCGACCTGCTCGCCACTATTGACAAGGAGGGTGCCCTGAGCAAGGACCTCGAGGCCAGACTCAAGGACGTCACCGTCAACTTCGTCAAGAGCTTCCTCAGCTAAACAAATAATAAGTTGAAGCACGCGTCGAGCGAAATAGAAAAAGGTCACTGTTGGAGGGGTGCTACTGTCTATACCAATTATTGTTGGTCGTTCTCTAGAGATGGAGGAAGGGGGGGTTTAAAAAGTGATGGCTGCGCCAAATGAGAGGGCCATGGCTTATAAAGGGAGACGCGCCAGTCATTCTACCACTTGTAAAATACGAGCACATTACTCAATGGATGTCCTTGATTCCTTTTGTTCTGTTAAATCTAGACAGAGACGTCTGAGAGGTGACTGTGCTTGAAATCGTCGTGCATGTGTCCTGCACTATGTGCGTAGACTACGAATAAGAAATATAAATTAATAAACATTTTAGTCACACAGTTGAACCCGTTGGCAACGTTATATCATAGATTTAGAGTTGGTGATAATATTAGACAGTAGAGCGATATAGCTATAGTAGCCGAGAGTAGGAGAATATAGCAATAGTAGCCGAGATTAGGGTAGCCGAGATTAGGGGAGTATAGCTCATAGTATATGAGACCAGATGAATATAGATATAGTAGTAGAGAGTAGTAGAGAGCAGTAGAGAGCAGTAGAGAGCAGTAGAGAGCAGTAGAGACTAGAGGGATATACCTTCTAGAGCTGGATCAGTAAGGAATCCATCTATTACCTATACCCTGGCCATTTTGGCTCTGATTTGCGCTCTGCGTGTTCTGGTTTGCCTGGGTGGTAATCTGATTCTGGGGTTCGTATTCCATATTTATAGCATCGTATTCCATATTCATAGCATCGTGCCAGCTCTACTTTGGCGTCAGTCCTTCCCATGAAGCAGTACGACGGACGCCCTGCATGGCAGACCCGATATCCCACGTAGGCAACGCTTTTCCTCCGCCTCGAGCTGTTGCCAACCGAGCTTTTGGTCTTGTGACGGCGAGGGGGAGATTCAAGTATTGGCAAGCGTGCCATAAGTTTGACTCGAAATATACCCGGGATGCTTTTGAACACTTGGCTAAGCCACAAGAGCATTGCCCATTCCATTGCTCTTTCCTCGGTCCTCCACTGCTCCCTCGCAAGGGTAGACCTCAGCACCGCCTTGTCGCCAGTCAATCCATAGACCAGGATAGGTCCGTCCAGCACTGAACTGAATCCCACATATGCGTATCCGCAGTACAGCTCGTATCCGGCAAGCCGCAGCAGCCACATGTCTACCTCCGCGATCCTTCAAAATGTAGGTGTTTGTTATTTTTAATTGTCCAAGGTCCATCGTTGGTATAAGCTGAGATGAGTGTAAAGCCTGAGCGACCGGATATGGTGATCCATTAGACTATGATTGCTGGGTATCTGGCTACCCATTTCGCCTTCTACTGTACATATATGGCTTAGAAAACAGGCATAAGAACTTGCTACGATGTGCTTCCTCTTCGAAACACGGCACAATCCAACGCCGTGTGACTGTGACTTGAAGAATATGACATCAACGGCACATCATAGGTTACAGCTTTGCCGCATCTGCTTCGCCAGCATCCTCGCCAAGTAATCCCATAAAGGCAGTGTGTACCTCGTCTGTGAGATCGCTTGCTTGCAGGCTTCGTCCCTTTTTGACAAACGCTAGCCGAGAGCACTCCTAGAAACAAATTCTTCGTTAGTATAGCTAAGAGAACGAGGCATGTTTTCACCGTTTGAGCACAGCTTACCCTAGTCACTGCACTTCCTCCAAACGCAGCCAAGCCCATCATCTCATCGGCATCAAGAGCAGGCTGCTCATGATCTTTCCACAGACCATCCAGATAAGCCTTTCGCCATCCCAAGAACGTGGCAACAGCACCGGTCAAAGTATCGCCCTGTCCACCACTTCGCTTCTTTCCGCCCTCGAGATCACTGACTAGAGTGACTTTGCCGTTGGAAATAAAGTCTTTGTAGCCTTTCTGAATGATTGTAACACCGCCTAGTTCTTTGGCTAGGGTTTCTACCTTGCCCGTCTCGCTGGACTGCTGGCCGACGTCGATCTTGAGGGCGTCGCATAGACGCTTGAATTCGACAACGTTGGGGGTCAAGACTGCATATTTGTAGCCTCTGACTACATCTGGATCGTTTTGGACGACCTGTAGAGCGTCGGCATCGAGGACCACAGGCATGTTGGCCTCTCTGGCGGCCCTGATGACGCGGGCTACGGTTGCTTGCATGAGAGGATCACGGCCTAGTCCAGGGCCTACGACTAGAACGTGAAGTCGACCCAGCATATCGATGATCTTGCGTGCTACGTGGTCGGGGTTGGAGTCCTCGTCCTCTGATGTCTTGTTTTGCGGAGGTGATTGGCGCATGAGTGGGTGAACCATAAGGTTTGGTGAGTATGTCTTGATGACTGCCGCGGCTGCAGGAGTGCAGATGACGTGTGACTGTCAAGTTTCGTATCAGCATCACATCTATGCTCAATCCGGTCCCAGTCGAATTCTCTGAGGTCTCCTTTTCCTCCATTGCCAAACCGTGATATCTGATGACAGAGAAGAATATCGCCAGCCTTGTTCACTCACTCACCATGTCACATCCCAGCCTCGCACTAGCCATGGCCGAAAAGTACGGAGCTCCGGTATAGTCCTCGCTGCCTCCAATGACAGCAACTCGGCCCAGCTGACCTGTAAATTTGTGTCAGCTTCTTTGCCTATCATTTGTAATGCTTGAATATGGGAACGGTGCAAGCTGGACTGAGAAGCCAACCCATCTTGTCACATCGCTCATTCACGTACCTTTATGAAAAGTGTCCAGCATCGGCGGGACCATCCGCCTAACCTTGCCTAGAATGTTTTTCGTTGATGTGGACATTTCGGGGACGTCTCTGTAGACAGACATTATCGATCAGTTGAGCAAAGAAACAAAAGGGGGAGTGTTTGTGTTGTGTGTAAGGTGATGTGTATATGAGATCTAGATTTGTCAGTGGAAACCGGGAAATTCCAGGGTAAGTGAGGGGTGAGTTACAGCGCTCCAAATCCCGTACCTCTGCTACAAAGCGAATCGGTCTAGTGATGAAGCATCTGATATTTTTTGTCTATTGAGAGAAAAATGACGGAGTGAATAAATAATGAGGTGAGATGTCAATTGATTGCATTTTTGGTTGATGGAGGGAATGCGTGCCCTCTTTTTGATGTGCAACACTATGATGTCACCATCACTTCAAATTTAAGTATTATCATCCAATGCTCTAGATTCGCTATTTAGCATCCCCTGAGTCTGGTATTCGTCGTTCTAAGAAGACAACATACATAAAACTGCAAAAGATGGAATTTACGCCGACGGCGGAGGAGACAGACGCATTTCAAATACTGCAGCAGCAGTTGACAACAGGAATGACGTTATACCATCACAACCCCGACAGACCAACCTTCTTCAAGCTGGACGCCAGCGGGAGGGGCATGGGTCTGTTCGTCTTTCATGTCGAGGATGACACATGGAACGCGCCGAATGTTCTGCAGTCAAAAATCCAACCAGTTATGTTCCTGAGTAGGCTATTGTCGAAGCCAGGGGCGAGGTATAAACCAACGGAGCTCGAAGTGGCATGCCTGGTTTGGTCGTGTCACAAGCTCCGGACGTCAAAAGGGATAACAGAATAAGCAGGGCCTGAGAAGCAAATATAGCCATAAATTGTTATACTATTTGAACAGAAAAGTATCTAGCTACAACTGAGGTAGCAATAAATACGAATGGCACACAGGGGAGGACGGGGGCAAGCGAGATCTATAAGGATCACTCGCAGGCAAGTCGCTGCTTTCAAGAACGGCACCAGAAAGGCACTCCGTCGCGTGATGTCGGATGGGCAGGCGTTTCAGCATGGCTGGCAATTTGCAAATGCATGGCCATTTCTCTACCATCTGCTACTATAGCTATATTCCCCTACTCTCTGCTGCTATTACCACTTCCTGGTATTATTAATACCTACTTTCTTATTTAGGTAAGATAATGGCCGCCCATTTGCTTCCGAGATCTTAATGGCCTCACAATATAGGCAGATGCAGTGAACGACAAGAATAAGAAGATAGAGCCGTGTATAAAGGGCAAATCTGCGATTGCTATGCCTAAATCTTATTTGAAGCACGCCCACTCTTATACATTGGTCACCTATTCAAGTGGACAGAGTGGATGGGCCTTGCTGCATACTCCCATCCTTTTTGCTTCTGCTCAGAGGTAGGCAAAACCGACTTTCTCTATGCTGGTATAGGGGTCGACTCGGAAGGCATAAGCCTTCTATAGTCGTCGTGGTCGCGTGCGATCCTCGACAGGAACTGTAGATAAAGGGGATTGTTATATAGATACACCATCAGGTTATTGGTCCACTTCTGCGCAGGAGGCATGTTCGTCCGCGTCAGGCAATAAAGGTTAGTATATATAATAAGGAACAAAGTGAGGCTCTCAAATCAGGCTTGGTGTAAGCGTTAGGCAAGGAATGTTGGTGTATAGGAGAGAAAGGAAACGAAGCTCTGAAATCGAGCTCGGTGCAAAGGATGAAAGAACAAAGTAAAGCTGCCAAGATTAAGTAAATTAAGGAATAAGAAACAAACTCTTCGAGTGCTGCGCGGCTCTCCAGAACGCGGCAGCCTGTGCAGCTGTCAGGCTCGCGCCTCAAGCCGTCGCCAGTGCTGGCGCTTGAATGCTCAAGCTCATGGAGCAAGTCAAGTCGAAGGTGCCAGGGATCGAGACCACAAAGCGTGTGACACCGTGGCTGTGCATGATGCAATGTAGCCAGATACTCATCAATCATAGTCTAATGGGGCACTATTTCTGGTCGCTCAGGCTATACATCCACCCCAGCTTATACCTACGGTGGACCTTGAACAATTAAAATAACACACAAAACATAAGTTTTGAAGGATCGCGGTGTTTGACCTGTGGCTGCTGCGGCTTGCCGGATACGAGCTGTAGCACGAGGCAAAACTGGCTATAACTCCCTGCTTGCCTCGTCTCAAAGGGTTGAGAGCCATTTGCCTCCCCATCCTTCATTCTCTTTAAAGAAAAGAAAGAAACTGAGACGACCCTTGAATACCGTATACTCATTCTAGTTCATTGCCTCGAACGTCTCCGCCACGCTTCAAAATGGGCGTCGAGTTTGGCTTCGATGTCTATCCCACCCTCGGCCCAGAGTGCCAGGATCTCTACGAGGCGTTCCTCGAGGAAATGGTCCAGAAATACCAGCAAGCGATTCATCCCAACACCGGCAAGCCCCTGGTCCAAATCGTCGGCTCCCCGGGAACCCAAAACGCTTACATCTACTTCAACGTCGGCGAGGGTCCAATCCTACCGTATAACATGGACTACTTCATTCGTTTTGAATCCGGGCTCGTCGATGATGTGATGAAGTATCTAGAGGAGGTCTACATGATTGCCCGACGGTATTTCCCCAACAAAGTCCAGTTTTGGGTGTCGGGGGCGTCCCCATCCCTTATTCAGGTGCTCGATAGGATTCCGAACATGAGGGGGGAAGAAGGAAAGCCACAAACGGGAGACAAGTGGTACAAGGTGCGTGCTGAGCTGTTTCATCTGAGCAGAGAGCAGGGACAAGGAACAAAAGATGGAGAAGATGTCAAGGACATGGAGCCTCCACAAGGTCAATAATACAAGAATCCTCTATGGCCGAGGCCAAGGTTATACACTAGCAACTGCTGTAAGGTGCCTATATATCGTTTGCCTTCCACTGTATACATTTCTTCTACTCATGAAGTATAGAAACGCAAATCATGTAAGCCATGTGAATTATGTCTTATGGCCCCCGAAGCTGAAATCTCCAACCCTCACACCCATGAGACCACCCAAGACGGAACAAGCCTCTCTTGGTTTGATACACGTGACACGTACTATTGAAATAGAATAGAAACGTCTGTGCGCGGCCTAATGATGAAACAACGGTAGCACTCACGGGACGACAAGAGAAGAAATAGATACTCCCCTAGTAGTATGTATGAAGGACTAGGTAGATCGTAACTTGATGAGGGTGTTTAGCTGGCCTGGCTTTAATCACGTGGTGAGATTTAGGTGGGGGTTCTCACCAGTTGACATTTTAGATGCTGCCTCTATTTACAGACTCCGACTTCAGGTTGCTTTCCCTATAGCCAGTAGGCATATACTCCAAATATATGTGCAACCCAATCGCTCAAGGCTAAACTGCGCAGAACCGTCTATTAGTAAGCTGAGCTTCTACAGCTCTGCTAATGTTCCATGTTGACAAACTTAGACGGCTCCTTGATCTTAAAAAATGAAGAACCCAGCGCAGCTCCCAATACAATCGCAGCTCGTCCACCTCCGCAATGTCCTATCTCTAAACCCAACACTAGTTCTTGTGCTCACACGTGCCGCATCACTTAACCTGCCCAACTGGTACCTAGCCGCCGGTGCCCTATCACAAACCATCTGGAACAATGTCTCATCCCTCCCTCCCGAGACAGGAATCCACGACTACGATCTCGTCTACTACGACGCCTCCGATCTCTCGTATGAAGCCGAAGACGTTGTCATCCAGGCCGGCAAGCGGCTCTTCGCCGACATCCCCGTGGAAGTTGAGATTCGTAACCAGGCCCGCGTCCATTTATGGTATGAGAAGAAATTCGGGCTCGCACGTCCGGCAAACCGGAGTGTCGAGGATGGTATCGACTCGTGGATATCGACAAGCGCGATGCTAGGTGTGAGGCTCGACGAGAATGGGGAATGGATCTTTTATGCGCCGAGGGGTCTATCTGATTTCTTTAACATGGTTGTCCGGCCGAACACGGCCTTTGCGAAAAGGGAAAACTATGAAAAGAAAGTAGAGCGGTGGAAGGCGATTTGGAGCGGACTAAAGGTTGAGGCTTGGCCAGAGAACGAAGGTAATTAAGCACCTACACTATTGTACCGTTCTCTGTTTCATTGTTCAGACCAAGACCCAACGTCCACCTTGCGTAAAATATGATAGAAGAACAGACCTAGCGCGACATTTTAGACTCATGAAGCAACTTATTCCACATATCAATAGCCCCTTCACTTTACAAATGCGGGTTATCGCGCCATAAACGCTCGAGCCCTCACTCGTGGCTTTTCTTCCGTCGCCTTAGTCCAGGTACAAATAGAACACACACAACCAACAGGAACCACAGTGGGCCATTGCTTCATAGAGCGAGGCTGTAAGACATCCATTCTCTCCTCACAGCCAATAGACGGTATGACCAGATCTCGACGTTCGCTCCAGAACGCGGGCCAGTGCCTAGATCTCAGTGAAATGAAGCCTGTGGCGTCCCGTGGCTGCCTGCATCCAAGCTTCATGTTGCGTGGCACCGATCATGCAGGCTGGCTATCAGTAACTGAAAGTAGTGATAGTAGCTGAAAGTAGTGATAGTAGCTGAAAGTAGTGATAGTAGCTGAGAGTAGTGATAGTAGCTGAGATTTAAAGAGCCAGATATTCATTACTAGCTGGATAATTCTTATACGTATTCTAACATTCTAGCCATTGAACCTCACAGTCGCTGAGGTGCTGGCTAGTATTTCACTTAATTAAAGAACTAGGTAGATGAAGTTAAATGCTTCTTCTGTATCGCGCTATCGTATGCTTTAAGCTCGTCGAAGTCTCAACTGACACATATACCTAATTACTTTTTTTAATGAGATATGCCGAAGGCCAAACCTTCGTAGATGCCCATCATTAATTCCTGGAGATATTCCTTCCAGACTATGGATACAATAAAAATCCACCTTGAGTGTGATAGAGAGAGCTGAAGAGCCTCAGAATCTCACAAAACGCCTAGTGTAACATGCAAACCATCTCGTGTATCGAGTTCACAAAAACAACCGCCCCAGAGGTATCTTCAAAAGAAATAACATGACAAAGGAAATCCATTCGTAGACTCATCATTTTATGTTGACAAAATATCGGAAAGCAACGACAAAAAGAAAGTGTACAGGCCAAAATTGACGCCTCAAATGACCATAAAGTTGTAGGCAAATATAGGAGAATTGTGTCGATTGATTTCGATTTAGAGAGACGGCTGGTCGAGTTCTTGCGTAGGCAGGGGGCCAGTCTCATCGCAGAGCTGGCTGTTGGAATCAGGCTGGTATTGACGGTTGCGGGTATGGATATCAATCAGCATCTCCACCAACGTCTCTGCATCTCCGTATAGAGAACTAAGATCCTGTCCAGTAAAGCTGTGCCCCAGTCTGCATGGGCCAATTCTAGGCTTTCTATATGCTGCAAACACGATGCCTCGATCGATCATCTCTGATAGTCGAACTCCTGAAACTGGGCTGTCTCGATCGTGTGAACAACTTTGAGAATATTTGCCCGAGTAGAAGGAGCATGCGTAGCCACGTGCGATTTCGTGCAACTGCGCTTCTGTATTTTTGTATTCAACCCAGCCCTTGGACCGCAACATGGTGGCATGAGCCTCCGGGGAAATTTGTAGTGGCGATGGGACTTGATCAAGGCCATGCGCTGCCAACAGTCGACCAACTAAGGGCCTCTTGCAAGAACTCGCAGACTCGAGGTCGAAAACTTGGCCACGCGGTCCGCCTGGCCAAAGATTTACCACATAGACAAGGTCGAAATCATATCTCTTTGCAATTCTAGCGGCCTCGAAAGCAGCGGCAGTAGCAGGCCGGCTGATAGGAGGAGGCGTTAGCGTCAGGAGGGGAGAAGGCTTAGGTGAAGGAGGAGATGTGTCCGTTGTGAGCGGAGAGTGCAGTTGCGTGCCACTATCAGATTCAACGTCTATATTCTCAGGCGCCACTTCAGCAATATCGTCATCGCTCAGGTTCAAAAACTCGTTGAAGTCAGGCTCCCGTAAGGTAGAGCTATTGGACGATGCTTCAGAGGGGGATGAGTCGCTGAATGAATCGTTCAAAGATGGGTAATCAAAAGTCTGAAGAAGCTGATCTTCAATTTCTTCAAAGAGAGCCTTATCGATTGCAATGTCGAAGATTTTGGAATCGGCAAGCAGGTTGCGCGCGTTGCGCACGGGTAGGATCTCGGGCGAATATTCAGGAGTTGGTGGAGTATCATAGGAAGTTGTTGGGACTTTGATGCTCTCAAATGAGCGGCGGCAGGAGTCGATGTCTTCCAGGTCAGGAGATGGAGGGGTGTCAAGACGTGGTGTAGCCCGTAGACGGAGCGGAGACTGAGAACGAGGACTTGGGATCTCGCGTATCTCTAACGCCGTGGACATTGGTGTCGCCTTCTCCTCTGGACTCGGTGAGGTAGGAAATTGATATTCGCGAAGCTTCGCCACAAGAGAGTCAGCCTGTGGGTGAGGGCCAAGGAGGGAAGGCGATCGGGTAGGCGAGTGACTGAAGCCTGGGCTGGAGGCATGGGAACTCAGTGAGCCTAGTCGAGAAGGAGTGACATCCGGGGCTGAGGGGGGTCGACCCGTCGCTATTCGCAATCGCACTTCCTCTCTAGCTGCCATGCGAGTGGCTGTCGGGCGAATGAAAGAAGGAGAGGGGAACTGGGGTTCTGTCGGGGTGCTAATAGAAGTAGCAACCGAAACAGAGGCAAATGAAGGTTTGCGCTTGATGCTGAATAGCCTCTCGAGGCGATCAAATCCGGTCGCCATCGTAGTGGAGAGATTTTGAGGGAGAAGGAGAAAGAATGAAAGAAGAAAATTGAAACGAAAGAAAGAGAGACAGTGAAGATGGCAAATGGGAATCCGCGTCGAGGGCGGCAGGGAACGATGTATTAAATGTCTTTGCTGCTTCTGTTTTGATGGAGAAGGGCTGGGGAGAAAGCAATGGCAGAAGCTTGTGGATGAAGTGAACAGCTGGGTGGTTGTTTTTTTCGAAGTAGAGGGCGAAATTAATGGGTGGCAGGCAGATCCCCATGCGAAGTGAGAAGTGAAGCAGAAGTGAATCAAAAGTGAGAAAGTCAAAACAATGATGGCGAGTCCACTCCGCAACACTTCGCCCAAGGGCGGCTGCCAAGTGATAAATCAAAGACACCTGGCCGGTACCCTTACGGCAAGGCCCAATCTGTCGCAAGATCTGTTCGTGGTACCTAATCTGTTCGCACCGGCGCCAAAGCGAGCGTAGTGCAAGATATGCGTGCCGTAGGAATGTGTCAAAGTGATGCACCTCGCGATGCTGTGCGTGGGTGCGCTTTGTATCTCCTGCGGCCGACGGTGATAGGCCGTGTTAAAAAAGTAGACGCCGCAACAACGAAATGCGAGCTGTTCTCTGATGATGAATTGCCGAGTTGTTGGGTTTTAGATGAAGATGTTTTGAATGCAGTTTCGTAGGTACGGGAGTGATGTTGGATTCCAAGCTGGTAGAGGAACTTGGAGGCGGTTTCTGAGAGGCGATACCGCGATAAGACGTGTAAGTGAATGGAAGGAGCCGCAAAGGGCTGTTGCCAATATGCCGACAGCCGGCTTTGCAGAAGAACAGAAGGAGCAACAGCTGCAAGACAGGGGAATTTGACAAGAGCGACGACTCGAAGCAGAATTTCTTCAGTTCAACTTCAAGCACGCGGGAAATCCGAGTAAACAAGGAACAAGGAACAGGCAGTACAAGACACATGAAGCCAATACTTCTGAGCCAGAGGGGTCGAGGGAGACTTTTATCGTGTCTCCAAGGGCAGGACCAAGACCGCGCAGTTCCTGATCCTCCCTCCAAGACATCCCGGACCCTAGACCCAGACCCTGGGAACCAGCATTCAAGGAACAAGCAAATCGGATATCCTCCTCCACCGTCTCCACGGCCTGAGCTCGGATGCAACGAGCCACTCGACTAGCAGCCCGAGGCCCAAGAGAAGAAAAAGCTGGTAGACTGGAGCGACTGGAGCCAAGAGCCACTTCGGACGCAGGGCAGAGACAAAATGCTTAGATTAGCGCCGCGGCTCACGGACGTTGACCAGGGTGGCGTGAGGCCCTCAAGTGATGGTAGAAAGAGATCCGCCCTGGCAGAATGATTTAGCCAGCTCGGGGATGTGGGATGAGGCATCGCCTCCCGCTCGCCTCCAGCCCTTCTCCCCTGCTGGGTATCGGGCGGGTGAGACATGCGGGCAGCATCTAGGCTGAGCGACCAAGCGCCTCTGCTCGTTCATTCTCACAGGACCTCAGACCCGAGGTATGCATCACACAGCCGTGCCATCCAAGACAGTACAACTCTAAAAGAAACAGCCCGGCCAGTGGTCACCTCCTCGAGCCTTTGATTCTCTGTGTCCTCTAGCATGTTCAAAGCCAGCCTTAGCGCATCAGTCTGCTCCATCGTGGCTTGTTCCCATATGGACATGATGTTTCATTTCTTTTGTGTCTAGGCGGGAAATAGAGGGGTTTTGCTCGGGTAATGTGACAACCGCATCGACAACCGATGTCAGATTCACACCGACATCAACTGCCTCCGATGAATGGCTACGAGTATATCAAAGGACATGTTCGTACCCCTCCTCTCCAAATACACCCAGAAACAATTCTGTGCACCTCTCAGATCTATGCCCTTTCCCACTCACCCCGATCAGGTTGGTGGTTTGTTTTTACTACTACCAAGTACGGACTCAAGGGAGACTTGAACGAATTATAGGCAGACCAAGGGCGGCGGCCCCACTACCCTCATGCAAGCCGCGGCCAGCATGCCAGTCGGCGATCTAATTCATATCATCGCTCACATCTCACATTCTGTCTGCCCTTATATCATTTGCCCCTGCAACAGGGTGATATTAGTACTTGATAGTCTGTGAGCCGCTGAGCTGACGAGATGTATTAGTACGCTACTCGATCTCGGCCTTGGCCTTGATGTGCGACCTATCATGCGGCACAGATCACTACAACAATCACGTACGGCAGATTTGACAGGACCACACCTCTACCTGGTCCCCAGTTCTTGGATTCGGGAGCGTTGGTCCTCGACTGAGGAAATGTCGCCGGAGCAGATGCCACTGAAATCAGATCGTCCCGAATAGAAACAGCAGTCTACCTTGCCGTGGCGCAAAATCCAGGCGCGGGAGGCAGCGTTGTAATCGCTAGCCAGTGCTTCACATGGATAGGAGAGGAGGTCATACGTGATACAAATTTCTTGCTTTTGTTCCGTCCCTGGCTCGTCTCCCTCGAGATGGAGTTGCACAGCTGCGCTCTTCTCGTCCCCACCACCCGCCACCCAAGATAGCCGTCATGCAATTCCATACTAGATTTGGTTTTCCTTTTCGCAGACGGCACAGCCCGAGTCATGAGCGGCTACCGCATGCTCTATTCATCATGCAAAGTCTGGCGCAGGCCAAACGGATGCTTCCTTCAGCGCCATCGTCAAAAATTTTCAGGCCAGCTTCTATTGAGACATTTACGATATGTGATACCCGCCTGCTCAAAGGATCACAAGGGCAGGCGGAGCGCGAAAAAAAGAAAAGAAAAAAGAAAAGGGAACTTAGGAAAAAGCAATACCTTGCGAGTTGTCATTTCGCCTCTGCCGTTGTGCGAGTACATGCACCCAACTAGTAACCGTGGCGCCGGCCGCTAGCCTTTGGCCTTGACTTGACGAGCTGACACTGGCAGTTTACGGCACAATGGCGTCCAATGATGCAGCTTGAATTGCTCCCGCCTCCAGACCGAGCTGCTGTCCTGCATATTGGCCTGTCCAAGATTATTGACAGGCATGTAACCACTTGTCACACCCATAAATACACCACTGTTTATACCCCGTGTTAGGTCCATCTCCTCATCACAACTTCCCAGTCAACACTACGACTATTACGGTATTGACTCCGGCTTCTGGCCCGGGAATCTGATCAGCGGCCGAAATGCGCAGCAATCCGCATAAAGCCGTCTCGGACGACACAAGACACGAGGATGGCTTAGGCAAGCCTTGACCGGTTACTGTTTGGTGTGGTAATTTAGGTATGGTGGCACAGATGCGCCGAGTACGTTGCATCGTGTTACCAGTTTGCCCAATCGCCGTTCACACGCAGGCCGTGTATCTCGGTGATTACGACCGTGTATCCTACATCTTCTCCTAGTATCTGTTGACATCTCTTCCCTGCCCTTTCCCATCAGTATCTGCTATTAGTAGTAATGGTTCCTAATAGCTGCTACCGGCGCTATTTCTTCCAGACTCTTCTACTATCACATTTATCCAACTAGCGGCCAACATGGAATACCATATAGCCACTGGTTTCAAGTGTGAAACTACATTATAGCCTTGGAAATATCGTTGCCTAAGATGGAGTATGAGAATGTTATCGTACTGGCGGCATCGCATTTGTCTCGTCATGTTTACGAACGGCCACTGTTGGTCTGGTAAAGCGGTTGGTTCCGGAAGGCCACGGACCATAACACATGTGTTTGAGGGGAAAAGCTTGGGGCATTATGAGATCAAAAGTCGACTTCACTCGTCCGATGGTGATCCATCGCCCTTTTTTAGCTGTTTCAAGCACCACGTGCGCAGATATTTTTCTCACGAAGCCACATGTTTGTGCAGGGTCAAAGCAACAAATAGCGCAGCTCGGTATCCAGCAGCTTGTATCCCAAGTCATATCCATACCAAGTACCTGTGTAATAGCAGGTACCGAGCATAGAGACAGATGCGGATACATATACTTATCGACACGTCTCTAGACTACAAGAAATAAAACAGAGAAAGTAGCATTGGTAGAGAAAGCAACAACAATAGAGAAAGTAGCAACAGTAGAGAAAGTAGCAACAGTAGAGAAAGTAGCAACACTAGAGAAAGTAGCAACAGTAGGTAGAGAAAGTAAAGATAACAGCAGATACTCGAATAACTAGACATTGGGCACCAAAACAAAAGATTGCTAAGCTTCCTTTCGATCTCACTACAACACGTTCTTTTCCATATCTCTTCCGCCTGTTGGTATTATTGAACGGCCTTATAGATTTCATAGAAGCAATACACCAGTTGTCAGCTTCCACGGCGATGGGGCATTTCATGCTTTCATCGATGAGCTTATGGGCTGTCGCTGGCAAGGTACTATTTGATGCTTGGTGGTGTTTTTTGACGAGGAGGAAATAGCAGATACTAGGAGACCAAACTGACCAAAAGAGAGAGCGAGAGGCGACTCTTTTACATCTTGCTATATATAACATGCTTAACACTATCCATTGTCAGCAAAAGCATTTAGACAACATGAACATTTGAGAACTTTAAAGAGAGGGTTGAAAGCGGAATGGCTAATGGCTAATATATCTTGTGGTAGCCATACCTTCGTTAGATTGAGCGTAAAGAATTATTGAGATCTTATATTGGTATCCAAGCCAATCCTGCAATTCATTATTCTCTCTCTTGAACCGTGTCATATATTGTCACGTAACATATAACTATATTATATGGCGATTCGCCACTAGTCAAAGGGGATTCTACGTAGTGTTTCTACATGGCCCTTCTTCATCTCCTGGGCAGCAGCAAGACTACTGGGCACCTTGATACCGCAGCAGTCACCCCAGCCCGTGCCGTCGTGTGCTTGACCTGTGTGGCTATGGCCGGAGTGATCTTCGCCATCGTCTTCACCAGCAGCTGACGGATCTTCTTCACTCATACCAGGAGCAGCAGAGATAAGAGACCCGAACATGAAATGCTGCATTACCGGTAGCTTTCCCAGAACCTCGGCAACAAACATACGGCGCATGCCTCCGTCGATTTTAGTCCACGATTTTGAAGACGAGATGTCGTCCAGCATGGGACTGTGCCATCGTAAGCCTTTGACAGTCTTTGTGCTGTTGACAAAGTTGACTTGGCCGAGGTAGAGATAGTCGTCGCCAAATTCCTCGACCGTGAGGTCCTGGTGGATGGCGCGAGGGGTGATGTACGGATGGTGTAGAAGTTGAGAGGCGCCGAAGAGGAACGGCAAGAACTGGTAATCGTCCAACCCCCAAACACCGTGGGAGCCCGCAGGCTCCAGATAATAGGCCATCTGGACCACTCGCATCAGGGAGATGTAGCGAACAAAGACTCGGAGAACAAGTGCCTGGAAGTCGGAACGCTGCAAGATGCCGAGCTGGTACAGACAAAGTAGCCACATCATAAAGTTGAGCTCGTGTCCTGATCCATAGTCGATTCGATTCCGGTTACCGAATGACTGGGCGAAATAGGCAGATGCCTCGGCGATGGCGTCCGTGTTGTGCAGGCCTAGACTTTCATGCCATGTTGGGGTCTTTTCGTTCACCAGATCCAGGAAGCCTCTAAAGGCCTTATTGCCGAAGCGAGAACCGCCCTGCTCGTTGGGTGGCGACTGAGACACAAAAGCTTCCGCTTGGTCTAATATGCTTAAAATTGTCTTGATGCTCTCGCTCAGGGATTCATCCCTGACGGCAGACTTGGGTGTATCAACTACAGACTCAGATAGGCCAAAGACCCAAGCCGCAATGAGGCTGTAGGTTGGAGAGGCCAGGAACAGCTCATGGTCCTGCTTTGAAAGAATGCGCCTGCTTGGGAGCTTGTAGCTCCAGTCCGCCAAGTCCGGGGGCGAAGGGAGAGCGGGAGTCTGAGGAATAGGAGTTGGGTTGGAGGGGCCGGGTCTCCTCCTGCGAGGCTCGAGCTTGGGGATTCTGTCTTTCAGGTTGGGGATGCCCGAGACCAGGGATGGTGAAGGGGCTGGCTGGGCGGGTGATTCGGAGGCCATGGTGCGCTTGTTCGGATTCTCTCTCATTCACCGATGCTGAAGCTGTGCTTTGTAAGATGCAGGATGAAGAAGCTGAGAAGCTACCCGGATGGCGAAAATCGGTACCTGAATGTGCCAGCAGCTCAACCCCACGTCACTGGTGATGGGAGGTCCCCACAAGGTATCTGCTAGTACCAGGACCTAGGAGTGGCAGCTATGCCCACCACTGCCAAGGTACCTAAACAACGAGTATACCTTTGCAGATCGAGACTAGCAAAGCTGGGCTCCTCATCCCGGGCAAAATTTCAATCTTGTGCATATCTGAGTCTCAGGCACTTTGTAGCCTCATTGTCGTCTTTCTTTCACCACAACGCCTCATCTTTTGCAGCCATGGCCCCCCCTACAGCTGAGCTGTCACATCTCCCCAAGGCCGACGGCTCGGCAAATTTTGCATTCGGCGGCTACACAATCACAGCGGCCGTCAACGGGCCCGTAGAGGCTCAGCGTCGAGATGAGAATCCCTTCGAGGCGCTGGTAGATGTGAATGTGCGGCCGGCAGCAGGAGTTGGAGGTGAGTTGACATCACGGTGATGGAGATTTTCATTCGTCCGGCTGACATCTATCGCTGCCTTGTAGGAACGGCCGAGCGCCAGCTGGAGGCTATCCTGCAGCCTGCTCTGCGACATCTCATCCCGGTCAGAAACTTTCCGAGATGCGTGATCCAAGTCACGCTCCAGGTTATGGAAGTGCCTGAAAACGCCTATGTGAACACCAAAGTGCTCCAGCCCCGACTGGTGAGTGATCTTGTCTCGTTTGTCGTTTTCTAGTTTACGAGCCTGGTTGGTGGTCGGCTGATCTCACAATCATTTCCGTAGAATCTCGGAATCATTCCAGCACTTCTCCACGCCTCGATTCTGGGTCTCCTAACGGCAACAATTCCCCTAAAGACGGTGGCTTCAGCAACTTGCCTAGCAATTACGAATGATGATGAGAGCACCGTCAAGGTAGACCCGACGCCTGCGGAAATTGACCAAGCGAGATCTGTCCACGTGCTGGGCTTCACGGCCAGCCGAGACCTTCTCCTGGCCGAGAGCGAGGGCTCTTTCTCAGCAGAAGAGTGGGACAAGGTTCTCCAGACGGCGGAGAAAGTGTGCTGCCGCAGCCAGGAGGCCGAAGATGATGCGGAAATGGGAGGCTACGGGGCAGAGTCCGAAAATGTGCAACAGTTTATGCGCTCAGTCCTGGAAGCTAAAGCAGCCGAAGGTCTCCACTGGAGGTGAAGCATTTGGCGTTGTTGATACATCATTTCTTCCCTACCATTGGCTCCCCCTTTCGATAGATATCACGGGCGCCAGCAGAGACGGTTGTGCCCATTGCATCTTTGCGATGGTGCGGAGCGCCCTGGTTTAGACGGGCGATTCACAGGTGAATTCACAGGTGATACGTGGGAGCCAGCTTTAGTGAGGCGCTATCACCTCCAGGAACACGACGAGACTGGACGGAAAGGATGAGATGGAAACCGCTATTGGATTTGTGATATTCCTGCGAGATGCCATCCAAATAGGTCAGCTGGGTCGAGATAGCAGTTCGCTAAGCTGCATTAATAATTCCCGGATATGTCGCTGCATCTCGAGGAGGGTGCGCCAAACAGGCTGAATTCTTTGATAATGGAAAAAGTTGGGGGAATATACACGTGGGTAAGCGGGGGACAGAAAACCTGAGACTGAGAAGATTACGAACACACGTGCCTTAAATAATACGCCTATAAATCTTAACTCTTCAGGTATCTCCTGCTATCTATATTATTCTAGTATCTGCTGCTATATCTATATTTTTCTAGCAACTGCTACTATATCTATATTTTTCTAGTGACTGGTTTTATATTTATATTTTTCTTAAATTTTTCTAGTAACTGCTACTATACTTATACTAAGGTTTGGGTACTGAGTTGCTTAGGTGCTTATATTGCTGAATGTATGTGCGTATTCATTTTGCGGTCTCGCTTTTTCTGACCTCCGCTTGGTTCCCTACATGGGATGCTGGATGGCCAACTTGGGGTACCGAATAGCAAATCGAGACATTTCTTGCCCCGGTTTCTATCTTGCCGTATCTAAATTTGGATTGACTACTAACCTCCTATGTAATATTTGGGCATGCATATGTGTTTTTTTGTAACAGCCCCTGGTGTGAGAGATGAAACGGCGTTTCGGCCACCAAGCGGCAGGGCCCGTAGCGACCGTTGCAGCGAAGAGAGAGAGAGTCAGTGAGTATCATTATAATATTACTCCGTAGATAAAGGAGCAAAGGGGAAGCTGTCTGCTCCATGCTCTTTTCGCATCCAAATGCAGAACACCGTGCTTAGGAGGCTGGGGGCTGGTGAGACTGCCAAGACGCCGCACTATCAGCCAGCGGGTATCTGGCATGGAGGCATCGCCCCCGTACTCGCCACTGGAAACGTGCACTGCGACAGGGCACTTTATGGGATTGATGGACTTTTTTTTTTTTTCTCCGCAGCGTAGCATTTCGGCTTGATTTGCTTTCCATTTGTGTTTGGTTTTGGCCGTCGGTTTATGGGGGTCACCTACTCCGTACCTGTCCCTGTCTCGGTAGGTAGCCCATACCTGTAAGTAGCTCTGTTCTGCAGTAAACGCGGCGCGTATCAGGTACCTGCCACTTTCAATTGCCGGGCATAATGCCCGTCTGCGTCTCAGATGCAGAGCCTTCATTCAATGCGTCTCCCCCAGTCTCGTTCCTTCGCTCCTCATTTTCAGGGGATGCGTTTTGCGGTGCGTCCCGCTACTCCGTACTATTAGCTCCGTGTAACTGCGGCGGGTAGGGAACGGTGGCCGTTGTTTCGCTCATCGCCAACGCCAAATGTTTCTGGGGACTAGTGACAGCTTAGGAGCTGTGACGATGGCTGCATCAATTATTGACAAGGCTTGTGATAGATGATGGGATTCGTTAGCGGTCAGAGAATCTGTTTTCTATCTTTGGTTGTCGGTTATAAAAGACTCCTGGCGCCAAGCGGGTTCTTTGTTGTTGGTTTTTCTTTGTTTGTTTTGGTGTCGACGCACGCATCGAGATTAATCCTAATCACCTCAACGGCTTGGAGTCGTAGTGCCGGAAGCAGAACTCTGGAAGTTCCTGCAAGTGCTTTTTACAGCGTGTCTTTTCGATTTGTTTTATTTCTTGACGACATTCTCTACATCATTTTAATTCCAGCCACTCTCTTCATTGCCTGTTTCGGCCTCCTTTTGCTATCGATACAAGACTGCTGTGGCAAGACCAGACCTGGCGTCGGCTCGTTCCTTCCACCAAATTCCTAGTGTCAAGAAACTCGCCCCTTTTCTGCTCCCTCAGCTTTGGAGATTCTTCAGCTTCACTCTACACCTCATTTCTCCTCATCTACGCCGATTCCATTGCCTTGTGCTACAGCTGGTCTGTCGCAGCTCAACGTCATCGTACTTTTCTCAGCGGGACAACTGTTCTGCCTCGATACCGCTAACACGGCAATACTTGCTCTCGCTGCATCAGCATTTGTCGAAAGAGGTGATATTCGAGCCCGCCCACCTGCGGAGAAACTCCCACTGAATAAGCAACAGTCGCAACGATCCCACAGCGCGAACAGGAAACTGCAAGGTTACGCAGACGAACCTTTCGCTCCGACGCTTCCGCTGGAGCCTAGCGTGCTGTGCTTGCACTTGCAGCGCATCGCGTTTTGCAAAATTGGATGAGGGGGATCGCTGTGACGCTAGCTGCATCACCGTACGAAGAAACTGTGCACCAAAAGTAGCAGCCAATCCTCCGCATAATCCCAAGGCGCCGGCTGACTTTGCCTTTCCCGATTTGTAAGGCCGCGTCCCTGGCTATTGGCCCTTTGCACAGTGGTGGACTCGCCGCTGTACGGTCGCAATCTAGGCTTACACTGTTCTACAGCTTTCCACGGAACACGGGATTCCGCTATCATCTCTGCGCCTCATAATCCCGGCGTTTCCAAGCACCCACTGCCTAAGCCCGCCCGGGGTTAATAATCGCTTTCGCAATCGCATTGGCAACGCGCTGTAGCCGCTACCGACACTCGCTAGAGTAATCATGGCCGCCGTGTCGCCTCGGACCGACCTCCACCCTACACCCGAACAGGGCAGCGGAGTTGACTCGCAGGAGCGCCCTGCTGCTTCGCTTTTGTTGGCTAAGTCCGATATATTTGACCGCCGCCCCAAGTCCTCGTCCGGCATTCATAATCTGTCCGTCAACGTCAACAAAGCATCACGATATGAAGTCGACTCGAACACCCCATACACTGCTATTCCATCGTTAGGTGGCTCTGGTGCCACGGGTCCTTCCGTTACGCCTGTTATTATTTCCCCGGCCGAACCTTCGACTGTGCCATCGCCCAAGACCGCAATTTTAACAAGCCTCATTGCGCCTTCGGCGGATTCCAACCAGCAACAACCGCGCGACCAATACCAACCTACTGCTGCCCACGACTTGCTTCCTTGCCAAACCATTCTCAAGGCACTCGCATCTACCACTTCTGTTTCGCGTCCCAGAAAGCCCGAGGCTCTTTCCTTCAACAACAACATGTTATTCCCTCACAGCAACGGCGGCTCTTCCGCCACCGCGAGCCCTCAGCAGCAGCTCCAGGATGCGCTCCAGGACCTAGCAAAGAAGAGAAATACACCGACCACAGCAATCAGCAATCTATTATCGCCATGCTTCTACCACCAGAGATTCGACGATGCTGTCGATTTTGAAAAGGTCCTGGACGAGATCAAGAACGACGAGTCCATGTCGCACTCTCGCTTGGTCCAGACCGCGACAAGTGTCCGCGAAATCTCCAAGCAACTTCAGCGCCGCCCTGTCAAGCGCGCAGTGCGCAATGTCATGATTGTCACCAAGGCACGGGATAACCAGCTTGTCTACCTGACGCGAGAGTTGACAACGTGGCTTTTGCAAACCCCCCGATATGGCTCCGACGTTGGCGTCAACGTTTACGTGGACGCCAAGCTGCGCAACTCTAAGCGATTCAACGCTGCCGGCATTGTCGCTCAAGACTCGCGATTTGAGACCATGCTCAAGTACTGGACTCCGGATCTGTGCTGGAGCCAGCCCGAGAAATTCGACCTCGTCCTCACCCTCGGTGGTGACGGCACTGTCCTCTTTACCTCGTGGCTCTTCCAGCGCATTGTGCCCCCAGTCCTCTCATTCAGCTTGGGCAGCCTTGGCTTCATGACGACATTCGAGTTTGAGAACTACAAGAAGCACCTTAACCGCGTGATGGGAGATGATGGTATGAAGATCAATCTCCGCATGCGCTTCACCTGCACCGTGTGGAGAGATGGATCAAACGGTCCTGACGAGGGCGAGCAGTTTGAAGTTCTCAACGAGCTTGTCATTGACCGCGGCCCATCGCCATATGTCTCGAACCTGGAGCTATACGGAGATGATGAGCTCCTGACAGTTGTCCAAGCTGATGGATGCATCTTTTCCACCCCTACTGGTTCGACTGCCTACTCCCTCTCGGCTGGTGGTTCCCTCGTCCACCCGGATATCCCTGCCATCCTCCTGACTCCCATCTGCCCACACACGCTCTCGTTCCGCCCCATGGTTCTCTCCGACACCATGGCGCTTCGTGTTGCCGTCCCGCGCAACTCTCGAGCTACCGCGTACTGTGCTTTCGATGGCAAGGGACGCGTGGAGCTTAAGCAGGGTGATCACGTTACCATCACGGCATCTCAGTATCCCTTTCCAACTGTCACCCGAACCGACACGGAATGGTTCGACAGTGTTAGCCGCACTCTGCGGTGGAACGTCCGAGCCGCTGCTCAGAAGCCTTTCGATGCATCCGGCATTTCACCTGATGGTGATGATGACAATGACGACAGCTGGGATATCGACACCGACAGCGCATACTATGCGAGCGAAGAGGGCAGCACTGCCGCCAGCCCCGTAAGGAGGCAAATGAGCATGCTGGGCATGTGATTTCGATAAACTCATGCAATTTTTTTTACTATTCAAGTTATACATGAGCGTGTCATGTCAGCACTTTTATTGCAGGCTTTGCTTACACCGGCATTGATTCTTATACACTTTCACTGAACATATAGATATAGGATATGTTTGGAGTTTTTAGGCGTTGGAATACGGATGGGACTCCTCTGGATAATGTCCCCCCTTTTGGTTAGATTTTTGGCTCCCTCTTTATATGACAGTCTTGTCAGACTAGAAGATACTACATACATGTAGCTAGATACGACTTGAGCAACGATCTTAAGTCGCTTGAAATGCAAAGAACACGAAGATTTCGTTTGCAACATATGGTCAAAGTAAATTTCTGTGAATCGATTACTTGACTTACACTTTCAGTGTCGTAGAACCTTTATTTAGAGAGTAGCTATTCAGTATCCCAGCGACTTTTATGTGCTATCACGGGTACTGTTTTAGGCTATAATAGATACCAGGCTCCTTGAGCATCTGCTGCTATGGCTATATTTTTCTAGTATCTACTACTACAGTAAATAATATTAAGATTCGAGAGAAATGAGAGAAGTTGTTGCGAACGATTGATTGATGTTGATGCTAAGTTCTAGGCTATGTTGCTAAGGGGGCGACATTTTATAGATACGCTCAACTGGCCATCTTCCTCCAACACACCCCCGAAGGTGTTCTAGTTACCACTCGTTGCCCGAATTCCATAACCCATTATGAAAGAAATCCTATGAAAAATGAAAGCTTAGTTAAGCAAAGCTTAGTTGAGCAAAGTTGCGTATTGTTGCTGAAAGAGAACGAAAAGAAAAGCGCGGCAACAGCCGGCGGCGAAGATCGAGCATCAGATAGGCCTTTTTAGCTACGGGAGAAACCAAAAGGCACACTTGCGGCAATGCAAGGGAACGATGCTCAACGGGAGCACACTCAGAAGGGTGGTTCGGCATCGACTTCATCAGGATTGTCGGCAGGGCCGGACGGTTTGATGCCAGCGGCAATGAGTTGCTCGTTGACGATGTAAGTGATGAGATGGTTGACCACGTCCTCAAGACATGAGGCAAGGAGCAACTCCAGTGAGCGCTGAGCAAGCATCTCGTTGACGCGGGTGTCGATAAGGGCCTCCAAATGAGAACAAACACAGCCCCGAAGGTGTAGCGGTTGCTTCACGTTGCCCAAATCCAATAACCCATTTGGGGGATTCCATGGAGTGAGGAGGCTTGGTTGAGCAAAGTAGTGGTATCGTTGATAGCATAGCAATCCCAGATTTGCCCTTCATACACGGCTCCGACTTCTTCTTCTTAGTCTTGTCGTTCACTGCATCTGCCCATATTGTAAGGTCAATAAGCAACAACTCTTGTGGTAGGTTATCCCATGTATGCTGCTTTGTGAAGCTGCTGAGTTCGTCTAGAAGCTCCTGTGGGTAATCCCATGAGTACTGGTTTCAGTTGAGCAAAGTAGTGGTATCGTTGTTGCAAAAAAAGAAAACGCTGCAATGGACGGTGTTGTAGAGCCGTTGTTGACTAAAGAAACCGAAAGAAAAGCTGGACGTTCGCCGTCGCGGCAACTTGCGAGAGCAGCACTTCAATGGTGACACCTTCAGAAAGGGGTGCTCCTCCGTGAGCCTTGGCGAGGCACAGGCACTCTTCAATGATCTTTGGTGATCAGGGAGGTTGAGGACACCCTTCGAGAGCCAAAGCAAAGAGTACTTGATTCAGTTGCGACGACACCTGTTCATGGCAACTCTCACGTCTAGATATGAATCCTCCCAGGTCCAGTTGTGGCATAACAGCAGTGGCAAAACTTCTCTCCCATACCATAAAGATCTCGTGGTGTCGTTGTTATATTCGTATCAATAGCTGCAAGAATAAGCGTAGTATAGTCATTAAGGCTATAATAGAGGACGTTTGTTGGTCGAGTAAGATTCATATTGACTTCTTTAGTCTCGGCGCCCACGGGGCTGTATATGTTTGGTACGTGCCTGCTGACATGCCGGGAATATACCTGGCGTGGCTATTTCAGGGAACCTCGCCATCCACCTCTCAACCCATGTTGCCCGGTCCTGGGTTCGCAGTGCCTCCTGCAAGTGTTTGATGTCTCTCTGGGCTCTCTCTTTCATGTCCACCACTGCCAATGGGTCCTCCATTCTGACGGCGGCCAGTGTAGCCAAGAGGTGGTCCATGGTGTCTGGGATGTCTGAGAAGGGGTAGATCTCTCGTGCCTTCACAAGGTACCACCCGGCCCAGACCTCTGAGGCTTCCATGTCCTGAGGGGGTCCCTCAAGTCCCATTATCCTGGCGAATGCATTGGGCAGGGCAGTGGGTATGTCCTCCATCACGATGGGGTGCACATGTATGCGAGATCCAAATAAGAGAGCACTTGTTAGCCGTACCGGCGTAGTGACAGTTCGCACATCCAGGACTCATGTCGTTCAGCACCACATAGGCGCTGTATGGGCCATTTCCCTTGATGCAGGCATCGCACGCATGGTTATCCTTCAGAACAGATCCGTACATGAACTTCACGATGGAATCGGCAGCTTGCACGCGCTGAGGATTCAGATCCAACTTGACCTGGTCAGATCGGGTGAACTTGGTTCGCACAGTCAAGAGGCGCTGGGGCTGATACAAACGAATTAGTACAGCTCCGAATGGATAAGATCAAACAAAATTACCTTGTACTTGGCGGGATCAATGAAAATCTTCATCACATTCGACGAAAAGAACACCTGGCCTTGATTCCAGTAACATCCATGGCCATTTTGTCACTTCACGAATACGCTGGGCAAAGCTTTCAGCCCCGCCGATTGTGACAGACACCCTAACCTGGACACCAGATAAAGGGATTTCAACCGCTACATTGGCCGTGCCGTAGGGTGCAATGAAGCACACAGCGTTGGTTGGCAGAGTCTGCTGGGAGAGAATGATCCTGTAGGCGGATCAAGTTGACTCTGGTAGGCTCCCAAAACCCCTCTGGAGCCAACTCTTGGGACCCAACAAATGGGCTCCCAGGGCTTTCCTGGTAAGATGCGGTTCTTGAGATCAATTGGCGATTGAAGTTGTTGCCAAGGTTTGATGTCCCAGCTGGTCACGCATGTCTCTGAGCTTCTCCATGCTGATGTCCTGGTCGGCTTCGGGGCCGGTATTCTTCTCGCTCTCGCTCTCAGACTCAATCATGGCGATCTCTTCGTCTCTAACAATGGCCGACAGCTGTGCTTTCTTCTTCTCTGGAAGCGATCCCGGCAGCGCCTCTGCCGGTCGAGGTAGGCGTCATATAAGAATGGAGTAACCCTGGTCTGCCCACGCTATTATGATAGGTTAGCAATTGGAAAGGAAGCTGAGAAATGGCAGATGCTGGTAATTTGGTACTTACAGGCAGATTGCGATGTGTTTGAAGATGCCCTGGCTGGTGGTGGTGAGGCCACCCAGTTTGTCGGCCCGTCATTGAATAGGCATGTAGTGTGGGAGAAGTCCCTAGCCCACTATCAAGTGAGCAGTCTAAACTTTAAAGTCGATTCCTTTTGTGTTTACCATGAACACATTAGAATCAACGAGATCGGCGTAGGCCTTCGTTATCTCAAACAAGACCATCTCCCTCTGAGCGCCACTCAGCCAGCTCTTGACATTACTCTCCGCAGAGTGCTGGCGGGCCCATTTCGTTAATATGAACCGATCTTGGTGGTCGTGGAATGAATCCTTCACCTTGAGGCAATGTCAAATCACCACATGCTTCTGGCCCAGGCGGTTTAAACGCCCGTGGATCTGCAGGTTGGTCTTTGGGTTAAAGTGCTGGCTTACAATTACGCCAACACGGCAGGCGTCGTGCAAATTGACCCCGGTTGCCATAATATTGATGTTGGCAATGAGGATTTGCGCCTTTGAGCGAGGATCGGTAAATAGGCGGAGCGCCTCAATCTTGGCACCCTGCTTGTCCGTAGAACGGACAGTCAGGGTGACGAATCCAGCCATCTTCATGGAAGCATACATCATTCTACAAAATAGTCAGTACTTAGTTATCTGATTCAAAGGGAAAGTGTAAAAAGTAAGCGGTTTTACAACTGCTGGAATATAAAATGACATTCTGCCAGTAGTAAAATAAACAAAAACAACTTACTGTTGTATCCAAGGTGTGTCCACGTAGATGACAATGCGCCCGTTGTACAGGCAGACGTATTTGTGTGCTAACTCCATGCATGGGAAGCAGTTTCTCTTCCTCTTTTATCGTTTTCATCCGTCCGGTGTTACTCTCGTCCTTCTTTGGTGGCTTGACTAGAGATGGCACCTTGGGGCGATCTCCTTCCTTCCGCATTCTCGACCTTGCACGAGTCTCTGGCCTGGAGACCAACCTTTCATCTTCGATGATTGAGCCATCATTGGCTCTAGTTGTGTATCTCTTGATGGCCTCAATATTAGCTGACCACATCTTGTAGTGGTGAGGTAGGAAACACTGGGCGCCCACATTCACCAATTACTTCAATGCCGTGACATCGGCCTGGCGTGTCGGTGGGAGAAACCCTCCTATCAAGTGCGTTGCCTCAAGCTTTCCTGTTGACCACGGGCACCTTGACATCGGCCGATGAGGTCCGGAATGTCTGTTGCCGTGTCTCCTGGAAAGAGCAAGTCAATGGATCTCAGAATTGTTCGTCTCCCTGGACCCAACGTTTCGTAAGATGGCGGTATTCAACCGAGTGTTGGCGCGATATTCTTGTATTTCAGGCGCAGTGGGAGATGAAGACGACACTTGTTTGTTCCTCCCCAATTGATCTCTGCCGCTTTCAGGTTTATGGGTATCAACATGAGTTCAGCAGGGAGGGCTTGGTTGTAATCCTATCTGTTCCATTGCGTCAGTTCCATCAAATTCAGCCAAATGATCCGGGCCATTCCAACGTCCTGTCTTCGTGAGGTTGGGTCACTCACCTGCAATAGGTCGCAGTTATTAATTCTGTCTGTATGCATACACCGCAAAGGGCTGCTGCGTAAACCTATCCATGGTGTGAAGAGTTCCATAGTAAAGGACTTCTATTGAATATGCCCAGTAGGCCTGAACACACGCAACTCCATCCGAGTAAGTGCTGTTGAGACCACGGGCTTGAGTCTCTGAAAGCGTACCTCTTCTTGTTGAGAGGGTGGGAGGAGTATTGCAAACAGTCTTCGTGGTGGAGATGAGTTGGGACAACATGGATTGTCGATCCCTCTAAGAGAGGGACCCAAGTGAAAGTTCGGCAATGTTCTGGCTCTCAATCTGTATCTGTAAAGTTTGTTAAGGCTACATTTGCCATTCATGTATCGTCTTCAAAGCAGACATCTTTTGTAAACTCATAGCTGAGGTGACGGCAACCGCCAAGGATGTGATGTCCCAAGCTAACCTTAGCTGATGAGTGAAAATCTACGGGATGGGATCGAGCTTCTGGTCAGCTAGCCCTGACTATATAGACATTTTGAGGCCAATTCACTTACGTGCCAACTCACTTACTGCGGCCATTTGCATACTCACCGCCTATATAGACACATACGAATGCATGATGCCGGCTCAAGTGAATGAAGATCGAAGGCTTTGGAGTCACTGTCACTCAAGTGAATGAAGATCAAAGAGTCACTCAAGCAAGTTTACATCGAGACACAAGTAAATCATGTAATAGCTTTCTAATATCATTGATTCTCATGCATTGGTGCTAAGTAAACAATGTAGATGTAACAATTTCTTTTCTATCCCCCCGCCAGTAATATTTCCCACCGCTCCGTTGCGCCGTTTTAAAATGCTGTTGCTGGCCTGGGAGAATCAATCCAACTGTTGCCAGTTCCAGCCGCAAGCCAATCCTTGGGACAAAAAAACTCCCTTATCCGCAATGTCCAAACCAGCAAACATTCCTGTCTCTCCCAAAGTTGGAGAGAATAATAGTCAAATATCCTTTGATGCAGATATCCCCCTCGCCCTCTAAAGACAAAAGAAAAATGTCAAAAAATCGTCAAGGGGAGTACAAGAATTCAAAATTCATGCCTTCGTATAAAAAACAAAGGGAATGATCAAATGAGTGTGTGCAGTGATGCTTTTCTTGTCTTTCTTTTTTTTCCAAGCAAAATTGATGTTTCTTTTTTTTTTCTCCCCGGGTTTTCGCCTCCTGCTTCACCTCCAAGCGCCCTGGCTCAGAGACAGTAAGCCGGCAACGCAGTCCATGTCGCCCTTCTTGCTGGGGCTGACCTCGCCGCACATGAACCGGCTTACTTCGTCGTCCCGTAGGGACTCTGCCTTGGCCTCTAGATCCCGGAAGCCATGGACACCCGTTTTCACGGGAGAGCAGGGCTCCGATGGCACAGTGTCGGACCGCACCAGGAACGCTGCTGGGCTCTTTCGGCCCTGCAGCGCTCGACCGATGCGTCTAGCACTTTGCGATCTAATGGGGCTGCCAGGAGCCATTTGCCGTCGTCCTTCAGCAGAAGTTGCGCCATCTCGCGGGCTCCAGTTCTCCTTGTCCGAGTCGGACGGGGAAACGAGCATGGAGACGTTCATCTTTGCGTGAAAGGACTCTCGCGGCTTCTCATCGTTTGCCCAGCATGTTTCCAGCCGAGCAACGCTAGAGCTGGTACGGCCGAGCCTGGGCTTCTTGGTTCCGCGAGAACGCTGGTACTTTGACAGCGGTGCATTGCGCTTAATGCTGCTAGGCTGCAGGATGCCGCTGCTGGAGCGGAGCAGGCTAATGGCAGCGATGGCAGAACCGCTGGACTCGTGCTCAGCTTGAGCTGTCAGCTCATCGCGAGTCTCAGAGTCGGCACACAGCTCCCAAGCATGAACATCACGGGATCGGCCACGAACAAGGCGTGGTGGAAGCGAGTTGGTCAAGGTTGAGATGGGGGGTAGAGTGACAGCAGGGAGTGCACTATGGCTACGCTGAAGGCTACGCTGCCGAAACTGGGGCAGAGATGGCAGAGTAGACGAAGGCCTTGATGGGGTTTCACGGACTGGAGATGACTCGTTGTTGGCCACCAGCTCAGCCTTGCCCTCAAGGGAAAGGGAAAGACGCATCTGAGACTGATATGCTCTAGATGAATTAGATGAGCAAGAGGAAGGGTAGAAGGGGTCGAATCTGGGAATTAAAGTCAGCAAAATGAAGACGACATACAATCCCATCAAACATGCTATAACTTACTTCACAGAGTTGTCACGAGAGAGAGGCGTGGCGTACGAATTGCCCAGGTTCCATCGGTTCGCCAGGTAGCCGACAGAGTGAGAAGCGTGATGGACCTCATCCTGTGAAGATGGATACAACTGTCGTTGCGGTGTCACATGCGGCAGGCCGTTGGCAGAGAAGGGCGGGCAGCCGTAGCGAGGGGCCGGTGTGGCATGAATGGCCTCTACACCAGCGTGGTGAGGGTGTACATGCAGAGGGCTGTTGGGATGGTGAGAGGGTGGTGAAAGAGGATGGTTGACAAGATCTGGAGAATGGCCGGGGGAGGGAAACGAGGCGGGATCCAGCTCGACGACGATGCTGCGGGAGGTGATGGGGTCTGACGCGATGTTGTGCATGCCGCTGAAGCGGAGAGCCGCCAGCTCCTGCGGTGACAGCGGGCGTGATTTCCGCCTGTCATTCTGTCGACGATTCTGGAACCAGATCTAAATTCGGTAAACAGCCTTGTCAGCTTGTGTTATTCTCGAAGCATAAAAGGTTGCATAAATCTTTAATTGATCTAATTTGCAGACGCGTTGACCACCCCGGATCCCGGCTCGGCAGCAAGGAGTGGACGTGCAAAATTTTAAAGCAGATGACATACCTGAACTTCCTTTTCGTTAAGTGAAACGCGGTTCACGATCTCGAGACGCGCCTGCTTATCGGGCTTGGGGTTGATGGAGTATGCTTCTTCGAGGATCAACTTGTCCTTGGTGCTAATTGAGGAAAGATAAACATGTTAGCTGTCTGCCAAGCATCCCGGACCAATTGAAGCTGAAGCTGAAGCCAGGTGAACCATGTTTATGGTTCCCAGGCTCCAGCAAGCAGTCAAGCAGCAAAGCATCAGGTGGACATACGCTGTTCGCTTTCTCTTGCCCTTAGGATGTTTATCTGTAGTGGGGGATGAGACGGTGGGGAGCGCGCTCTGGGCCATGCCGGGCATGTACTCAGAGGTTCGGATAGGCGACGGGGAGCTGACATGCCGCAGATGCTGATGATGATGGTGATCCAGGTCGGCCATGGATGCAGGCGGTGTCAGAGGGCTGTTGGACATGTTGGTGGTGGAGAGCTGTTGTTGTTGTGGTTGTTGTTGTTGTTTGTGTCGCGGGTTGTTGATCTAAGAGGCGCCTAGAGCTAGAGGCATTACTCTCTTGGGCGTCGGACTGTCGGGATTGTCGAGAAGCGGATTGAGGAGGATGGGATTAGGGGGAGAGGAGGAGGATTAAAGACCAAGATAAACAACAATTGGGTGCCGGGGATGAAGAGGGAAAAAATAGAAAATAGCACTGATGGCCTGTCTCGACGTGTAGCGAAAGGACAAGGACGTGGTAAGGCAGTGGCGTGTGTGTTGTGGACATGCAGGAGGCGGTGGGAATTGAATTGGGTACATAAGCTCCAGTTGCATCGGCAGGTCGATCAGGTAGAGTACCTTGGGTACAGGGGGGCGCTAGCGCTGCTGCTTGCCGTGGACAGCGCATAGTACAGCAGGTTACAGCACGCACAGCACGCCAACGGGCGGTCCCCTGGCGCTGGAGCCGGGAGGGGCGTGGGTTGGCTCCAGGGGGGTTTTCGCCAGCGATCCATGGGCTCCATAGAACGGCATTCCGACCGCTGGTATCGGTACGGCGGGCGCCAGGCTCCCAAGTCACCTCCAGAAGTCACCCCTCTAGCTCTCCAGGCGCCTCGATTTCAATTTCTCTCTGCTAGCAATTTAGAACACAAAAAAAAAAAAAAGAGCACAATCGATCCGCGTTTCTTTTGGCTCCATTCACGGCCAAATCACGTCGCGCGCCTGGCGCTGGCATGTCCAAATAGGGAAACATGTCAAGACGCGTTGCAGGTACAAGGGTCAACCAAACGATGCATCTCCCAAGCCCATTTTCCTGCGATTCTTCATCACTTCTTTTGTTGTTCTTTTTTGCCAATTGCACCGTAGCTTGGCTCGGACCATTCATAACCCCTGTCCGCTAGATGCAGACGACTGCTCCTTTTTTTCCTTCTTCTTGTTCTTTTTTACTCTCTCTCACTCACTGTCTCTTTCTCTTTCAACAGGTACCTAGGTAGTTCGGCTCCATAGAAAAAGAAGCAAAATAATACCTGTAGTATTTCCTGTAAAACAAAAGAGCCGAGCCATGCATCAAGAAAGAAAAGACCAGGATAGCTTGGCCAACGAACGCATGAGAGGCGTACACGATACCTTGCTTGCTGAGTGCTTGCATGGTCCCGCCCACAGCGTCTTGCTGTTTTCACTGTAGTGCTGCCACCACCAGAAGCTACTCGTACTATTGAGTCGGATCAGCTAGCGGCTTTTTGCTAGCAGCAGACCTGGAGCTTAGGTTTGTTTACTTTTGGCCGCATTGGGTTCGTCGTCGATAAACAATGGAAAAGTCGGGGAGAAAAAAAAACAATCAACCTACCCGACAAGCACCAATTCTACTGTACAAGTACATCACATCACATCAATCCATCAATCCATCTTGCAAGGGCATCGATCATGCTCTCGCCCGATAGCAACAAAAACAGCACCATGGAATCTACAGTACAGCACAGGACAAGCTAAACTTCTTCATCAGGTCACTTCACATCATCCGCCCACGCTTAAAATGGGACACCGCCATGCAAGCACTCCAACGTGTCTCCCTCATCCCATGCCACTGCTGCATCCGCTTTACGAACACCAAAGGGACTCACTCGCCCGGTGGATCGTCTTAGCGCCCAGCCCCCCCTGTTTTGGAGCCGCCACGTTGTGCGTTGTACCATGTTATGGAGTTGCTTTGCTGCATCCAGACGGATGGCCAACCTTAACTGGCAAGGCCGCCATCCTTTCTACCCAAAGCCTCTCGTGTGCTTTTCAACTCCAAAAGCTTGACCGCCTTGGGCTCCCCCGGTCCAGTCCTTTGCCCAGGATATCATGCTGCATCTTTGCTCCGTACGTGCGAAACGGCATTGGCCTATCACGGCCGTCCGCTCCTCCGGCCTCTTCAACGGCAAAGCAGCCGTGCCCAATGCTATGCGCTGGCCCTCGGCAGATTCGCCCAGCCTAATCTATGTACGATTAATTGAATGCCTTCCGCCTTTTTGACTCTTGTTCTGGGGCCTCACCTGACACCACCCTCTCTCCATCTGGGCTCTTGCGTGCCTCTTGGCTTTTGCTTCTGCCTCGTTCGTCTTTGAGTTTCACTCACACACACTCTCTCTCCATATCTCTCTCTACCTCTCTCTAGACCACAACACATCAACTCACGTCATATTGCATCTCCAATCTCATCTCTTTCTTTCAAATAACAACCCAATTCTTTCCCAATTCATTGATCCAACTCATCCGTAGCTACTCCGTACTCCGTAATGCATCAAACACCAAATCCTTGCCCTCCAAATGACCTCTCCCCATATGCATTGCAAACTCAACTTACATGCCCAGCTCCGTTTCCCTGCCGTCTCTGTATCTTTACATTGCCTTACGAGTACATGGCATACCTCCTCCGTACCGTACAAGCACATCCACGTCGTACGTGTCCAGGCCCGGCCACCTGCTTCCTACATGTACATGCGTCCTGCATCCCGCACGTCCCCCCCAGCCCAGCCACAGCATTTGGCTCTCTCTCTCACCGCAGTTGACCAAGCAGGGAGACCAAAATGCTACCCTGTCAAAGACACCACACCCCCGTTTTCTCGTAGTGCCCAACCATTCTTGTCTTCTTTGCCTTTCTGACTGCTTTTCTTCATCTCAGTCTGTTTTGGCTTGGGTCTAATTCTGCAATGCAGAGACTATCGCAATTGCGTACCTACCACCTACATAAAGCACTTGAATCATGTAATGTTGTTGATGCTTGCTTACATTAGCAAAAGGCATGTTACATACAGTACTTACTCGTGCTTGCCTTTGGGTTCTACATGCAGCATACCCAAAATTAGGCAAGGCCGTGGTGCTTGCTTGTTCGTAGACAGGGGGGCCGTATTGGATCTTTGCTTGGACCGGCCTCGTTAGTCAGTATGGAGTAACTACGGAGCTCCTCGCACATGAATGCGTTGTCCGACATGCATTCCACAAGTCTAGATGTCTCGCTGTCTGGTGCTGTCAAGAACAGGGGAGTGGCTAGTCAGTTCTCCAGCTATCAAAATGTTACATGTCGTCAAGGTTAGTAGCTGTGTGTGCAAGGCATCGGTAGCGAGATGCAGAAGAACAGCATACATTCATAAACAAGAATCTTGGCTACATTTACTACGTGGTAAATAGAAAAGAAAAGAAAAATGATATAGTAGGAAATACCGGAAGAATGTAGTTATAGTAAGAAACACTAGAAAGATGTAGCTATCATAGCAGATATTGGAGGAATATACCTGGTGTGTAGCTATAGTGGCATATATTAGACGAACACAACCATACTAACAGCAATTAGTGACAGTACCAGATATTTAAAGAACTAGATAGGTATATGTTATCTGTGTAAGCTCCTGTAATTGTAAATTAACGGCTTTCTTTCACATCCAGCTTCGATGTCGATGCTCCAACTCCACGCAGTGGCCGTGCTGCTGAATACAAATAGCCAACTTTCGATGCTAAATTCACGTAGTTATTCCCTATATGCATCCACGCACGGAGATATTAATTCCATACACGTATAGAATATTCCCCCTTATACCAACAATGCATTATGTATACGGCTCCCATCATACAGTATGCGGTGCTGACTAGGAACTGAACTTACCAGTCTTGCAAGACCAAATAGGCCCGTTATCGTACATGCAGTGTTGCAGCGTGCAAGGCAATTACTCATACTTATACAACAAAGTCACCGACCGGCCGAAACAGCTGTTGCTTGCAGATCTGATATCTCTGCACAGGTGATGAATGCTCGCATCTCCTTGTCTGCACTAATGTTACTACCAAGTAACGTAACTACCTATGCATTCCTTGCCTTGTTCGATCTTGTTCGGTGAGAACCAGGCCGAGAAAGCAGTCAGCCAGCATCTGCCGATTTAGATGCTCTGCCAGCTCATGGTCTTGTCATTGTTCCACGGATTAGCATCCATGGATATGTAATAGACAGACGACAGTGGAGAGATAGTTTGTCTCAGACAGTAACAACTCACAAGTTGGTTATCAAGTTGCTATTCCGCATATAGCAATATGTTTATTTCACCACTCACTTTCCATCTCGAGAGTCAGGTAAAATCAAAACGTAAAATTGGGCATAGTGGTACGAAATAGGTGTCTTTAATATGAAAAAAGTCTAGCTAGGTTGGTTTTTGCCGCACTCCCTGCGGCGACGCCCCAATAATCTACCCCCCAACGAGGTACCAAGGGTATTATAGCCTTGCCCTCTCCAGTCGAGCTCATGTAAACCCGGAAATCCCCTTCCTTTATCATAAACGGTCATTCCAGCTGCCGATGGCTTAATCCTCAAGTAATCCGGGATGTCCCAGCATCATCAATAAAACACTTTTCGCCGTCGTGCGATTCGTTTACAGATCATCGTCAGACAGCTCACCAGGAAGAGGCATGGCGGCGGCCTCGTCCATCTCCTTCTTGTACTGCTCCAAGAGAGCCTCGTCGACCTGGGCGGTGGGAGGAGCCAGGGCGGGGGCAGCAACGAACTCCTATATTGACAGCCAGTCAGCGCATTGTCACGATATATTAGAACTTCACGTCAACAGGAATACTAACCAGGGCGGGGTTGCCAACGAGCTTGCGGGCCAGCCACAGGAAGGGCTTCTCGAAGTTGTAGTTGGACTTGGCGGAGATGTCGTAGTACTGGAGGTTCTTCTTTCGGTGGAAGGTGATGGTCTTGGCCTTAACCTTTCGCTCCTTCACATCAACCTTGTTACCGCACAGGACGATAGGGATGTTCTCGCAAACGCGGACAAGATCACCTGCAACCATGAGTCAGTGCCACTATCCAATACGGTTTATGTTCAGGATGGATATCCAAGGAGGGTGACGTACGATGCCAGTTGGGGACGTTCTTGTATGTGATACGGGATGTCACATCGAACATGATGATACCGCACTGGCCGTTGATGTAGTAACCATCACGGAGACCACCGAACTTCTCCTGACCGGCGGTATCCCACACATCGAACTGGATCTGACCGTAGTTCTGGTTGCATATCAGTATATGTGGCGCGCTATCGACGGCGGCGGTGTGTTGAAACTCACGGTGGTGAAGCCAAGGGGGTGAACCTCGACACCGAGGGTGGCCATGTACTTCTTCTCAAATTCACCAGTCAAGTGGCGCTTGACAAAGGTGGTCTATCGCATCAAAGGTTTGTTAGCGAGTGGTGGACGCCAAGGCGTAGATCGCCATCAGGGAAAGAAAAAAAAAATCATCGTTCGCCACGACAGGCAGGAGCATCGATTTCGATCTCGTTTGCGTGCAGCGCCGATTGATATCCATGAACCAAGAAATAACACACCTTGCCGGTACCACCATCGCCGACAAGCACAAGCTTGAAGGTAGGAGTCTGTTGCTCAGCCATATTGACGGCTCGAGTGATTAGCGACGAGCGTGAGGTGATGTAAACAGGCGGGGTCCTGCGAGATGGCGTTAGTCTGATTGATTTCGAATGCTGAACGCGAGCAACGGTTTGTTGATGTGCATGGAAATCTAAAACGGCCGGCAGCTCATCCAGACATGCGCGAGAGAGGGAAAATCAAGGCAAAAACCACAGGTTGGGCACATACCTTGTGGGTTTTTGGACGACGCGAGGGTGGTGTGGACGTCGAAAAGTTGCACCGGATGGTCTTTGACCTGAGTTCTTTTGAAGGCGGCGGGGAACTGGAGACAAGGGAGCAAGACCTTGCCTCCCATCATCAAGCGAAAAATTCAGTCGCCAGGGGTGGGCTGCCCGCACGTGACATCACCGCCCTCGCCCGCTACCTGCGAGGACCTGGAATCAGCCCCTCCCTGCCTCGTTTTCTCTCTCTCTGCTGGGAGACGGAGGTCCTGCCATGTACCGCGCCAGCCAAGCGGCGAGAAGCGCCGGCAGTAAAAGCTTGTTGCAGGGCAGCTCGCGTGCCTACCGCCTGCCTGTTTGGGGCCTGCAGACCCAGCTGGGATCCATCATCCCTTCTGGTCTGTTCTCCGTCCTTCGTAGCGCAAGCCGCGATGCTGCCCAGGCGGTACCGAGCATGTACTGGAGGCTGGAGGCTGGAGGCTGTATGTACAACCACTGCAATGCAGAGCAGCTGCAAGCGCCCAGGAGCAATGTCTCAGGGCCCAACGAATGTGCGGTGAACGAGCTGCTACTGCAACGCCGATTGTTTGATGCAAGCAAGGGAGTTGTTTGTTTGCTCCATTCTTGATTCACTTTAATGCTTGTTATCACTTTAAGAGCCAGGATGAAAAAAGGTACTTTTCAAGTGCTTAAATCTCCATTCTGCCTTATACTCCCAAGTGGAGGACAGAAAAACCGCGACCGAGAAGATTTCGAGCACCCGCAAGTTAAACCATACGCCTACAAAAGGAATCACTAATATATTTACATTCCCCGATTAACTGCTACTATATCTATATTTCCCTATTAACTGCTACTAAATCTATATTTTTCTAGTCACTGCTACTAAATCTATATTTTTCTGCTACTAAGTCTATATTTTTCTAGTAATTACCAAGTTATATCGTAAAGTCCGGGTGCTGGCAGAACAGGCGTTCCCCTGCAAAAGCATTACTCGATGAGTTGATTAGGTGCATATCGCTGAATGTATGTACCTATTCATTTTGCGGTCTCGCTTTTTCTGACCTCCGCTTGACTCCATGTCTGCACTTGTGTAGGTACAAGAGGCATAATTGCATCAATACTTGCTGCCTTCTAACACAGCAGTACTAAGTAGCACCAAGGTAAGCTAGCAATGCCGCAAGTTGGCAATATCAATCGCCATTTTTCTCAACAATTCATCCCATCAAGCAGTTTTCACATGACCAATCTTGATATCTTGGCTTTCTGCAGTTCTGCGCAGCATCATGACGCAACTTTTACCCCCCTGTTGCCGCACCGGCTTTGTCAGCATCTTCCTGGTGCCTAACTAACCCGTCCAATTGCCGCGTCAAGCTTCTCTCAATAGAAACGTTATACGAGTATCATGGCCAGTCTCCTGTCTACGATGACGCCGACAGGTGCCTAAGCGCGTGATAGACGGCAATACAACAATAACTCGACGACGACCGGTTGGTCTTGGTATGGCGCCACTGACCCGGGCGTGACCATATTTCATCAAGCTAGAGCTGCTGATTCGGTCAATTCGTGAGGATATTGCATCCCGATGACAGGCTACAGAGGCAAAATGTGACAGCCTAGCATTCCCCTTCCACCCCAGTCTTTCCTTGGGGTCAAAGTCAATCTCAGCTCCTGCCGGCGAGCAACTCCATCAGGCCTAGATACTTTGATAAAGATATTTCTCTGTTGACGATTGTTAGTGTCGACCAAGGAGGTACCGGGCGATATTGGACGTACTCCTTCGTTACCCTGAACACACTCTGCCACCTTTTTGAGACCATCGTGATTTGATCGGTTCACGTAGCCAAAGTTGCGAATCTCATCACCGGCTTGTAAGCCAGCCTGTTGGGCTGGACTGTTTGCCGCGACAGTGTTGACCTTTGCAAACGGCTCATCCAACTGTTCGGAATGGGAATCCGGTAGAATTCGAAGCTCATCCCCAGCTGTACTAGGAGCTTCATCCCCATCTTGGAGGTTTGCAAAGTGTTCGTGGAGATACTTTTCTATCGCCGACATAAGTTCCTTGTAATCATTACGTAGGCGGATGATGCGCGCTCTTGTTGTGCGGACTGTGGCATACATGTTAGACTAGATCCGTGAACAAGCTTTTCGTGTCTCATTTACTCTGAGCAACGTCGAGATCTGCTCGTGGAAAGCCATCTCTAGTCAACAGCGGCGTTTGCATATCGACGCCATGCTAAACATCATATTAATCATTGCCGACTATGATTTGTATCAAGAATAAAGAGCAGACTCATACCGAATCAAGGACACTTCCCAAAGCTTTGAGTTCTGCCTCCATATCGTCCTTCTTGCGCTGCAGTTCTGCGAAGCTCTGCTTCCCTGCGTCGCCGTTTCTCTGGGTGAAATTTGATGTCGGCCCAGAGGGCACAGTCGGTGCGTGAAGAGTATCCATTCTGAGGGGCAATACTGAGGCCTCAACTGGAGTGTTGAAAGAGAACCTTGAACTGAAAAAGAGAGATGGAATTGAAGGGTTGATCTCGATAGTTTAGAGGCAAATGGTTTGCGAACTCAGCACAGCTGTTTTAGAGCTTGTCATCACCAACAGCGAACATTCCGGGGCGGCTTTTGCGGGGTCCAGGAACAGCAGAGGCCTACGCACTCACTGAAGCCTTCAATTTTTAGCAGGCAAACGGAGGACAGAAAAACCGAGACCGAGAAGATTTCGAACACCCACGAGCCAAACCATGCGCCTACAAAAGGAGTGACTGCTATATCTATCTACATTTCCCTACTGTATTTATATTTCTCTATTAAGTATTACTGTATTTGGGTTTTTTTATAACTGCTACTATATCTATATTTCTCTAGTAACTGATATTATATATATATATTTCTACTAACTGCTGTTATATTTATATTTTTCTAGTAACTGCTACTATGTTTATACTACCTAAAGTTCGGGTGCTGGGTCGCTCAGGTGCTTATATTACGAAATGTATGTGGGTATTCAATTTGCGGTCTCGCTTTTTCTGACCTTCCCTTGGCAGGTTAGAGAAAGGTACTTAGAAGATACACCGGCATCGCTTTGAACGATTGCAGTCAGCGAGTTCCACCAAGTACCCGTCTCTTTAGCTCGACCAGCCAGCCTTACACCATCCACTCTCTAGCTGGCCCGTGCATGTTTTCATACGAAGCACTAACCTCCGGCTCTTTTTCCAACTAACAGCAGCACAGACGTCACCTTGCTAATCTTTCTTTATCCTGCCAACTTCCCAGACGCGTGCCATAGCATTTTTGTTGTCGCGACACAAGCCACAATGGCTTCCGCAGGAGATGCTCGACTTATGAAGTCGACCAAATTCCCTACCGAATTCAATCAAAAGGTTGACATGCAAAAGGTCAACCTGCAGGTTATAAAAAAGTTTGTCACTGGGCCCCAATATGTCTTATCGCGGATCCCGCCTTTGCAGTCCTGACGCCCAATCTCACAGATGGATTGCCAACAAGATCTCGGAAATCCTGGGCAGCGAAGACGATGTCGTAATTGAGCTGTGCTTCAATCTTATCGAAGGACCCAGACATGTACGTGCGATCCTTTTCGCTTCGACTTTGCAGCGGCTTTCGATATTAACTGTTTGGTCACCAGCCCGATATCAAATCGCTTCAAATACAGCTTACCGGGTTTCTAGACAAAGATACCGGGCCATTCTGCAAAGAGCTTTGGAAATTGCTATTAAGTGCTCAAAGTAACCCTCAGGGAGTCCCCAAAGAGCTATTAGAAGCAAAGAAGCTTGAGCTTATGCAGGAAAAGGTTGGTGTTCCGTCGTGAGGACGTCCCACGTTTACTTTTCTGGATCTAACAATCAACCCAGATGGAAGCCGACAGAGCTGCCGAAAATGCCAGAAAACGTCGCGACGACTCGGACCGCCGTGATCGAGAAATTGCAGACTTGAAGGATCGAGATCGTCGAGACCGAGCAAATGATAGAGGTGATCGATCGGGCCGCCGTGGGGATCGGGCTTCTGAAGGCCGTGGAAGAGGAGGCCATGGTTGGAGTGCAAATAGATCACGTTCTCCCGAGCCTCGGCACCGCCCTTCTGGAGATTCATACCGGCGAGATAGCTATGTCCCCCGAGGTCGGGGTGGCCGAGGGCGCGATCGCGATCGTGGCTGGCAGCGACGACGAAGCCGCTCACCATCTGGGTCAGCGTCAGGGCGATCTCGATCTCCAAGTAGCAGTGCGTCTCGTAGCGATCGAGGCTCTAGAAGCCCTCCGCGCCGCAAAGGACCACCCGCACGATTTAGAGACTCGAGAAAGAGATCGAGATCTCCTCGTGGCGATGCTTACCGACCAAGGCGACAGTCGCGCAATGGAAGGGATCGCCGTGATGCTCGAAATCGACGCTCACCATCTTCAGAGCGCGCCTCACCTCCACCGAAGCGAAGACGGCAATCCACCTCCAGAAGTCCCTCTGTAGAGCGCAGAAGACGTCACTCGGATACACCATCTTCCGTTTCGCGGAGTTCCTCGGTGGCCCGTAGCCGCAGTCCCAATCACCGTCGCAATCGATCTGTCGACAGCGCTGGATCAAGTTCACACGCGAAACGCCGACAAGATCGCCGACGAGGTGGTACGACGAAAGAGTTGGAGGATGATAACGGACGTGACCAGCGGGGTGATCGTCGTCATAAAGATCATGGAGCCCCAACCAGGGGCAAGGAATCTGAAAGGCAGAGGCGCAATAGCTCTTCTCCGCCCTCGTCTCCGTCAAACCGTGGCAAGTCGGCTGATATTTTGGAAGATGAATCGCGTGCTCCGAATTCCTAGCTGGGCACCGGCCGACAGCGAAGAGGTGGGTAAGCTCCTAATGGAAGGGTGGAAAGAGTAGCAACTCTAGTTCATCGCTAACTTTGCCTGAACGATGCTTGACGCAGCATAAAGCTCGCCACTCTAAAAGCACCCGTGCTGGAGAGATTTTGGAAACGATACTAAGCAGCTGAGAACTTCTGATACTAGCGCTCATATCAACAATTGAGGCTAACTGCTACTAAAGTGCTCGTCTCTAGAATATGAAAGGAATGGCACGCACCTCTGCCTGGCAGAGTAAAAGAACCAGAGAAAAAACGAATTGAAACTGGATAGAACTACGAAAGTAGATATTGGTAAAAGAAAAGCGATGCACGTTTGTCACTGAAGTTTGGTCAGTTTGAATAGGCGGCAGCTCTCCAATCATTTTAGAAAATATTACAAGCGACAATTCATCTAGCAGATATTTTAAAGAATCATACATTCATCATTTAATTCGTACCTAAGTAATGCCTCTGAAAGGAAACCCACGGCTTTTCTTCACATGCCGTTTCGATACTCGAAGTCCACGCAGTCGCTGGAGTGCTGGATAGCTACTCCCTACCATGAACTGTGGTAATTTCAACACAGACTGAGAATAAAAGAGGGGGAAAGTTTGCTTTATACTAACAACTAGGCATGCGAAATTAGATAGTTATCATCAATTGATGAGACAAGCTTCGAGATACCCTGTTTGACTTATACTTGTGATGTTGAGCAGCAACAAAGTTGGATGCTACCTACTATTACTCTATTTGGCCTAGTTAGAAATCAGAGTGGCATATGCTGCACGTTCTAGCTTAGCGTCTCCTAGAGTCGGCTTCGCCTTTTGCAAGTTCATTTTCCCATGACAACATCAAAAGTGCCAACCGCAAAGCCAGTTCCATCCACCAGTTTGACGTTGGCATCGCTATCGCATCCACTGTCGCTCGAGATAGAAGCGCTGGCGCATGGCCGACAACAGGCAAACGATTGCATCCCGACCTAACGAGGCGCAGCCCACCATGGCAGAGTATAAGAAGGCACAGGCGCGTGTGCGAGACTTGGTCGATCGGCGTAGGCAGCTGGAGCGCCGTCTGGTGAGTTTTTGGCTGCTCCTTTGCGCATTCAAGGCGTTGCGTAAGGTGCTGAGGGCTAAACGATGGCGTTTAAATAGGCGGCGATGGAAGAGAGCATCATCCAGAAGGAGTCGGCCTACCTCGACAGCACTCCCAGCGGTAATATTATCACTGGCTTCGACAACTACATGAAAGGCACGAGCGGTGCAGCGGCCCAGCGACGCAAGACAGGACCAGCGGAGCAGAACCGCGTCTTTTCGCGCTCATCTATCTCATATCGACCGAATAATGGGGTAAGAATACCTTGAGGAGGGAGACTTGAACATACAAGTCTCTACCCCTGCCAGGCTTGACTGGCATTCCCGTTCCTCGCTAATTGGATGGATTTGTATAGGACTCTTCGACCCCTGGATCGGTAGGCTCAACGCCTGCGCCGACACCGCTATCCACCACGTTCCGGGACAGCGCATCGGGCAACCCTACGCCAACATCGGCGGGCGGAAACAAGGCGAGCAAGCCTAAGAAGAGAGACACGGAAGATAGCGAGAATGATGCGGCGACGAACAAGAAGCGAACGAATTTTGGGGCGTCGAGAAAATGAAGGATATAGGCCATGGTGATGGATTTTGGAATTTAGGTGCCAATGTCATCCCGCAACACTAGACCTCCCAAGGATGACGATTTGACACAAGAGCGGCGTTTTATAAGGGTGGGATACATCGGGGTATAATGAACAAGGCGTTAGGCAAGAGGACATATTGAGCGATATTTATAATACATCATCATTAAAAGATGAAACAGAGACATAGTAAAGGCTGGACATGGTCTTCAAGAACCAACGTCTTATTAGTAGTGATATCTACACGGCGGACCCAACCAATTCTATTTCTTCCCAGTAGCGCTCCGAGAGAGAATATCTGGGGCACTCATGCTGCATGCTCGTTATTAAAGACAAAGTCATCAACTAAATAAAATGTCTTGAGAGTGGAGATTATCTCCAATGAGACAGACTCGAGCTAGATTTGGGACTCGGCAAGCCGGCACCGTAGCAGCAAATAGATTTGTAAGTCAGCATCCGCTCATTCAAAGAGGACAGCAGACCTTTGCGGCGAACTTGCTCTCTTTTCTCTCGTCGGTCCGAGATGACTAGGTAGTATGCAGTAGGTAAATAGCTGCTTATTTTCTACCTTCTCCTAGTATGTGCTACTATCGACGCTGCATATGTAAGATGTAGATTGGAGTATTTTTGTTATTTTGGTGTTTGGTCTTGGTTATCCATCTTCCGCACTGCCTTAGCACCCAGCAGTACTCGTACAGTACCTACTGGGTCAGTAGTATAACCAATTCATCGGGTGTCAGTTATCACAACGACGAACCTCCACAATCCCAAAGCCGTGATACAAAAAGTCCCTTTGGCGTTCCCATTATTAATTACCCCGAAGACCCCCCCCAGGCTAAAAAGGTCCCCTGAGCAGTGGATTTTGATCTTAGCAGCACATACGCACGCACGTCTTTTGATAGTGCGGGGTTGCAGATGAGGGGTCTGATGGGGTTTGCAGCCATCGGGGTTCTCGTATGATGTGATAAATAGATAACCATCAATTGGGCCCTGGGCATCGCTGGCCTCTTTTTTTATTTTGTTTCTTTGCGTCGACAATTGGTCTTGAGCAGCCCTTTATGATGACAATCCAGGCCGAAAAGTTTACGCCAGAGGTGCTCCTCTCGGCGCCACGGCGCTCGCCTGGCGTGCCCAATGCAACGGGCGAGCTCGTCTTATACACGGTAAGTTTTGCGATTTGTTGGTTGGTTGGTTGGCTTGTTGGAGCTGCGCAGGGAAAAGAGGCTTTCAATTGAGACACGCGATGCCCTGGATGTATCGCATCATTACATGTGCAGATGAGTCGGATGAGATTTAGATGGAATTATATTGAATTGGGCTCACACTGGCCCTCATCTTAGGTCTCGACATACTCCTTCGATACCCACTCCAAGACGGCGCAGATCCGCGTGCTCAACATCAAAGAGGGCACGTCGCATCTGGTCTCCGAAGATTCCGCAGCCAGCGATCCGATCTGGATCAGCGAAAAGGAGATTGCCTACGTTAAGAGCCTCGACAACGGTGCCTCGTCCCTGGTGGCGCAGCATGTTCTCGATCCAAATGAGTAAGTGAATGAATGAATTTCCCCATCTCGTGCCGGCTTGCAGAGAAACTCATCCTCGTGTCAAATCAAGGTCAAACACCATCCAGCGCTTCAGCGGAAGCATCTCCAGTCTGAAGGCCAAATCGTTATTCGCAGACAAGGTGGCCTTCTGCGCTGCCGCTCTGACAACCCCCGATGGGCAAATGTACAGCCCGGCTTCGGAACCAAAGTCACACACATCAGCCAAGATCTACACATCCCTATTTGTGCGACACTGGGACTCCTGGAATACTGAAAACGAAAACTCGCTTTGGTATGGCCAGCTGGAAAAGGTTGACGGGAAATGGACTCTTGGAAACGGGGCCCTTACAAACCTACTTGCAGGCACCAATCTCGCCTCTCCTGTGCCTCCTTTCGGAGGTACCGGTGATTTCGACGTATCCTCGACTGGCATTGTCTTTGTTGCAAAGGATCCGGAGTTGAACCACGCCAGAAACACCAAGACTGACCTCTACTTCGTTCCTCTGGCTTCATTCTTAGATAAGCCCAGTTTCCCTCAGATTGTCAAGACGGGAAGATTGCTCGGATACTCAAGCTCTCCCGTCTTTTCAAACGATGGCAAGCAAGTTGCTTTCCTGCGCATGAAATCCCAGCAATACGAGGCCGACAAGACGAGGCTCTTGCTGATTCCAGACGTAACCGATCTGAGCAACGTTCAGGAATTTTACGAGACTGAGGATGACAAGGGAGGTTGGGACTTTAAGCCTGATTGGATCGTCTGGAGCCACGACAACAAGGAATTGTATGTTGCGGCAGAGAAGCACGCTCGAGTTGTTCTGTGGAAGCTCCCGTCATCACCTCTGGAAGCCAAATCTCTTCCTACCCCAATCCACGAGGACGGGTCCGTGGCGGAGGCGAGAGTTCTCGGTAGTAGCTCATCGTTGTTGATAACAACGAGGTCGCGAGTCGAAAGCTCCAATTATTCGATTCTTGACCCTGAATCCAAGTCGTCCACCACTATCTCTTCAAGCTCGAAGCAGGGTAGAACTTTCTCCTTGAACAGATCACAGTGCCAGGAGATTTGGTTCAATGGCTCAAAGGGTTATCCCATCCATGCTCTAGTCACCTTACCTTCGACCTTTGACTCCTCCAAGAAGTATCCTCTAGCTTTCTTCATCCATGGCGGTCCTCAGGGTGCTTGGGGAGACGACTGGAGCACTCGGTGGAACCCAGCCATCTTTGCTGAGCAAGGCTATGTCGTTGTGAGCCCCAATCCAACGGGTAGCACGGGCTATGGTCAAGATCATACAGATGCCATCCAGAACAACTGGGGAGGCGATCCTTATGTGGACTTGGTCAAATGTTTTGAGTATCTGGAGAAGGAAGTGAGCTACATAGACACAACCAGAGCTGTTGCTCTCGGCGCGTCTTACGGAGGCTATATGATTAGTGAGTCGTCACCAAGTAAAAGCAGAGATGGTTTTCGGAAGTGTGAATCTAACTATCATCAGACTGGATCCAGGGCCATGATCTTGGACGAAAGTTCAAGGCATTGGTATGCCACGATGGAGTCTTTTCAACACTCAACCAGTGGTCCACGGAAGAGCTTTTCTTCCCTGAGCATGACTTTGGTGGCACCCTTTGGGAGAACAGGGAGGGCTATGAGAAGTGGGATCCCGCCAAGCACGTTGGAAACTGGGCCACACCGCAGCTGGTAAGCTGGATTTAAGATGGTGCCTTGCGTCTACTGTCATAGACTAACTCGCCCCCTTCATAGGTTATACACAACGAGCTCGATTACCGCCTGCCCATTTCAGAGGGTCTGGCCATGTTCAACGTCCTTCAGGCTCGGGGCGTGCCAAGCAAGTTTGTCATGTTCCCCGACGAGCATCACGTAAGTCAGAGAGATCTCTTCGCCCTATGATATGGTCTAGATACTGACAATATGTGACAAGTGGGTGCTCAAGCCAGAGAATTCATTGGTCTGGCACAGGGAGGTGCTGAACTTTATCAACAAGTACAGTGGCATCTCGGAGGAGAAATAAGATATATCCCATTCTTCTCTTTTAATTTGTTCTTTCTCTTTGCTGTTCGGATGTTTGCATGTTGAGTTTGCGCATGTATTATAAGTTCGTGAAACATGTGGAACTTTAGGAGGCTCTTTTCAACGGTAGTAACTTGAACTTGGCAAATTGCATTGTTGTGGCTATGGCATATTGTTGGGCTTTGATGGCAGCGCATATTTATCGAATGAAATAATAAAAAAGCAGTTAGTCGGTTTTATTTAGAGTCTTCCTATTTGCACCGTAGCATATTCCTATTTGAACCGTAATACTCTACACCACAAGCTACGTTTACCCCCAAATCAAAATTGCTATACCCATATACCTGAATACATCCTACACATAAGTCTATTAACTATCAGTCGGTGCCAATTCCTCCAAAATTTTCATTTCCAGCTATTCTAACTCAACGTAAACACTTCCCACGGGCTGGCTAATTTATCCAGCTCATCAGCGCCTTGTTGGGTTGCCGAGATAACTTCAATTACTTCCTCAGCCTTAGTCTCGGGGTCGGTCTTAAATACAGCAGCAGCTATCGCGGTCAGCCTTGCCGTAGAAGAAGCTGTTGCAGATCTTCGGGATTGTCCTCTTGTAGCTCTCATACTCTGCAGATTTATGTGTAACCGAGAGCTCTCCGTCGACTGTGACGGGAGAAATCACGATGGATATCATAGTCTTATGCGGTGTTGTAAGTACATGTAATTGGGTGTGGCTCAGTGGATGGTGTGTGCACATGAACTTTGGTACTGGCACGGGCCACTACGGTTCAAATAGGAATATGCTACGGTGCAAATAGAAAGACTCTTTATTTATTTATTTATTTTCCCCTATTAATGAGACAAAACGAGGAAGAAGGCCTTGTATTTCTCAACTATGGCTAGAGACTCGTAGCATACAGTGTGAATTGTACTGATCTTTATCGACACTATGTGGGTCCTTATCAGACTTGGAGCTGATCTGAATGGGAATCTCAATTCACTGATGCACCGAGCTTCACTTTAATCAGCCCTCCCGCTATAAATCAGGCTGCTCATCCACCGCAACCAAGAGCTTCGCCCTTTGCACAATCCGCCCAGCAGTGTCGCGCACCAGCAAAATCACAGGCGAACATGCGCCGTGCGAGCTATTCTGTGCGACAGAGTCCATCGCAACGATTCTTCTAGCCACCTGGACCGCTTCACCTTTTCTTCTCTCTTACAACAAACCTCAACAAACACACAACTCCTCGCGATGGCTCGTCCGCCATCCATGTTCCACGCTTTCTTGCGACCTTCGATCCTCCAAATCCTTCGCGCGACTGGCTACCACAGCACGCGCCCTGCAGTGCTCGATACCCTGACGGACATTGCAGCGCGATACCTGACGCTTCTATGCGAGAAGACGGCGAACAATGCGACCAACAACCACGGCGATGCGGGCGACTACGATATAGTGGACGTCAGGATGGCGCTGCAGGAGGTTGGAGCTCTGTTGCCGGAGAGAGCTGAGACGGAGCAACTGTGGAAGGGAGAGGAGGATATGAGAGGAGTGGAGGAGTTTATCGAATGGTTTGCCGGGACGCGCATGAAGGAGATGATGGAGATGGGTAGCGGAGATACTGAATCTGACGCTACGGACTATCTGGCAGGTAAGATGGCGAAACGAGGAGAAACAGAGACAACTACATTCTCCCCCAGTTTCTCTACCTCATTCTTTTTCTTTTTCTTCTTCTTTTTTCAATCTTGCAAACATCTGGTTAACACGGCGTTTTGTTTAGCCCTCAAAAAGAAACACAGCAAGACAGGCGACGACGCAAAATGGCAAGGCACCATCTTTGGCAAATTCAACGACGGCAACGAGATCCTCGTCGAAGGCGGACCCATAACCAGCATCAGCGAATGGATATCCAAGAGAGCGCCGGAGTCAGACGCGCCACACGAATCGACGGAGCAGAACGGAGACAACAAGCTCGAGGCCGCAGAGATGAGAAGGTCCCCTAGTTCGGGCCTCAGCTCAGTGGGGGATAGGCTGGACGGTGATGGTATCGAAGGCATGGATCTTAGCTAGAAGGCGGGACATGGGATTTTCGAGGCTGATGCGCCGCCGGCTCATTCTACGAGGTCGAGGAAGCAGAGGAACGGGGGGCAACGTAGCTCTAGGAGGACTTGAATGGGTGTTTTTGACGTCTTGGTGGACGCTGGGCTTTGCTTTATCATTTCCTTTTTGTTAATAACTGCATAGCGTTGGAGTTTTGGAAGGTTAAGAGAGACTTTTTTAATGGAAATAATAAAGGGAGCAGTTATCCAGCCACCCAAGTTTGTTATCCAGTACCCCATGTTTTACATAAGAGCTGTACGGACTAAAGAATAATTCCAGCTACTAGAGAAAAACTGCAATAGCAGCAGATACCAGAAGGATATATTTATAATAGTAGACACTAAAAGAAAGTAGCAATAGGAGTAGAGAGTAGTAGAAAGTAGTGATAGTAGTAGAAAGTAGTGATAGTAGTAGAAAGTAGTGATAGTAGTAGAAAGTAGTGATGGTAGCAGAAAGTTGGCTTCTATTTCTAAGGGCTCTTTCAGTGGCATCATCGAATGCCTTCCTCCTATCCGAGGAAGTCGTTGTCGTGTTTTTACCCGAGACGTGACGCTTCACTGCTTCAAAGTTGGCAGGCTTAAACAATGAATGATGGAGTAGGTATCTCTGCCTAGCACTAACGCCTGCTGGCTCAAGCTTAAAATCGACGTCAGTCATCACTTCCGGAGAGGGGCCCAACAGTCCCTGTAAAGGACGTGTCGGCTTCTTTAGGTATATTCTTTTTATATCCTATTCTAATACTTGAATTCCACACAGTCGCTAGGGGGTTGGATAACGAATTTGGGATGCTGGATAACATTTCCCATAATAAATAAGAAGCAAAAGTCTAGAGCGTACTTTACTTAATTTTACAATGCGTAAGAGATGCTATGTCCTAGTATGATACAGTTTATCTGCGTGAGTCCCATCTATCCCAAGAAAACCCTCGTCATTGGAGATGATCCATCCAAGTTTCGTTCCTCATATCTCTAATATACAGTGATACAGTCTATACCTTTTCACCTCCCACCAGCACCCTTCTTCGGGCCCAACAGCTCATACACCCCCATCTGCCTCGCCACTTCGACAAATATCTTCCTCTTCTCCTCCTCCTTACCCTCCGCCGGCCAAAACTTCTTCTGCAGGTACGCGTACAGCGCCGCGCCGCGCTTCCTATCACCCTCGAGATTCGCCGTGTTAAAGTCCGCCCACGCGAGCAGCTCCCGGTCAATCTCCCGTTTGGCTACCATGAGCTTGCTGCGCTGGGAGGGCGTGTCCCAGGTGAGCTTTGTAGTACCGAGGACCATTTCCATGACGAGCGTCTCGGGAGGGAGAAACTTGAACGTTTCTTTGAACGCGGTGATGGCGACGAGGAAGCCGGCGTTATCCTGGAGGCGGCGGAATGTGTGAAGGATTTTGCGAGCGAGCTGCCCGTCGATCCCATCGGGTTGGAATACATCTCTGTGTTTGACGGTTTCTTTAAACATGGCTCGTGTGGCTTCAATCTCCTTGGTTCGGGTTTCAGGATCCCTGATATGGTATCGGTTCGCACCGAGTGTCTTCCAGAGTGCGCTGAATGTGTATGGATCAGGCACTACTTTGCTGCTCCCTATGAGAGAGCGATACAAAGCTAGTGCTTCTTGAGTCTGGCCTTCGTGGATAAGTGATTCGACAAGTTGATTCATCATAAAGGCGTCGGGGCTAATCTCTGCTGTGCGGAAGGCATCCCACAAAGCCTCTAAGCGTCCATGAAGATTCCGCTGGCGGTAATTCTCGGCCAGGAGAGAAAACGTTTCGATAGTAGCCCGCGGTAAATCCGCCGGAGTGTCCTTTGGTAATGGCATGTTATAGCTGCTGGAGACTCTGCTGCCGGACTTTCTGTCGGCGACAAACTTCAGCCTGGACTCAACCATGCCCCAGCCAAGTTTATCAGCCTTTTCAAGATCGTCAGCACCCCCAGACCGTTGCCATGCCCCAATGAGACCGTTCAGTTGAATCGGCGAAGCCTCAACTCCCCTGGCTCGCATAAACTCCATTACGCTGAAAGCTCCATCCAATTCTCCAGCGCCGATGAGTCGCTTCAGCCACTTGCCCAGGAAGAATTTGTTTGCGATGACGGAAGGTAGGTGTCTTTGCCTCGTCATATCAATCCGGCCGTCGCTCATCATGTCCACGAAAGCGTACAGGGCATTCTCAACTTGATGAGCAGTCAGGAAATATGAAATCACCTGGTCGTAGTCTGTAAGTGTCATTTCTTTCCCTAGGAGCTCCCTCATCTGGCGATAGGTAGCCCACGCTTTTTGTCGACCTTCTTCTGTTCCTTGTTCGCAGCATGTTCGGATAAGAGGAATCAAGATACGCGGGCTCATATTCCGGCCAAGAAGCTTATTTATCGCTCGTTCGGCTTGCGCCAGGTCGCCTACACGGCAGTACATCCTGGCGCCAAGCTCCCAAAAGTCTTGGAATGTCTCTGAATCTTCGGCCCCCAGCGTGCTGATACATCGTTTCCAGTTTTCAACGGCCTTGGACTCCCATCCGTCGACAAAGATGGCTTCGATGGCTAGGACCTGTTGAGCAGGACGAAGGGTAGCCTTGGCATCGCTCATGTCTCTAGCAAGCCGGGCTATCCGTGATATGCTGCTGGGGCTATCTTTTTCACTCGAGAATGCTCTCCAGAGGACCTCCCATAAAGCGGGTGGAACATCGTTCCAGTTCTGGGCTAACGCCGGTCTCGTCGCATGATAGGACTTGTACAGAGACTGCACTGCCTTTTGCTTCAGCCCTGATTCCTTTTCCGCTAGAATGAAGCGTGATACAACAGAGTTGAATGTGTTGAGTTTTCGCCTTCGGTTTGGCTTTGTCTCATCGAGGTTTATGCGGACTTGTGGTATCGAGTCTCGAGTCTCGACTTCTTCCAGCGACAATTCAGGTACGTCCCCGATGAGCTGTTCTAGCACTCCTCTCGGTAGATCAGTGCTTGCTTGTTCTATTTCGGCATCGATCGACCGTGCGTAATCTTCCATCTTTGCTATAACCTTCTCGACGTCTTCTGCGGAGTTGATCTTGCCCCAGTCTTCGCCCATCGCCTTCAGAACGTCCCTAAAGGCATCTCCATCGTCTTGATTGCCGAATTTTGCCCTGAGGTTGTCAAGATCGTCTCGCAGTTCAGAGGCGCCGATGCCACTTAAAGACTCCTCAAAGGCTTGTTCGTTGGACAGCTCTTTTCGATTTTGGTCGCCCTGCTCGAAGAATCGAACGGAAAAGTCTTCCGCATTGGTCTTTGCCTTGTCAGGAGTCCGCAGGTTTTTGAGGCCCTCCAAGTAGCGAGCCATCTCCTCTCTCGTAGGCTGGCGCGTGATGTCCTCATTGGGCCGTGATCGAGTTCGTAGCCTTGCTTTGCTCGCGGTTTGAGAGGCTTGGGTGCTGTATGAAGCCGGCCGCCATGCCTGTGGAGGCTGCTTTGCGCGACCAGCCAAACATGAGCGGCAGACGATGTCGTTTCGACACCGAAGGTCGCGCAATATCGGCCGGCATGACATTTTTTTTGTGAAACAAATAAAGCGTAGTGCTTCCAGCACTCGCTCACTTGAGCATCTGGAACTTTTTTTTTTTGATGATCAAGATTATTGCGATTGCCGTACCAGTAGCGGATTTGCTCCCCCACCATGGCGTTATCGATAAGCGCCCGCTTGGTGCTCTGGAAGTACCCAAGTACAGGTACCTACACACAGATCATCGGCGCCTGTGAGCCTGCAATTACGTATGTTTTATGGATTCAATGTTTATTTCGCTTATATTATCATTATTTTACTTCTAGTGTGGTCCATTTATGGACTGGTGGCTACAAGTTCATTATTATCTCATCTAGATCTATCTGTTGTAAACCAGCCTGTGAACAACTTACAGAGAGGCGTCCTCAATTTATCTCTTGGAACAACTGTGGATAAAGTACGTCACTCTCGCTGCTTTTTACAAAATAACGGCCCATTAGAGTCTTCTTTTGTATCTTAAGCGTGTACAGTTTTTGTAGAAGTGATTTGGGAGAGTCGTTGTTCAGTATTACCCCAAGTGTACTGCCAAGTATCTGTAGTAGTAATTAAAAGGCTTCCTTCGCATCCTTTCTCATCACTTGAACTCTACGTGATCGTCGGGCTTCTGGATAGCTAACTTGGGGTGCGGCATGGGTTGTCGTCTCTTATTTTAATTCTCTGCAACGTCTGAACCTCTTTTATGGAGTCCAACAGTTCTCAAGCATTGGAGGGCTGACAGCATTTTGCAGGGTCGCTTGTACGGTACTAATCATGTATTATGTTTACACTGAGCTCAATCTGTTTCCCATTCCAACTCCACCGGCTTTCTTTATCCGATGCACACGGTACCCTTAGGATAGAGAGGTAGACACAAGACAAGCTGCGATAACAGTTCCCATGTTCAATGACGCCATCATATATACAGGTTTTACAGATTATTTGGCGTTTCTTCCGAATGTACTAATGGTAATAAATGGTCAGGTAAGGCACATATGTTAAACTCGACGGTTCGGATGAACTAACTTGTGGAAAAATTGGCCAAAGATGCCCGGTTTGGATTGTTGGTCGGTCATACTCTGACGCCGAGCAGTATTGCTGGCGTTTTGGTGGTGTTGAGAGAGGCCCTCAAATGCAGGCATGAAGCCGGAGCTCTAGACAATAATCATCAGTACGCGGGCTCGGTGGGGGGTCGGGTAAAGGGTATGAGAACGCACTCGACGGCGGGTGCCCTGGTTTGCCGGTGGGGTTGGGTTCTGCTCGGGATTGTTCATTTTGGCTGAGGATGAGGATATCAATTGTCAAAGTTGAAGGATTCTGTAGTTTTGAATAAGATGAAGCTTGATGAGATGCAATGGATTTAGGTAGCAACTTGGAACAGAAGAGAGGGGGGGAAGGAGGGGAAGCTTCCTTATGTAGCTTCCGTGAGAGAAGAGAGCGAGCCAGGACAAGCTTTCTGACCATCAACCGGATAGCCAATGACGCCGGCCAATGACCATATCGGCTCGCCACACCATTCGCACACCGTCAAGGTCTCGATTGACATGCCGTTTGGCTGGCTTGCGGCTAGAGGCTCGATCGGCGCTAGCAGGTATCAGCAGCCAACCAAGTTGTATCCGGAATTAAATTGCCAGGCGGCCGGAGTGGGAGAGACAAGAAGAGGGGTGATCGATACCTAAACCAGGCGGCTTGGATTGGATAAGCCATGGCAAATGGTTCGATATTGTTTACAAATGCGCACGAGACCTCGCATGTTCTGTGGCATTTGTGTGTTATGCTCGAACTGTAATAGCGAGTATGCATGTACAATGTGTAAGCGGAGAGATTGGGATGCTGCTGCCACGACTTAGAATGCTGAATCCTTCAAGATGGGGCTATACTATCACTACTCTCTTCTAGTATCTGCTACTATGGCTATATTTCTCCATTATCTGCTTATATCGTCATACGTCTCCATCATTTGCTACTACAGCTATGTTTCTTTAGCAGCTGGCAATCTTCCCTCGCCAAGTTGGTGTCTCCCGATGTCCTTGGCAGCAGGGTGTCGAGGGTGTGATGGTTCAGGGCACCTGCATCAATCGTCGCGATGCCCATCGACTCGGCCTCGCCTCAACCATCTCACTTTCCCTGCCCTGTCGACCGTTCCCTTCCAGTGGCGTTTGATGCCATAGCGTCATCCATCGTTCCGTGACGTATGTCAAAGACACCGGGCAACGTCCATGTACAAGGCCCATGTATGCTTTCGTTGGCGTTGATTCATGTACCGGCTTGGTGTGGAGCTGCGTGGGGCACGACAAGACCCTGTATTGCGGGGGAAAGACCCACGTCGGCAACGGAGTACGTACCGAGAGGCCCGCGAAAGCTGTCGGTCGGATTTAGTGTTGATCCTGACAGTGGTCAGCTAAGCCACCAGGAACCAAGCAGAGGTAACGAATGCCAGACCGAGACTCCACCATCGAGCTGCTCAATGGCTTGATCTTGATCTTAATCTTGATTCCTCCCAGCTGTTCCCCCGAGTATCCAACCGCGAAACAATACCCACCCAGTGCAGATTCTCCGAGCTCGAGTCGTCCTGGGCCTGCTTCAATGCAGAGCATACCCCTCTGCCGAGCCGGACGGTGACAGGCGACTATGAACCATGATGCCGCGTCTAGCTCCTCCGCGCGGATTCCCGACCGGCTCTCACCACCTGGCGTCGGTGCAAATGCCGATGCCGATGACGCAGAGGCAGATGCGGACGCTCGTGATCGTCCCCAGTCGCGGCAGCGCTCGAGGTCCAGCAGCGGGCGACAGCGCAGGAGGAGGGGGAGCAGGAGAAGCAGGAGGAAGCAGAATCCGGGGCTGGCCAAGAAGCTGGCCTTTCTTACCCACTTGCTCAAGACTCTCGACCTCGTCTTATTTGCTGAGCTGAGCTCTTTGTACTATATGGAGTATGTTTAGGCGGATATACCCCCTTTCTTCTCTCCATGTCAGGATTCTTTGAGCAACGATAAGCTAACATGCTCCCTCATCTAGGTGTTCCATGTTTCGATTTTTCTTACGAGCCGCGCCCCAATACATGTATCTCTCCCCAAAAGACGAATCATTCGCACTTTTGATGCCAGCTACCCAACTCCACGTCCTCCTGATACTAGTGCCCAACCTGCTGTGCATGGCATTGCATCTTTTTGGTTCGCTTCCTACCGGCCCCGATTACCACCGAGGATACCAGCATGGAGGAATGGTTATCGATTTTATCGGCCAAATGCCGGCCACTTATAGACTGTATTATTTAATGGCAGACCTGCTTATCCTTTTCCTGCAGTGTCTGATGCTTACAATACACAATCATCGGGAGAGCCTGCGTGTTGCTCTCAAGACATTCCGCCCGCTTCTCTCTGAAATCTTTCTGGAGCCTGTCGCTGGTCGTTCTGCAGAAGACTTGGACGCGGAGGAGCGCGGGGTTTCTCGACACGTGCCGGGAATGATGATCAATGAGACGGACGAGATCGAGCTGCAGCAGCTGGACAGACCGGGGGATGGCGAGGGATCTGAAGACCGGAGCGAGCAACCTGGAGCAGCAGGTGGAGATGGCTCTGACGAGCCACCGAGAACGCATTTATCCGACATTATGAGTTCCGGTAACGCTGTTCTTAACGAATATCACATCATTCACACACTGAGGAACGCTGCAATGAACACTGGAGGTTCAACAGCGTTGTCTCTGCAGTCGATTGGCTATCGAGCAACCGTGGCGAGTATGCAGGGTCGACGCCGAGGTGCGACTCTACAGACTTCGTTAGCTCGTCCGACCGGCTAGAATATATATGTATTGATATATACTAGTATCCATACATGAAACGACAAACCAATTAATCCCAAAAAGCAAGCCTTGCAGACCATTTTTTATACCGCTGTGATTTCGCCAAAGGGGCACAAAGGGGAAACCCTCCCCCGTGAAATTAGTTAATCTAGTCTAGGCAACTTTTCTTCCAATATTTCCGACGCCAGTACCCTTGACGGAGATGATTATATCGCCGCTGTCATCGTCATCGACGTCTCGTAGGCCCCAGCTACTTGCGCCAAATGTCTTCAAGTCTCGTGCGAGCTCAATTATTTCCTCCGAGGCTAGAATATCTCTGCCAATCCTCAATCGACCGACATCTTCAGAGCCCATGGCCATCAGAGTCAGCACAGAACCTGCTGAAACGGGGGTCACGCAGCCTCCCTTTGCAATTGTTTCCAGCAGCTGATAGGCGCATCTCTTTCCAATATCTTCAGGGACTTCTCCACCGGAAGGCAGCACGACGACATCTGCCGAGTACAGCACGCCAACGGAGTTTGACTCTGCTACGAGACTCAGTCCGTAGCCTATACCCAGTCTTCTCTTGCTGCCTGCCTTGTCTCCCGTAGGTACCAGCGGCGCCTGGTCGTATTGCGCTGCGATGTGGATATCCGTGACGAAGGGGTTCAGAATCTCGCGTGCGGAATGTATCATGCGTGCATTGTTGGAAGCTGAGACGCCGGTGCAGTACGCCACACCTCGTATCCTCTTGACTCGGCCAGGGCTGCGATGCAGATGCAGCGTCTTGGGCAGACGGACTTGGCTGGCGAAGCGCAGCTCGACGATGCCGCCGCCACCTTTACCTCCAGGGCCCGCGCAGGAGCGCTGCAGGACGCGCAGCTCGATACGAGCCGGCGGGATGCCGAAGAGGCCGAAGAGGGGGAGGATGGCGGTACGGAAAGTGTCGACGGAGACGTCGCCCGTTTCGGTGGAGGAGGTGATGACGCCGGGGCCGGAGAAGCGCACATTCATGTGCGCCTTGGAGAAGGGCGCGAGGAGGCAGAGCGGCAGCAGGAAGTAGGAGATGCCCCTGGTGCAGGTGACGGGGATGCTGTGCTCGATTACGTCTCCGTCGGCGGCGCCCAGGCCGGCAATGGTGCCCGTGATGAGGCCCGGGTGGTATGTGATGGTTGTTCCCGAGTACGAGATCTGCATGGAGGAGCCGTTGGTAACGGCCTCGAGGAGGCGCAGGAAGGAGACCTCGTGCGGGGCGAGGCCCGGGTTCGTGGGTGAGGAGCTTCGGATCTTGGAGATGTGGATGGGACGGCCGGTGAGAGTCGCTATGGTGAGGCGGCGGGTGAAGGACCGGTGGCCGGTGAACCGGAGGTATTCAGGCGAAGAGCCCGACATTGTGGCTCTTTGTATTCTGCTCCGGGATCCTTATGAAATTGTAGAAATTGGTATATAATGGGACCCTCTTTGGTGTCGTAAGTTCGGGAAGAGGAGAATATGGGGTATATTTTCGTTTGTCGTCGCAAGATTTTGGTGGTTTGGATGGGCGAGGAAAATTATTGTTTTCTGCCGGTTGATTGGTTTTCTGTGGCTTGGAAGGGTAAGCGGTGGAAGAATTTGGCTTAGCGCGTATGTAGCCCACCTTGGCTTGTTTCTCTTACAAGCAGCAGTAATTGATACAGTGCTTGCAGCATCATTTTGAGAGAAAGAGTAGTAAAATGAAGTAAGAAAGGGGTTTGATCAAGTGTAATTGTAGTTCATTGAGCATTGATTGAATAAGTAATCACAGGAGCCATTTTGCGCCACATCTTGGTCAACTCAAATGGCCATGTCACAGTAACCAATGCCACTCAAACTCGCATCTCACAATGCCGGTTGAAATCTCATGCTTGTTTTATTTCAGCAAATAACATCAAAAGGTACTACAAAATTTCAAACCAATGGCCCATTGTCTGCTCGTACAACGCCAATAATGCTCTTTTCGCAAAAATGATCAGAAGCTTCTATAGTCTAAACCCTGTATAGAATTTCGATTTGAGCCTCCTTGAGCAGGACGAGAATAAGTAGCAAGACCCATTATAAAATCAACGCCGCGCTTGAACTTTTGTGTATTACGCTTTCACCATGAAAATCTATTATATAAATTAGTGAGCTGCTTTTGAAAAGCCTTGCAAATGTAAATACCTGATTCAATGCCTGAGCATCCATGAATGCGGCCCTCTTTTGGGCAATAAACCGGGACCGAGGAGTGACAAAGCCGCCTCTGGGTGTTGATGTGCCCGTGGTGATTGGAGTAGCGGTTCCTGAACGCGATGCTACGGCAGATGAGGCATCGGGCATCTCCGTATCAGATGTGTCGCTCTTCTTTCGTTTCTTCTTGTCCTTATCCTTCTTATCCTTCTTCTCTTTCTTTTCCTTTTTGTCCTTTTTGTCCTTTTTGTCCTTCTTAGAGCTCTTTGACTTTTCGGGGCCGCTGTTTGAAGCTGATGATGCGTTATTCAGCGCATCATCCAACTCCATGGCATCCTCATCGCCCTCCTCTTCAATTAGGGCTTTGTCCTTCTTTGACTTCTTCTTTTCCTTCTTTTCCTTCTTCTCCTTCTTCTTGGCCTTTTCTGAATCGCTGGACTCGTTCGATTCAGATTTGGCCAACTTTTTAGCTCTTCGCTCTTCCTTTCGCTGTTTCTTCTTCTTCTTCTCATCATCTTCGTCGTCCGCAGACAACTCATCGTCATCTTGTAGTGACGCAGCCTTTCTCTTCTTGGATTTCTCCTTCTTGGACTCCTTGGTAGCCGCGGGTATCTTATCATCTGCTGCCGTAGAAGTGTCTGATTCGTCTGAGCTGTCATCCTCCTCTTGCATGTTGTCGCCAACCAACAAGCCTCCTCGCACGAACCTCATAGGTCCCCATTTCTGCTCCACGTACTGGTGCATCTTCACTTGCAATCTGGCTTGCACCTTCTCTTCCACTTCAGCCTCGGACTTTCCGTTGAGGCGACTCAGCAGGTCTGAGAAGACGTCAAGACCGGTCACTTCGTCCTCTTTCGACTTGCTGTATCCGAGCCCCTTCATGTCGTCTTTGAGCGATACTCGGATGTACGACGCATTCGCGGCGGTGTGGTACTCAGAGTGCGCCGCGTTCTTGGCACCTAGGAACTGGCCAGGCTCCCAGCCTTGCGATCGCAGCATCTTCTGGCCAAAGGTGGTGGTGTCGCGAGTCCATCTTGTGTTGTTGGGATCGTTCTGGATTCTCTTGCGCCTGCATTGAGGTTAGTGCTTTGCCTGAGCGGCGAATTGCTCTTCCAAAGACTCACGACTTTGACTCAGCAAGCAGCCCCATCTTGTTGACTTTTGAAGAGCCGGCAGCTCTCGTGATCTGTGTTTGTATGATCCTGCACTTTTGGCTGGCCTTGAAACTGATTGCAAAGTATTGGGCGGGCAGAAAAAAATAAAATATGGGGTTGTCGCATCTTATCGCGTACGTTGATTGGTTAGTACTATATTGGTGGGCTTGACCGAATTAGGTCCAGTAAAAGTCCACAGGACCCCTGTAAATCTTCACCAAGTGCTCAATGGATTGAAGATACGCCAACTCTGTTATACACGAGGTGGCTATCAAGTAATCGATTCTCAAATTTAATTTTAGTGGAAATTAAGAGAAACTGAAACGCATAGACACAACAGATATAATAGCAGACACCAGAAAAATATAGGTAATGTAGCAGACACTAGAGAAATATAGACATAGTAGCAGACGCTAGAGAAATATAGCTGGAGTGGCTGATACTCAGAAAGGTAGAGATCACACCAATCAATTGAGTTATATTCACCGAGTAGCTGAGGTGTTGACTTGAAGAAGAATCTCTATCGTATGGCCTACTAGACTTCTCCCTACTCACTACTATCATTAGTTTCTTCCAGCAACATTGAGCCCATAGGTAGCCCAAAAATTTAGCAATTCGAAACATATTGAAAGCAATCAGAGAACGCTTGGCTAGCATTCGATGTTCCTGTTGATGAGCCTTTGATAGACGTAGATGTGAAGCACCGATGGGGCAATATATCACTTAAGTGAGCAAAAGTGACAGTCACTCTAGTAAGAAATGGAAGCTGAAATAGATGAACAGACAGTCCTATCCATGGCAGGCGTAATAGAGGGGGTTCAAAGTTACGTGAGGTGATTTGAACAGAGGCCTACCTACATGTATATTCCATACCTTGAATAGAAGTGATGGCATTTATGCATGTACTTATTACTCTACTGCTAATTGCAATCTACTACAGACAATTGTATCCATCCATGTGGATAGGAAAACGCTACCAATGACCCTGAGAAGCCAATAGACGAGACTCCTGAAGACAAAGATCAGTGTCAAGTAGAGCTTATTGATGACGCAACCGCAGAGGTCGTATGACAAGTTTCAGACCAGCCCAAGATATTTGCGCCGATGCTTGCAAAGTTGCAATAGATATATTACTGATTGCCGATAAAAATAGGGACAGATTATCAAGCATGTCCCTTGGAGTAATAGTCACACCCAGACTGGAGTCGTAACAAATAGTTAGCGCAATTCTGGTCCGACATAATCTTTTTCGCATCAAAGGCATGCGTTCATTCGCCATCGGTCTCGGTGTTTTCCTAATGCTCCGGCCAAGGAGCCAAATCAGGTCCTTGTTATATCACCTTAATGTTACGTTCTGTCATCCTCTAGCGGCAAACAGAGCAAAAGATCAGGCCAATAATCGCATTTGTAGCAATTACTATGCCAGAACTAACTGCTTAAAAGGGAATGTACTGTTGCGATTAACTGGATCGTAACACTTAGCTGCCTCCGAGGCACCCGTATGGTGGATTCTGCAGACTCAAGGCAAGCGGCTTGGCAAAACTATATCAATAACGTGCCAGCACCCTCAATCTAGGAATTGGCCTCTATCGCCTTAACAATCGATATAGTATACAAATATCCAATCAATATGAAGCTGACACAACTTAGTCTGACTTTACTTTCCCTTATGCCAACCTATGGTGCGTGTGGCATCATAGTTGGCAACGAAACAGACCTTTCCATTCAGGTTCGGTCAGTCGTGGACTTATACCCCTTCGGAGTCGATACGCCGGATTATTCTCTCTTTGATATTATCTTCACAGATGATGTTTTCGTCGACTATAGTGCTTCTGGCGCCCAGCCAACGCGCGGGATCCCAGCTTTCGTCGAGAGTCTTTCGGAGTCTCGAACAGCACAGAACTACACCACTATGCATCATTTTGGGAGTCAAAGCGTAAATATCTCGACGACAGTCAACGCTTCAGTGGACACGTACGTGATTGCTACCTTCTTCGGCCACGGCGCTCGCGAAGGTCAGATATTTACGTCATACCAAATCTTTTTGGATGACCTTGTTTTTGATGGCAAGCAATGGAAGATATACCAGCGGAAGTTGCAAGTTTTTGTAAGTCGCCTGTCTCAAAAGTAAGAGTGAAAAGTTATTAATCAATCATATACTAAATAGGGTCAAGCGGGTAATGCTGATGTTATTTTTGGCTAAAATTGAATCGTTGATAATATTTACCTATGTATCTAGACTATTAGCATGAGTAATATATATCTGATATAACCAATTATTTTCGTATATCCCTTTAATCTGCTCCCAGGTGTAGTGCTTCTGGTGGTGAAAATGCCAGAGAGACGGATCGGAGGAAGACGACCAAACTGGGCAAGATGGCAAATATATTTTCCATAGTGATGTACTGGATCTCTACCCATCACAGGTCCCCTACCGGCTACGAATCGTTGACCGTCGTAAATCTATCCAAAAGCGGCATACGAGCAGGTGAGTGGCTGCAGCTTACCACCCGTTCGTTGCCTTATCGCAAGATTCGCGGCTGACGGACGGCGACGCGACCAATTAGGAGATGGGAGATGCGAGTTGACCAATCAGGAGATGGGAAATGCGAGCTGCGGACCGCTCCGACGGCCTCGTCTCGGCAAACCAGGAATTCCTGCACCAGCTGGCCTTCTAGCTAGATCCACCTCATAGCTACGTGTAAGATGGTCGACAAAGGCGCGCCGGAGATGGGCATTAGCAGCTTTCCCATCTAATGTATCATGGCTGAGGCCACCGCACGTACGCCCAATGGTGGCAAGAACAGTTCGTCTCCCAAATTGGCCCAGTATAGCATGCACGCAGGTGTTTAGCAGCGGCAAGCCCTGCTGGCGTCCTTGATCCAGAGGATGTTTGACCCGTTAAGAGCGCAGCAGAGGTCGTATACGAGTACTAACAAAAACACAACGATACACATGTTGATGCTCGTCATGTCCACTAGGTGGGCTATTGTTTACGCTGCCGGATCGCGCAAGAACTGCCCGGTCCAAGTTTACATGATGGCTTGACGGAACTGCCTGCCCATGCGAATCGGTATGGGGGAGTGGATGGCTCTACGGCTTATTACGAGTAATCTTAATGCCCTTCCAATCATATAAAGCGCGTCATGGTTGCATCTATCTTTTCTGCAGCTTCTCGGCCAGATTTTCAATTAGCATCTACGTCTCTGGGTTAGCTTTGTTTGGAGAGGATATACAGATAGAGCCGTTATTCAGCATTACGTTCAGGTGTAGAGGGAGGTGTGTCTGCAAGCACTATAAGTGAAGTGAATCGTAGATGCTTTGTAGAGAGGACAGCTTTCGAGGCTGTCTAGAGCTTTAAATTGCTGACAACTCTTCGGCCTGTCGATAGCATGGGCTGTCATCTCCGCAGAAACGCGCCTTCATACATGTAGAATGTTGTCCATCTCGCTAGGTAGTTAAAAAAGCCCAAGCCTTTTGAGTCATCGCTCGCAATAGATACACTACTGATTGCCGATGAAAATAGCGCACAGCAAAACTATTCCTTGTTAAATAGCATACTTATAGCCACACAGTCGAGACATATATGGACCTAATTCGGTCGGGTGGCTGAAATGGATAAAATAAAATCCATGTATCCTGAACCCGCCCTAGAAGATTGTGATGGTACAAAAGCAGGAGGTGAAGCTTCACACGTGTATGGAGCACAGGCGTACATTCAACGTACGCGTATCTCGGCAGTGCGCTGCTCCCGCACAAGACGATGCTCAGAGCGTACTAGCAGCATGCACTCTGCAACTAGCAGCATGCAAGGTATCGCAACCTTGGAAATGGTGGTATTGGAATTCTAGTCTAAGTGGGCGGCCGTTTTAAGCTATGGGACATGAGGAAACAGAAAGCAGACAGATGTTCGTCATGCGTTTATCTGTGCTGCCGCGCGGCTCGTCTTAAAAATAAATAGGGACCGCAAAATGAATATATGCATACCAGAGGAGATTACGAGTACGATTCTGGAGGCGTATGATAGTGTGGTGCGTATACGTGCGGATTGTCTGTTTCTGTATGTTGATTCCGTCTATTCTTTGCTGCCAAGCTGCTTATCTAGGGGTCCCTGGCCACTCCACCATCCCTTTTTTCTTTATTTCCGGGGTTGGACATGCATGCGCCAAAGCAGCGCCCTCATAGGAGCATTTTGTAAACGCCGATCCCCTTAGCGGCCAGCCGCGGACGACATGAAGCTCATGGATCTGTTCACGCGCCTGGTCTAACAAGGCAAAGAGAAGAAAAAAACAGCCGCCTTGGTGGTGAAGCGACCCGCCTCAAGAGCCGAGTGGCTGTCCACTGGGATTCACATGCCGCGGCGTGTGGCATTTGGGTTGGCCCAGACGCTTTTGCGACTCGTAGTTTTTGGGGCAGCCAAGCGAGAACGTTGAGGAGTGCCACAGTTAGTGGGCTGAGAACTGGATCCAACCCATGCCGGGATGAAATGCGGAGCCTGGCTGTAGGCCTTGGAGATCTTCAAGACGATGAGATGGGGCTCTGCTATTTAGATAGCGAGAGACTTGCTGGGTGGCCTGGAGGTGACGGTTTGTATCAGGTAACGTCTTAGGGGCCATGATTCATGATCGATGCCAGTGACGCGACATGTCGGGTACTTCAACCATAGTCTGCATGTCATTTGTTTGACCGCCGAGAAAAAGTAGAGGCAGGCCGTGGCCAAATATCTCATGTTTAGTTTGTGATATCCAGCTGATAGACTGCAGAATGATGTAAACGGTGTTGTTCAGCTGTCAGAATATGTATGTGTGGTGTGGTGTGGTGTCTGGTGTAAGCCGCTAACACACCGATATCCATTGTATTTCTGCGTCACACATGAGATCCAGCTGCAACAATGTGTATCTCCCGAGACTAACCAGGCTTTTTGAGACAATAAAACCCATCTTAGACAAGCATACTTCATGCACATAGAACCGACCTAGTCCTAGCTTCACCTTAGAATGCATGTCGTCGTGATACTACAGAGTAGCGCGGCGTCTTAGTACATGTAGCCTTTGGTTCATGTGCACCATGTTTATATGTAGTTTGAGCCTTGAAGAACCAATGAGGGATTTGCACATGTATCGACGTCCATTTTCTCTTGAAAGATACCCATTCTTTGTACACAAGGGCAAAAATGGACATCTTCTTCCTTGCAGGAAGCTGAGTACCTCCATCTTCTCGCCGAGTTCTTGTGTTGATGCCTGCCTAGGTTGACGACAGACACATTCGTCCCCCCCTTACACTAACAGCTTAAAGTAGCCTTTTATTTACTATCCAATACCCTGCGTATCTACTACTGCCGCGGCTTTCTTCTAGTATCTGCTACTACAGCTATATTCTTCTAGTACCTTCTGTTATCGCTACTGTACATAGATTTGAGGCAGGAGGGATGCTGAAGAGCCACTCCCTGCTACTTACACGACAAAATAAACCATACATAAAAACTCCAGCTCACTTGCATCATGGGACATTTCTATTAAAACGGGTCTGGCAGCCTTGTTGCCAGTCACATCATCTGGCACATGGTGAAGTGCATGGCCAAGTTAGTACTAAAAGGGCATACTGGCACCATGAGCACTGCCAAGAGGGTCTGGGGTTCTCAACGTTTCAGCGAATCCAATTACTCGCTCGAAAACACGCAGTCTCAGATCGCAGTTAATTTCCTTTCTATACTACCTTTAGAACCCGCTAACGACTTATTGTGGGCAGAATCATGTGCATGGGATATGGCATCTCCTCCCCGGCCCAGCTATCATACGTGTGGAGAGACTTGCCGTATCCTCCTCTCCGCTCTTACTGCCGGTGTTAAGGATCCATTCGCCATGTAGCTTATAATAAGGAGTTTTGATATGCGTATGGTACCATACCCGGTGCGGGTAGCTACTTTGTAGATCCAGGTTTCTGTTTCTGCCTTTGGCCGTGGGTTAAACTGGGCCCTGCTCTTGGCTCTTCGATACCACTGTTCCTTTTCTTTTCTTGTTTCTTTTTTTTTCTTTACCTCTCTCTTATCTTCTTTTCTTTTTTCTTCGTTAAGACCTGCACCTGTCGAGTGTTCTGCCCGGAAGCCTCTATTCTCGTGGCGATTCTCCCGGCTTCCTCCTACATATCGGCCTTCACCCCCTTTTCTCAGGCTGATCATCATTTGCAGACACAATGGGTTTCCTCACGTGGTGTTCGCGATGCGCCACTGGCTTGAGCATGCTGGTCCTGATCGGTCTCTGCTATTGGGTCATATCCCGAGAATCGATGGTTGAGCAGCACGGCTTCAAGTTCGAAGGAACAAGTACCGAAGGCGAGACATACTCATCAAAGACGACCAGTGTTGGGGCTGGTATCTGGACTCTCATCTTCGCCTACTATTGTCTGCTGATTCACTTTATGGTTGCCATGTTTCCCATTCGAGCGTGTTGGTCCATCTGGAGTATTACGCAGTCTCTGAAGCGAGGTGTGCAGAGCAGAGCCATGGAAGCGTACAAGGACGCAGGCCACCGCCGCAACAGCTCTTCATCTTCCGTGGCCAGCTCCGAGACATTGGCCTCAAGCAACATGAACGGCATTTCTTCGACTGACAGCGAGCTGAGCGATTCTCAATCCGAATACTATGTTGATGGAAAGGATGTGCCCGAGAGCCCCATCATCCACGCCATCGTCATCCCCAATTACAAGGAAGAGATGGACACCCTCCGCGAGACTCTGGACGTCTTGGCCTCTCACCCCCAGGCCCAAAGCTGCTACGATGTAAGTCGAGATACGCCGTAAAACGGCTTGATATCCCCCCCTGTCGCTCCCCACGTGGAGTGGTTGCGCGACATGATTAGCGTGGGCTGGGTGCTAATTGGTCATGCGGTCGAATTCAGGTCTACCTTGGCATGGAGCTCCGCGAGACTGGCGGCGAATCAAAGGCCCTGAGCCTTATCCAGCAGTTTCTCAAGAGGTTTCGGTCCATCGATTATACGCTGCATCCAGGAGACATTCCCGGTGAGGCGGCCGGCAAAGGCAGTAACATGGCCTGGGCGGCCCGCAAGCTCAGCTCCAAGTATCCCATGTCTATGCGCAAGAATGTCATTGTCACAGGTATTGATGGTAAGTTTGGCGGTTCTTTTACCAGACATGTTTACAACGATTTTCACTGTTTCTTATTGTCTTGATCGCCATTGCGGAAGGCGTCTTTTCCATTCACCTAGATGCCGTGTGCTAACCATGCCTGTGCCTGTAGCTGACAGCCACCTCTCGTCACGATATTTTGCCCAAATTTCCAACATGCACATGATCCATCCTGATACAGCTTCCACCACTCTCTATGCGGCTCCCATCATCTTTGATCGCAACGCCCACAACGTTACTGCTCTTGTCCGCGTCGCCGATGTTCTCTGGTGCGCTGCCGGTATGTCTGGTCTGTACAAGGGCTCTGCCATTGCTCCTCCTACATCTGTGTACTCTCTGCCCCTGGTCCTCGTCGATCGTGTCGGCGGCTGGGACTGTGATTCCGATGCCATTGGCGAGGATCTTCACATGTTTATCAAATGTTTCTTTGCTCTGAACGGTCATCTCACATGTCGCACTGTTCTCAGCCCAGTGAGCCAGACCAATGTGACCGGAGGTGGAAAGGGAGGCTTGCGCGGTGCTTATCTGGATATTCGAGCGCGATACAGCCAGGCACTTCGACACATGTGGGGTGCTCTGGACAGTGGATTCGCATTACGCAAGGCGGCTGCGATGTGGAAGGACAGAAAGTACACGTCCAGAGCCTTCCGTCCTCTGCACCGATCTACCAGTGGCGACAATCTGGACGCCTATTTCCCGGAGTCTCAGGTTGAAGAAACCTCAGAAGTGCCAGTCGATAATGGTGTATTCTCCGACATTACGAGAGACACACTCAAGGAGCCTCACTGGGAGCACATCTTCTACATGGGCCACCGCTTGTTTGAAGCACACTTTCTTCCCCTTCAGATGCTGATCCTGGTGGTCGCGTCTGCTCTGTATACATTTGTCACTGAGGGCAGCGACGACCCTAACAACTTGTCATGGATCTTTTCGACTTGCAACGTTCTTCGCACAATGGGTTTCATGGAGATGGCCGTCTACATCTTTCTCTACGAAAGCTACCACCGAGTTTGCGTGCGCACGCGTGAGAAGGACATGATCCAGGCCGGACTGGCCGATGGCATGTGCTTCTCCCATCGCTCATTGAAGAAGAACTTTGTCGACTATCTCCTTGTTCCTCTGGTAGCTCCTTTGTATGGCGCTATTCCTTGCGCTCAAGCGGAGATTGCGCACTTTTGGACTGCCGATTTGCAATATACCGTTAGCAAGAAGGCTCTTCGGCAGCGGGCAAAGTCTGTGAGCGTGGAAGATATTGCTTGAGAGGGTTTTGCGTCATTTGCTTTTGAATATTCATGTCGGTCACTTATGAGCAAGTTTTGGAAGCATCATTCGTTGTGTTTGATCGACTTTTTACAAGCAGGGGTAAGTAAGTTACATATAATGGAAAGGATACGGACATTTCTCAGCTCGATCCATGGGAGCTATTGCGAAGGATCTAATTGGAGTTTACGGGTAGGGAATACCCCAAAGCTAAGAAGCATGGAGTTGGGAGCACATCTACCAGCACACTGATGAATACACTGAAGATACATAATGGTAATATACCTAACCAGGCACTCTACATATACTCTGCGCGGGATTCAGGATTTAGTAATAGGATATAGCTATAATAAACAAATACATCATGATGCTGTTAATTCTCCAACTTCAGTGTACTGTAACTGCCAAGCGGAGGACAGGAAACCCGAGACCGAGAAGATTCCAAACACCCACGCGTTACCTACCCAAATAACACGCCTATTCTTTAAGTACCAGGTATCCGCTACCATATCTATCATTACCTCATAATTGCTATTATATCTATATTTCTCCAGTAACTGCTACTATAGTCATGGATGCTGGCTGAAAAGGCGTTCCCTTCCAAAAGCAGCGCTACATAATGCGCTGATTGGGTGCCCATACTTCTGAATGTATGTACTTATTCCTTTTGCCGTCTCGCTTTTTTTCTGTCCTCCGCTTGACTGCTTCCCCCAAAATGGGCTCTAATTTAGAGGCTGCGACTAATGCAGAGTTCCGTAAAATCCCAAGTGCGCGGAACAAGTCTTGGATTACGGAGGCGGAGCGGAGATTAGTGGGGCTTCCGAGCCGGGCGGCGAGTCGGATGCGAAAATGGAAGCCTCAGCCAATCAATACACGACGGTGCCTGAAATGAGCGAGAAAGTTTAATATTGTTATGCACATCCTATGCTGCGTTATTCAATTGGTGGCTGAGTTGGAGACTTGGTGGTATCGTGAAGAGAGAGGATGGAGGACTTGTCTAGATGTATTGTTATCGGGTAGGTGGTGGTGGCTTGTTCCCACTTGTGAAGGGGAAGTGAGTTGTGCAGAGTATGTCCGATGAAAACATATTGGTTCTCGCTCGCTAGCATAGGAATCAAGTAGAATTCCCACGTATTTAGACACATACGTGTAAGAGGGGTGAACCAAGTAATTATTCTGTGGCGACCGAAAGACATATGTTAATTGCAAGGTAGATAGGCCTCTTTCAGTCTGGATATTCAAGTCATGATCACTAGACAACGTCATGAGCATATGGTTTCTTCACCTTGATGACGGATACGTGCGACTGTAATTGCTCAGAGTTTTATAGAGCAATATAGAGTATTGTCTATATACCGTGATGCTGCTGTAGTCATGAGCCAACATCTACAAGAATTGACATAGAGCAGAGCGTCGTCAAAGATCCCGTCTGCTGGTGCCCAGATGAAGGAGTATCGATACGAGGTATGGATATTGCATAATAGATTAATATTAACATGGATATGAAGACTTCATTGTACATCGTAGCGCCCTGATTTCAATTGTTGTATGTTTAAAGATGGCCTCACATATTGATCGCAGTCCATCAACTTTGATAGATTGCTTGTAATCTGCAGGCGGTCAGAGACGGTCAATGGCGTGAGACCCACTCTCGTGCATCATTGGCTCCGCTTCGGCGGGGTCGGTTGCTGAGCCAGCGACATCCATCAACGATAACCGCCTTATCTCTCGATCCTATTGGTCTAAATTTGCCAGTGGAGACATCGTTGAATGGCTTGACGGAGAAAGAAAAAAAAAAAAAGAGCAACCAGAAATTTTCTGAGCTTGTCGCCTGCCTCGCCTTTTCTTCCTCTTCACGTCGCCATCTCCAAGCCTTGGGACTCGCAGAACCACATTCTCTCTACAACTCTTTCTCTTCTACTCTGTACCAATTCTTTTGGATTTGCATCATAACCACCAATACTAAGATTTAATAACTCCGTCGCAATGGCTGCTGTTCCCGGTCCCGTCTATGGCCTCGAGGTCCCGCCTGGAGAGGTGCTGATCCCGGCCAACTTGGAGTTCCCTGCCTCTGTAAGTTGTTTCTCTCACAAATACTGTTGCCATTCATCTAGAGACTGGTTAGATCGAGCATGATTTGCCTTCTTTTCGGCCTAGATTCCAATGGTTGCCGATGGATGAAGCTATTGGTTTTGCGCGGTTGATGCTAACCATCCACGTTCCTTGTCGCAGTTCCGCATCACCATGGCCGCTTTGGATCCTACTCAGGAGCCTGAGCTCGATGATTCCAAGAACGCTCCTTCTGTCCCTCGTTCTACTCTGCGCCTGATCAAGCGCGCTTTCCCCGGCCTTGACGAGGACGAGGATGATGAGCTCGACGAAGAGTACATGAGCGCCCTTCTCGGAAACTCTGACGACGAGGATGAGGAGGCCAATGGTGGCCCCAGCGACCCTGCCAAGGCTAAGAAGCAGAAGCAGGCTGCTGCCATCAAGAAGCTTCTCGAGGCCACCAACGGTGAGGACTCTGAGGACGAGGAGATGGAGGATGCCGAGATCAACGGTGCCAAGTCCAAGAAGGGCAAGAAGAGCAACGCCAACGCTAAGGGCAAGGGCAAGGCTATCGTGGAGGAAGAGGAAGATGACGAGGAGGAAGAGGATGATGAAGACGACGACAGCGAGGGAGGTGACCTCGAGAACTTCGTTCTCTGCACCCTCGACACTGAGCGAGTAAGCCTTACCTACACCATCAGAGTTTTCTGAAATTTTCTTTCAGAGCAAGACTCACATTTCCAAAAACTATGCGATATGCTAACACCTCGATTTAGAACTACCAGCAGCCCCTTGATATCACTGTCAACCAAGGCGAGAAGGTCTTCTTCGTTGTCTCCGGAACACACACCGTTTACCTGACCGGTAACTACATTATGGATGATGAGGATGAGGAGGACCAGGATGGCGAGGATGACTACGACCTGTCCCCCGATGAGCTGGAATATGCCATGGGTGAGGAGGACAGCGAAGAGGAGAGCGATGATCTTGACGATCTCGAGGATCCTCGCATTACCGAGGTCGACTCTGATGAGGAGGAGGTCCCCAAGCTGGTCCCCACAGACAGCAAGAAGGGCAAGAACAAGCGCGCTGCCGCTGAGGTTGAGGGCCTTGACGAGCTCATCTCCAAGGCTGCCGATTCCAAGCTCTCCAAGAAGCAGCAGAAGAAGCTCAAGAACAACAAGGGTGAGGCTGTGGCCGCTGAGGAGAAGGAGGAGAAGAAGGACGCAAAGAAGGTCCAGTTCGCCAAGAACCTGGAGCAAGGCCCTACCGGCTCCACCGCTGAGAAGGCTAAGCAGACCGGCAAGGCGTCTCTTGGTGTCAAGAATGTCCAGGGCGTCACCGTTGATGACCGCACCATTGGCAAGGGCCGCACTGTCAAGAATGGCGACACTGTTGGCGTCCGATACATTGGCAAGCTCCAGAATGGACAGCAATTCGATGGTAAGCTTAGCTCATGATCCTTTGTTTACGCAGTGACTAACTTTGGATGAACTATAGCCAACAAGAAGGGCAAGCCCTTTTCTTTCAAGATCGGCAAGGGCCAGGTTATCAAGGGCTGGGACGTTGGTATTGTCGGCATGGCCATCGGCGGTGAACGCCGACTGACAATTCCTGCTCACCTTGCCTACGGCTCCAAGAGCCTCCCCGGCATTCCCGCCAACAGCCAGCTGACCTTCGACGTCAAGCTGCTCGAGATCAAATAAATCAAAAGTCAATGTAAACTTGGGACCGGCGTTGGATGACTTCTGTGGTGGCGTGTACTAATTCTTTACCCCTACCCTCTGGACGACGTGGAATCTGGGCTTGGTTCATTTTGTTTTTCTTGTTTCCTTTGACGTGTTGACCTCTGATGAGGAGTCTGAGGCCGTGCTGTAGGCAAGGGCCTGCAGCTCTGCCAGGCATATAGTGCCGTGTGGCATTCGGATGTGGCATGCAAATCGGGGTTTGGGATTCTCAAAGGCGAGGAGCCGGAATTGTTTGAGCTTAAGCGTTACAAGCCGAGCACTCCTTTGGTCTCTCCTATGTACAATGTCGTCGCTGTTGATAAAAATTTGGGTGCTTAGGGATTTGAAATGGGCGATTTAGACGTCTATAAAACGAAATGAAATATTGTTCTCATAAAAGAACTCAACTGGATATTTCCAAGTTACTATTAAAGCGTATGCCTATTGTAATAAACAAACGGCTTTCTGATTGCAATGCTCAAACTTTACGCAATCGCTGGGGTGCTGAATACCTAGTAGCTACTCCTTGTAGAGGTTGATGAAGTAGCACCTTAGTACTAAGCTACTAAACTCAGCATTGGACATCTGTAGCATGGATGTTGGAGTATTAGATAACACACCTGAGGGTGCTGGATAGCTATTCCCCCAATGCCGCTCTACCTGGAGAAGAGTGATCGGGCGGTGTGTCCAAAAGTGGAAGCAGTGCTCGATGAACGACGTCATGCCTCTCTACTCTCTCTCCTTCTCCCCGATATCGTCATCAGCTCTGTTTCTCTCCCTTTCCAGTTGTTCACCAGGTCGGTCTCATACTTTTGTCGTGGTCATTCATTCATTCATAACTATCAACTATCGAAGAAAAATACTAAAAAAATCATCATCTCTATCGTCATACTCTGTCCCTTTCTTTCCGTTCAGCTGCCGGATTCTGTGGCTGTCGCCCGTTTTCCTCCTTATTCCTGGCACAGAATGCTGCCTCGGCCTCACAATGCAAGGCAGAATCATCCTGGACTGGACCCTCCTCCCAACGGACCCAATGACTCTCATATTCCCTCTTTTCAGCCTCCGTTCAACGGAGGAGAAGGTCTCGCAGGATCTGACCTTTTGAGACTTCATCGAAAACACTCAAAGCAATGGACTGATAAATTTCGCAAGGCCATCGGAGTAAAGGGGAGAAATGACCATGGTAGTTCAATCATGCATTTACGGTTTGAGAGATTAGACGATGCTGATAGTTGGCAGGCTCGCAAGGTTCTGCTCCTCTTGACTGGTCTCTGAGCGAAGGACTAAGATCCTTGAACTTGAACAAGGGGAAGAATCCCGCCGTCGGTGTTTCGAGCAATGGTGCTACGGTGCTACGGAAAGCGAGAAAGCCACCTGCGACAAAGGGGTTCATGAGAAAGATACGATCAAACGATGCCAAGATCTCACCAAGCTCTACTGTTGTGGTTTCCGACACCCCTCTGCAGCAGCATCAGTCGTTCCAAGAACTCACCAGTGTTACCGAATCAGATGACTCGAGCGAGCAGGATGATATATGGTCATCCACTCACAGCGGTAGACTGGCAAGCCCAGATGATAATCTGACGGGGAAGACATCAATCGACTCTCGTATCTCTGGCTCACCCTCAGCAAAAGGAAGCCCAAGGAGGAAATTGAGTCGTCGGAGTCGCTGGACCAGATCCAGCCCAGAAGGCGCAGGGTTGGGGACAATCGAAGAAACGGCGACGGACAGGCCGAAGCCAACCATTCTGACAGTGGAAAAAGCTGCTGCTGCCAAGATATATCTCGAGACTCACTTTAATGAGCTCTGCGGTGAATCACAGCGCCGCTTGATCAGATGCCAGGAATTTGCAGAGCGGCAATTCAAAGAAGGTCTTCTTTATGGCTCAAATCTCGCCTCTGGAAATAGTGCCGTTGACTACAGCTCATTCTTCTACTCAGAGAGCTGTCGACTGAGAGACATACGGGCGTTGAAATCCAAATGCACGCTCCAGGCTAAACAACAAAACGTAAGCCCCTTTGTGTCCAAGTATGAGCCGCTCAAGGTATTGGGCAAAGGCAGTTTTGGAGTTGTCAGACTAGTACGTGAGAAATCAGCTTCGCCGTATAATTTCTCAAATCAAATCTATGCGATGAAAGTCATACGAAAGTCCGATATGCTTCGAAGCAGCCAAGAGGGCCATCTCCGCGCGGAAAGAGATTTTCTCGTTTCTTGTGAAGGATCCACCTGGTAATAACCTCATTATTTCCTTCTACTTCTCTCACTATACGTGGATTGTTAAGCTAACATATCATTTTTTCACGCAGGGTGGTCCCGCTGATTGCAAGTTTCGAAGACATGTCAAATCTATATCTTGTGATGGAGTACATGCCAGGTGGCGACTTTCTGGGGCTGCTGATTCGAGAGAACATATTGCACGAGGCTGTAGCGTGCTTCTACATTGCCGAGATGATTCTGGCCGTTGAGGAAACCCATCGCCTTGGGTTTATCCATCGTGATATCAAGCCTGATAACTTTCTCATCTCCAGCTCGGGGCATCTTAAAATATCCGATTTTGGGCTTGCGTTTGATGGCAAGTGGCCTCACGATGCGTCATATTACAATTACCATCGATACGCATTGCTTCAGAAACTCAACCTTGATGCTCAAGGCGATGAAAAAGACCAGGAAGACTGCAAAAGCGTTCAATCGCAGGTCGAGAAAGCTCAAGCCCTGGCCGCTGAATTCGGGCGACATGACGAGCGGAACCTAGGAAGTGATCCCGATCTCGCTGCTATTCTGGGATGGAGGAACACACGGAGCAACCGTACGAGAGCCAACTCTGTCGTGGGCACAAGTCAATACATGGCCCCCGAGGTGATTCAAGCACAAAACTTCCAGACCTACTACGACGGTAGATGTGATTAGTAGAGCATCGGCATCATTCTGTACGAGTGTCTCTATGGACACACGCCTTTTCTTTCAGACGAAGGCAGAAAGCCTACAAAGCAAAATATCTTGGTAAGTGTGTCTATGATTATTTTCATATAGGTGCTAACGCTATCAAAGGCTCATAGAGAAAAATTTCGCTTTCCTATGAGACCTCTCGTCAGTGATAGATGCAAAGACTTAATCTACCGCCTGATTCAGGACAGGGAAGTACGACTCTGTTCCAAACGATACCAGATGCTTGATCAGCACCAGCCAGGAGTAGCGGTATCAACCGACATGTATGGCAGATATATTTTCCCCGACGACGCCGAAGACATCAAGGCGCATCGGTTCTTCAAAAGCGTGCCGTGGGATACCCTTCAAAACACAGCACCACCATTCGTCCCTCATATTGACAGCCTCGAAGACACTCACTACTTTGATGAATCAGAACCTCTTGATGATCGAATTGAGTCAGTGGCTGAGAATCCTGGGCTAACAGACGAAGAGGTTCGGTTTATTCTGCGAGAGTTTAGACCGAGCATACAGAACGTGGCGATTCGGATGATTCACGCCCCATATGATTCAGGGGCTCTCCGCAGCAGGGACTTGGAGATTGACTCGGTGAGTACGTTTCTGGACGAAGAGAAGGAGCTTTTGAAGAGGTTCATGAGGGAGTACGGGCGGAGAGTACCCAAGCGACCACGAGACATTATTCTACGAGACGATAACATGAAGGGTACTGCCATGGAGGTAAGAAAGCAGAGCGCCTTTATGGGTTACGAATGGCATAGCGTGAGGAAGAAGGCATATTGAAGGATAGATTGACGAGTTGAAGCTCTTATCCTTGGACGGAACTTGGTAGGGTGGATAGGAGATGTTTTGATCAGCGAATAAAACAAACATTAGGAAAATCGCATAGCAGAATTAATGGAAGCAGCATGAATAATTGGTATTAATTATATGATATCGCTTGTTGTTCTATCGTTCGAGGGGCCTATATAAAGGGAGCCAATATTCAGCACCTCAAGGTGGCTATCCAACCCCCCAGCGACTGCGTAGAGTTCGAGCATCAGAGCCGGATGTGAAGTAATGCTGTTAATTTACTACTACAAGCATTTCCTTGAGTAATAGATGCCCAGTTCTTCAAGTATCTGCTATCGATTTAATTCGTAGAAATGGTTCATGAAATATACCGATGTGTAGCAGAATAACCGTTACCCAGCTTTTGCTGCTGGCGTTTGAGCCGTGTTGTCTGACAAAGCAAGTGACCTGGCTGTACGAATCTCCCACTCAAACTCCCTAAGGGCCCTAATCTCCGACCAAAAGAAGAGCAGGGCAAGAAGGCCATCCACGACCCCTGTGGCAAGGCCCAAGCTCGCGACGAGCATGAGGATGAAGGCGACAAAGTTGCGGGGGCTGAACCACACAGCGACGAGGCAGCCTATCCAGACGAGGACGGAGGCGTAGAAGTGAATGCCGCGCCAGTAGCGCTGGCGGACTTCGCGGGCCATGTATTCTTGGGTCATGGCGAGGACTTCGTCGTAGTCGGAAAGGGTTAGGCTGGCGCTTTCCGGATCGTTTTCTTCTAGGGGGAGAAGCTGGGCGTCTAACTCGGGGACGGGGGAAGAAGGCGAGATTTCGTGGAGCTTGAGGGTGGCTAGGGCTGCGAAATGGTCGGATAGGGAGACGTTGAGCTCGGGGTGACGCTGGGTCATTTCGACTGATGCAGAATGGACGACCCAGCCTTGAGGTTGTTGGGCATGGGGATTGGCAACGTCTGGTTGGAAGGGGCCGGTGGAGGCGAAGACGTAGTCGAGGCGTTTGCCGCGAGGATCTGGACTGTCTGGGTCGACGGGGCAAGGGTCAGTCTTTAATTTCTTCTGGGCGCTCTTGGACCAGCGCCAGGTGTTGTAGAGGCCATCACTCGTCGATCCATTGAATTTGAGATTGAATCCGGCAGTGGGCACGGGAAGACCTCTGGCCTTCTCTACGGGATCGTCAGCGGTGCCGAGGGAGCTGTCGGGGTGAAGAACACGCCAGGTATCGCGGAGGGGACTGCGGGCGGTGATGATGCGATGGCAAAGCGATCTTGGCGTCATGTTGAAGTCGCCGAGGGCGACGACGAGGCGGCCTGAGAGGGAGGCGGCGCGGAGGAGCTTGGAGATTTCCCATGCTTGGGCTGTGCGGTGGCAGAGGTAGGTGTCATTTGGGGGGCTCTCGTAAGGAGCGTGAGTCTGTGATGGGTTAGCAGGAGAATAAAATGTCGAGGGTGAGTTTCATGTGCAGAAGAGAGTGAGATGAGCAGGATATGCGCAGATTGCACAGTCCTTCTTTTCTTCTTCTCTTACTTGAAATAGTTCGTTTACACACAACACACAACTCATAGAGATGTATGAGTTATGATGAAGATTGAAGAATGGAGAGAAGATATGGAAATGAACTCACATGAGTATTGAAGACCTCAACTACATCATTCTTCCCCGGCCCAAACCTCACACTAGCACACGCCACGCCCTTGCCGACATACCAATCGCCTCTCCAAAAGGCCGTGGGTCGTCCATTCAGCGGATACCGAAACATTGAACTCGATTCAACCGGCCATCGACTCAGAAGCGCAAGGCCGCCACCAAAGGCACCGCTGTTGTAAAACTTGCCATAGGGGAGAATGTCAGCAGTGGCCCGGCATATGGCCAGATAGTCGTCCCGGGTCCAGCATTCCTGAAGACAGACAATGTCCGGCGGGGGGTCGAGAAGGGCCAACTGGCGGCCGATTTCAGCGAGGCGCGGAGTGCGTAGATCAGAGATGAAGAGCAGGCCCCAGCAGTTGAGTGTGAGGAGCCGGATTTGCGTGATGGGCTGGCTGGTGGCCTGCGAGGCTGAAGAAGGTTCGTCCATGTCTTACTATTGCGTCGTCACAAGGCTGACGATGGTGTGTGTTTCTGTGTGGGGAGAGAGAATAGGGGCCCAATTGAGCTGGAATTGTGGTGTTGTTGAACTCGGTGAAGTGGGATGTTGATTGAGAATGGATTGGCAAGGATTTCGTGTGTCAGCTGAGTGAGTTCATGATGTTTGGTGAAGCCGGCACAGGAGGATGAAGATGATGAATGTGGTCAAGATGGCATGTTTATCGGGCCGCCGTTGGATGTTGACGTAGGTACTAGGTAGCTGAGACTACCCTGTAATAGTGGGCTGCGCTGTACTAGGGAGTACATGTACCTACACTAAGGTAGCTGTCCAGCGCCTCAGCAATTGCGTGGAATTGGGGCATCGAAACTGGATGTAAGGGAAAGTCGTTGATTTACGTGTTGCTACAAGCATTCATCTAAATAAGAATATCATGAATAAGAATATCATGGAGCTGCGCCAAAATTACTGATATTAAAGGTCAAGGTCAAGCCAGGCGTAATGTCTGCACATATGGCCAACGTGTTTCCCCACTTGAACTTCTAGGGCTAAGCTCTGTCTAGAGTTTATCCAGGGTTCAGCTCTTGAAACTTTTACAACAGTAGTATTTACAAGGAAACTCAATATAAAGTGGGATATAATAGTAATAGCAGCAGAGCTAACTGATACTAAAAAGGAGATATATGTGAATCAATATATCTTAAGGGGGTTCTTATGTAAAATAATACCTTGGATTTACAGCGTTGTGCATTTCAGATTTAAGTCTTCTTCAAATTATACTAGTACGTGTATACTACTATATAAGAACCTAAATCCATGTTTTTGCTTTCCCTTACACAGATGGATTCCAGAGAGGCAGAGACCCGTTGCAGCTTGCCGAGAGAGGTCAAGTTTTCACACGTAATCTCAACAATGGAAGCAAATTATCCCAACTTCATTCCATAATCCAATTTAATCGCAGGTGTCGGTGTCGCAGTAACCGTCTCCACCGTTGCAATAGCCGGAGTTGGGCTCAACACATCCGCCAATACCACCAGTTCCGGGGCTGGCAGCAAAGAAGCAGACTTCATCACCAGGGCAGTCCTATACAATGGTTAATTATACAGTTATAATAAGCAGAATTGAGTAAAATAGTCAAGACTCATACATTGCAGGAGCGGCAATTTTGTCCAAGAACAGTGGTGGCCAGGATGGCAGTGAGAGTGAGGACAGAGGCAAAGACCTTCATCTTGTCGGTTCGTCGGTAGGAGTTAAAGAGAAGAGTGTTTGTTTTGATAGTTGATTGTAATGTTGAAGGGGATTAAGAAGAGTATTTATAAGTTTGTCAATTCAATATATTCAATTGACTATTGTAAATATAAAAGCATTGCTGGGCGACCGGACAAATACACTACACCGCTACTCGTTACTTCGGAATCCTATTTCAAGTTCGGAACATCGGCCCATGTACGGAGGATACAATAAGCAATACGAGTACAATGCAGTGAAGCAGTAAGACAAAATATACATGGGTGGCCGATGTAACCTGTTGACGTACAATGTACGGCTAAACTTTGATGCTTAAAAAAAACACGAGTTGTATAATGTACAACTTGACTTTTATGACTGCGTTGACATTCCAGGTTGAAATTAAGGTGCTTTTACGAGTACGTCCATGTTCTGTTCTGTTATACCGTAGCGCCAACAGAACAAAAGATTAAGCCAATCATCGCATTTGTAGCAATTAATGTGTCAGAATCAGCTGCTTATAAAGGAATGTAGTATTGCGATGGGCCGGATCGTAACAATCTCTCGTCAGCCTTATGCTAAATCTAGTAGCTGTCTTGGCAGTTCTCCAGTCTTTAATACAAATACCATGCAAAGTACTTTCAAGTCGGGGTTTCTTTATTACACCTATTAGACTAGACTTCTTGATTAACTTAGTCTTTTAGAACCCGGCTTCTTTAGAGTCGGATAGTTTAAAAGGGAAAAATTCCCGAAGTCAATTGTAAACCACCCCACTTGCAGGCATCAGGCTGTTGACAACAGTCCCATCTATCCTCTATATAATAGCAGACAAACCACATCTTCGCACGTCAACTGGAGGAAAATATCTCCCTCTGACGCCGTGCGGATGAAGATGACAGTCATGTCGTGGCTTGTCTCTGCATAATATTTCTCGTATTGCCAGTCTATAGCCGCTTTGAATGAGCTGCTAAACGGCTATATTTCTCTACCTGTATCTGTTAATATGTAGCTACACTTTCTCAGATGCACTGTACTAGCGGTGTTAACACAACCTGGAACAATACAAAGTATCTCATGACGCCTACAAGACTGGTCTTCGGCCTGAAAAGTGTGTCCGAAGATCCGGCCTAGCAATACGACATATATTTAATCTAAGTACCGCACGAGGACATTGGAATTCTTCATTCGCTTTGTAGATGCGGTGAACGCCCGCGCAACTGAAGGTCATCGGGTATTTATCCGTTCAGGCTATAGCTACTAGATATCTCGCCGAATAGGAATCTCTCATTCTGGGGTGGTTTCATAGCTTCTGAAGGTTTACATGGAACTGCAAATGCAAAGTCAGCACAGCCTTGACGCCTGAGTAAAAGAAAGAGTCCATACCAGTTCAATAGATTTGCGGCCTGATCTGATGTAGTGGATGTGCTTGTCAATCACTGTCATTCTTGCGTCAGTACAGTCCATTCTCCATCCATCTCAAGCGGAGATGGTGAATATAATTGACGATGATGAAGCATACCTTTGTCCTCACCTCTCTGAGCCTGGTGATCGGCAAGTGAGGTCCAGCCCAGCAACAAAATAGCAATCTTGGGTTCTGGCTGCTCAACGCCGACATAGTTCACGGGCGTGAGCTCTCCAGTGATGCCGCCACCCATGCCAGGCAGCTTTGCGTCAGAAACATTCTTCAGGAAAGGATCCAGTCGGGCATCAAGATAGTCATCGTCAGCGCCATAGCTAAAGAGGAACTCGGTGCAAGGGGCCTCGAGAGGGATGGCAGAGTCGCCGTGGACAGCAGCGCAGGTTAACACCGTAAAGGTTGCCAGCGGCGCGACGTAAGAGGCAGCCCAGTCAGCGAACCCGGGGCTGGAGTGGAAGTCGTCGAGAGCAGCTTGGGAGGTCCAGCGGGCGACCCACGTGTATTTGGTGGGATTCTCGAGTTGAGGCCCGAAGTAGAAGGCGATGACGCCGGGGGTTGAAGCGAGAGTTTTGAGGTCGTTGAGCAGGGATTGCGGGGGCGAGGAGCCTTCTTTGAGGGTGATTGTTGAGAATTCGAGGAGCTCAGACATGGTTGTGATAATGAGATGAAATGAGAAGAGCTGTTTATGTAAATGTTAAATGATGGATGAGCGATGGAGTTGAGTTGTAAGAGTGGTGATGTTAGTTGCTGAGGTTACTACTTGTCTATATATAGTTGAAAGTTAGTTGAGAATCACATCATCTTCCACTGTTGATAAGCAGCGACACCGACCGTCCGAAACCGACCATCCGACACCGACCGTCCGACAATTGCTGCATCCCGTAGCAACTTGAAGTTGTCATTTCAAGTTGATTGTTAATACAACATATTTTACTATATTCATCTATAGGCACGTTGTTCTACGTGAGAAACGTTGTGCAATCGAAACGCCCGCAAAGCGCGAAACGACCGCAAGCGCACCTATTCTTCAGGCTATTTCCCGAAAAACTTGCCCATTTGGGAAATCTCATTTCTAAGCAAATCACCGCTATTGTTCAATGTTAGCTTGCTAGCCGAGGATTGCTACGGGGCATAATTGCTGGCCCGAGGCAAAATGAATGAGATGCAGCAGGATGTCAGAGTTAGTTGAAGAACAAGGGCGCAGTTTCGACAAGTTCTTTGTAAGTCTCCGTATTAGAAATGCAGACATGCCATGTAAGAGCACAGAGTGCGAGCTTAGTGGGCCAATGGATAGACAGTACAGAGCCACGATTGCGGACTTCTGACGAGCTTCCATCGTGTGGTCTTCATTCTTTCTGGTGAATGAGACAAGAGGGTCATTTGAGAGCTATGCTGCGGCTAAGCTGCGGTTATGTCTCCTGTATTGCCTCTGTGACTGTAGAGAAAACTGCAAATGACCGTCATTCATTGAAGGGCCACAAAGGATATGAAAGTGGAAACAAAGTCATGGTATCGCAGGAGGGCAAGCCTCCCAGGCTGAAGCCTCGATGAAGCAGCTGGTTTACGGTCTCGCAACCAGGAAGAGGACCCTCCTACAAATTGATAAACCTGGATCGTTCGAGACTACGGGAGGCATCTGAGCTGACCTTCAACGAAGATGCTCTGAGGATATTCAAGTCCCGTACGGCTTATCTGAGGCCCTCTCATGAAGAGCCTCTTGCAAATAGACACAAATCGCAGAGGCAGAGACGAATTCGGACCCAGATGGAAGCACAATTTGAAGAGAGCCTCAGGACAGTGTATGCCAGCTGCCAGGCCTGGAGAGAGATTGTGAGCCGCCAGCTGGCGAGAGCAAACGGAGTTGGGAAGAATCAGCATTTCAGATTTATACGGCTGCGCCAGGCAATTTACAATATCCCTTTTTTCGTGGTGCTCTGCTCGTCCACCTGCCAACTGCCCCGAGACTGAGCATAAATTCTCGCTTCTCTCCTCGCTCGGGAAAGCTTCATTCTTCTTCATTCTTCATTCTTTTTTCACCTTTTCACCTCGCTACCTCGAGATCATCCACGTTGGCATTCGCTTTCTCTGCTTATTCCTACCACCCTACAAACTTTTCACCGCTTCCAAAGCAACCACCACGCGGCCTGCAACTGGGCGAGACAAGCTTGACATGAACCCCGAATCCGAGCATGCTGCGAAGGCAGCTCCGACTGGCAACCGCACACTGGATGATATTCTCCCGCACTGGGAGCGGGCCATGACCTTGGCCCCAAAAGAGCCCTCGAAGCCAATCAACTTCAGACCCGACCAGGACTACCCAAAGTACGAGAAGATGATACAGCACTGGGAAAAGTTTGTGAATGCAAACCCGCCGCCCGAGGTCCATCTTTATTGGCAAGAGGGACTGGAAGAGGCAAAGGAGATGTTTACGCTGGGCCCGAAGACGGCCTATGAAGCGAGGAGGCTGGTGAGAGGAATAATCGAGGACAGCGAGAGCGATCTAGTCTTTGTGATGCACAACTTATTCAGTGCTTCTCCAGAGGACCCCATTTCGGAGAAAGAAGTGTACGAGACACTCCCACTGGCATTGGCTCGACGGATGGGTATGGGACGCCCTCGGGACGACGAGCTTTCGGAATTGCACCCCCAACCACACCTGCTTTGGGAAGACTACTTTGCTCCCAAGCTCCGGCAACAAAGGCCCGACTCCATGACCCCGATATACGCCAGCAACCTCCTCGCCGCCATACGTGATGTGGACTTGAAAGACCTGGACTCTAGGCAGGCTATGAAGCGGAACATCAGGATCTGGTATCGAAAGATGGAGGAGTCATTGAATACGAACCATTACGCTGACTGGATGAAGGCATGGAAGGAGGAGTTCCCGGAGGTAGCAGACCTAGCCAAGGAACGAAGTCCATTCTTAAGGGCATGGAGGGAGTCTGAGGAATTAATGATAGAAGAGCTTAAAGGAGAGCTTCGAGAACCGGAGCCTCAGGAAAGAGAGAATAGGGCAGCAAACGGGGGAGAGACTGGACAAGAGATGGATGTCCTTCATGCCTCCCCTGACATGGTACCAGAGGAGCCGCTTGGAGGAATGGGGCTATCTGATGCGGACTGGGAGGACGTAATGGACATGTCTTAACGAGATCCTATATTGGGGAGTGGAGGGGGGGTCAGATTGAAGGAGATAGGATGCTGGGATCTCTCTGGGATATCTATGGGTGCTGGGCCTACTTGGGGAGTCTCAGGGACGGCTAGTATGGATCTGATCGTCATTGCTTGGAATACGGTTTGGGGGGAGGCATGAGTGATATGGCAGCATCGTTTTCTTATTTTCTGAGCCAGATATGAGCCTATTGCTGGATTGCTTTCTTCGTCTCTGCTGGACCAGGCATGAGCCGTGGTATATAGTCATGTTGTTTGGGGGGAGGACCGATCAATCAACTTATCATCTGCTTGCCGACCCTGCTTCTAACGAGCTCTTTGTTGGTGCCCTCTTTTCTCAATGTTCTCAATGGACAAAGACTACAGGCCCAGCCTGCTGTTATCTATGAGTAATAGTAGACACTCAAAGACATGGGCATTTACCTCAGTAAATAGCACTACCAGCAGGCATCTTGGGGTGCTGAATAGAAGTATGTTGAAGGAATACGCTCAAAATACAAAGAAATGAAGACAACGGCAAGAATCAATTTGTGCTTGAGAGATTTTCGAGCACCGACGCAACTAGTATCCTTCTAGTAAATGGTTACCCCAAGCATCAACTGTAGCTAGTAAATCGCAGTCCAAATAATATTCCCCCCAAGTAAAGTCGAGAATAACCCCCTCCCCTTTTAGCCCATCGACATATCATAACCGCAGAAAAAGTAGCAAAATCCTTCCCGCTGAACCCAGATTCATCACACCTCCTCGCTCCAAAGCCAATCATCCTGCACCTCCACCCAATCACAAAACTCCTTGCCCAAGACGGCGCGCATTTCGTCAGTGGGATGCTTGCCCAACAATTCAGGGAAATCAAGTTTCAATTTCTTGCGCCAGGCTAGAAACCGATTCATCCGCAGGCACCTCTTGAAACTCGCATACTGATCATCCAGTGTCCCCTGCACAGCTTCATGTCCCAAGAAATGTCGCCCCACATGCATCAGTTGCAAAATGTCATTGACACATTCGCAGACTGACACCATTTGCGGTGTGATGGCTAGAGACATGAAGTAAGTCTGCCAGACGTTGTCTGTCAAGTTGTCTGGTTCTTTCATGCCCAGCAGCCGTCCAAAGATCAACGGGATCTTCTGCTCACCCTCTTCAATGATAGTATCCCAGCTCGAGAATTCCAGTTTCGATTCCAATTTGCAAAGGTCGGAGTTTTCACAATTGCGAGCCTTGGCAAACAGGCGTCGCAGTTCAGGCAGCGAGCGTTTTCCTTCAGGTAGAGCCTTTGTGGTTTCAAAAGCTTCGTGCCACGCCACATGCATCGCCTGCGGCATGGACCCCCAAAAGATCATGAGCTCATCGAATTTCTGGTAGTCCCGTTCCGCATCCATTTCCTGTGACAGAGACTCCCAAAGGGCCATGGCTTTTGTGAGCTTTTTGTAGTCGAGTTCTTCTTCCATCTTCCTCGTCAGGGTAGATCTCTACCACACTGGCGAAGTGGTGATGCTGGTCCCGAATACTATGCGTACCGGAGGTCTCTTGAGAAGTAGAGGAGAAGGTAAGATAGAAGCAAATTGGCGTGGTGTAGGCTAGGGGCAGAACAAAAATGAAGCGGGTTGGGATGGAGAAGGAGGAGAAGGAGAGAGAAAGAGGAGCATTAGAAGAGAGAAGAGAAGAGGGTTTAAATAGGCACGGCGGTCAGCCATCTAGCTGGCAGCTGGCAGCCGGCAGTTGGCAACCAACTGTTGAGAGATTGATGAGATGCTCTGGGTTTACAGAGAGATTGATGAGATGCCCTGGGTCTACAGTATCAAAGGGTCAAAACAGGTGACCTCAGCTCCCGCCAAAGGCTTTTGGGAAGAAATGTTTTGACCGCCTCGAAAGCTGATATCGCGATGGCCGGTCTTGCTTCTGTGCCTCAACACGATGATGCAGAGACTCTACTCCTCATGGCGCCATACTTGACAGCGGAAACCGGATGTGAGAGAAAGCTGTTTATTTACTACTATGGAGAATAAATGTTCACTTCCTCTAATGCCATCAGATGAATACTTGCCAGTCGCTGGTTGAACATATACACGTAGAAGGTGGCTATCCAACTTCCCATCATAGATATCCCAAGCCACATAGCACAACGTACATAAACATTTCCTCTGCATCTCGTTACGACATCTAACCTCTCGTCGCCGGGAAATAAGAAACCAACTCATGGCGCTGGTTTGTCGTTCCACCCCAAAGAAAAAGGAAAACAGAAAACCCCAAGGAAAGCAAACGGAAAATATAAGAGAGCAGAGAGAAATCATTGCATATTATAGAACATCTGTACTTTTTTTGCAGTCCCGTGGCATCATGTCAAATAATGGCCCATCTCCTTATAAAAAGCCAGTTTCGCAGACTCCCATTTCTGATCAAAATCAAATAACGTCAAAACCTGCCCTCGAACCGTCAACTATCCCATTGAGCTCCGTTCTAGTCTTCGTCGCTATCTGCCCCCCGACTTCTTCCACCCCCTAGATCAGTCCCAGTCACAGTAGACATCCCGTTTCTAGACTGCTAAAGAAATGGTTGAAAACTAGGAAATCAAAAAGAAAAAGGAAAAAAAGAAAACCGAGTATCTGTAGCTGCCATAATCATATAGCCTCTCATTGATTCCTTATCAACACGTTACAAAGTGCATCCAGCCCGGCCCAGATCCCTTGCCTCATCGTCGTCAGCTTCATCAGCGTTGGCCTTCCCATTGCTCGCCTGTATTACAAGGCGCAGCAATCTCGTCGTCCTCGTCGCCCGCTGCAAGTGGTTAAATTCGGTGTTTTTCCGATTCTGTCGCTCGCTACAGGTTAGAAGCTTAGGCTCCCGTGGATCGGTTTTGCGTCTCACCAAGTCGAGAGTACAGCATGTAGAGGGCCATGCGGTTGCACTCCTCCGTTCCCGTAATCGTTACTAGCCGCTCGTTGCTGTTGTCCTGGGGCTCGTTAATCTTAATCACGCTGCCGCTCATCTGTCGTATCTCATTGATCTTCTGGCCTCCCTTGCCAATGATGGCGCCGACCATGTCGTTGGGAATGTAGATTTGCTGGGTAATCGGTCCTCCAGGCATGCCGGCGTGCATGGGCTGGCCCTGGGGGGCTCCGTGCGCCTGAGGGCCGGTATGGGGTGCCATGTGAGGCTGTACGTGAGGCGCGGCCGCTCCATAGGCGGCAGGCTGGCCCGCTCCGTACTGCATGGGAATCGCCGGGGTGCCGTGAGGAGCACCATGAGGGTACGGTTGGGGGTAGGGCGCGGGTGGCATGTGATGAGGCCGGCGCTCTTGATGCCGGCCGTAGTTCTCTGCTCGTCCGTAGTGCCCTGATGCAGGCTGGGGGCTGTAGGGGACAACTTGCATACCGCCGGGGATGGATCCCACGGGAGCGCCGCTTCTGGTCGCATATGCAGACGCTGCCGGTCCACCGAATCGCTCGTTGAGCTGCTCAAGCAGAGTGCTGCCGACATAGTAAGTGGCAATGTGTACTGCGTCGGCAACGCCCATCACAACGAGGGAGCGCTCGCTCGACATGGGGAGGCATGAGTCTGAGGCATTCAACCTGGCGCCCGAGGCTTCCTGGATTTCCCGGATACGAGAACCGCCCTTGCCAATAATAGAACCGATCAGGATATGGGGAATCAGAAGACGGAGGGGATAAGTCTTGGAGGAGGCAGTGGATGCCTCGTTGAGCGGCTCATTGTTCAATGTTCGTATAATCAAACCAAAAGCCTGTGAAAGGAGAAAGAGAAGAAAGAGATCGGAATGTTAGTCCAACAGCTTACAGGAAATTTCACGAGGGGGAAAGGGGATCTATTCCTACCTTGGCAACTGCATCGACGATGCCGCTGACGGTCAAGATGCGCTCGACGGCTCCTTTTTGATAGTCGCTGACGGTGCACTTGGCATTGGACATTTTCCGAATGTTAGATACGTTCTCACCACCCTTGCCAATGATGGTGGCAGCCTCCGGACTAGAGATGACTGCTCGAATATGGATCCACGAGCTCTCGTCATGAGCGGCAGCCGAAGCGGCCACAGCAGATGAAGCCTCCGTTGATATCGCTACAGTGGGAGTGGCCTTGGCATTGGTACCAGCATCGGTTGCAGGGGCCGAGTCCTCAGTTGCGGCGACGCCGTTGGCGCTTTCTTCGCCATTCTCCTCTGCAGTCTCGACGGGTAGCTCAGGTGCGAGATCCAGCTTTTCCGTCTCTTCGTCATTCTTGGATGTCTTGTCCAAGGCGGGTCGCTTGGCCTCAGGCTGGTCGGTGGCTCGGGAAGGCGATGAGGCCTCTTCGAGAGGGCGCTTGGCCGATTGAGTAGGTTGTGGGGGTGAGGCAGACATTGTGATTTGCGTTGGGGTGAGTTTTATGCCGTTTGTAAAAGGAACAGTGTGGTTCACAAAAATTGGAACGAATTAAGTATCGTCTAATTGGCGATGACCAAAGATCTTGTGTCTTCTCGTCGCTCTTTTTTATTTTTTTTCCTTGTTTCGATTGTTTATATCTACACTCAGGGGGTTTTCGAAGGAAAACGTGCTGGTGTAGTGGCTGGAATCGGTGATGATAAGGATCGGCTTTCTCGTGTGTGTAGGATTCGTGATGTGACTTTGGTGGTGTCGCAAAAGGGCGCTGCCCAGGCTGTGTGTAGCGGAGTAGATAATGGGAGGAGTTGTGTTCTCAAAGGGTGCAACTCTCTTCTTCCGCGTCTAGAAGATCCAGAACTTTGGCAAAAAAAGGTGTCGGACTGCTAGGGATCTTCGGTGAACGTCCAAGTGGTGAACGGGAAGAAAGGGCGATGATGAAAACTGAGTGGCTGATGACAAAGTGGTGGTGATGGAGAGGATGGTGCAGCGATGTATCGTTACTGGGACAGGTGTCTCGAAAGCAGAGAATGAAGAGACAATGCGCTCAGCTCAAACCTTGATTTCCTTCTTGGCAAGACCTTGTGAGTTCCCGTAACTGGCGCTCAACGCAAGAACCAACCAGCACCTCGCGCGTGTAAAGTTAGTGATCGATCGACGGCTCGTGTCTCTCGAATGTGGAAGAGTCGCCTCGACGATTGCAATGGATTGCACGTGGTTCGCTAACGTGACGGCTTCCGATGAAAGGAACAGGCGAACAAAGCGGGAAAAAAAAGAGACCAAAGCTGCTTTTCCAGCCAGCAACTCCAGGCAAGGCTACAGGTAGCTAGAACACGCGGACAAGCACACGTGGAGGTGACCTAGAATCAGCGGCGGCACGGAATCTCGCAGGGCGCTGGGGCAATGCCACAAGGACGCTGGTGCGATCGGATCGATGGCGTCGGGTTGGGCGCGTCGCAAGAGAATGATGAGGAGAAGATGCGGCGGATGAAGGAAGAAACTTTGATGAGACGTCGGGGTAGAACAAAATGGCCCATGCCTCCCTTGCTGAGGTCGCCCGCGGCGTTATCACGTGACGGCCCCGATTGGGCGACTGTATGCGCGACACTAGGACGCCAAGAACAAGGTGCGGCTCGGGCTGCACAGTGCGGAGTGCGCCACGTCGCCGCAACTCCAGGCGATTGGAGGAGATTACAGCGGACAAGGAGCTTTTTCGGTGGGGAGAGTCATGCCCCCACAGGACCCGGACGCATTGTCAGCGCTGAAATCGAGTTGCTGCAGGGGGAAACCCACACAGTTTAGAGACTGTGCAACCCGTACCTCGATCTAGGCCGAGCAGCTTCTCGGAGCATATACGCACCCACCATAGGCTAAAAGATGAAGTCAGAGGCACGCGAATCTAGCAGTAAATACAGGCCATGGACGACAGATCGCGCAACAGCTCGGAAGCCCAGGCCCATGCCACCAATATCGACCATACACTGAAGGAGCTCCAGCGGAAAGTCCGTGAATATGAAGCTCAGCTGAACGAGGTAGCTATAAGCGCACCACTAGAACGCACGCGAGACGGCGTCTAACACAACAATCACAGTTGCGCTCCGCAGAGCTCGAGACGCCCAGCACTGCTGCCGGCCAAGCCCAACTCCTCAAAGCGGCCTTTGACGAAGTCACAAACTCTGAACCCTTCCTCCCGTTTCCGGGATCAGTGCTCCCAGCGCTGTTAGCCCTACGGAAGACACACCAGACGATTCAAGAGTCCAAGGCGTTCTTAGCTTCACAGACAGAGTCAACCGAGAGGGAACAAAAGCAATTGAAGCAAGATGAAGCTGCGCTGAAAGATCACCAGCTCCTCAACGAAGCTCTTAAGCAGAGGATCGAGTCGCTACGCAATGAAGTCGAATCGGGAACCAACACACCACCAGAGGAAGAAGCGCGCAAACGAATCGAGGAACTACGACGAAAGAAACAAGGCTACAATAAAGAGACGAGCAATTTGATGAAAGCCCTCAACCGCTTCATCGACGACCACCTGGCGGTAATGCTCGCAGCCGAGGCTCTAGGCGGACCTGTGGTAGGAGACTTGATGGACATTGACGCCCAAGATCTCGCCGCGGGGTTCAACGCGCAGGGAAAACTGAAGAAGCCAAAGGGCGAAATCAACAAAGACAAGAGCCAGCGCCGGATAGACGAGATTTGGGGCCCGAGTGACGGCGACGGAGCTGGTAGCGGCAAAAAGACAAAGCCGAGGGACGCAGCGTCGGCGGCTGGGACAGAGATGCGACAGCTTACAGAAGAGCTACTCAACAGGCTTGTCGAGGCAAAAGGCAGCAGCTCGGATGCCTATGTGAAGCTGCCGCATGAGACGGCAGCGGCGAGGTTTCTCATTAGGTCCAAGGTTGCGCAGTTTCATCCTAGGGACGCTACCAAGATACGACTGGTTGATTTTGGGCGGGAGCTGGACGATTAGTCGATCTTAAGATGCATATTGGATAGGATACGAAAGACAATGACAAACGAACCAGTTTTTGAATAATACACCTCACTACTAAGGTATCTGCAACTGCTTCACTATATTTTTCTAGTGTCTGCTTCCACCGTTATATTCCTCTCGTTTCTGGTAATGTCACCGACTATCTATCCGTACTGTGAAGCTTCAACAATCCACGACATGGGATGCTAAAACAGCCAACTCTCTGCGGTGCTGAATGAGCTCTCCCTGCCTTGATACCTAATCCAACAAACACTACTCCGTATAAGGTCCTCCGTAACCCAATCTAATCACATCCATCTCCCTCTTCTCAGCCCAAATGCAAGGGAGAATTCCATAAGCCCATAAGACCAAAAGCCAAAAGCCGCCCTGTGAGACGCAACCACCGAAAACCCCCCCGCCTCAATTGGCCCAATTTCTCTCTCTTCCCCCACCAACCAACAAACTCTCAACGCGTCGCGTGTCTTCGCCCCTCCAATCCCCAATCCCGCCAGACAGATCGCTTTTCTCTCACCGACTTCCTTTTTCCAGCCTTGCACTACCAACGAAAATAGTAAGTAAGCCGGGAAAAAAGCAAACATAGCTATTTTTGCCCTTTGATCTCCTCTCTCTCTGCCTCTAAATAAAGCCCATTCCCTTCCAACATCTACCTAAATTCCCACACTCGTCATCTTCTCCCTCTCCGTCCCTCGCAAACTTCTTACAGCCAAAACCTCCAATTCCATTAATCCAATACCAATCATGTCTGCAGTCCCCGAAAACGGCACAACCTCCCCTCCCGCCAAGCGCATCAAGACAATCGACGACGCAGAAACACTCCCCGAACCCGCTGCCGTCGAAGAAGCCGTAGCAGCAGCAGTAACACTAGCAACAGCAACTACAATGGAGGCCACCCCCGTCCCCCTGCAAGTCAAGAAGCTCTCGCCGCAGGCCAGACTTCCCACACGCGGCAGCGCCTTTTCCGCTGGGTACGACTTGTACGCTGCGAAAGACACGGTTTTGCCTGCGAGAGGAAAGGGCCTTGTCGATACGGATATTAGCATTGCCACGCCTGCGGGAACATGTAAGTCAAGCACCAATGCATTCCATCTATGACAGAAGAAGGGAGAAGAGAACGAAGGCTAATCACAGAGGATAAGACGGCCGTATTGCTCCCCGCTCTGGCCTTGCGTCCAAGCACTTCATCGACACTGGTGCAGGCGTCATCGACGCAGACTACCGCGGCCCCGTCAAGGTTCTTCTGTTCAACCATGCGGAAACCGACTACGAGATCAAGGAGGGCGATCGAATTGCCCAGCTCGTGCTGGAGAGGATCGTGACGCCTGACGTCGTCGAGGTGGAGGAGCTTGAGGAGAGCGTCAGGGGAGCTGGTGGCTTTGGAAGCACTGGCAAGAACTAAGTGGGAATAATACAATGGAATTTAATAGAACGATATAACGATACGATACAGAACAAGGGAAAAAGAAAGCTGTGCCGACTCGGTGTCGGGTGCAGAATATAGTGCTGGAGAAGACAAGACAGCCGTCCCGGTTTAGGTCTATAACAATGAATACTAGAAACAAAAAAAAAAAAGACTTGATTCTACGCCGCCTTCCCCTTCCATCTATGTCCAATTCGCTTTTTCCTTGACGTTTTTGTATCACCCCCCAGTCTAAATTTTCGTTGCCGAAAATGATATGCTCGGCGTTCGCAGGCTATCCAGGTTGGTCACCAACTGCAGCTCCGCCGCCTTCGACTTAACATAATGCGCCTTCGTCTCGTCATTCCTATCTTCCGGCCGCAGCAAAGCCCACGTCCTCTCCATCACCTCCGGCATCGCATCCCGCGTGTTAGCCAAAACCTGATGCATGCTCGCCAACACTTTTTCCGCCGCCCTCGCCAGCGGCAGATCCGTCGCCGCAACGTCGTCGTCGCTGAGCCAGCTGGCGCGACTGCTCAAGCCAGGAACGGCGTTGGCGGCCTCTCGGATGCGGCTTGTGATGAGGGCGCCGAACATGTCGCCCGTGCCGCAGAAGTAGCAGTCTATGGACGGGAAGACGATCTTGAAGGGGCGGGCCTTGCGGTCTGAGGTCATGGTGGAGCCGATGACGGTGAGGTGAGAGGGCGGGTGGCCTGGGGTTGTGAAGCTGACTGAGGTGATGATGATGTGAGGGATGTTGAATTTGTCGTGAAGTACCTGGATGGCCTGGGTGAGGCTGTCCATGTCTACAATCTTGACGTCTGAAAGTTGTCTATAAGCGGAAGGGTTAGGTCAGTAATGTGTTTGTGAACTGTACAACATAATGTGATACTTACTCGGCCTCAAATTGATTCGGCAGTATCAAATCCGCATATGGGAGAAGAGCCTTGTACGCAGGCACAACCTCTGGCGCCACATAGAGCTTTCCGTTGTCTCCCATGACAGGATCCAGTACCCAGAAGAACTTGCCCGGGGAGTTCTGGAACTTCTCCTTGAGTCCCTTTGCAATTGTACCCACCGCCGTAACTCCCTCTGCGCCCGGGATGTAGCCAGTGAGCATCATGTCAAAGTCATCCAGGTACGACTGCTTCAGGCCGTTGTAGAGATCAGTAATCTCCTGTGCCGTGGCCCTCGTTCCTGTCCATTGTCTGTAACCAGTGTGATTGCCTGGAGGAGAGACACGCAAAAGTGAGTCAGCATTGTCTCGTGGCCGTAAATCCCCTCGCACATTCCGGGCCAACTCACTGAACTGCACCGTATTCAGGGCAGCGACGTCAAACCCCAACGACTGGAGCACGAAGACGGCGACCTTGTTTCCCACGTTGCTGAAAGCCACGTTAACTCAACTGTCCACAGCATCTCATGGACTAGCATTTTCACGCTTGCTTTCTATTTCCAAGTCATACCCTGAGACAACCTACGGAAACAACACAGTCAGCCGGCTCAAACCCACAATGAAATCTTCAAAGGCTTCATTAAAACATGAAATCGACTTACATGGCTTGCAACTGCCAACACTCGTGGCGGAAGTAGTGAGTCAGAAGACATTATGTTCTGTTTTGTGTATGAGACTAAGAAAAAGCACTTTTGCCGCGCGCCGAGATCCGGAGGTTCGCAATCTTGCCTTGAAACTATATGTTAGAGGAAAAGACAAAAAAGAAGCATAAGGGAGAAACAATATGCAACCACTAAAAGGGGGCAAATCTGGTCCAGGCGTCTTTGATCTCACTCAAGGCTGGGTCAGACTGGCGAGGATCAGAGTTGGATGAATAATAAACTGACGTTGCCGGGATCCCCCCATGCGAAGGGTCCCGCCGTCAGCGGAGCGAGCTTAATGCCACCAGAACCGCGGAGGTGGGAAAAAAACAGCACGCGACTCACCACTAGTATCCGTCAAAGACAGCAGACGCCCGTTTCCTTTGCTGAGGCGACAGCCGCATAGAAAAACTCAAAAAAAGCAGGGCGTATGTCTGAGAGCTAGCAAAAAGGGCGCCAGAGACAGAATCATATCACGGGGGGTTAGGAAAAACGCCCCGCCGATGGCCGAAGCTACGATCCGGTCTAAGCCGCTTGTATGAGCATCTGCTCCAGATAAGCACCAGGGAGCAGCTTAGGCGTCAAGAAGAGAAGAGAGCAGAGGGAAAAGGGCACGGTGTAAGAATCAGTCCATAAGGGACTCGACAGGATTGTTGGAGGTAATTATCGGCAGGCAAGACAAAAAGCTAAACACGTGCTCGTTTCATTTTTTCTTTTGCTACAGATCATGATTAGAAAATAAAAGGAAAAAGGCCTTTGACAATATTCTCGATATCCATTTCTCCTCTCTCTGTCATCGTCGGGGAGTCGACCAGCCGCGATTGAAGGGCTGTGTCGTTTCCTGCCTATGGCCCGGTCTGGTGTATGCGGAGGTTGTGTGTTGGGTCGTCTGAATCGGGAGTGTAGGTGTAATTATTTACTCGTCATCACCAATCTGACGACACGTTAGCATGCTACATATTCAGTATTGGAGAGCGAGGGAAAAGACAAACCTTTGGTGCAAGGTAGAAGCGCAGGTAGCTGCTGCCGGAGAGGTTGTACTCGACCAAGAGCGGCACCTCGCTGGAGAGGCAGATCTTGACCTGGGTAGACAGGGCAGCAGCCTTGCAGAAGTTGACCAGGTACTTGAGGGAAAAGGTCAGAGACACGGGCTCTGTCAACTCAATGTCGACATTGTTCTCGGGCTTTTCAATGGAGGTGTGGCTTCTCAGAGTGACGGAGCCATTACCAATGTCACCGTTGCAGGAGAATTTGACACCATCCTTGGAAGCCTCAATACCAACTGCCAGCAAGATTTGACGTTAGCTTCAGCATTACTTAATGAATACGCATACACTCTCTGTCCAAGTGATTGGCGCAGGAGCGTTATTCTTGTTCCATACCTGACTCTGACATGGCTGCCAGATCTGTGCAGATTCTTCGGAACTCAGCCGAAGGCATGGTAATCGTGGCCGCATACTCGGTCTCGGGAATGCCCAGGTGCTCCTGGTCAATGTCCATGAGCTTGAGGTCGTACTCGCTGATACGGTCCTCTCCGCTGCTCTCAAACAGCAGGTTCATGACATCGGGAGCGTCCTCCGCCTTGATCGTCAAGATATCATCGCCCTGGGCGGCTCGTAGCACCTTTGTGAGAGACGTCAGGTTGACACCCAGAGCAATGTTGCGGTCGCATCGGTATGGCGAGAAGCCCTCGGCCTTGAGCATCATCGACACGAGGGCGACGTGCGAGTTGTCCATGGCCTGCAGCGCGATGCCGGAGTCATTGCAGTCAAAGTTGCAGTCTTGGACGAGGTCCTTGATGGCATCAACCACCTGCGGGAATCAAGTTCGTGGTCAGCAACGGGTCATTGGCCAAGGGGCAGGAAATCGTCTGGAAAGACGTGGGATTGGGTCAATTTACCTTCTTCAGGATGCTAGCCTGTTCCAACCGTGCCTCCAACATTGCTGCCGCGTGTTAGATATGCTTCTGCCGTTGCTCTGAGGCTTGAATTGGGCAGTTTGGGCGTAGGAAAAAAAGAAAGAGGGGATGCACGCAATTTGCTGCAGGGCTGAGCACGTACTGGATGGATGTGTGAATTAAGTAAAGGATAGAGTTGTAAAAGAGAGAAGAATTAGGTCGAATCTGAAGGAGAGGCAGAGACAATCGGAGCGTTACTGCAGTGCCGGAGTCGCAGGTGTTGGGTTGGTGAAGAAGTAAAATGCACGTCTTGGTGGAGGCGAAGCTCGAGGTAGCAGGCAGAAAAAGCACTTAACACGAGAGCTGTGGGCAGGTCGAGACGCGTCTGGCCAGGTAGAGACGCCAACCTTACGCGGGGCACATTTTAGTGCCCAGCTGAATGCGAGGTACCTTGCGTGCTGTGGATTGGCAGCCTACGCGCGAGGTACCATCCATCACTGCTGCCGCTGGAAGCTACATATAGTAGCTCTACCATGTGCTGTAGGCATCTGCACAGGGGAGCACCACCTATGCCTACAGCCTACAGGGGACGCCAGAGACACTATACAACTTTGGGTATAATCAAGCGTGACAAACATGGAACTCCTCGCGTTGGCAGACGCAGGGACAGCAGTAAGGGGAGAGATCCATGTACAAGACAGCATAGCATAAAGAGATGAAATACATAAGCATAGTAATGAATGTTGAGAGCATATATACAACCTCCCACTCCGGTTCCGTGGTCTAAAATATTGCATCCGCGGCAGTCAATTTGGTGGCCCCATCATCCCATCTATACACATTCATGCCAACACCCACGTGCTGAGATAATCTGCCAAATGTTTAGTACATACATAGTTATATACAAAGATTGTGGTGCGTTTCGATCCCATCATACGCCTTGTCTAAACGAGTCCGAATCAGTCAACCCAAATAAAAAACAGACATCTGCCGCCGCCACCAAACTGACCGGGCTCTAGAGTAATAATCACAACAAATAATACAAAAGCAAGCACCCCGAACCCCTAGCCGTTGCACCGTGTCTTGCCCCATTGTATGAAGTAGTGAAAGGAAAAAGTAACCAAAGACAGATCAACAAAATAAGAAATGTAAAATGAGAACGAGAGATGTGATGCTGCCATGCGCCTGTACATGTAACGTAAAATGTAGGAAAGTAATGGTTCGTCGTCGAGACTTGTGTGTGAGTCGAGCTCACATCGAGACCTTGCGGGTTCCAGCAGGAGCACTGCTTCGTTTCTGGGGCCGTAGGCTGATGACTGTTTCCAGCTCTCTCAGCATGCCCTTGGTGGCCTCCAACTGCTGTCGTGCCAACGCCCTCTGCTCCCTCTCTTCTTTGACCTTTGCAATTCTCTCCTCTCGCGTCAGCAAGCTCCGTGGTCGCGGCTTTGCAACGGCTTCGAATATCTCCTGGTCCTCTTCGGCGTCGTTGATATCCGACGCCGGCGGGGACTCGCCCGTCAGAGCCTTGAAGGCCTCTGCGGCACCTCCCTCGCCAATGGTAGTGAGTCCGCTCAGAGAGCTGGCGGGCGACAACAACGTGCTTATTGATGAAAGCCTCTTCTCGTTTCTATCAATGCCCTGGGCCAAAGCAGCTCTGCCTTCTTCCCACGCCGCCATGAGCATTCTTAGGTCCACTCCAATGGAGTCATACTGCGACATGAGATTAGGTCCTAGCTCGGAGATGTCGTTAGAGTCGTCTAGCGCCCGGTCCGATTCCTCTCGTAGCAGGTGAAGTTTGGCTTGCAAGCCTCGGATTCCGGTTGACATGGAACTGAGCTTGCGCAGCTGGGAGCGCCATCGCTCTTTGCCCGGCGTAAGGGGCATCTGTGGAGTTGGTGGTGCGGGAAACGCTATAATTCGTTAGAAACTTCGCCTATATCACGAGGGATGTTGAAGAAAGGGAGGGGGTATAATAAGCCACTTACATTCTTCCTCGCTTAGTATCCCTTGCAGCTTCTCAAACACAGACTTGGTCGTGATGTTGACGCTTTTCAGCGACTCCACCGCAGCTGTCCAACGCAGCAGGTCTTTGGCCTCTCCATTCGCATCTAGAGCCAACAGGGCGCAGAGGAGCATCTTTCGGGTGGTATGAAACCGCGCGGCAAGAATTTTCAACGTTCTCAGCGACTCCAGGTCGTCAAACTCAGCCGCATTGAAGCCCAGGCGGGAATCCGAAATGTCAAAGTCGCTAACGTCGTACATGTCGTAGTATTTCTCCAGCTCCATCTGCTCGGCGAAGCCCCTGACAACATCGGACACCTGATTGTACGTCTGCAGAACCTCTGCAAGCGAGTTTTTGAGCGCTCTTCGTAGCCGAACACATTTTCTGCTTTGGGTACGATCCTCGAGCCGGCTGACCGGTGGAAGGGGGACACTACTTTAAGGCTGTCAGCTTGTGATATATATGAAATACAGCCATGACCGGAGAGGTTATGACTGGTAGGGAAAGAGAAAACTAACATTCGGTATCCGCGCGAGACAAGCTCAACCTCTTGGACCAGCGAGAGTGTGGCTTCGGTTGCACTATCAAAGTTTTGCGAGTTCGAAATGAATGTGGATATCTCAGACAATGACTGTTCTCTCCGGTAACGAAGCCATTGTCGTCGCACAAAGACTTGTCCTACCAACACCGCCGCTGCAGCAATAATAAGCACCAATATTAGGCGTCGTTTCGTCACATGCCATGGCGCACTACTCAGTGCCCAGCTTAGGAAAACTGCGAGAGCTAGCGCTCCGACGACGGACACTATAATACCTTCGGTCGAGAGCAGAGATTGGTCATTGCTGTCTGTGGTCGAGGACGGCGTTCTCAGAGCCGGTGGACGGTGTCCTCCTAGTAGGGAATGGCCGTTGAGCAGCTGCGAGGCAATGATTGTATATCTGAATTGTTCGAGGAACCGGGCGTTGTCTGCACGATCGAGGCTCGCAGCCAAGAGGGCCTACATGGTATGGTTCAACCCAGGTTAGCTCATGAGGTGTGTGTGGAGCAGGAGCGGTGAAGCTTCCACATGAGGTGGTGTTCAACATACAGAGCAGCTCTTCTTGAGTGATTGCAGCGTCAAGGGCTGCTGGGCCTGTGGCTGCTGCTCGGCAAGATCCAGCTTGCTGGGAGCATTGCGAAATCGAGCCTTGACCAAGGGACGGCCGGACGGCGCAAAGGGTGTCGGGCTCGCAGGACGCGAGGAATCGGATGCTATCGACATCTGGTGATCGGGAGTGCCGTCCATGGGAGCCCATTCCGCCTCCGACAAGTTACCTCCATCTTCACAAATCACATCGACCAGTCAGCATGCGCAGGATTCAGGGGCGACCATGTGGAAGCTTCAACATACCTCTGAGGTAGTCGGCTAGAGGCGTCTCTTCATAAACCACGGGCTCCATCAGCGATTTTCATAAGCGACTTTCGAGGTTGGACAGCAACAACGAAGGGACACGCAGAGCCATGGAGCCCGCAGCGAGCTAGGCAGTCGAGGAATGCGATGGTGGATATGGGTGAAGCTATGGTCCTAGAATGCGGATGCGATGTAATGCGATGTAATGCGACAAGATGCGATGAGCTGATACAAGTACGTATAGCGCAAGCTCCGGACAAGCTCGGTGGTCCTGCTGCGCCTTTGTTTATTGTTTTGTTTCGAGCTTTGTTTTTGTCTTTCGCTTGCCTCGTTGTTTGGTTTCAGGGAGAAGTCAGTGAAACAGAAGAGAGTGTCTCTTTTGATGTTCAGGGGAGGGAAGCGAAAGCGGGTTTGGCGGTTCGCGTGCCCTGCGGACTAGCGAATGCAAATAACCAGCAGCTTCACAGTCGCTTGCGGTCGCTCGGGATCATGTGCAAGGATGGATCGGCCATGCATGGATCTGCCCCGTCAGCTCATTTGGAGCTCCGAGATTGGAAGACGGGGGGCTGCGTGTGCTGAGTGAGGCGGTGCGATGTGTTAATGTTAATGTCACTGACACCTTGGCGGAGGTGCGCTCGATACTTTCTCCATATTGCATGTCGCATGCGTCCCGATTGGTGCATGACATGCGACCTGTATCAGGCAGTACGTTCTACAGTAAGGAGACGGTACGGGGGGAAACGAGGACCCTTGTGTACATGGCCCGTGCAAATTGCAGGCAAGGTACCCGGTGCTCCGTGCCATGGGAAATGCTGGCTGCCAGCACCCCAACTCTGCTATCCAGCATCCCATGTCAATTTATTTTTAACAGATACATAGTGTAAGTGATGGATCAATAATAATACCAGAAACTACCAATAGAGAAATATAGCAATAATAGCAGATGCTAGATTAAATTATCGATAGTAGCAGAAAGTAGCAACAGTAGCAACAGATACTTGAACTTCGGGCAATCGCTGAGGTGCTGGACCCCTAGAGGCTAGCAGAGTTGGGATGCTGTCAGCATTTCCCCGTGCCAAATGTGCCTCACCTGTTACCATCCGGAGTACATCCGTGGAGTACATCCGTACCCTCTATACCTCTGTACCTCTGTACCTGTGCTTTTACCTCCCGCCCCCACCGGAACTACAGTTTTTCCCGACAGCCCGCGGGCCACCCAAGCCCATGTATCGAATTCTTGATGGAAGCTTCCAATATCCAAGATCCAAGCAAGCAACAGCTCACCAAGACGCCGAGCCGCTGTCACATCTCCCTAACCCCGAACACCACTGCAATGTCTCGACCATAATTCGCACCGCCGTCCCGTCAAAACTCCCTCGTCCGCGGCGCTGCAATGCCAGTGCGGTCCGCGGCGCAATGCCGCCCCGTGGGACGTGTTTCTCACTCGTCCGCCATATGGATCACAGATTCGATGCTTCGGCAGGCCATTGAGCATTATTACCGCCAATTCTCCGCTGCCGCGTCATGTCGACGACTCAGCTCGCACTCTGGGCCCCTCGAGAGCCGCCGTCGCCAATTGGGCAAGCGCAACATGACGGGAATTATGCCCTCGTCGTCAACATTTCCCCCGCTATGGCACTTTGACGTTGCCTGGATTCCCAGCGAATGGAAATGGGAGCCGCCGTCTACTGTGGAGGAGCGGAAGAGAAAGAAGCAGGCAATCAGCCCCTCGGTGCTCTTTGACGGCCTAATATCGTGGCTCGAAAAGTCGGATGCCGATAAACCGTTTATTCAGCCGCCGTCAGCAGACATTGCCTTTTCTAGCATATCAAGCGGAGAAGCTACCGCAACTGAATATGCTTATGATGATGTCTCTATGCCGATAAAGTTACCCCAGGAGTTGGCAGCATTACGAGACAGGATTCTCCTTCTTGATGCCGTGGATGATGGGGCGTTGGAGAAGTTGAGAAAGTTGTTTCGGCGCGACTACTGCCTCAGGATGGAAACTGCGTCACTTTCTGTCGAAGAATTGCGTCTTTCCATGGAGCCCCTCGACCAAACTTTGAGGGACAAGATATCAGATCCGAAAATGGCAAATGAATTCATCGCTAGAATTCGTCGCACCCTCTTGACCGGCCTTGGCGTTGCGCAAAAGAGAAATCCCGACAATATCGCTGTGCTGGACCTTTGGATGGCATTTGCCAATATTGTTTGCACGACAGGAGGTGGCTACCAGAATATCAGGCTTTTCAAACGAATGATGGGTCTGATGCCGGCCTGGGTCCGATCTCAGATTCCCATGGATCAAATATCAATCTTGGCGCAACGCTTTGTGATGGCTCAAGCGAGCAGCAGCAATGTTTCCAAAAGTTGGACAGCTACCGCAGCTCAATTCGGAGAAGCCCTTTCGATGCTGATTCCCACACAATTACATACTCTGGATGCCGAAATGGCCACTCTTTTTTCACAGCAAGAGCAGGACCTGGAGACTAGTCGGAAATTACGATTTTCATGGCTAATGGCCAAAGCATACAATCCAACAACAACAAATGAAGAGTTTACACAATCTTACCGAGATTTGATCATGTCTCATGAGATTAGTCCACGACATATCCAACTGTGGCAGATTATAATCGGCCGATTAAGATCAACGGGTGTCATCAGTGATAATGCCCACTCTGAACTTACACAAACGCAGTACAGCTCCTTATCACAACGATGGGCGGCTTTGTTCTCCACAATCTATAGCCTTCCGAGCGCCAGCAACATCTTGGCGGAGCTTTACAGCTTCTTCACGAATATCAATCAAACAGACGCCCTCATTCACGCTTTATCCTCACTTCCACTCTCTCGAATGTCCATCGACTCGGCGCGGACAATAGCTACAGCATGTGACGATCACAGACTCGCTCTACAGCTCTACGAAGCTCTTCGACTACGACTCGGCCATGAATCACACATCACAACATGGGGCTGGGAAGCATGGGCCCCATACGTCGAACGCATCATCAAAGATGCAGAAATCACACGGCCGGTACACTGGGAAGCCATGGACCTCACGCGGCTCGCGACGGCGCCCACCGCGGCTCCGGAGGAAATCGCCCGCGAGATCCAGGCCAAGATGGCCCTCGTCGACAGGATGGGCCAGTGGTACTTGGAGGCGGCGCACCTCAACGACCGGCAGAAGCTGCGGCGCCTGCAGCGGTGCGCAAGCGTACAGCGAGGGCTAACCAGGGCCGTGTCGCCGCAGGTGCTGGCGCGCGTGGCCGAACTGGTGACACGGGACCTGCAAAGGGGCGAATGGGGCCGCACGACGTGGTTGCAGTGGCTTCTGGGCATGGTTAAGCAGACGCACGGCGACAAGCACGCCAGCGACGTTTCGAGGACGCTCGACGGGTGGAGGTGGATGGTTGACCGTCACAAGGGGCCTTGAGAGGGGGGAGGGGAGGGCATGATCCCATCTGATTTGGGTTGCTTGGGCTGGGCCGAATGGTCGGACTAGCTATGTGCGGCAAGATCGATTTGCCGTTGAAGAATGATTGAATACGATAGATGAATACATGAGATTAAGCCAAAGAACCTCAACAAGTCAATTGCCATCGTCTCTACAAAGTCACGCAACACAGAAGAGGGGGGATTTCCAAAAGAGGCGCTGGATTGGGCGGGTAAATGCCCAAAGGTGGAGAGACGAATGCCCAAACGCATGCAGGTTCTCCGTCATCTTGAGACCATTCTGGGCCAATTCGCTCAGACCTGCAGGATACTATTAGATACTACGAGTAGTAGATAGTAGCCATCTACCCAGTTTTCACGATTGATTGGACCACAGACAAAGGAACTTTGAATGTCAACGTCAAAATAATATGTGTCTTTGGTGGAGAATGTTCTAGTAATTTTCATTTCATCAAATCGTAATCTAGACCCAAGGCCAAAACAAGAAAAGGAGAAAAGAATTAAGAGACGCATAAAATGAAAACAGAATTCATGGCATAAAAAAATGAATAAACACACACACACAAATGCTGTCGATAATTAAGTACAGAGGTCGCTCCAGAGTCCGACGGAAAGTTTCATCATATCCATCAACCCAAAGGAGAAGATATAACAAGGTCGTTTCGCAGGAAACAAGGAAATATTTTTTTCCAATGGGATATCGTATCATCAAACCATGTTGAAACATGTTGCTTTGCTTTCCCGCAGTCCGTCCAGTAGAGAAAAAAATAGAAAAAAAGAAGAAGAGGAAAAAAACATAGCTGTACTGAAAATAACCCATGAAAGTATAACAGATATATGTACGGAAAAGGAAAAACACACCATCGCTCAACTTTTTTTTCTCAAGCCATACGTATGAATAGAAGAAAGAAAAGAAGAAGAAGAAGAAGAAGAAGAAAAGGTCATCATAAGCATCATCATCATCTCTCTCCCCGTCTCGCCATCTTCCTTAGATGACATCCGACGTTCTGGTACTGGGAGAATTGGTACCGCCGCTCAGACGGCCAGTGCCCACAGAAACCCTCCCCCCGTCAGATGGCGTGGGTTGGCGCGTGAGTTTGCTGCGAGCAATGAGCACCTGGGCGGGATGGACAACAATCTCCTCGTCGTTGGAGCCATCGTCGTCTCCCTTCTTGACGACGAGAGGGAAGAGGACAACGCGCACAATGGCGCCTCGAGCCTCGAGCTCTTCGTTGGTCAGCTTCAGCGAGGACGGACTCCGCTCATTCATCATGGACGCATTGAATTGGACAGTTTGTACAAGCTCGCCGTCTGCGTCATACTCCGGCTGCAGAGGCGGCAGCATCATGTACTCGGCCTTTTGCGTGCGCATCTCAATGGAGAGATGGACGGCCTCGTGCATGACCCTGCGCAGTTGGGCTTGGATCTGAGCCTCCAGATTAGAAGGCGGAGGTAGGACCTTGCATAGGGTCTGGTAAATGGCCTGGACCACGGCTTCCGTGTCCAGGTCTCGTTGCCTCTTGAATGAGTCACGCTTGGAGAGCAACGTAAGGGTAACGGCACGCCATTGGCGCACGGCTTGTGGTGGGCCGACTTCTGTCAGCAGCTTTTCCAGCGATTTGAGCTTCTGTCGCTGCTCGCGGTCCATTCCAAAGAGGTAGCGAGTAAAGACGAACTCCCAAATCATGTTCATAGTCATGGACATGAAAATGTCCCGCCGCCTGACTCTGTCGTTGAGGTATCTGTCAACGTCAGAGCCATCCAGGACGGCGTTGTCAAGGCGGTCGATGATCTTCTCATCGTTGATCTCGCTTGTCAGGCGGCAGGCCCGCATGTCGGAGAATTTGGAAAAGCGCAGAACCCACTGCTGGACATGGGAGCAGAGCTGTTGACAACGGTGGTCAAAGTAGTCCTCATCCTTGATGTTGAGGAACTGCACGTCGGCAGCCTGGGACTCGAGGATTTGACGCTGCAGCTCACGGATCTTTTCCTTGGCGGCGTCTAGCTTGGCCGTCAGGCTTGCAATCTGAGCGTCCTTGTCGCGCAGAGCCTGCATCAGGGCATCCTGGTTCTCGCCCCGGTCGGCGTGGACCTGCAGGTCTGCGTAGCGGCTGTTGTCCTTGTTGGCCAGCTCGGCGTTTGCGCTTGAGAGGCCATCATTGACCTCGGTCAGGCGAGAAACCTCGCCTCGTAGGAACTTGAGCGTCTGCTTGAGACTCTCGATCTGGGTGTCCCGGTCGGAAAGAGCGGTGACGACACGATGGCTCAGGTGCTGGTCGGTGCTATGGCGAGCATCGGAGAGCAAGCGGTTCTCGGCTATGAGCTGCTCGACTCGGGCCTCGAGTTCGAGGACTTGCATGCTCTGACGCCGACGCATACTGTGAGGCCTTGTTGGTGATAAGGGCGAGCCGATGCGGCCCTCGCCGAAACCATCCTATAGAAAGCCCAATGTGTTAGAACGAAGCGACGCCGACAAGGCCAATAAAAGAAAAATGCAATGAGAAAAATGAATAATAAAATTAACAGCTATAATTCAGTAAATAAAAAACACAATCGGAAATGCCCGCAAATGACCAAACACGACATGCAAGCACTTCGGCAGCAGGCAATCAGAAAAGCCAGAAGCTGAGGGTGCAGACCTTTGGCAGCAGTTGGGCGGAGCTGCTGGGGGTGGGAAAAAATCACGAGGCTGGGCGGTGAGGGCGCTGCCAGTTCTGGGGTGGCTGGGCGCTGGGAAAAAAATAAACAGGGCACACTCAGCCCGGACCGTGCTCATGCACGCCGGTGGATCGGGTCATTTGCGGGCACAAATCATGTGACGAGAGCTTCAAAAGATCAAAAGAGAGTCTTTTCACTCACGTATACGTCCGGCTTGTCCTTTGCGCGCACGCGGCCTTCATTGGCAACGGGTGCCTCCGATGTTAGCTTTGGCGCTGTCGCCAGCTCTGGCTTTGAAGTTGACGTTGAAAATGGCGTTGGCGTTGGGATTGGGCTCGGGTTGGTGCTAGCGGGCATCGGGCTGGGGATCGGGTTCGGCGCGATGGAGCTGGTGCTGCTGTTTGGCTGGCGCAGCGAAAAGCGCCTCTCCGCCCGTCTCAGCAGCGGCGGCGTTGGATTCGACGATGATCGCACTGTGCTGCCGTCCTGCTGTGAGAATTTCAGCCGTTCAGGGGTCCGCTGTCGCACCAGCCCGCTATTGGGCGTGCCGCGACCTCGACCGGGGTCGGCCCGCGCCTCATCTCCCGTCTGGCGTCCTGTGGCTGACGGGATCTTGCTGTCTGAGACGCTTCGAGGCTGCTCAGTCGCCGCTGGCATCAGCGGCACTGACGGCGACTCCGGTCGCTGGAGTCCCGGCCCAATCTGCGCGCTGACGGCTCGTCGCAGGCTTCGTAGAGGCGCTGAAGTAACTGGTGATGTGACTGACCGTTTCAGCGCTGGAGGAGTGTCGGATCGTTCCGAGGCCGAAGACGCGGGCATTAGTGATACCCTTCCGTTCGCAAGCCGTCCAAAGCCCATCCCAGTGATGGCTCCGTAGCCTTTCCTAGTGGGACTAGATCTCCCCGTTGGAGTCTCCGGTCGTGTTCCTGTTCCCGTCAACACTCGTTCCCTGGTTCCCGGTATTGTCTTTTTCTCAGGGTCTTTTGCTGCCTCTCGTAGCGACGTAGGTTCCCGTAGTTTCTGGCCGCCCAGCGTAGATCGTCGTAGGCGTCTCTGGGGCTGGCGCTCTGGCGTCCTGTTCATCGGCTCAGGAGTCTTGAGCTGTTTCATGGCAGCTTCTAGCCAGTCTGCATCGATCCCGCTGTCGCGTACTTTATCATCATTGTCTTCGATAGGAATCGTGCTTGTGCTGTGTCTCCTTGATCGGCTTGGCGGGCTTCCGGAAAAGCTACTGTCTCTGTAATAGCCAACTTCCGAGGCTGTCGCTTCGGCTTCCGCCTCCGGCAGCTCCTCCACTGAGGGCAACCCGCGTGGCGACAACCTATAATCAGATAAATCGTAGTCAGATATTTCAGACATCATGTCCATTGGGGGAAGCACCGATATTTCCGATGCTTCCCGAAGAAGCCCGCCGATCGGATCCTCCACTTGGGCATTCCGCTTCAGCAGCTCAAAAGGTCCCAAGACTTCCATTGCCTCAAGAATTGGGCTGTCGACCAACTGTCCTCCAAAAACATCTCCACGCTTAAGTCTCCTTTCGACGGCATCCCCATCATCTCTAGCCTCCACAATGCTTTCTGTCCGCTTTGGTGTAGTAGGTGTGTCAGATTGTTGACGTCTCTTGCGCTTCTTTGGCGTGGTAGGGCTGCCACTCCTTTGCAAGAAGTCATCGAGTGTTTCGATTTTTGTCTCCCAGCTCCTCTCGTCACCGCTTTTCCGAAGAGCTGGATTCCCTAAAAAAGACTCCTCATTGGGGTCTTCTTTGTCATCTTCCCCTATTGGGTCTTTGTCTCTGTCCCTAGTCTTTTTCTTTTTAGGGCCGAACCGTTCAGACAGAAATCCGAGCCACTGGTTAGAACCTTGGCTAGATGCTGAGCCTGGCCTCATGCTTTTCGGGTCGTTTCCCTTTGGCGATTGGGTTCCAGAAAAGGATGAGGGTCGCTTCTCAACTTGCAGTTCTGACCCTGCAGGCTCATCACTTGCCGTGTTGTCTATTTGGCTATTCCTTCGCTGCGGTGTAGAAATCTCCGCCGGTTCGTCAACCAGGGGTGCATCTTGGATCATATGAGCCTGCTTACGATCTAAGAGATCTTGGGGCGGCCTCTCGTCCGGGGCGAGCTCTAAACTTCTCGTAAGGTCAGATTCGGACCTTTTCCCCGAAGACTTGCCCCAGTTGCCCGTAAACATATCCCATGCGTTTTCTGGCTCTTCCTCTTGAGGTGCGGGATCGATCTCTTCTCCAGAAGGACGTGACGTCTCGGAATCCTTATTGTCAGGCAAGCTCATGGGCTCTTTCAGCCGTGGAGATCCTACATCTTCTCCGCTAGCATCTTCAGGGATAGTATCTAGCGGGGCAGTGATGCTTCCAACGCGCTGGCTCTGCGGAGGATCCATCAACTCAGGATCATCCGCAAATTCAGACAAAAGTTCGTCAATGTTTCTTGACCCACCGGCCACTGTCGCTGGAGGCTCAGCGGCGGCACCCTCTCCGACATTGGAGGATGGTTGCTGTTCCTTGTTGACGAGTTCATCGGAAACAGAAGGTTGACTGTCATTGAGATTAGGCACACTGCCGGCGAGGTTGGGATTCGAAGTCGTTGGGAGACTTGGCAGCGAGGATGATGGGTCACTTCCGCGTTCACTTCCGCCACTGCGAGACTTCTTGCGCTTGTGTTTCTTGCCTCCCTTCTTCTTTTTCTTCTTTCTGTGTCGATCTCTGTGGGCATGTTGCTCTCCACGTGGAGTAGCAGTCACCTCAAAGCCGGTAAGTCTTGACGTAGAGTCATTTGGTCCACCGAATCTAAAAGATCCAACTTCGCTGTGCTGGTATGACATATCGGATACATACGAAGCGTCATCGTCGCTGTCTTCTTCACTTCCAGAGGAGTCTGCTGCTCCGGGAATGGATAAGAACATGGATGAGTTTTTGCGAGACTTGTCCGTTTCCCAGGTTCTTGACTGTCGGACTTCAGGGGAATCAAGAACAAATGGTTTTTCTTGGGGTTCCTCTGTAGGCTTAGAAGTTTCCTCTTGAGGTTCAGCCGGCAAAGCAGCCTCAGGTTCAGGCTGATCAACCGGCTCAGTAGACAACGGTTCTTCAGTCGGCAGGCTAATTGCCTCAGCAGGTGGCAATTGTTCCGAATCCGCGGCAACATTATCAACAGGTACATCGCTTTCTGCAATGACAGGAGGCTCAATCGATTTGTCATAAGTCGACTCCAAGGCGTGAGATTCCGAAATCGTGTCGAGCTCAGGAGCTTGAGCATCAGGCTGAGCTAGATCCGTAGGCTTCAGAACAACACCTGCCTCTTTTTCTAGGATATCGGATACAAGACCATCTTGCTCAGCTGTACTAGCTGAATCGAGAGGGTGGGAGTTGTATATCTCTTCAGTGGCAGATTGATATTGAGCGTCATCTTTCCACGCGACCGGGTCCACAACAGCTTCTTCCACAGCGGCAGCTGCTGCACGAGCACGTCTTCGAGCCTTCTTCCTCTCCTTCTTGGCAATTTTCTTGGCCGTTGCCTCGTCTACGTCTTGCAGTTGAGAGTCTGTCGTAGACGGCTCGAGCTCCTTGGACTGTGACTCGTGCTCACTTTCATCATCAGATGAGTCGTGGTGGGGTTCTTCCTGTTTGGGCTCCTGGATCTCTGATACTGGCTCCTGGTGAAGTTCTTCAACAGCTGGTACTTGCGGGTTCTCTTCCAGTGTTGGCTCTTGCTGAATCTCTTCAAAGACAGGGTCCAATCCTCTGTTAGCCTCCTCGACTACTGGCTCTGGTTCAGGCTCATCAGACTTGGGTTCTTGCTGGTGTTCATCAGAGATTTGCTCCAACGGAAGCTCTTCGGGTTTCAATTCTGGCTGAGCTTCCTCAAGCTTAGGCTCATCCTCAACAGGAGCATCTGTCATTGTGCTAGGGACCTCTGGCTGTACATCATGAGTGACTTGGTCTTCAGAAGTTCCTTCTTGAACCAAATCATCACCAGCCGCTTCCTTGTCTTCGACGGCCGGCATAATATCCCGAGTCGCCTCGGAAATACCAGAGTCAACAACATCCGTAGGATCAGAGCGTGCTTCATCAACCACAGTAGTATCATTGTCCAAGCGTGAAGCATCATTGGCATCCGTCACCGTATCCGAACCCGGTAACGTAGTGTCGATCGAGTCTTCCTTAATAATCTCTGCCGGGGCCTCAAATTGGTCTAGGCCTTCAGCCACAGCTGATCCTTGGCGTTCATTTTCAGGCTCGTTAATCTCCTTTTCAGTTGGTGGCTGAGCCTCTTGCGGTGCCAGGGGTTCTTCGGTCTGTAGCTCAGCCTCTTGCGGTACCAGGGGTTCTTCGGTCTGAAGCTCGGCCTCTGCGGCAGGCTCAATCTCTGCGCTGGGCTCTTGAAGCTCTGTGCTTACAGGAGCAAAAGCACCATCTTGGGCGAGATTTCTTTGTTCTGAATCTTCTGCTGGAAGGGGATACTCCGACTCCACTTTCTCCTCTGCGTTTGGTGGCGTAGTTGTTGGTGCAGCTATTTCAGCTTCCAGTGTAGATTGTTCCAGTTCAGATGTCATATTAGGTTCTTGAGGAAAGCTGTTTTCCACTGAGGGGTCTAAAGTACCAGTCGAATCAAGTTCTACAGATGGTTCAGGATTTTCCGATTTCTCTTCTCCCTTTTCCGCGTCGAGATTCTCCGTGTCGTTGTTCTCCATCTCCGGCCTATGCTCCTCTTCGTGAATTGGTCGAGCGTCCTCTGAAATTCCAGTTTCTAAATGCGTATCCGATTTGGTAGTATCCACGTCAACTTCCCTAGAAATATCTCCAGAACCCTCGTTTTCCAAGTCAGTGTTGTTCATCGGCAGCTGCAATCCATCATCGACAGCCTCCTGCTCTGCTTTGGGTTCCAGATCCAGTTCTCGGTCGGCTTCCTGGAGTGGCATTGTCTCGGGTTCCTGATGAGATACAGGCTCCACATCCTTGGATTCATGGTCTTCCTCGTGTAGCTCGGAGGGCCTTGAATTTAGTGTGCTTTGGTCTTCTTGCGGAGTCACATCTGGATTCAAATCCTGACCAGAGGGTTGTTCAATTGCCATGTCATCTTGTGCCTTGTGTTCCTCTTGTAAAGCAGGAAACTGGGATATTATAGACTCCATCGGAGGCGCGGAGTCGCTAGCAACCGGCTCCTGCTCCTCTTGTTTTGTCGGCTCAAGGTCAAGGGAGACAGAACGTTCTTGTCTTTCTTCGTTGTCTCCCTCTGCTGGTAGATCAGCTTCCTTGAGCTCAGGCTCTTGGATAGTAGCATCAGGGGCTGCGGTAGACAGTTGCTCGTCAACCAGTTCGCGCTCTTCAACAGAGGGGGCGATATCAGCAGCATCAGTGAAGTCTGCCACGTTTTCCTCGAGTTTGTCCTGATGTTCCAATGCTGGAACATCAACTTCAGGTTCTACAAGACCTTCTGAGAGTTCTGCTTCATTTGCCTTGGAGTCACCTTCATCTGCGGCATTAGGTACCGGGGGTGGTGGTCGAGAAGGCTCCTCGGGGGTTTCAACGGCATCCAAAGATTCAGCTTCGTTTGTAGCACCAGGTATAGAGGGCGGCGGTCGAGAAGGCTCCTCTGGTATTACGACAGCTTCCGGAGATTCGAATTCGTTGGCTTTGGAATCGCCTTCATCCGCAGCATTGGGTACCGGAGGTGGCGCGCGAGAAGGTTCTTCAGGGACTACCGGGATTTCAGAGTATTCAGGTTCGATTGCCTTAGAGTCTCCTTCATCTGCAGTATCCGGTACTGGTGGTGGCGATCGAGAAGGCTCCTCAGGGACTGCAAAACTCTCATCCATCTGTGTCGGTCCATAGCTAGCAGGAGATTGCTGAGTAGGATACTCAGAAGGAGCATCACCCTGAGTGAACAACGGCTCAGAAATGTCAGAGGCAAATGAAGGTAGCTGAGGAGGAGCCCAGTCGAGAGGTTTGTTGTCTGGCATCTCGGCTATTTCACCAATGGATCGCGGTACACTTTCATCCATTTGCGGTTCGAGAGAAATATCTTCTACTACGGCTGTAGCATCAGATTCCTCTCCAATGGGCTCCAGATATCTAGTCTCCTCGGCGATCTGCTGCTCAGGTTGGTCCTCAGCTCGACCAATGCTCCAGGCTGATTCCTCTGGTATAGACCCTAGTGTTGGCTCGATGGATTCTTGATCAGACGTCTTTTCAGGGGCCGAATCTTCCATTAAATCTTCCAATGACTCTTCCAGGATAGGGGACAGTTGGTCGCTGAAGGGTGCATCTCGGTCAAATTCGTCTTCACCCTCAATACCCTCTTCAAAACCATCCTCTTCCATGATTGTGGGCAACATTGTGTCTTCATATTCAGGAGAAGCCGCCCATTCGCGGTCAGCAGAAGGCGATTCTTCTCGTGGAACAGATGCTAGTTCATCAGCATCTGAAGCCAATGAGTCTGTGACATCTGCATCAACATGCTCTTCAGCTACAGCAGGAGATTCAAGAGGCGTCTCCTCTGCAGCAGGCTCCGCCTCATCAGCTACGATTACCTCTCGATCTTTATCAGCAGAGTCATCGTCTTCTCCTTTGGCGGGTAAATCGGCAGGAACCTCTTCAGTGGAAACTGGGTCGGATTCGGCGCTAACGGGAGCAGAGACCTCTTCCTGTGAGGGAAACTCTTCCTGTAGGGGGGCAAGACTTTCTGGCTTTTCTTCAACAGCAATGGTCCCATCTTCGACCTGGATGCTCCTCTTTTCACCGTCTTGTTCATCGCTCAGCTCCGGTGCGAGTGTGTCTGCCCCATCGACCCTGGTATGGTCTGAATGGGGGATCGGTTCACTATCGGTATTGGCCCACTTCAAAAGCTCATCCTCCAAGCCGTCTGCCTCGTTATTTGTACTCTCGACAGCAGTTGATGGTATAGTTTGTGGCTCTTCGGCAGGAGTGAACTCGGGAGATGCAGCGACTTCTTGTGCTTTTTCAATCATAGGTTCCTCTGCAATCTCTCGTGTGAACTCTTCCGGGGCCTCTGATACAGGCTCCTGAATAGGAGATTCTTTGGCAAGATCAAGGGGTACTTCCTCCACCACTTCTACTGCATCAACAGGTGCAGGCTGTGCAAGGGGTTCGGAGTCATTTCGATCAAACTCCGTAGGAAGGTCTCTTGTGACATCCGAGTGGGTCTCAGTGACAGGCTCCACGATTGGCATAGTGGTAGACTCTGCGGGTACCTTGGCATGTTGAATGGGGGTGTCATGGGAGGCTTCTGTTGCTGCAACTGCGGCTGCGGCTGCTGCTGCTGCCGCCGCCGCCTTGGTCTTCTTCTTCCTCTTTCTCTTCTTCTTCTTCTTCTTTTTCTTCTTCTTGCTCTTCTTAGAGCTCGATGACACAACAGAAACAGCTCCCAGAGTTTCGACAGACGCCGTCATATCGCGAACCGCGTGGCCCTCTTCTCCGACATGTTTTCCGACATCTGCAACAGCGTGTTCTTCCTCTTCCTCAGAATCTTCCTCCGACTCTTCAGAATCTTCAGAGTCGTCCTCCTCATCTGTTTCCTCCTCTTCTTCCGACTCCTCTGAGTCTTCAATAACTGGAGATGCATCAGGCTTCCTTGGGTATTCCTGCCCGGCATCTCTTTGGACAGGCTCAGGCTCCTCCAGGACAGGCTCAGCTTTTACTTCGGTAGCAGCATCAGTGATTTCGCGAGACTTTGCAACTGGCATGGTACCAATGACGATTTCTTCAACTTCTTCGGAATCCGAGTGTTGAGTTGGTTCAGCAATGGCGTCATACGAGAGCTCTTCGGACACAGGTACAATGTCGACAGTCTCAGTGTATGGTGCCTCAACAACCTCATCGAGAGGCTCAAAAACCGCCACTGGCTCTTTATCCAACTCAAGTTCCGGTCCAGAAGCATAACGTTCAGGCTCTGGCTCCGACTCATCTTCAACCATCACTGGCAGTGCTTTGCGTTCCTTGATCGGAGTATAGTCGTCTGAGAATCCCCTGTCGGCATCTAGAGCAGGCTCCTTGGCAAGAACTGATTCCGGAACCCCAACAAATGCGGCCAATGTCTCGTCGGCCGTAGGTTGAGCAGCTAAGTCGGGGTCGATTTCCGCGTCAGATAAAAGGGATTTGTTCTTACCCTTTGTTGACGATTCCTCGGCGGATTCTAGTAAGGGGTCTAGATAGCTGGGGCTCCCCTGACGGGCCTGGGCCTGGTCCTTTGGGACATTCTTAACGCTAGGCAAAGTCTCAATCACCTTATCCACAGATGTCGGTTCTGAATGTTCCGGTACCTTGTCCTCCCAGAATTTTGCGGGTCTTGAAAATTCAGGAATAGCGCCAAGCATCGATGGCTCAATGGGCGGCGGTTCAAATAATTCATCGTCGTCGTTTATATCAGCAGGCGAGGTGCGTGCGGTCTCGAAGTCGTCGGAGGCGTCTGCTGAGGTCAATTCTTCGGCATGATGGCGAATATCCTTGTTGGGAGAGAGGAAGCGCCGTGTAGGAGTTGTAGGGCTCGGTATGGCTTGAGCATCCACTGTCCTGGCTGATTGGCCCGACGAAGGGGTCGACTCAACGGGAGCAGGTGCGTCGTAATCGCCTAGAGTGTTGTTAGTAGGCGGAACCGGCAGCTCATACGTCAAGTCTGCCTTTGGCGTGGAACCTTCGGATCCCTCGTCGGATACAGATCTGCCCATTGTCGGAATGTCGGTCTGGAGTCGAAGTTGATGATCAGTAGAGCTGAACCCATCGTTGGGGGGCATGGGGCTTCGGAAGTCTTCAGGACGTAGTCGTAGTGCAGATGACAGTCGGTCCTCTTCCCGATCAGACATTGCTCCGCCCTCGGCTTCGCTCGAGACTTCACTGGGCGGTAGAGGCGGTAGCTCTTCGCCTTTCAGGTCAGCTGATCCGCGCCTAGCATGCTCGAGAAGCATCAGAGGCATAAACTCTTTGGTGCTATCCCAGGAGGTTGGCCGTGGTGGCGTACGGGGAGGCTTGAAGGCCATAACTGGGCTGGAAGGGCTAGACCCGATACCCCTGAGCAGTGCTAGAGGGACAGCAGTGTTGCTGTGTGACCTGTTGCGGGAGCTTTCTTGATTGCTTCGTTGCCGGCGATGGGTCTTTTCAAATCTCCGGGCCCGATCTTCATCCGGTGTCCCAGGGCGACTGTCGGGCAGGCCCGGCAGCTTGTCAAGGCTGGCATCTAGGGGAGTACCCGGTTCGCTTGGTGGTAGAGGGAGCAGATCTCCATACTGGGGGTCAATAGCAATTGCTCGGGGAGCAATCACGGGGTAGACATCTTCATCCTCCCGGCTCGAGCCAGGGAGATCTCGCGAGATGTTCTCCGGGTCCGAGGAGACATCGGCGGCATTTGAGCGAGTTAAGGCCGTTGCTGCAGATGCAGCAAGGCTCGCTAGGCCGGCACCCGCGCCAAGGATGCCGGCTTGCTCAAAAAAAGAGTCCCCCTTTTCATTAATGGTTTCCTTGCCCCCGGACTTGTTGAAGATGCCTGAGAGAAAGCCAGACTTTTTTCCGGAAGAGTCTTTACGTTTACGCGATGAAATGGGTTTCTCGCTATTATCATTATACTGTGAAGATTTGCTCTCCCGGCTTCTCGGCCTTCTTTCGTCATCATGATCAGTGGGACCATCTCTCGAATATGGCGGCGGCTCGTTGCCGTCAATCTCACGAAGGTCCTTCTCTGTGCCGCTCCGGCGCTTCGGCCGGGTGCTCCTCCTGCTAGAGGTGGACAGCTCTGAAGCCACCATAGACCTTCGCGTAGATCTTGGTGAACTGTCCCAGTCTTCCCAGTCTTCAACACTAAAGACGGTGGCCTCGTCACCGGGCACCGAAATCCTTGAGATTTCAGTACCCTCATCGCCCGGAATGGACAGCCCGGATCGTTCGTCATCTAGGCGATCTCGTCGCTTCTTCTTCTTTTTCTTTTTTGACTTGCTGGGAGCAAAATCGGAGGCACTGTCATCTAATTGAGCCAGAGCTTCCGGGTGGAGTGGTGTCCTTGTCGGGGGCTGTTCAGCCTCAGGTTCGTGCCTTGGTATAGCCTCTGTGGTCTCGGGCTCCTCGGTTTGGTTGGATTGTCTCATCTGGAGGAACTTTTCCAGCCTATCTCTCTTGGCCTTTTTGTCCTCGTCATCGTCTTGAGCCTCAGGAACCGGCTCCAAGTTACGCGACTCTAGTACTTCGCGTGGAGGCTGAATCTCGCCTGATTGTCGACGCTGGAGGAATTTCTCTAGCATATTTCGTCGCTCATTATTCTGAGGAGGCGTGACTGGGCGTTCCACTACGGCCGGCGTCTCGACTGGCTCGGCCGGCTGAGACGGCGGTTTGATCTCACCAGACTGTCGCATCTGAAGATATTTTTCCAGTGCGTTGAGCTTCCGTTGCTTCTGAGTTTTTTCATCCTCCGACTCCTCTGTATCAGCCAACGAGAGCTCTTCTTCGTCTGCTACCACTTCCCTGTCTTTTGCCAGATCATCTTCTGGGGCTGGTACAGGCTCTTCAACTGATCGCTCGGCATCGGCTGGGCGAGAGCCTCGGCGGCGGAAATCCGGATCGTCAATTACAATATTAGGATCGAACCCGCTCTTCTCCAGGCCGGCTGCCACGGTAGCTGTAAACTCGAGATCATCGGAAAAGGTCCCAGGCATCTGTTCAGGCTCAGGGCTAGCCGGCTTGGGGCCAGGAACAGGTGGTGCGCCGTTGACATCGTCATCGGCAGGCAGATCACGGCTCCGCGAAGCAGTGTGCCGATCAAGCTCAGTGGTCGGTTCGGCGGTGCCAGCGGCCATCATGGCAGCGATCTTGCCCCATTGGCTAATCTTGCTGAGACGGGGCCTGGGTTTGTCTTCCGTCTCAGCCAACTCGTTTGGGGACTCTGCACGACTACGAGATTCGGGAGATTCGACTACGAATCGCTTTGTCGAGTTCTCGCCCCAAGTGACAGACTTGCCGCTTGGTGACGAGTGCGTTGCCTCGCCCTTTGGATCGGATTCTTCATCCTCAGATGACGCAATCGATTCTTCTTCTTTTTCAATCTCTCGAGATGCAGGCACTTCCGCTGGTTTCTTCAGCCCTACTGATGTGGAATCAGGGCTGGGCACCGGAGTGGGACGAACGATGTTCAGCAAGGGACGTTCACGCTCGCATGAAGCGTCCCGAGACGTGAATCTCGCGGCATCAAGCCCATTGGTGGCTCGGAACCGGTCAGTCTCGTGTGGGAAGATTTCATTGTCAATCCTGACATCGGCATTGGGAGGCGCGTAAGGGTTTTCGTCGTCGTCATGCTCCCTATCTTCCATGCTGGGAGGTGCAACGATGGAAAATGATTCTTCAGCCGACGGCTTCTCCCATTTATCCACCACGGATTCATCGGGGGAGTGGCTGCGAGACCGAATCTCATCAGACGCAATCTTTCGCGCAATCACAGACTCGCGATAATATCTGTCTGCGTCCTCCTGGACAGCGTCCTTTGCTGGCCTGTTTCGATCTCGAGAACCATCATCCGAGTATTCGCGGCGTTTACGCTCTCGTGACCGCTCTTCCTCGACGGCGATGGCGGAAGCAATGGCAACGGCAGCGACCGGGATCGTCGAGTGCTTGGCTTCATCCAGGATCGACCGAGCATCCTTTTCCTCTTGTTCGTATTCGTACCCACCCCGAGGGTCTCTGCTCCGAGACTCACTCTCACCTCCCCTTCTCCTCTCTTCGGCTGCTCTCTCAATCTCATACGAGTCCTTTCGACTGAGCCTAATGTCCGCATTGCTCTGCGGTCGCAACGGCATTTGAGATGGAAGGGGTGCAGAGGCAGGGGCAGGCGAAGGGTTGGCAAAATTGGGAACACGATCGACGGTGACGATTTCGGGTGTTCGTCCCCGGCGGGGCGTGTTGAACTGGGGAGTGTTGAAAGCATCATTGGCAACCTGGTATTGAAAAGGGTCAATAAGGGGCTTTGGAACGGGCTGGGCAGTCGTCTCAATATTCCGGTCACCTGCCTTTATCGCACGAGCGGGTTGCGGGGGTTGCTGCTGTTGCTGCTGTTGCCTCTGGGCATCGCGGAGTTTATCTTCGCGTAGCTGCCTCTCCGTCTCTCTCATATGAGCATCGTAGGTAGTCTGGTATTTCAGGGTCTCCTTGCGCTCTTCTGGATGAAGTTCCATCCAGGACCTGCTATCTCTAGGCAGGTTAGACGAGTCCTTGCCATAGTCGGGTACTTGGCGGTCGGATTCTAGTCGAGGGGAATCATTATCGTTTCGGCGGTTATAGTATACCTCCGGATTGGCCCTCCGCCGCTCCAGTTCTTCAAAGGGTGCCTGGTCCCGCTGAAAATAATCTTCCTCTGGATCCGGACGAGTGAGTTTTACATTATCGCGATAAATACGGTCTTCGGTCCAAGGCCCTCTTTGATCCGCCATGGCAGCTGCTGCAGCGGCTGCTGCAGCCGCAACACCGCCACTCAGGGTAGGGTCAAGGCTCCCACTATTAGAGAGCTGACGGCGGTAGCTGTTTCGAGAATCTCGCCTGCCGGCCTCAAAGACCTTGTTGGAAACGGGCACCATGGGGATTGGCTGCTGAAGGGGGATGGGTCCCGGGCGGTGGGTGGAATCGGCCTGCGATTCGCCGGTGGCCGGTCTATCATTGTCATAACGATTTGAGCTCATCGAAGCCGGAGGCGGCTGTTCATCTCCAAACCCACATGGGGTGTGAACCAGCCCACGCAATGAGTTGACCGGGCCGAAGAGGCGTGGATCCACAACAGAACTCTTCCTGCTATGATACGTAGGTTTGGAGCTGGCAACGGAAGAGGCAACGGCTCCGGTGGCGGCTCCGGCAGCGGCCCCCATGAGCCCGGACAGTGCGACGTTGGAACGCGAAGAATCACCGCCATAGGCCAGAGCAGACGTGCTGTCATCGCTCGAGGAGCTCTCGGAAGAATCACCGTCATCGTCGGAGGCCGACTCCCAGTCCGATTCATCAGAAGATGATGCGCGGTGTTTCTTGGAGCCCGCAAGGCCTCGTTTTTTGGCTTCCTTTCTGCTCTTTCGCAGTGCACTGATGGCGGCGGCGGTGGATGCTAGTCCGGACGGCCGGGTCTTTCCCACGGCGCGTAAGTCCTCCTCGTTGGATCTCCGGGCCAGATCTGACAGCTGACGCCCAATGGCAAGAATCTCTTCATCCGTCTTATTACGCTTCCCCTCATTAAGTAGTTTAGGGGATGGCCTGGTGGCGGCGGCTGGGGGATATTGCTGTTGTTGCTGCTGTCGAGAACCCGATACGGCGGAGCCCGCAACGGAGCTGCTGTAGCGCGTGGACCGATCCTTTTCCTTCTTGACAAAACCGGTGCCGTATGCCATGTCGGAATTGATTGACGAGTGAGACGAGTTGCTGCCGCCGCCAAAGAAAACGCCGCGGCGCTTCTTGGTGCCGCTGCCCCTGCGGCGATGCTTCCGGCGCACTTCTGACGGGGCCTTGACAAAGGTGCTGATGAAGTTTCCAAAGCGAGAGGTGGGATATACTCGAGTGATTTCCGTGTATGAGGAGGATGAGGAGGATGGCGACGAGGACAGCGAGCCCGACGAGGCCCGGGACCGAGGCTGGGCCGCATCCTGCGACGGCGTGTGGTGCTGCGGCATTGGCAGCGACATCTGCTGGTAGTGCTGCGGATAGGGATACTGCTGCGGCGGCGGTGAGGGGAAAGCCTGTTGCTGCAGCGGCAGCGGAGGCTGTTGTTGTTGTTGTGGTTGTTGAAATTGAGGTTGAAATTGGGATTGAGGCGGAGGTTGATACGGCTGCTGCTGCTGCTGTGGGCTGTCGGCGCTGTAGCTGCCCGGCATCTGCTGAGGCGTGATGCTGCTAGGGGACGAGTACAGGCTATCCTTCTCCTCGCGCGACAGTCGCTTCTCGCGCCTCCGCCTCCTGGAGCTCTCCGGGCTCCGGCGGCGGGGATGAGGCATCGTGGGGACCTGACCTGGCTTGGCGGGCTGGTCACTCACTCTGCCAGTAACACGATGGGAATTTCCTTTGGATCGTGCTGCTTGTGAAGGATGGATTGTTTTTTTGTTTTGGTTTCCAGGAAGAGCAGAGCTGATGCAACTAGAACTAGCACGACGCCAAACCCTCGCTCCAACCCCCAGTCGACCCGACCCGCTCCGTGGACAGGCGGTGGCTGGGGCGACGAACAATTTGACAATTCAGGCGTCCCGGGGCCTGAAGATGGTGGCCAGCCCGGTCGCTGTGGCTGCGGGAGGGCCAATCAGGCTGCGGCGCCATGGGCCTTAGCGGCGAGTTCAGCTGGCCAGCGAACGATCACAAGAGCTGGACCAGACATAAAAAAGGGGGCAGCGTTGAATGTTGGCGATACGATACTATCGAGATCTGGCGGCAAGACACAAGATGCAAACGAGCTGGGGTAGTTTCCGGTGCTGTTTCAGACGAGCGTGTACGGCGAGCTCTTGTCCAACTGTTGTATTTATCTGCACTGTCTTTGCCGATTCCTACTATACTGTAGCAAGGGAGAGGGAAACGAAGATTGTTTGTGCCAGGGTGCTTGTGGTACGCGATTGATGTCCATGAATTTCTTCGTATTACCTCACATAGCACCCAGGTAAAGGAAACAACGCGTGGGGCTGCAAACGAGTGCACACAGAGTGAACTTTTTTTTTTTTACATAGGTAGGTACAAGTGTATCCATTGATATCATTAACATGTCAACGCTGCATTTTGCAATTCTATAGCAGCTCCTCCGTACCCCGTCCTTACAACTGACCTCCAGGTCCCGCTTAACGGGATTTCCTCGCATTACGTCTTGTGGGGCTGCTCATAACAAGCGTGTTGTCAATGCTCATGCTCTCGAGTTACTTTAGCTCCAGCTTGTGATAGCTACTTTGCTACTGTATCAACGGCCTTGTTTGTTAGTGCTGAACCAATGGCAACACACGATGTTCCCTCCCCCTCTCCCAACAGCTCCCAAGTGAGACATGCCTAAACACCCATTCACTCACCCTCACATCGAATCAGTCCCTCCCACATGCATCGGCGGATACATTCTGCTGCCTTAGCGGGTACTTGTCCTGTCCAGTCCTGTCCATTCACCTCTCAGCCAATCAAACGCCCTCCAGCCGCCCGTTTCGACCCCCCCTCCGACGCTGCAAGAGAGACAGACACATACAGTTGGGCGACATTTTTGTCTCACTCTGTCTGACCACATCAAAATCGTTTATCTGATACTTGACCGCTACCCGACTTTGCTCGCCGAAACCCCCGCTTTTCTGCCAGTTGGCACTACCTACTGTAACCACTGCAGTATGTGCCACCTTGCTCTGCATCTTTCACAGATCCCAAAACAGGGTGACAAAAAAAGGGCGACAAGCATCGGGAGGTGCACACGGACGCGCGCCGACTGACTTACCCTGCAGGGCACGGCCATGTCATCGTGGCCCAAATAAGTGATAATAATCGACGTTTTGATGGAAGCGCTTGTCTGAGCTTGTCTCCAGCAGCATTACATGGGTATCATGCCATTTTCGTTAAGCTAGGCTCCGTCTTACCTATCACCCATCATCGCGAGACCTTGTCTCAGGCCAAAACGAAGCCAGACGTGCAACCGAGGTGCGAGGACTTACAGCGGAACCCACTCACACTCTCACAACTCATTCGCTTACAACGCAAGAGCCCAGAAACACACACACGCCTGTAGTTGGGAAATGATGACGCCTTTTCTTCATGTATGCATGCCTGAGCATCGAGGCCAAATTCACCATGACGGACACCCGCGTGTCTTGCAATATGCACGCCATCAAGATCTTCCTAACCTAAGGTAGGAAGATGTCGATCCTCGAAATGGTACAAAGAGAGGACATGTCTTCTTATCATTCTCACAGTACCTTACGGAGGAATCGGTAAAACTGATCGGGAGGGCCTGATAAGATACTACTAACTATTTGAGTCTCAGCAATGTAAATCTACATCACCATCTAATCAGATGAGATAAGATTAATTGTTAGACAGATAGTGTTTCGCTGGGCGCTTTATGCTCCACGGGAGGCTTTGTGAAGCTATTAGCTACATGTGCTCCGTACCTTGATGTGGCTACCATATGGTTTTTATATTTGTGGACTGTGGCTGGCCATCAAATCATTTAATTCAGGGTCCAAAACTCTATGGCAACGACTCCTCTTGAGTGAATACTCATATTTCATGATTACTCAAAGTGGCGTTGAGATGACGACTCAATTCTATCGTTAACGAATCAATTGAATAGCTCAAGCAGATTATTTCAAGTTTTAAAAGTATGAAGTCCACCAACTGGAAAGCCTAACCACCCAACAGAGTGAAGAATTTCATAATCCGTCTACTAAACACCTATATAAAGGGCTGCTGCTCCCCCCCTTGACTTCAATCTTACACCCCCATTACCAAGAATGAGTCTTCTTCCATTTCACAACTTGGTGTCGATTCCTCCTCTTGCAAAGACTATGTTCCAATGTCAATCCCAAACGCTCATTAGTCCCAGCTCTTATATATAACCCATCTCTTTTCACAAAATGTCGTTCCTTCCCCCACTCTTCAAGTTTCTCAGTATCCAGGCACCACCTTAGCCTTCACATACAACCCATTCGCCGGCTTCGCCGTCACTCCGCCCCTAATATCAATCTTATCCAAATCCATCTCCTCTTTATTCACCAGCTCAAATTCAAATCTACCAATCCAAGCCGCCAACAAACACGCAAACTCCCCCTTGGCGAACCCCATGCCAATACAACTACGCGGTCCATGTAGAAACGACAGGAACGCATAATTACTCTCAGCTCCACCGCTCGCAGCTCTCTTGTTGCTCTCGTCAGAAACTCCCTCGGCGGAAATCCACCGTTCCGGGTTAAACTCAGAAGCATCTGAGCCCCAGAGCTTTGGGTCAACATTAACAGCAAAGGGAGAGATGGTGAGCCGAGTGCCCTTCTTGACGGGCACGCCCTGGATGGTAGTATCGTGAGTAGCCTCGCGAATAGTCATGGGAACAGGGCTGAAGAATCGTAACGACTCATTGCACACCGCGTTGAGGTACGGCATGTGATCAATGTCCAGGCTCGTAATCTTGGCGTTGACATCGTCCGTAGAAGGCAGCTTCTCGCGAATCTCGTTGCGCAGCCGCGTCTGCATCTTGGGCGAGCGGGCGAGCTCATAGATGGCCCACGTCAGCGCCGTCGATGTCGTCTCATGACCGGCGGCCAGGAACGTCATGAGCTGATCAACTAGGTTTTCATCGGTGAATTGCCCGCTCTCAATCGCCACGGAGAGAATGTCCACATCCGTGCGCCCCTTGTGGGCCATCATCTTTTCCCTCTTCTCTCGGATGAGATCCCGGCACACAGACTTGATCTTTTGGGCCGCCCCATCGATAGCCCTATTTCGCTCCAGAGGTAGTCGTTGAAGCAACCATGTGGGCACCAGAGTCGCCAGGAACACCAAGAACTTCGCCGGTGGCCTAGGCTTGAACAGAAACTTGTACGTCTGCACAATGTCGCTGTTGTCATCCTGGATTGCGTGAAAGTCTCTCCCGAGGCCGGCGACGCCAATGATGTCGAGGGTGACTCTGGACGCCCACTCGCCGGCCTCGAACTCTGCCTCTCCGAGCTTGCCGCATTCAGTAGTCATGGCCTGGACCACCTCCCGCGCCTTGTCCCAGAAGACGGGATACAGATCTTTAATGTGTCGAAACGCAAAGGCCGGCATCAAGTTGCGACGCTGGCGCTTGTGCTCGTCTCCCTCGGCCAACAGCACGCCGTAGCCCAGAACGCGGCCGAGCATGGACCTGACATTCTCCGGCTTCTGAAAAGCGTAATTATTTGTTACGAGTACCTCGGCCAAGGCCTTCGGAGAGGTGATGAGTAGACGCTCGCGGTTGAGGAGCCAGTAGTACCGGATGAGTCCGTCGTTGGGGATATTCAATGCCCTTGTTTGGCCAAGTCAGCCATCATCAATCGCTAAGCAGTATGGAGTACACATGAAACCTACCACTCTCTAAACAACACCGCAGGCTTAGCGGCCAAGATCTTCTTTCCGTGGCCCAACAGCCAGTGGCCGCCGGACGCCGTGGGCAGATGCCGCAGCGGCGAGAACCAAAAGGGATACACAAACAGCGACCAGATGCCGTGATACACAAACACTTGCGCCAGCAGCAGGACCGCCGCAGCCTGGACAAACGACGCCCGAGACCACGCATCCTCGCCCAAATACGTCCATCCCGCGCCGCCGAGGAGAGCCGTCGCCAGCATCAGCTTGAGCGCCATGGCTTCAGAGGCTCGGTCGCGCCCTGTTTATGTGTGTGTGTGTGTTGTCTGTTGGGACGCCAGTCGATCGTTGGAAGTTGGTGCCACGGCACCTAAAAGGAAAATGGGTGTCGTCACTGTATGTACCAAGGCTTTATAGAAACCAAGATAGAGTCGCAACCGCAAACGCGGGGAAGACTCTAGAAAAAGAGGCAAATAAAGAGTTTGACGGAAATAACAACGAGAGGGATACGAGAGAGATGCGTTCTAGAATGGTTTTTAAAGTTCAAACCACAATCCAGTAGATCAGATTACCGTATTCAGCCCCATCCACCGATAATTCCGTGATTGATAGAGGTTTCTCAATTTCCCCTGTGTTGCCGATACAATAAAATGGTTTTGGGACCCTTTTTCCTATCTTTAAAATGTAGATAGAGTCTTAGAGTTTAAATGTGGGAAGAATAAGGAATAAATGTCAAACGAAATAAAACTATAAGTAAAGAAAAGGGGAATCCAAAAATAACGACTACTATTTACATTGATTCCATTAAAGACCCCTCCTCTCACTCGCTCTCAATTAGCCCAGGCAGGAAAACGACTGCCACGAATGCCGTTCCCCAGCCCCAACGGAGTTCGCATCCCAAAATGTTGAAACTCATCCTTCCACCCCAACTAATAGCGACTTAGCCGGGAACCGCTTTTTCACGACCGGGATTCTACGCAGTCCGCGCGTCCGGGTTTCTTGCCCGGAAGACTTACTACATTTATGCGACACAAGCGAGGAGCGTATTGTCGTATCAGGAGTAAGCTAAAGTAATGCTGATGGGTAGAACTTGTTTGACCAAGAAGCTCGTAGTCTCGGTTCGTTCTCTGTACAAGACCGACATACATAGCTAGTAATACTACAAGGGGTGAGAGCTCTCCACATCGGGCATTAAACTCCCTGCTGATTGTGGCTTGCTATCGCAGATAAGATGAACTCTCTCACTTATCCTGCTAGCTAGATAATACTCCAAAAAAATAAGAGGAGGAAAATGATGAAAAGCTGACGTCGGGTCTTGATGAGCGGATAACAGGCTTCAATTTGCAATAAACACCCCTACCCTAAGCTTCATGTGCAATGCCACCGTGGCGTTCTCAAGTCTTAACCATCCTGCCGTCGGTCGCAGTTGTCCCATCGAACGGCATTCAGCAAGAGTTGGTGGTCCTCCGGCTCCGCTTCCCCCTCTGTGCTGTAGAAACTTTAGTTGTTCTAATAAGCAGCCGCCAAACAACAGCTCAGCTCAGCTCAGCTCGAATCAGAATGCCAGACTCGTCTGCGCTAAGGCGGGGGATGCCCAAATAGGCAACACTGAATGTTAAATTGCGCCCTCAGTCTCCATACTAGCGCTATCTTTTCTGTCGGTCTTGTGAATGAGCATGGTGATTCTCACGTTTGCTCTAGTAAGGCATAAAGACTATGGTGCAGAGTTAAATAATTCAACAAGGATTTCCCAAAAGGAATACAGCAGGACGTTGATACGCGCCTTGTCTCATTCGCTAGAATTCACTCGCTATGCTCACTTACTCCTCACTAACCTACACGCCTAAACTCCATATACAAAAGTTATATCCTCCTCTATGTACAATCGACACAGCTCACACTCGTATGCAGTAAACGCTTAACACCGGTATCGAAACAAAGTCAAAGCCCCAGGGATAAGAGCGAGCGATAAGAAACAAACGATAAATCCAGGGAAAGAAAAGAAGGAGAGCGCTGTGACCAATGGACACAAGGTTATCTCATCAAGTTGGGAGCCAACCAGCGCTCTCAATCGTGCCGACTCCTCATCCATCTTCTCACCATGGTCGGATCCTGTTCTGTACTGTGGACGCCACCGAAGTATTTGTTGGCTGAGTTTGGGCATCTGCCGTGTTTTCACCATTGTCAGTGGGCATCGTCGAACTTGATGAGGCCGAGTCATCTGGTTGTTGGGCCTGTAAAGGTGAAAGAGTTGGCTCCAATAGATCACTGTCTGCATTGGCTGTCACCGCCCAAGCATTACCACGTGATGGTCGATACCTCCGATGCCGAGGAACTTCCCTCTCCTGGCTCATAGGAGGATGTGCGCCTCGTTGTTGGGGCGCTCGAGGCAGCCACTGGGAATTTCTTGCGTTATCTCTTTGGGCATTCCGAATCGGAGAGGTTGCAGTCGTTGCAGTCGTTGCAGTCGTTGCCCTCGACGAGGCCGATGACGCAGTTTCGCCGTCATAAGAAGATGAATCTGAGTCCCCAGTGGCATGAAACGGACGCCTTTCCATAGCAAGCTCTTGACTTCCACCAAGCCCCTCAGCAGATACAAGGTTGGACATGAGCCTCAGATACATCTCTTCCGTTGCTCTACAGTATACGATTAGCCGACGTTCTGTTCATATAAGAGAGAGTGTGTGTGTGCGAGCTCAATGAGAAAAAAAGGGGGGCAGGGGCGGGGGCGTAGGGGACTGGAAGGACAAATGGACGGCTAACCCAGGAGGAAGCTGATGACGAGCAGTCATCATAGCCGTAAAAAACTGATTTACGACGCGCTCCGAATGCTTGGGCGGCAGCTCTAGCTTGTCACGACAGTATGGACAGCTATCGGAATCCTCAAACCACCTTGCGAGGCAGTGGTTCCCAAAGACGTGTTTGCATTTTGGCAGCCGCAGAGGTTCCTCGTTAATTCCCTCGGGAGTTTTTGCGCCGTAGTCATTGTAGCAAATAACACAAGCTATACGCCAAATTAGCTCTCCATCTGCTGAGATCACAGGAGTCTGCAGTGCATACTTCTCTCATTCTCTGGCAATTCTTGAATCTCAACTTTCTGCAAAAGAGAACGCGAAGATTTCACTGTCATCTTTTCCGCCAAGGTATGAACTCTCTGCTCAGTCGTGGCCCCGTTGGCAGTTCCCGCAGCGCCCTGCAACTGGTTTATTACTCGGTCTCGGTCCAATCTAGAGCCACTGGCATCATGTGTCCCGTTCTCCTCTATATCCCTATTCATATCTGCAGCTGTCGAACGGCTATTTACAGACCGGCGTGCCCTAGAATGGCCCGATCTGCGATGCGTGTGTGGTGCGGGCCCAGAAGGGTCGATATAATAGGGCGGAGGGCCATCTGTACGTTGGTTAATATACTAGTAAAGAAAGGCAAATATGTCATAGATTTGTTGAGAACTTTCCAGAGAAAAGGAAAAATGGAAGAAACTTAGAATACGAGCCACTTACGGAGGGAGGGGGGAGCGCGCGAGACTCGTGGAGGGATTCCGGACACAGAGTGAAAGTTGGACCGGCGGGCCGGTGGTAGAGGAGTGGGACTGGTCTGCAGAGGCGTGGATAAGGATCCAGGAAATTGGTTCATGGGAGGGACTGGATGATGTGGTGTATAGACCATATGTGGCTGTACATCTGATTCCAGGGCTACGCCACTCTGCCCCTGACCCAGCTCATTTTCCAACGTCTGCCTGGGATACAAGCTGGGTTGGGCATATTGCATAGCAAGAGGGTTTGGTGGAACAGGAGGCGGAATCGGCATCGGCGAGAAACCCTCAGACCATGGTCGAGGATGTGTCATCGACATAGGATGAGAGTACGACTGATAGGATCGAGGCGCTGTACCGGGCACCGGAAGCCCGCCAGGCGGGCCCATTTGAAGTTGTGAGTCGAAGCCCACGGCGAACGGTCTGTGCATCCCGTACATATGGGGGACCGGAGCCTGGTTTGGTGTCCATGGTGGATGTACTGGTGGATGATGATGACCAAGCTCGCGTCTCCATTCAGGTGCTGTCCCATAAAGATACTGATCAGGATGAGGTGTCGGCGCAAAGGTATGAGGTTCCATTGGTTCAACCACAAGCTGTATCCAGCTTGGGGCCAACCTGTAGCTTTCAGGATCGGCAGGGGGTGGGTAGGTCAAGCTCATCCAGCTATCGACTCTCAGAGACCCTGAGCTCTCTGTTGGAGGTAGAGTATAGATATTGGTCAAGACGATTCAAGTTCCTGATATCCAGAAAAAGCAATAACACTGACGGTAGAGACGGAGGTTGTTTGAAGAAGTGGACCCAGTAACGGTAAAGGTATATCCAAGGTATAATTTCGCTGCAAGTGGACTTGTCCAAAGTAAGGTTAGATATATGGCGTATACGAAGAGAATTCGTTCGTATATAAGTTTGTAAGTATGAAAAGTATGTCCGGGATCTTTACCGCGGTGGTCTCTCAGCCAGAGGGACGGATCCAGGGTCTGTGTTTAGAACGGCGGATTGAGAATCTCATGAATATTTCTTGAAGAAGACGGAAATAAAGACCCATCCAAGCTCAGGCAAGATCTCCCGGATAGACACTTGGGAAGTCTTGATACGAGACAAAGCAAGGGTTTTTTAATGCTTTTTTTCTTTTTTGGGAAGGAGGACAGAACGCAGAAAATTGATAACGCAGAAAATCAATGAAGACGTTATAAGTGTCCTAAAGAGGAAGATTCCAGGATATATATATGCCTAGAGAATATGGAAATCTTCTCGCGAATATGCGTAATCAAGATATCAGAGTCCTTGAACAAAGCATATTTAGTAAAAATTTTCTCACGGAGCTCTGGAAACTTGAGATAGAGGCGTATTAGAAAAGGTTTTTACTTCGGCCTCATGATAATTTCCTTTGGGTTTGTGAGGTATGTTGACTTCCGCAGTTCCGGGTCCAATGTATAAGTACCTGGGCGGAAGGTTCTCAAGTATGGCTTATTGAGAATGCGCTTGTTTCGGCAAGCCACGGAGTGGATCCGGTTGGGCTTTGCACCTCCACAGAGCGTGGGCGGAAGAGGACGGGATGTTCTGTCAACCAGGAACTCGCAGCCTGGCTTTTTCTAACTTCTGGATGAAACGCCAGACGCGGCAAGTATAGATGGCTATGCTGATGGAAGAGTATGACGAATGTTGGGCACCTGCGAAAACGAACACGAAAGCGCCCTTGAATGTGCCGAGCGTTGAGGTCAAGGGCGAGTGCGAGGGCGAGAGCGTCGGCGAGAGAAGGTGCAAGGGAGCTGGAGGCGAAGCGGAGGCGAAGCGGAGGGAGGAGCGCCCGCGGAAGAGCAGGAGCAGAAGGAGGAAGGAGGAGAGCCAGAAGCCGGGAGTAAGAGCTGGAGCTGGAGAAAGAGCAGGAGCGTATAAGCTAGGGCAAGAGCACAGGCAAGAAAGAGGACAGGCACAGATGCAGGCCTGAGAATGAGCAAGAGCGAAAGCTGGGAGCAGCAACAGCAGCAGGATCGAGAGCAAGAACAAGAGCGGGAGCAAGAGCAAGAATGGAAGCAATGGCAAGAGCAGGAGAGATGAGCTGAGCTGAGCCGAGCCGAGCTGAGCCGGGCAGGTTGGGAAAGAAAAAAGAAGAAAGGAAAAAGAGAAGGGAGGAAAAGGAAGAGAAGAGGAGACACAGATGGAAGATGGAGCTGCAACTGGAGCTGGAAATGGAGCTGGGCAGCACGCGTGATGACAAGGAAAAGATGGGAAGTCTAAAAGGCGCCCAGTCATGAATCGCATTGGTATGGCATGGTAAGGTATGGTAAGGTATGGTAAGGCATGGTATGGCATGGCATGGGCACTTGCGTCAAGGTCATCACCACCTTGGAGCTACCCAGTCCAGTCAGGCCGTCCCTGTTGGCCCTGCATCTGCCTCAGGGCGCCAGTCCGGCTCCAGTCAGGCAAAAGCAGCACAGCGCAGTGCAGCGGCCAAATCAAATCAGCGGCAAAAGGCGTCGGATGAGCCGCTTCTGCTGGGCGAGTCACGGCTTCGGCAGCCCGCAAAGCGAGTACAAGTCGCCCGCCATAGCCGTTTTAACCACCGACCGCTGCTCTATTTTGGCTCTGGCTCAGCTCTGACCTGGATGGCCGTCTCTGTCTCTTCTGTCATTGTTGACCGACCGACCTGACAAGAATTAAAATTCGAGCTACCCAGTTACCGTGTCGTCGCACTGACCCGCACTGTGGCGCTAGGAGACACCCGACCTCACTCCTCACCTCCGTCATGGATCAGTTGGGTTGCAAATACGCAGTGCGAGCCGGTGTTTGCAAAAAGCCTTGGACGACAAATACGGCCATTTGCATGCAGCAACCTTTGGCGCGGGGCGCAGAAATGCACAGCCTGTGGACCTCAGTCATGCCAGCCGGCCATGGGGAAGAGGCAAAACCAAAAGACCAGCCAGCTCTGATTTGAAACCACCTAGCCCGATGCAAGAGCCAAATGGCAATGGAACTTGGGCTTCTCACCTGATAAGCTGCATTTTATTGCCTGACGCCCAAGCCGTGGAGCCAGCCTCCAATCTCTGGCAGCAAACTCCAGAAAAAAAAACGACCCAAGCAGGCTTCCCTGCATTTACCGAGCGAGCGAGCACAAGAAAACCAAGAAAACCAAGAAACCGGCAGCAGCCAGGGCGTGGCCATCACATGAGTCGTCTCTGCCCGAGCGGCCTGCGGGAAATGAAATGGCGCCAGCCAGACGTCAATCAGCTCCAAACAATCAAAGACCCCGTCAGCTATGGGCCTCGTGATTGGGATTCCAATATTGCGTGTCGCACCGTGCTCACGCCTCTTGCTTCCGTGTGGCAGCCAGTCGGGTTCAAGCTCAGGCCAGGTCGTCGCTTTTGCTGTGAGACGAACTAGATTAGCAGCGACGCCGCTGTGACGGATCAATTCTTCCCTCTCATCTACCTTGCTCTGGCCGCTTTGGAGAATCAGCAGCACCGCCTTATTCAACCACACCGGCGCTTTTTACACAGTCACTTCACACGGCCCTTACGTATTACATATGCGTATGTAGGCCGTGCTGTCCGTCGGAGCCCACGCATCGGGCCAGTGCCGGAGGACTTGTCCGTGCCTCCGGAGACCTTCCCGATCCGGCCATGTTGCAGCATTTATATCTTCTCCTTCAAAGGTCTCCATGTGAAAACCGCAGTACATACGGAATATTTGACGCTCCCTTTGCTGCGTCTTCGCTTCTCACGCAGCCTCCTGTAGGCCTTTGGTTTATCTGCTTGTTCTCTCCCAAGCATCCGCACTACTGTCCATGCAGCCGCTGGGGGGTCTCCATCATGGCTGTGAGGGGTAAGATGCTGTAGGGATGCTTTGTGATGAAATAAGGAGGGGCGACGCTATGGTTTTGTGGCGAGGCAGTCTTAAGCATTCAAAATCCAGCCCCCTCGCTGGCTAGTACGGCCAAGGAGTGAGGAGCTTTCTCTCGCCTAATGCACTGGAATCTTTTTTTTTTTTTTTTTTTTCCCTCGATCATTACTCGACCTGGCGTATGCGCAAACAAACCACCGAAAACGGCGCCTTTCGGGCCTTGCAACCTTGGTCCATGCTACTTCATACAACTCTAAAGTCCGAAAAACATTCCTCTCGGGCTTTTAGTACCGTCGTCTCTTTTCGCATCAGCCGCATGGAACAACAGCAGCCCAACAGGCCGAGACTAAAGCACAGCAGTGGCGTGCTAATTATCCCACTCCGTCGTGTCCATCAATGGCCCATTCGACTTTCATATTTGCTTCTTATGCGGCCAGCCGTCTGACCTGTCGCCTACTCTATATGGTGCATGTGCAAAGTACCTCGCTTGGCTCTGCTCTTCTTGGTTCCATGCCGGCGTGTCTCAACTTTTTGAGTGTCCTGCGGAGCAAATGCTACTTCCACCACTGCTACTTGTACCACTGCCCAGCCATTCAGCCAAACCTGACTTGCTCCGTACATGGGAGGGATAGGACAAGAAAAAAAAGGCCCTCTGGCCGTCCTGTTGATCGACTTCCCTTTTCTCTCTCGGCTGCGTTTCTATCCGGGCCCTGTCTTTGTCCAACCCCGAAACTGGAAACTTGAATCACAAGATCCCCGCCGCCGGCCGCACTGTTCTTTGGCCAAGCGGCTGCTGCGGTAATATCTGTTTTTTTTTATCCCTCTCCAAAGCAATCCTTGCAGCGAGATTTTCCACACATAGATAACACAACAGTCGTCATCCATTCCCTCCGGGTTAACTTTTTGAAACTTCGTCTCGTTGAGCTCATAACTGCGCAGGTTTATCCGGCACCGCCATATACTTTATCTAGTAGGAGCTACCGGCCCAGAGTCGTATTCAAAAAAGGACAAGCAGATCTCAGCTAGAATGCCTAGCCAACACTTCTCCAATATCTGTGGGCTATTGAAAAGCCTCTTTAGCGAAAAAGGCTCACGCCGTTTGTTGCTCTTGTGAGGCCGGTTCGATTTACTAATTCCTGGCGCTAACATGTATTTTTTTAACTGAAAAGCCAGCCCAACATGCCTCAAAAACAAAGAATGTACACGTTGGGTTTGAATTTGGGATTGCCAGTGCTGCACACCCTCGTCATATCCCAATGGATCCGGCTCTGCGACGTAATACTCTGTACTCTATTTAACTCTATTCTGAATCAGGTCACTCTCCGAAACTCACAATCCACTCCACGTCGTTGCCTCGTATTAATCAACACCCACGAGTCGACAGGGCAACTAATTATATGGCAGGGCGGACTCCTTTAGTTTTGCTTTTTTTTTTTATTATTCAACCCTTGACAGGTGTCCAAAGTTTGTCGCGGAAAAACAGTGACATCTTCTGACGCAGACGACCTTGATCGCCCATCGTCCGGCTGCGTCTGACCGAAGCGCCGACCCAAGACTTAACCGAATCCCGCCGCCACCTCTCATGTTGCAGCATGACTGCAGCTAGTCTCAGTCCCTCCCTTCAACAGACGTCTGGGCTCCCTTGGCTCGATTTGCAGGAATCGATTGTCGGCCAATCTGCTTCCGCCCAAAAATACCTAGGCAAGCACGTACACTGGACACGTGTTTCATGTGTTCTCGTTTATCGAGAAGATCCGGATTTCTGAGACTGTTGTTGGTCATGGCGCCTGAGAGTTTGAGAGTCTGTCATGAACGTGCGGCAACATTCATCGTCAAAGTAGGGTGTCATTGGGCCCTTTTTTCCCATCAAGCTGAAGCGAAGCTGAGGACGATCACTTCTTTGGTAGTCGATACTTCCCCCCCACAAGCTCCAGATCGCCCTCTGTAATTTTTTCGCCGAGGAATTCCTGTAGTTCCTCATTACTCCAGGGGCACCCGTCGGAGAGGAGCATCTTCATCATCATGGCAATCTGCCCAAGGGGCATCGCCGGGCTTGAATTGGTCAGCATGCCGACGATGAATTGCCAGTACACGGTCCTCTGTTCCTTTTCCTTTGCACTCATGCTCTTTGCCTTCTTTGGTGAGGGTTGATCGTTTTCCATATCGCCGCCCGCTCCAATTTCGTCCTCCACCATGTCCTTGTCTCCCGTTTCGCTATCAAGCGTCTCTAGCACCACGTACGTCTTGTTGCCGATGTCGCTCAAAACTCGCTGAGATACCCAGAATTTAAGGGCGCTCTCTAAAAGGTCCTCGTCAATCATGAGCTTCTCCCATATCTCGTTAAAGGTTCTCTGAGCCGGACCAGATGACCCTGATCCGTCATCGTCACGGTGAAATTCGTAAATCACTGCCGCCTCATACGTTTTGCAGTCCAATTCAATAGAGCGATCATCGAGGTCCAGCCTGACTGTTGCTGATCCCAAGTGGTCCAGCCAATTGAGTTTCCGTGAAGACTTGAGCTGCTCGAAGCCAGCTTCGTATTTCTTTTGAACTTGTGCTACCGGTAAAGGCACAGTAAATGGATCTTTTGGCAGACTCGGCCAGAACAGACGCGACAGAATCTTGGAATGATATGAGAGCGAATGTGGTTCCAGTGCGCCATCGCTTCTCAAGTTCCGACGAAGGACTGAATCCACGCGTTTGGAGTCTACAATGTCTCGTATCATGACATCGCAGTTTTGTAAAGCTGCTTCTCCAAATCGCTTCTTCAACAGACCGAGAACCTTAATCTCCTGCTTGAAGCTGGTTTGCTTGGAAAGCAGTCGTTCTGCAACAATGACTTGGAACTCCTTGATGAAGACGTCTTGTAAGCCAAGAGCACTTATCAGTGTGCCTATGATGTCCTCATTCTTAGGCCGCTTGTAGTTGACACCCGCGTCCACGGGGTCTGGAACCCAGCTCATGTCGTTCCAGCCAAGATCCTCATCGTCAGCGCGCCCTTGATGCTGCTGTGACGTTTCGTTGAGAATAACTGCAAGCTCCACCAGCTTCCCCTGGTTCTCCTCGGCATGTGCAGTATTCGGGTTGGCCAACAAGCCTGTGACGACGATGCGAATGGCATCATCCCTGTTCCACAAACATAATTTCAGCGCCGGCACAACTCTGTCGAGCAAGACTTTGGAGTGGTCCAGAGCGTGGAATGTTCGAATCATGGAAATGTAGGTCTGCAAAATGTCAAGTGTGGAGCGGCCGGGATGTAACAGCCTGGCTTGGAGGGTGGCCGAGAAGGCATCTGTGAGCTGAAGGCGACGCTGGGGCGTAGTCACGGAAGACGCCAAGTCATCGAGGCCTCCTTTGCTGTCTGGCCAGTGTAGGACAATATCAAAGAGCTCGTGCATCCGCAGTGTCGCAAGCCGTCCAGTGGCTACGTCTCTCCAACGCTCTACGTCGTTCCAGGCCACTTGGCCACCAAGGCGGTGGAGGACTTCCACTGCCAGCCGAGCATAGCGCTTCTCAACCCAGTCGCACAAGTGATTCAAGCAGACAGGCCCTGTTGGCACTCGAGTATTGCGTCGACCACTGGATACCTTCCACACTCTGGTATAGGAATCTTTGATAAAGTCTTGCATGCAGGCATCCATCATCTCAGCAAACAAGACTTGAAACTTGTCGCCTCCCAACCCAACCTGGTGCAGGGATTCGAGGAGGCTGAGAAGTTCACCGCGTGCCTTGGGGACTTCGGCTTCTCGGCTCCATCCCGGTCCCAGGCCATTGTCTCGACTACTAGAACCCAGTATTATCCGCAGACTATGATGCAAAACACTACGGAGAACAGATATTAACTCCGGAGTCCATGAATTACCAACAATAGCGTGCATGTCTCTCCTGAACTTGGTCATGGCTGCTTCTGCGGGTGCGTCATCGCGGAAGCCTCGAACAACGAGCATCAGCCCGTACAGGTACTGTCTGTGGGCAGCTTCCAGGGTGCGTATGATGCTGCGAAGAACCTGAGAGTGGCTCTGCTGATGGCTGGAGGTACATGCGGCAAGCAAAGGGAGCACATGGTGGAGGAAGTGCTGACGGACTTGTTGAGAGTGCCACAGCAAGATGTCCTCAGTGTGAGCAGCTTGCGGAACGGTAGCAGCAGGATCCAAGACAAGGGTTAGAGAATCGTAAAATGTCACATCGAGATCCTGGGATTCGGGCACCAGAGCACCAAAGGAATCTTCGACGGCCACAGAGGTAGGGAGTTGAATGCGTGAGGTGACTACATGCCAGGCACGATCCCACCGCAGCTGATCGCTGACAACAGTGGACGACGATTGCTGGGTAGAAGTAGAATGGTTGCCACGCGTCCGTCGGCCAGTCACAGCCGCAGAACCGTGGACACTGCTTCCGCTGTGGCTGGCAGCGTGTCTCTTGGGACGCGATGATGATGATGACGAGGACGATGGCACTGGCACTGGTGCATCCTGGCTCCGGATTGGCTCACCGGCCTCACCGATGGCAGCAGCTAGAGAAACCGGCTGCAAGGCATCGGGCGGGAAGACGGAGCGAAACACATGTTGTTTGCGGGTGCGTACTCTGGCGGCGGTGGTGGCCATTGTTGACACCATCAGGGCCAGGCACCGTCTCCGGCTTGTTTACTGTGCTCTTTTCGCGGCCTGGAACTTGCGGGCGGAATTAGCAGACGAGGCTCAGATGTGCCACCAAAACCTTGCGAGCCATTGCCCAGGTCAAGCAAAGGACTTTGGTATGCTGGCACAAAAGCAGGCTGTGATAGGCCGTGCTTGGCCGAGAGGCGAGGCTGCTCGTCGCGGTCGTAAATAGGCGAGTGGGGTGGAAGAAGCAAAGAAAGAAGAAGCAATCAGGGCTAGAAAGAATCGGGTGCCGTTGCGGGGGGGTGTGACTCAAGCCCCGTGGTTGGCTGGACCAGTACTAAAAGATACAGGACATCAGAGGTACCTTTTTCCTCGTCTGGACGTGCGGAGGGACAAGTCCGGAGTTCGGACAACAATGTAACGCAGATGTACTGGGCAGAACGGCTCAGATACGAGCAGCAGAAATTGAACCTTGCCCAAAATATGACAAGAAAAGAGAGGCTCGGCTAAAATCAGGCCATTTTGGCAAGGGACCTGACCTAGCTTTTTGTTCGGGGGGCTTGACGGAGCTTGACGGAGCTTGACGGAGCCTCAGGCAGCGGCTCAGGCCCAGTCCCGCTGCAGTAAGCGACATACAGCGCTTAAGTGCGCTAAGCGACGCGCCCCTAGACGCAATAGATTAGCGGTGCGTCTTCCCTGCCACCCCCCAAAAAGCGAGAACGAGAGGGGACTTAGGTCAGCCACCTACGGGTACTAAGCGGTGCGTTTGTACGTCTTGGGCATGCCGAGCTTGCTCGTGTTACTCTGGGCAGTGGAGAGAAACGAGGATACGGAGACAATTCGGGAGAAGAGGAGGATAAAGAAGGGCAGAGAGTTGAACAAGGGGAGAGAGTACTAGGTAACCACTGACAATGCCGAGGATAGGTAGGAAAGTGGCGGAGAAAAAAACAAAGGAAGAAAAGAGGAAAAGGACAAGGGGCAAGGAGCAAGGGGCAAGGGAGGAAAATAAAAAAAGAAAAAAGAAAAAAATAAATACATGCAAATAAATAAAACCAGGTAGAGAGAGTAAGAGAAAGAAAATAAGCTGCTGCCAAGCCAACGGATGCAGTCTTTACAAAATCTACGCCGATTGAGTTACAGGTATGCATTATCGCAAATCCTTGCCCCTTCGCCGATTTACCCACCTGGCTCTATCTGGGTCACGATGCTTGGCCACAGGCTTACCCATGAAGACGCATCGCACATGTCTCCTTACTAGTGCGCAGTATCCCCTTCCGAGGGGAAGAGATGGCTGGGCTGGCAACTGGAGATTGGCCGCCCAACGCGCAGCAGATACGGCAATTCTCATTCCTGTAAGCCGATGAATAGGAGAGAGATAGGCCCGTTATGGGAGAAGCGACGGGTGGAAATATGCATCTCCCAAATACCACGTATGAGTACTTTGCATACCTAGGTAGTCTTCTAAGCGTCAGAAAGCAAATGAAAGGAGGGGAGGTCGCTGCAGGTTTACTGCTGCAAACAAGAAACAAGGCAATGAGGAAAAAGAAAAGAAAAGAGCCTCGAGGCACTATTGTGTTGATACTATTTGCAGCAATTATGCTGTGTACCAATGCGAGATATGCGAGAGGGAGCTCGTGTCTTTCTCCTCACGCTAGCAGCAACATACACACAGGATACTTTGCACATGTCGGGACGCCGACCCTTACCACATCCGCTTTTCGGGACAGTCTCGGGACACTTTCGGCCGGAGACGAGAGCGCACTCGGGGCCGGGAGTGGTCCATAGCGAGCTTCCTGGTGGCCAGTGGATACCCCTGTTCCAAGCCTCAGTGACTAGCGACTTGGGAGTTGATTACCCTGTGCAAGCGGAACAGCGGTAGCACTGAACTGGCCCAAAAGTGCCTCCGAAACCCATGACGGCTGTTGTGTAGGCAAGCAGGGATCATCTATCCCGCGTGAGTGTGCAAAGTACTTGGTGCTAGCACATCCCTATCTCACGGCTCGCGGCTCGTGGTTCGTGGTTCGCGCTCCAAGTGTGAAGCCACCAACAGCTGCCCCAGTCGCGCGACAGGCCAGCGACAGCCGTAGTGCCTGATTCTGCATCCCCGGCAGGGTCGACTCGAGTGGTAGGGGGGCCCAGCCCACCATCAAACAGCTTGACCCAAAGTTGCAGTATCCATGTATCCTAGGAGAAGAGCTCGAACCCTGGAGGCGCTAGGTAAATTTTAATGTTGCGCTCGGATGCCTGTTTGCTGGCCTTGATTGCGGGACCAGTGGCGGTTTTCCGTAAGCACTCTCATCTGGCATTCGCTCCTCGCGTCTTTTTGTCTCCGGCGAGCTCTAAGTAGACCTAGTGCCATTCTATGCTGATTCGAATGGAATAGCTGTTTTTTGCTTTTCATTCGGTACGGAGTACTTGCTGGGGTTGGCATTGCTCAAGTTGCCTTTGACTTGTGTTAGTGTACAGTACAAAGCAAGCACAAGTAACGTGCAAGTAAGCCACACGTTCACCTGCAACGTCTGGCCCCGCCCATGAATCAACGGCCCCCAAATGCCTAGAAAAGACTCATCGAGGCCTGTCCTGTCTTCACGGGCAAAGGGAGGGGCAAGCTGGGCGAGGTAGTCGCCGTTCAACAGGCATGAATGATTGCCTGAGCAGCTAGAGCGTACATGATGCCCAAATAATATGCGGTTAGCTTTGCAGTATGCTTTTGTTCAAACAAAGGGAAGAGGAGGGGTGTAAGGGTGGGGGGATATTGGAAAAGAAAGAAGGGGGCAAACCGTCGAAATTACTGCATTCGAGCAGCCATGGTGCCAAGGGCTGGCGGGAAGGGGAGTGGCTGTCCAACATCCCAGTAACTGCTTTTCACATACAGCACAGTACGAATTGCTCGTATGGATCGTATAGCGAGATGCCAGAGAAAACCAGACGCCTCTAATCTGTCTACCAAGGTTCCTAGGACTTTGCAATTCTTCTAGTATCGCTACTGTCGCTACTGTCGCTACCTGGTAGCTAGGTCAGTGTCGATATTGCTCTAGCATCTCACCTCCAAGGACTAAGTGATTTTCATACCTGATAGGGACATGGGATGCGACATGGCCACTCCCTAATATCACTGGAGCTTCTCTCATCCGGCATCGCTCGCAGCCGGCGTCGTTGCTTTTTCCCTTTCACTGTTCTCGGCACATCTGACGCAGGGCCTGCTCATCAAGCAAGCAACCATGCACCTTGCTCTGGTTAGAAGGGTTGGAGGGTTGGAGAAGACCAGCGATTTGGAATGCGGATCAGCCTGTCCCGTCCATCGGCCCACCCTGCCGTCTGCTGAGTCCGTACTCGAAGGTGAGGAAATCCTGAAAGCTCGCACAGGCAAAGGTACTGGTCTGGTAGAGCGGCACGGGAGCTCATGGGCGATCGACCCTTGTCCTGCGCGATAACTTGCCAACACTGTACAAGCGCAGTACCTTTACGCTCGGTCGCGAAGAAGCGAGCAAGGGGAGCGTATTCTGTATTCTGGCCTGGGAGTGGACTGTGGAGCCCTACAGGGCTGTGGTGCGGAGTAGCATCGTTCATTCACTTATGCGGGATTCAGGTGGGTACAGCGATATGCAACCGCATATGCACCTCGAGGGGCGTGGCTCTTCATCAAGAGCACATGCCCTGCCCCACTACAAGGATGCCTTTCTGCACTTCTCGGGCACCTGCCGCTCGACACCCCCCTCCCACATTCTCTTGTTTCTCAAGGGCCCTTTTTTTACGTTCTTATTTCCATCGCCAACTTGACTGACTGACACCCCTACCGAACTTTTATTACCCTCTAGGCAGGTTCACTGCGACTTTGTGCTGTCCGGTCCGTGTGGGTGCATCATCTATTGACTCGTCTCAAGAATGAGTTTTCCTTTTTCGAGGAAATCGTCATCTTCGGCATGGCTAGGCCCCGGCCCCTTATTAACAAGTCCCCCCTCTCAAAGCAAATCACAGAACACACAGACATACCAAGGTAGATGGGATGCCGCTTCAACGTCCAATCATCCAATCACCCAGAGGAGAAATACCAAGGTTCTTCCACTTGCCTCTTCGCGCATTCAGCCCCCGACTCGCTGCTTTCGACGGGACTTAGAGCTCAGGCATGCCAGGGTTCGCTATCTCATCTTGTGACTGTGATGGGTGCACGCAACGCACCGAAACGTCTCTGCCGGGCCGTCTAGGACGTTTCATATTACGTCCGCGTACAGAATATGCAGTGCACTGTCACTGCTTCTTATTTCCAATGTTCTTTTTTGGAAGGCCAAGCAACGGCTGAGGTATCCCAGCATTCCATACAGATTACGGGAGCCCTGCCTGCCAACCACGAGGCACCTACTCCGTAGTAGGTACGACAACGCAGTGCTCGCTCAAATGCCGTGGCCCCACGCGACGTTGCTGGCATTTGTTATTCGCCAGTGCCAGACGATTCATCCTAGACTGCGATGCACGGGGTCGAAGCCATCAATGCGATACATTTTTATTTAGAAACACAGCGCCAGGAAAGAAGCCAGAAACGAAGCCAACAACTTTCAGAGCCATCTATTTACAACGCGGCTGTGCCACAACTCTCTAGCAAAGCTAAACTCGAGTCTGCCCTGTGGGCTCTAGCCTGCCGGACGGCTGTCGATCACTGGCCCTATCGTATAACCGTGCCACTCGACCGCCTCCGAGGATTTTGACCAGTGAGATTGCCCACGCCTCCAAGCCCGTTCCCGTCCGGCCCCTTGTCATCTTGCTAGGCGGGTACGTGCTTGTGAGTAGCAAACTGGCGTTAGCCTCAGGTACAAAGGTACCGCGATGCACGGACTCGATGTTCACGGTACCTCGCTGACTGAGGCATCTGCAGCGTCAGACGAGGTACCCAGCCGTACCGTCCGATGAGTTTCGGACCTGCTAAAACCACTAAGCAGCCTAACTAAACGACCAATCCATGCCAGCATAAAAGCATCATCATAACAAATGACAGCAACCAGGCAAGCATGTTGCATCACGTGGGCGGCTCTGTTTTCACTCTCTTTCCGCCTTTTTCTTTTCTTTCCAGGTTGTCTCTCTCTGCCGCGGATTCGCAAAGTAATTCCAGTTGCCCGCGCACTCGTAGACCCTAGCCGTGTCTTGGCCCCATTTGCAGTCCTGTTTATAGCTGAGACAGTCTCAAATCTACCTGTACTTATGGCACGCGTAATGACAGCATCGGACGTCTGCCGTACCCGAGAGCCTTGTTAGTGCCCATGTCTCTGCTACGGATGCTTGAACTTTAAGTTAAAGGCAGCTAAAAAATCACGGCTGAAAAAAAATGGGCAATGGGCGTGGGTAGCTGCCGCATCGTAAGTTCTAGCCCGGAATTAATGGAGATTAACGAGCGAGTCATGTCGGTATTTGTAATTCAAGATGATCAATCACTAAAGTTGTTTTTAGACAAGTTACGATTTCATTAACATTTACAACTCCGACATGTGAATAGAGAGTGATTGTGCCAAATCGTATCGTCATGATAATACGCCACCCTTTAGGAGGGATGTGGCTCAAAAAAAGGGGGGATGTAAGCCTAAAGCCTAAACAAAATAAAAAAGAAAGGGGGGAAACAAAGTTGACAAAAAGGAAAAAACAAAACAAATACAGCCCAAAATAGGTAGTAAGTTTCCTTCGCAACGGTGCGGACAGTTCCATCCTGTCTATGTACCTCTAGTTGTGTGTGCTCTAAAAATTGATCCCGTTTCTCTTATACCCTGGTATCATTGTTTCCCAAGGTCTCGCTGTTTGCCCAACACGTTGACCCGTAATTCATAATCCATCCCATCAAAACACCTTGAGTATATCGGCAAAAGAGGAATAAAAGGAATAAAACAGTATTATACAAAGCCGCAATCCGAAAATGTAAAAAAGAAGAAGGAGAAAGCATAAGCCGGTAAGGCGCAGTGAATCGAAGATCGCAGCCGAAACCTCCATCACCAACGATATGTCCGCGAATCGTCATCGCTGTGACACAAGGAACTCCACTGATGAGCTTATCTAAGCTCCGTAAGAGACCGCAATACGGGAGGCATTGCCTCCCTCCTCGTAGGTTAAAGCGAATGAATCACGGATTCGATGCGAAACTTGATTGAAAAGTCATCTTGGTTCAAGAGCTTCGTCGTTGTTTGCACTTGTCGTGTAGAAGGTGGCCGTTTCGCGCGGTGGTTCTGGTGAATTCAGCGCCGCAGTTGGGGCAAGTGGCTTTGGCTGCTTGGCCGGATTTCTCTCGTTGGTGTCGTAGGAGGTTGCTAAAAGTCGAAAACTGTCGTCCGTTGCACCCATGCTCCCAGCAACGCGGCTTTGGTCTGTTCTGCACCACACGGACGTGGCCAGCGCTATCTTGGCTGCTGGAGCTGCCAGTAGAAGCTCCGCTGCCAGACTGCATGGCGGGCATGCGGTACACCATGCCGCTGTCTTGTCCGGTGGACTGGATGGAAGAGTGAGAGATACTGCAATCATGTTAGTATTCTGTCTGACACGTGATGGATGTTATCAACATTGCGAAGAACTTACCTGTATGCATTTGAAGTACCATAGGTGGGAGGGTATTCCACCGACAAGGAGTAGTTTGATTGCCTGGAAATATAGGTGTCAGCAGCCATTGGCATAGATTTTAACAGTGTCTGCTACTTACAAAGGTTGTTGGTACGGAGAAGTAAACGCCTGCTCTTGCATGTGTGGGCTGTAAGGGGGGATGTATGATGGGTCGCTCAATGCTGGAGCTGGCTCGCTCAGGAGAGACATGGCCGGCGGAGCTGTCGTATAGATGGGAAGGGCCATGGTGCTTGTGACATCGGACACTGACATCGGTGGTGAGCTCATGTATGAACTGCTGCTGCTACCTCGCTGAATTCGTGTGGAAGCTCTGGAATCTCGGCGGGCTCTGTCTCGTTGCTTCTTCAATTCTCGCTGCTCGGGAGTGAGGATACCCCTAGAAGGGCTTGCGGGAAGCGTCTTTGGCACACTTTGAGGAGAGACACTGGATTCAGACACTGGGTGAAGGATTGACGAGAAGTCTTGCGCAATCATGGTGGATGTGGTGTTGCTAGATTCAAACATTCCTAGAAGGAAAGCAGAGTCAGTATAGGCTCTGTGGTCAGGCCATGCGGGAGAGTCGACTTACCTGGCCACGAAAATGTTGGCCGAGAGCCCACGCTAAAGGTCGGGTCGAACTGGATGGCAACGGCGCTGGGAGACTTGATCAGGCTCTACTCAATGACACGAAGTAATGAAGCTTTCTTACCTCATAATTGCAGATAAGGAGACTATTTAAACCTTGCGGCTAAGAAGACTCTGAAGGTAACCTTCTGGTCTAACTATGCAAAAGTGTTGATAGGTGTATGGAGGGGGAGAGGAGGGGAAAAAAGAAAAGTCGAGCTGAGGGTCGGCCTGGTTTTATAAATCCAGGGTTCAAGTAAGACAGAGTAAGGCTGAAGCAGCTTCTGTGCCTTCACATAAGCAGCAGGCTGCGGTGGCGTGGGCTGTGACACGCAGATTCGGGGGTGGGCAGCACGAAAGTGTGTGGTGACTCCCACTATTAATGGGGGGAAAGGCTCTGAAGGCAGCAGACGCTTTGTTCAGCAGCTAAACTTGGTGTAAGTGCTCCGATCACAAAAAAAGGAGCCGCTTAGGAGCGACGAATGCCATTAATAGGAAAGGTCTTATCATACAAGAACGTCCAGTGGCATAGACCGGCAAGAAACCAAGAGTCGAGGCAAAAGCAGTGACGGTTCTGGTCGCAAAGATGGCCAAGCAGAAGAAAGCGAGAGTGTTTGTCTCGTAGCTTTGCGTCGGGTGTCGCGTTTTGCACACAGATTGCGGTGGTGAGAATTAGAGGCTAGAATAAGAAGTCTATCTTTGGATGAACGATCTGAGGCTCGGACGATTGTTCTAGCAAGGACCAGACGACGACTTATATGAACGAAGCGCCATGGCAAAGCACGAGAGGTGGAGATGATGTCGAGTTCCCCGTTGGCCCAGGTGCATGACGAAGGGGGGGGCCTGGCAGCCCATCCGTCTAGACGGATGAGATTGAGGTACTCCCCCATGGCTATGGCTGAGCTTGAACTAGCTCCAAGGCGTGCTGGTGCCAGGATGTCGACATAGAACCACGCAAGGTACGACGTGCCAGTACAGAGTGAGTTGACGAAGGGGGAGTGAGGGGAGCAAAGAATGAAGGCAGAGCCCTGGCAGGGGTGTGTGCGGAGGCTGTGGACATCCCGGCGCCATGCCTTGCAGGGCTTGAAGTTGTTCGGATGGACTGGGTGGAAGCGTATATGCGGTAACAGGGGTCGCAGGGCAAGGCGGGATGTTGCTATGCTGTTAGCGGAATGCTGGCATGTGGGCGGTGTACTGCATATATTGCATAAGTGCATCCCGCTTGGTCTGGAGTAGATTGCCATGCAAGGTTGAGCTCAAGCGTCAGTCTTCGGGAGGCGAGGCGTCGGGGGTGTGGCAATAGGCGAGCCTTGAGCCCTTTGGAACTGGCGTGGGGTCAAGCTCATCTGCATTTGTGGGTGTTGATGATGAAGAAAATTGGGTGTGTGGTTGCTGACGGCTTGGCGGCGCCGTTGTGGCATCTTCAGAGCTAGGCTAACAAGGCCTGCCCTACCAGATGTCTCTGTGGTACCTGATTGGAACCAGCTCTTGGGACCTGTGCGATAATAAGCGCGTCGCACGGCGCTACTTGGTGCTGGACTGGACTGGACTTTGTGGGCAAAAGGGCCTCGGACGAGAATTACAGCCAGATGCAGTTGGGCATCGCACGGGAAGTTGGTGAGTAAGCGAAGAAGATGAAGGCATCGGCACTTGGCTTGTCCGCCCAGCCGACAGGCACCCCGGCAGCATCTGAGGAAGAAAAGAGAACCAGGAGGAGGAAACATCAACAGGCATGGAGGCAAGATGCACACACTGAGAGCCAAGGGCTGAGCCAAGGGTACGGAATTGGGGTTGGAGTTGGGGGAGGGCATGGGCCAGCACTTGTACCAGCTGCCACCCAAAAGCACGGAGTTCTGACTTCGGGGTACGACGCTGGACTCCGTACGAGTACATGTGCAAGCCAAAAGATCCTGGTCCAGTCGTCTTGTTTGCTGCATGAGCGATAGGCCAACTCGCCCAGGGCGGAGCCGAACGCACTCGTGGAGCCCGAGCAGTAGCAGCAGACCAGATGGCAGCCATGGCTGGCAATAGCCGCTGTATGATGCTAATGCAATGCTAGTCGCAATGCTTCGTACATGAAGACAGTTCGCACAAGGCTCTGTGGAAGCACAAGCACAAGCACAAGCACAAGCACAGGCAGCGGCCCAGGCAGGGCGAGAAGCCTCGGGAGAGCGCGTCGCATGTAGATTCGGCCTCCGTGTGTGATGTATGCTGTAGGTACGCACGGGCGTTACCGGGCAGAAGCGTCGTACCTACGTCCATTCAGCTGGCAATCCAGACCAGACGATAGACTGGTCGACTCAGGCCCAGACACGGATCTGTTCATCGCGAACTGGCGACCCCATGGGTACAGGTAGGCATGTATCTCCCAGGTCCATGTAGGCAGCATGGAGCATGTTACGGAGCATATCTGCCCGAGTTGGGGATCGGCAGATCATTCGAAGGGCACTCTAAATGGCTTTGGGCCACATCTCTCGTGCAAGTAAGCCCGGATGAATATTGTCTTTCGTACCTGTACCAGACTCTGCTCAGATGCTGGCGGTTTCTGCAGCAGCGAGAACCTGTCGGTACGTACCCCGTATCGCCAAGCCAAGTCCAAATCCAGCATGCTAGGCTACGGAGGCACGGAGTGCTCTGGTTGCATTCCCTGGTCGCGATCTGTGCTGGGTCAGTAAGCAATCCCATGATTGCGCGAGATTGGAGGCGGAAGTCCGTGAATGCAACCCAATCCCGGTACCCGCTGTCTGCTTCACGATAGGTGCAAGGTACCCAATTCTGTATATGCCGTAGGTGTTCATAGTTAGTATTTGTCCAACTGTCCCCATCTGGACGAAGGTACAGCATAGCACTCGTGCCGTAAGGGTCAGACGGGGCAGAAACAAGGGCAGGGGGCCAGCGTGGAGAGAAGAGGATACATACCCAGCAGTACTGTACTCATTCGAGTAGCTCGTAAGTCGTATATTGGATAGATTGCACAGTACTCGTACTGGACGCAGCTGGTGTTTGTGAGACAAATCAGAAGCAGGGGTGGGGGAAAGAAAGCTAGCCGAGCACACGATGCAACGAGATTTGAGCGAGGGCCGAGGGTACCTGAGGCAGCAAGCCTGTGCCGGCAGATGGGCAGGTACCTAAGTAGCCGTGCATCTACGGATATACGAGTGTGCCGTTTAGCAGAGGACGGCAGACACACTGTAAGGTACCGCGCCGTGTGTCTCAATGCTGCTGCGCCCACTTCGAAATGGAAGTCAAGGCTTCGGGACGCACCGCTTCTAGAAACAGCCACTCTCGATGGGCTGAATCCTGCAAGTCAACAACTGAGACATAATTGGCACTCTCGAAGCCCACCTAGGCGTTTAGTTAGACAGAGAGAGCGCTGCCAATTGCCCTTTTCCCCACGGTTCATTGGGGCAATGCTACCTGCTGTACATATGTGGGCAGTTGGCTCAGCCGTCGGGTTCGCACCCAGAGGGGATACTTGAAGTACCAACTCGGCCTCGAAAAGAACCAAGGTACTCTACCTTGCCCGATACAGCGCTCTCTCGGCAGTACAGTCGCGAGATGCTGCCACCCAGTTCAGGTCCTTCGTATACTAGGCCAATTACAGCGTGCCGACCACAAGCGCTCAAAATCGCCAAACAGGCGCGGTGCAGCTTGTTGACTGCGCAGGACCAAAGCATCCGCGGGCATGTATGTAGCGACATCCTGGCCGGCCAACGCGCCAAAGAAACGGGACGAGTGCCGGAGCTGTGCCTCGGACACTGCCCAAAGGGGACTTTTACACTGCCAAACAGAGAGAGATCTAGCGGCCAAAGGTACTCGGTACGTCTTCTTTCCCTTTTGGGAAATATGAAGCGCGATGGCAAGTATCTTGTACTTGCCATTCTGGTCGATCGCCCTTGCCTGCATCTGGTGAGTCAGTGCGAGAGAGGTGCACTGTCAACTGCACTGTCACTGTCACTGTCACCTCAACACCATCAAATCGTCATTTTTGCTGCTAATGCTGGTTATTTTTACGACCATGTATCTCGTCCTTCGACTCGAAACGGCCCAGTGCCAGCACACTGGCGCGAATCCCCTGACATTTCTGCCCTTCTAAAAATTCCCATCTGCTGTCTTGGCCCGAACACAGCGGCCTATCGGCGACCACAGCCGCCGATTCGAAGCACAACCCCCTTGAGGCGAGTGCAGCTTTGCATACGGGTGCAGGTCCAACGCCAATCACAGGCCAAGATCGGGATGGATTCTGGCAGCACATTCACTGCCACGGCCACCCTCAGCCCTGCGTCGCCAGACGAGGTTGGCGTCTATTCAACCCAATCGAGTTGAGGACACTGCATACTGGGCTGCTCCCCGCCTCAGGCTAGTCCCAGGCCACGACAAAAGATCATTGGCATAGCGGTGCAAGCCACAGCCCTTTGATCAACGGCTCTCGACTGGTGACTGGCTTTTGCGCATGGCCCCCAATCGGAAGATGACATCGTCACATCGGATGACCCCCTTCTTGACACACAGTCCGCCTCTTCCCAACTCCATCGTATCCCACTATCAGAGTGCCAGCCAGTCCCCCTTCGCCTCCGATGGCCCCCTCAATGCTTGGTGTGCTTGGTGCTTGCCGCGTGCTAGCACTTGTACTAGTAAACATCCCGGCTGTACCTGGGCTCAAATCCCCCATCGCCTATGTCTCTCCCGAACAGTTCGTGTCCTTAGGGCCCAACAAGGTGCCGGCGCTAGATGACGACAGGAGTAAGCAAGATCGAGATGGATTCGTCAATTGACAATGGCCATTGCTTCTATGGTCAGGGCCTGATCTGCCAGGGCTTCTTCAAGTGGCGTGGAACGAAAACGTGACTTGCATCGGCACAAGAACGCCTTATCGAGCCAAAACTTGGTCAATGCAGAGAGTAGACGCCGGTGCTTATGCTTTACACCCCCCAAGATATGCTCAAGCAGTGTTTCGGACTGTCTACTTGCTTCAACAAGTTGCAAATGTGGCAAACTAGTAACAGGAAATACTCTATTCATACTCACATGCGGCGTCACATCCGGCTTGGCAGGACAGCATCAATCTTGGAATCAGACGAGTGGTGGCAACTTACCCCACGGCTGATCCGTATAGTACTCTCCCCTCGAGCTCAAATCATAAAGTCACTTTGTGCATTTGTGTTACTGTTGCCAGTCCTGGGTTGGTACGAGCGCATCCTGGCCCATGGCAGAGCCGTGAGCCAGCACGAGCCATGAATATTACCTTACAGGACGAAGGATTCTTGCATTTACTGACACTCTTTTACAATAAGCACAATGCTTGAAGCTATGACTCCTATTACAACCTAAACAACAGGGTCTCCATGCCTCGCTTGCAAGCACTGCCAGGCACGCCGTGGATCTCACGCTGTAGTCATGTTGGCTTTGTTGGTCTCCATATTTGAGACCTTTTGGAACTGCAATGGCATCCTTTAACCGTTCTAGAGGGGGCTGACAGCTTAGACTCAAGAGCATAAACAACAGCCCATTATATCGGACTCAGCCTCCTCCATGTCATGGTTCCTTGCGGAGAGGTCCGTAGCGTCAATCAACTGGATGCGTTTCTAACCCTATTCTGGTCCCTTGTGTCGCTGTGCTAGCTCCGCTTTGCTACGGGGCATGCTAAGAATCTCATTTGCTCCATTGAACTATACTCAGGACGCTGATCAAGTTGTCGAATCATACATACTTGTCCCCTTAGGTTGCATTCGTCTCAAAGTATGTTTGCCCCCCTTCTTCCTATCTCTTGTCTTTGGACTTGAGGTTGGCCAATGCGTACAAAGTCTTACCTGGACGTCAGAATAAGAACTTTCGGCACTGTGTTTCATCCTGGATTATACATTGTGGGGTTTATCGAAACCCACGTTTTTTTTTTATCTCTTCGGTCCCGAGAGCAGGGTAATAAGTGCCCGCGGGTCTCCGACACGGACATGACGATGAATTTCCAAACCCGGGGTTTCAGGGCCTGATTCCAATCATGATTTCTGGCCATTCATGTCAATGGCCACGCGAAGTGATGTTCCATTGAGAATTGGGGGCCAGAGGGGGAGATGCAGGTTACAGGCTGGCCCAAAGGTCTTAGTGCCTGCGAGCAACAGGCGAGACATTTGCGACATTTTTCTTAGCAGCCAATGACTGCAGAATCATGACTAGATCCAAATGAAAAGAAGGCAATTCTTAACAAGTTGGTTCAGAGACTGCAGTGTCTAACCAACCAGCCCGAGCTGCAGAAAGCGATTTCGACAACAGATCCACAGCTAATTTGGCTTGCAGCAAAGCGTACATTTCCATTAGGTCAGGCGGTACTTCGTACGTGGTATCTGCCATGAGAGGTTCGGGTCGAAGGGCGTGTGAGAAGTGGAAGCAAAATGCAATTATCCACTTTGATCGACGACTAGGGGGACCCCAACCGGGCGACGTCTCAATACACCCCCCCTGGACTTGTTCTACCACGCCCTCGCGTGCTTTTGAGAACGTGCCACATGCAACATCATCTCGTGGACTCGCCAGGCCCTGGTCCAGTTGACATCCTGGCCGCGGAGGGAAGGGGGGATAGGCCGGCTGTCGCTGTCACACCATGACTGCTTGCTGCACGCCGCCGGAAAGGGCATCTTTCCATACGAAACAAGGTTAGACACTGGTAAGAAGCCAGACTGGAGCAAGGTAAGGGTTGACAGGCCAACTCCTGGCTGTTCGGGATTCGTTCGTAACTCCAGCCATACAGGCGCCGGCATTCTTTGTCACTTAATTTTTGCAAATCTCGGTCGGCGAGGACAAGGTTTACGAAAAGAGCGGAGAGAAGAAGGGCCATTTGTAATAAGCATAGGGCAACGCAGTCGTAGGGCACGGTCTGCGCAAAACATCAGCGCGGCGATATACGCAATTCTCCGTCGCAAAGTGGTTGGCTGGCTGACTGACCCCTTTGCGGTTGGCGGAGTTGTTGTTGGCGGAGATTTTGTACTGCTGCAACAAGTACTAGGAGTACAGTAGTATTCCCCGGAGTTTGGGCCAATGATTGACGATCATGCATACCCCTTCACAGAGGGCCTGACCTGGTAGCTCTTTGTCGAGGCGAACTCCCTGCACAGTTTTGTTTTCTTTCTTTTTTCAGCATTGGATGAAGGACTGTTTGTGTTTATCGTCTGCATATTTTCTGGTTGGGGTGGCTATGAAGGTGAAGAGTTGACATGGGGGGCCAAAATACTATCCGCGGCTAGGAGCATCATTCTAGCAGACCCATGGCTCTACTGCACTGCGGCATGCCTTGTCTGGAAGCTGTCCATCCGTTTTTCCTTTTTGGCATTTCCCCGAAAGACGGCCTATTCGTAATTGCTTTTCAGACTAACGAGAAGAGACAAGGAGGGACAGACTTGCCCTGTCTGTAGGGCACTTGAGTCGGGACAACTCTAACAGTTGAACGTTTGTGCTATTTGTCAGGGCACAAAGCGCAGCATATGTCATCCGGCGGCAGATTGATCCGTCTCTGTCTGCCCTTACATGAAATCAGAGGACACGGAAGAGGAGGAAACATACACGGCCCGAAAGCCATCAAAGCCACCCGGACTTCGGAATGCGCCCCCCACCGAGCAACTGATAGCATCGTATGAGATGCCCGGTTTGACTGCGGGATCCGGAGGAGCGGGGGGACACGACAACCGGGTTTCTGGGGACAAACGCCTGGCGCCGTCTCTTGCTCACAAAGCAAAAAGTGGCCGCCGTAGGACTTACTACCATGGCTTTTTGGGGCCAAAGGGGCCAATGGGAGCTTCGGGATGGACAGATTCAACCAGTCTAGGCCCTCCTTTCGGGCCGGGGACTAGATGGCTTAGGGGCAACACTGGTGCGTGTTAGTTGGGCTCGCGTGCCAGTATCATGACACAGATCACGACGAGGTGCCGCAGCCATCGCCGACTTCAGGCTTGATGAGTGGATGGGTAAACGCCAGCAGCCCCCCTTCTCGTACTGTCTACGGCGGGTATCGCATCTTTCCCGGCGTCTGGCAAAGGAGCTGCCGCTCCGATGCGATGCACTTGTCAGGGAAGAAGTGAAGAGGAAGCTAAACCCCTAGGGCCGGCGAACAAGATTCTGCCTTGTTGTTGACAAGCTTGATGGCGCCAGATCTTTGCGAAGCGACGCCACTAGGCTGTGGCTCGATGGCTGCTAGACGCCCAAGTCTCTCAAAGAGAGTTCTCCTCTGCCCTTGGCACTACTGCTTGTTGCAGTCACGCATTACCGCATTGCTTCGCCTACCTGTGCTTTGCCTAAGGACGAGATGGCGCTTACACGCGCCTCTCGCGATGATCATAGGCTAGCGGAAGACTTTTTCTGCCAGTCTGGATCGGACCTCACCTCAATGCCAAATGCGCTTAGGGGATAAACATGACAGCATATGACCACCAACTTGGCCGTCCCAACGTCATACCCTTATCGACCATCATCGAACGAATTCAAGTTTGGAAACTACAAGTACACTGCATGGCGGCTCAGAGGGGGGCGAGAAATCCCCCTTAGAACCAAGGCACATTGACTTGAGGTATCTAAGTTTGGATTGCGTTTCTTCTCATTGAAGCGCTATGATGCCATTTGCGGAGCTAACTCTATGTCCATGCCGAAGAATTTCGGCCTCTCTAGCCGTACGACTGGCGTTGTTATAACCTTTTTTTCACTTTGTGTTTTGTCATTGCTGCCACGTGGGGTTGCGGGCGCAGTGCTACAGTAAGTACTCCGTTTGATCGGAATTGCTGTCGCTGAATACCCTTCCCGCAAGATTGGCATTTTCCCCCCACAATCACAATAAAAGGGTTGAATCCAACGAGGCTTGGGGAACGGCAAAAAGCCACACTGGCCGCAGCCTTGTCCAGGTGCCACGGGGTTTTTGAAACAAGCAACTGTCAGAGACTACCGCCGTAAGTGACAGGCGTTTAATCCTTTGTGATTAATCAAAACGATATAATAGAACCAAAAATGGGTGCATTGAACGACTCAACAAATAGCAACGCCCAACAGCTCGAGCCTCAAGGAGCTGCTGACCAGCGCAGAACGAGGACCAGTCTATGAAAGAGAAAAAAAAAAAAGCACCGCTGCAGCTTACAAGTGGTACCTGTATACGAGTGTTAGTGTGGGGATGGTGAAGAAGAAAGTCTGAGACAGGGGAGACAGGGACTTCGGGGATTCAGCAGGCCGGGGGTGCGAATATCAGGCGTCAAGTCCCACGGCGGAGTGAGGTGAAGAAGGACCCGTACGGTCTAGATGAATATCTAGATTGGTTTGGACGCCACAGACGTCGGGGTGTTTAGGGCTATATGCAACTATGCGGATGGCTCTCGGGTGGCACGAAGCTTCTGCTGCTTCGTTTTCGTGCACGTCCCAAAGAGGAAATGGCCGAGTTTAGAAGACTCATAACTTGGGAGCCTGGAGTTTAAAGCAAGAGGGGAGCAAGTGATTACGAAACGACGACGTACTTTCACACGTATGTGCGTGCGAGGCTACGCAGGGCCGGTTTTCTTTAGGGGGAGAGGGAACGCGAAAGCGAAGACGAAAAGAAGCAAAAGACAAAAGAACTCTAGAATTCACAACGTTGTGACTCAGATGTCCATTTGTCGGCAAAGGGCCGATTGCAGGCCTAGTTTCGCTTGCTTCTTTTCGTTGCTTCTACAGCACAGCATAGCACAGCACAGCGCAACGCAACGCAACGCAGCGCAGCTGGCTCCGACCAGGGGGTGTCCTTTTTTCAAAGTGAGGCGTTCGGATTCGACCCATCGGCTTGTGTCTCACTTGTCGCAGCCTTGGGGATAGAGGACCCCGACATTTCTGTATGAAGAAGACCTGCCTTACGAGTCACAAGAGCGGTCGATAGATAAGACAGAACCGTCCAATTGAGCGGATACGTCGGCGGGGGGGCTGGACTGGGGGAAGGTTTCCCATAGGTGTGTTCTGTCTACCTGACGGAGCACGCTTGTTTGATCGTTTGTGTATCATTCGTCTTCTCCTCCGCCATTGGTCGGATGGGTTTTATTTGCTGCCCTTCTTTTCCTTTTCCTTATTTTTCAGTTTTCGCTCCCCTCCCTTACATTCTCTTGCCGAAGCCGATTGTAAGAAATTAAGAATGGTGCAACAATTGGCTGAGACCGAAAGCTGAGAAGCACATTACGTTACGTCGGTGAGCCGAAAGGAGAGAAAGAAGAAGAAGGCAACTGGGCTTTTTGGTCTGGTTGCCACCGCGGATAGTGTCTCTCTCTCCTCGAAATTGAGCTCGATGCGACATAAGCATGCATTAATACGTTTGATATAGTCAAGAGGTTACTACTGTACGATCAAGCAAGTCAAGGTGAGAGTATGGTGCCGGTGATTTGTGACAGAGGGAGGGGAGAGAGTTGCCTTAGGCCCCATTTGGCTTGTGGCTGGGAGAGGCGAGGCGAGGCGAGTCCAGATGAGGCGATGCGATGCGATGCGATGCGAGGTGGGTGTGTCTTTGGATACCGAAGCCATTTTTTAATTTAATTTACGGCTTCTGCCTTGGGGGTTGTTTTGTTGCTGCCTTGAAAGTTGTCGCCTTGCTTGGATGGGATGGATGGATGCTTAGGGTAAGTTACTCTGTGTAAGAACTTTGAGATTGAATGATTTGAGAATTGCTGGCGAAGTGCTCAATTACTGCGTTTGCGAGCCGAGGATGCATGAGACAAGTCCAAATGCCCGCTTGGCTAAGCGGTATAGCGTGTCACTAGTATTATAACTTGACATGACAAGGTGATCAGTTCGACTCTGATAGTGGGCAATCTTTTTTGCACCTTGAGTCTCTTATTCTTTTTGTCTTTTGTGCTCTTTTTATTCATTGCTTTGTCTTGTATATTATCCGCTACATAGTAATTAGTCTTGGTTGTTGTAACCACTGTGAATCCGTGGTCAACAAGGGGACAATGACAACAACAAGCATGTAACTCGTAGATCGGCAGGATGCCATTACAGTACGAGATTGAGATGAGACACTCGGGCTGTGCCTATCGGATGATGCTCACTTTCGGTCCTACGAGTACACGCATCTCTTTTTTTCAGCTGCTTGCTTTTGCTCGTGATGATCCACGGCCCAAGCAAGCAAACAAAGTGTCCTCATGACTCAACCTGCAGTTTAGTCATTGCTGCGGCCTAGACTATCGTATTTCCTCGCGTGTCCCGTCTACGTCATTCAACCCTTGGCTGGGTCCGCAGCAGAACAGAATAGCCTCTAACTAACTGTAGCTGCAACTGTTTACGTACTCTGTACTCTGTACTCTGTACTCTTTCTCAGTAGCTTCTCAGGTTCCGATTTATCCATGTTTTTTTGCTGGGGGGTTATTTATGTAAGCCAAGATGAGTGATCATGAGTCTTTCTATGTACGAGGAAGAAAAGGCGGGGTGGAAAGGAGAGGGAAAAGAGGCTAAAAAGAGTCCCGCAAATTGCCCCTCAGGCTGTTGCTTGAACTTTTGAGGGTGACAGATTTGGGTGCCGTGAATCGCGATTATCAAGCTTTTTGACAGCTGTTTTAGAGCTAACAACGTTAATAACAAAACGGGAAACGTGGCCAGATGATGGTGTTTTGAGCGAAAGCTGGCATCTTCTTGCTTTTCTGTAGTATTTTTTTTTTTTTTTTTTTTTTTTTTTTGCTTTAATTATATAAATACATATTGTTTTTGTTTGAAAGGTTGTCGCTTTTTTTGCTTTTCTTACTTGACGTCGTTGAATAGCCGGTTAAACCCTTTTCGGCTGTTTTGCGGCTTTTGCTCTTACATCTTTTTTGCCTTCGCCCCGAGAATAGCTCCAGAGCAACGGGATTCTTGCGACGAAGAAGAAGAGAAAACACTTGAGCTTTCTCCATTTGGGCATTTTGTTATTGTCGTTTTCAAGCTCTGTGATAGCTGGTGAATGAACGACGAACCTTGCGCCCTGCGTATCGATCGAGACCGAAGACCGAGAAAGCTCGCTCGAGAGAACTACATACATACAGACAGGCATACAGGCGCGCGCGTTTGCGTTTCCTTTTGTCTCTTCCTATCGCGCGATACATATAATACATACTATATTTACTATACGCACATATACACGCATCATGTCGTCCTTCTTCGTCGAGCTCTGGGAGGGCATCTTCACGCCCGGCCCCACGCCCACCATCCTCAAAGCCACAAACATCACCTTCGCCGCCCTGCAGGTCGTCCTGCTGTCCCTCCTCTTCGCGACGTACAGCGTGCACTTTGTCGTGCTGTCGGTGCTGTGCGGCGGGCTGTGGTGGTCCATCAACTGGTTCGCGCGCGAGCTGCGGATCGCGCAGGCGGCCGAGGAGATGAAGAACAAGAACAAGCAGCTCGACGAGAGGAAGAAGGTTGCGGGCGGCGAGGCGTCCGGGTCGAGCGATACTGAGGTTGAGGGCAGGGTGACAAGGCGGAGCGCGAGGAATAAGAAGAGCAGTAGCGCTGCTGCGGCTGGGGCTGGGGATGTTGAGGTTGTGGAGAAGAAGGGGGAGTTGAAGCAAAGGCCGTTGACGGAGTCGGTGTCGAGTGTGAGTACGGAGGATGAGTGGGAGAGGGTGTCTGAGAATGAGAGGGAGAGGAAGTGATGGGGGGAGGCCATTTCGCGACGTTATATCATATCGCTGGGCTCTTTTGTTGAACCTCTTTGGATCTCTCTGGACGCTGTGTCTCCCTGTGTGTACTAAAGGGGAGCTCCGTCGTGTGTACATATAACTGATTACTTGTTGTGAGATGAATGTGAATCTAACAAGCAACGTCAAACTGACGGACTGCACTCTTGTCTGTGCGATGGTGGTGGTCTTGATATGCGGTATTGCCGCCTCGTAGTTTTGCTACTGCTTTTGACATCCAAAGTTGCTTCAATACCATGAGAATTTGATCTCTATCTAAGCTCTAAGCTCTAACTCTATGTACGATACAAATCAAGTATTTTATAATGAACAAAAGAGAAGAAATGAAAGAAAGGTAAGCCGGACTGAAAACAACATGTAACAAGAAATGAAAGTTCGCATCACTCCTTTCTCCGCGCTTCTTAAACAAACGAACAAAAGACACCTCCTTCTCATCATCGTCGTCGTCTCTCTTCCAGAAAGAATCACAGGAGACAAACCATAAAACCAGAATTAAAGACGTGGCCTTTTCACAACTTTCGTAGCTTCTGTGTCATCCGAGCTGCAATAAGGGTGCTCATAGCGCCGATAAACAGACACACCGCAATGGCATTTGTACCTTCGCCAGCATCCTTGCTGGCGGTGTCCTCAGCAGCTTCGTGGAGCTCGGGGCTCTTGCCAGGCTCGAGGATGGCGAAGACAATGGTGGAGATGAAGGTGCCGATAAACTGCGGGAGGGTGGTGTAGATGTTGAGGATGCCAAAGTAGATGCCGGACAGCTCGCCTGATGTGGAAGAAGAAGAAGAGGAAGAGGAGGAACGGGAAGAGGAGCGTGATGAAGGGAGGCCGGAGGAGGGATCGTGGGCGCCGCTGAGTTTGTTGACTTCGATGCCGAGGAAAGCTGTTGGAGCCCACATTGCGATGGCCCATGGTCTGGAGTTTTAGAAAAGGGAGAAGTTAGCATATTGTCCTTTGTAGAGAGAACTATCACTGGGGGCCAAGGATAGATGAATGACTTACATTCCACACAGACACATGAGGAAGGTAGCAGATATAAAGCTCCTCGCCAAGGGGGCCATGAACATGGCCGCGGAAAACATCAAGTGGCCGCAGATCCAGGCCGTCAACAGGTCCGGCTTCATGCTGTTGAGCTTTTCAAGAAACCCAGCCATTGCCCGTGGCGGCCGATGCGTATAACTGTCATCATCCGGAGAGCGCACAACCATAGGCAAGAAAAAGGCTCCAACGAAGCTAACAGTCGAGTAAATCATCAAAGCCGCACTCCCAATCCGTCCAATATCTCCCAGCGTGTCAGCCGACTTCTTCGCCCCAGGCGGCATGTCGTACCGAAAGTACGTCTCGCCAACCCAGGTGGTGCTGTAGAAGAGAAAGGGGAACCAGCCGATCCAGGACCAGAACTGGGCCCAGCAGATGGCTTGTACGCGCGGCGGCAAGGTGAGCAGCGTGGAGCGGATCTGGCGGAAGACGCTCAGGGGGTCGTCGAGGTGCTGCTTCTTGTCGTCGTGGTCCTTGCTGGCGACGAGGACGCGCTCGGTGACGGCCCAGCAGGTGACGGAGGTGGTGCCGAGGATGGCCATGGCGGCGATGACGGTGAGCTGCTTGAACTGCGAGTCGCCGAAGCCGGGGCCCAGGAGGCGGACGAGGTCGATGGAGCCGGCGCCGTAGCCGATCATGTGGCCGATGGCGTTCATGCGGCTGCCTGTTTGATATGATGATGTTCAGTAAGTTTGAACAAGAGAGAGGTGAAGAAATCAATGGGTATACTGACCCCAAGCAGCTCCAGCTTGCTGCTTCTCAATGGGAAGCGTATCGACGATGAGACTCCTCGCACACGACATGACTAGAACAGCAGCCATCATTAGCCCCCAAACCACCATTCACAAGGGAGAATTCTCATCTTCACACATACTCATGTTAATGGCAAAGTCCACCGCGTAAATCGCCGCCACCGCCAGCACGACCGTCACCCTCCTCGCCGCATCACTCCCGGCCTCAGCCCCCATGAAGCCGCCCACAATCTCCCTCGTAAAGCCCAGCACCAGCAGACACGCCGACACAATCACCGCCCCGACCATCATCAGCGGCCTCCGCCGGCCCCAGCGCGACGTGCTTTCATCAGCTACGACGCCGACGATGGGCTGCACGATGAGGCCGGACAGAGGGCCTGCGATCCAGACGAGCGACGTGTTGCTCTTGGTGAGGCCCAGGTTGAGGAGGTAGGGCGTGCAGTCTGGGAAGAGCTCATGTTAGCTTTATCTCGTTGAAAAATCATGATTTTTTTTTTCGGAATGAATGAGGTTGATTCTCGTCGAGTGAGGATTCAAGACTTACAAGTCATTTCAATGCCCCATGTAAACCTATAATGAAGCCCCCCCAAAAACGCGTCAGCAAAGACTCTCTCACCAACCTCAACCTCACCACCCTTCCAAGCCATATAACAAAAAAACACATAAAGAATAAAGAAATAAGAAAACTCACGTAATCCCAATCGTGCAAAACGTCAACAACACCATCTGCACCGTCTCCGAACCTCCCCGAATCGACGCCCTCCCAACCAGCGAAGACGCCATCGTGGCCTTCCGCAACGCCTTGTGTGTGTTTTGTTTGGGTATCTACCGCAATCTTACCACCAAAGACTAAGCCCCCTAATAAAAAGCGAAAAGAAAAAAGAACGTTCCAGTGTCGCGTGCGCCCGCTAAATCAGTTAACAATCGGCCTCGTTAATTGCATTGCTATGTACCATCCCTAAACATGATTCTTAGTTTCTTCAAAAATTCCTTCTTTTTTTCGTTGTCGTGAAGATAGATTGGCCTGGTAAAACCCCCAAGGGAAAGGGGGCTCAAATGTCGCGTCCTTTGTCCTCCACCCCCAGCACACCGGCCTATTAATAGCCCCCTGTGAGACCCAGCAAGTCTCTCGCTCTCCGTTCTAGACTCGAAACAGCCATGGGGGGGCCTCGTATTGCCAGCGTCACTGCAGGACAAACCTCGTAACAGAGACCCATTTTGGAGTCTTGTTTCATATTTTACTGGTGTTGGTGTCTTGGTCTTGGTCTTGGCCTTATCTTGGCCCAACAACACTGTTTTACTCGTACTTGTCACTAAACATTCTAAACAGGTTGCAGCATGTGTTGTACAGTCGATTACTATCAAGCGCTCAGCAAAGCTCGAGCCATTTGGTACAGAAATAAATTCGTGTCATGACATGGTATCTTTCGGCTCAGATCTGTCTACTTCGTGCTGTGATATGGTAGGACATGTAAAAACCCTACATCCCGCCGTCTCTCTTCCATTAAGCCGCTTGCTTTCACACGCCTTACACCGGGCCGTATTGCCCAACGCCTTGAAAACCTGACAAGATAAATCGAGTGCCAAAAGAAGAAGAAGAAACAACAAAAGCTCTCGTCATCTCAAGATGCCACAATCAGGATCCCCTTCTTCCAACCCAGGTGCCAATTGGCTCTAGCTCCATCATTGAGGAAGAATAATAAAAAAGATTCGACATTTAGTAAGAAAGATGACATGGCAGGAAAGCAGTAACAGGCTGAATGAAAAATTCCACTGCGCAACTGCTATGCTTCTTCAATGCAAAGTGAAACCATGCAATGAAGAGAGAAAGGAAGAGAGAAGGAGAGAGAAAAAGATGGCTTCATGAGACAAACAGAAAAAAAGGTCAGAAAAAGAAAAAGAAAACGCCTGGTTGCTTGCCTATCCCTCCTCAATGCCTTAGTTATTGTGTACACGTGCATCTTGTTCGATGCTGATCCCAGTTTCCATAATAGTAGTAAAAAGCAAATCCGTCGCTTCGTCTTTTGTTTGTTTTGTCTGCCTCGCGCCAACGCCATGGTCAAAATTTCAATTACGCGCTCTCTATGAGTCGGCCAGCTTGGCAAAATGCTTGGACCAAATCCAGCCCACCTGGTCCGTCGGGTCGTCTTGGTTCTTTGCAAGCCAGAGCTCGCCCTTTTCGGCAATCACGTCAAAAATCTGTGTATTGCAATGTCAGCATATGTTGTGCACACTTGGGGCCATTAGAGACATACCTCGCCAGCCTGATATGTCAGGTAAGGATACCCGGCCTCGTGTTTTGTTGTGGAAATGTTAAACTCAAAGAGCGATGCTGCCAACCACAGGATATTGTATCCGTCTGAAGCATGCGCTCGTTCTCGTGACGACGCCCTAGATGACCGCTGGCTTTCTTCGGGGCCGTCTGGGAGAGGCAGAGCGGAGTGAAATAGGTTGGAGAATCTACGGCTGTCATTCTGGTGATAGCTGGAATAATATGTGTTACCCGAGTCTCGTCGGGTATGAGGTGCCGACTCTGTGCTCTGTCGCGGCATTGCCACCGCCGATGAATCGAAGCTCTTGCCCGTACTTGGCCTTGTACCGCCAAGCGATCGAGAGGTTGCTGGCACTTCGGCCGATCTCGGTGATGCCATTCCTCCCTGGCTGCTTGACAGGCCGGCATAAAAGTCTCTATAATAGTACTGGTGAGGACTGGGAGCCGTCGCCCCCAAGCCGCTGGAGGGCCCAGCAGCAATGGGAGATAGAGTAAACGAGCCGCTATGTCGTTTGCCAAAATCAGGCGCGGGCAGAGAAGGCACTGGTTCGCCATTCAAGGGCTGGCCCCATGCTCTGTTCTCTGCTTCTGAAGTCCGCCCCCTCGTCCTGGGGAGGTTGTCGTCTCCGTTCGTCGTCGAGATTGACGTTCGTCCATGGTAGGCCGGGTTGATGATGCCAATGTTGGCCATCATCTCGTTTGCGTAGGGAAACTCTCGCTCGAAAGTTGCCACAATTTCCTCTATTTCCGGCATCTCAGGCGCGTCCGCCAGAACAGCCCTCATCTTTTCCCTCCATATTAGGTACCAATTGGCCTGGATGTTGATGAGGTTGCCCAAGCAAATGTTCCCCACCTTCTCTGTCAATGCCGACAGCTTCGGAAGCTCCTTGATCAGCGTGTCGTTGAGAGCCTCATATTGCTCAACCAGCTCCTTGAGTTTGGGTTCCACACTTTTGCCCGCTTTCTTTAGCTGCTCTGCACGTTCCCATACAACTCGGCGCTTTTGCCTCTTCTTCATAGCCAACGAGGGGTTCCCGTAAGACTTGATGACATGTTCAAATGGCTCGATAACATGCTTTCGTATTTGTGCCAACTATAATGAAAATTAGTACAATCGTCCTGTCAAGTTATTATATGGGATAGAGAAAATGACTTACGTGCTGCTCCAACGCTACTTTCTCGATGTCGCGGATCGAAATGTTAAACTGCACCCACTTGCTCTCCAGCTCAGGGAAGCTGCCTGGCTGGAGTCGCATGACCAACTCAATCGCCGACAGATATTGCAGAAACTCGTGCACGTACGATGACACTTGCCTAGTGTAGAACTCGACATCGCGCAAAACGACCTGTAACCGCAGATAATCATCACTGAACCTCTCCTCCAGCTTGACATACTCAGGATCCTCAGGCGGTCGAGCACCGCCTTGCAGCTTGTCCACCTTCTTGCCAAAGGCTCGAGCAAGTCCCGCCTTCACGTCGGACTCCTTACGTTTTCTACCGACGATTTGTCCGACTAGCTCAAAGTTCTTCTTTGTCTTGTTGATCTCGATAATGGCTTCTTCAAGCGCCTCTTTGGCCACCACAAGCGGCTCTCGATCGGGATGATCCTGGGGAGTGTGTTGTAGAAGCGTCATGATCAGATTCGGGTACTTTGTGATTCGCTGCATCGGTTTGATGAGGAGAGAATCCAAGTCCCAGGCAGCGGTCAGATCCTTGGCCACCTCGTTGCACTCATTCAGCCATATTTGAACCGTCGGATCTTGCTGAATCTGAATGAGCTTTTTGGCCGCCTGGTCGCTGTTTCTCAGGAACCCCTCGTGAGCAAGTTTCATCTTCTCCATGCTGGCTTGGAACGCCGGACCGAGTGACGTCTCGCGGTCCTTGGCGTCACTAAGGTCAACAATGGATGTCTGGCTTTGTTCCGAGTAAAGCGAATCCTCTCTGGCGACAAGGGAGCGCCCGCTTTTCGGCACATAGATACTGGCCACCGCCTCTTTGAGGAGGACGAGGAATGAGGTGTGGAACTCGACAATCTCGTCGCTGTTCCGGAAAATGAGCTTGCTTATCTTCGCATCCAGCTTGGGGCAGGCCTCCGCGGTGCCTTTATAAATCTCTTCTACAATGTTCATGTCTCTTACGAAGATGGCCTCGGTGTCGACAAGCTCTTTGATGACGTTTCGTCTTTGGATCAGGCGGTGCCGCTCTTCGCTGCTAAGATCCTCAGTTTCTTGAATGAATGATTTGGCATCGCTGTCTTGGGGGCCCTGGCCCTCAAAGTACTGGTCCATAGTCTCCATCGACGTCATGTCCATCATCGACAAAGGAGTTTCCGAGTGATGAGAGATGTACTCCCCACTCCCCCGTTCAGAGTTGACCAAGGTGCTACCATACTGGGACTGTTCATAAAATACACTGGACGTTTGCGATTCGATGGCTGAGTTCCGTCCAGAGCGGGGAAGGGCTGGCGGTTCGTGTTTCGGCGACGATAGATACGAAAAGTCAGAAGCCGCCTCTGCAGATAAGTAAGGGATCGAGAAGCCTTCGCCCGTGTCTAATTCCGGGAGCTGTTGGCCGAGTTGGATCGACGACCGTGTCGAGTCGACAGAAGGGCGAACTCCGGCGCTGTGATAAGAGAAGCTTCTAATGGAGGAATCGTCCCTTCCAGATGAACCACCAGACAGCTTCCATGAAGTCGCTCGCATTACAGGCGACTCTGAGGCCTCGGAGTGTCCCATACTCTCCACAGAGACGTTAGTCCATGCGGTTTGATGGCTTGATCTGTCGGCCCGGGATATCGAGGGCGGCGCCAAAAGTTTGTTTGGTGGACCCGCATCGACCTGCTCGTCATGCGAAGGATAGAGAAGGTCATCAAAGGTTTCTATGTCCGATGATGCACATGTAGAAGCCCTGTTCGGCGAATGGGCGGCGCCGAAGCGGTATGGGGACCGCTCATCCTCCATCCCGTCTCGGTCGTCCGTCTCTTCGGTACAGGCATCTGTGGCGGCATCATCGATATCAGCACGCATGCGGCGAGCCATTGCCGGAACGCTTTCTATGTCTGAGTGGCAGTCTGATTCATCTTGAATATCCAGTCGGGGAAAAGACGCCGCCCGCGCAGTCTGCTCGGCAGCAGGGGGCTCGTGCGAAGGCTGCGGCAGTATCGTCACAATGGTTTGGTAATCTTGGTGCACATGGGTCTCAAAGGAGTTCTCCTGATGCTCATTGTCGTAATAAGCGTCAGGGATAAACTGCTGGTCGGTATGGCTATCTTGGCTAATGTGATGAGTCGCAGGGCGCGGCCGCGGCGGCGACGATGGAAAGTCGTCGTCCTCAAAGGGGCTTCGGTACTGAGAGCGTTCTCGTTTCGGCACTATGATTTGGGGGCTGAGCGGCCGATCGGACATAGTCAGTTCGGAAAGCTCTGCCTGGGGCTCAATATCAAACTCGGTAACAGCAGAGGTTGCTGAAATAGTTGACAGAGGCCGTTGCTTTCTTGCTGCGTTAGCGGACGGTGAAGGTTCAGGGAAGCTCCCGGGGATACCCAGCGTCGGCGAATCATCATCCTTGCCAGGAGCTGGGTGCGAGGCTGCATCTGTCGGGATTTCTAGAAGGCTTGCGCGGTTGTTCTCCACAACAGCACGAGGGTCATGATCAGCTGGGAGCTCCACGGCCGGCTCCCTCGCCGAGGAGCTTTCGGCCGGCCCTGTCTCCGCTGCCTCTACCTCTGGATTTACGAGGTCTTCTGCTGGCTCGTTACTTGAAGCCTCTTCCTCCCCGGCGGTCACCGTGGTAGGTGAAGCCGTAGTTGTAGTCGTAGTTGTATCTGTATCTGGAGCGGTAGCTGCAGTTGTGGCGGTTTCTGCTTTGGCCTTGGCCTCCTCCATCTGCTTCCGCCTCCTCTCCACCGCCCTTTGGCGCACCTCGTAGGCCTGGCTTTCTCGAATGGTCTTGGTGTACGCCAGTCGAATGTGCTCTCGACGCTGTTCAAAGTCTATAGGTCCAACAGCTATTATCTTACGCTTCGCTGGGTCGTACGTCTTTGACGAAGAAGGGGTATCCCTCGCATTTGGACGTGCAGGGGGCTTCGTTTTGGCCGCCTCTTTCATTCGGGAGCTTGCTGTTGTCGCTACGGAGACTGGCTGGCGTGGACGAGAGCTCCTCAAGGGCGGTGAAAGCTTGGGCGGCGCGGTGGACACGTACGCCTGGAGCCTGTTGTTGCTATTACTTGGTGTAACCAGGCCCGTGGGAGGCTGTTTTCGACCTGTCTGCGTGGGAGTTTTCGCTCGAGTCGTCGAGGGGTTCGGCCTGGCTTGTCTGCTACTACTACGACCATTGACCGGTGGTCTCCTAAAGGTTGATGGTGAATTCGATCGCGAGGAAGCGGGACTGGAGTTGGAGTTGGTTGGGCTCGCTAGTCTCCTGCTGATGGAAACAGGTAGTTTGGAGCTTGCACCTGCTGACGCGTGTGTGGCGGAGTGGGCAGTGGCCTCTGCTGCTGCAACAGCCGTTGCCGTTACCGTGGCCGCTGCAAGTGCCGCTGGTGTTGTTGTTGCTGTTGACGTGGCTGCGGGCGGAGGCGATTTATGAATCAAGGGCAGGAGATGTTTCGTCGCCGAGTGATCGCTGCGAGATCGCGTGTGGGTTTTGGGTGCGCTCCCTCGGGACATGTGGAGGTCCCTGTACCAGCTGGATGGAGATGCGGGCTCGGCTTCGAGGTCGGAGAAGCTGCGTTGACGGCCCACGAGGCCGTGCACGTTGGATTCGGACGTTCTTCGAGGTTGAAAGTTGTCGATGCCAAAGCCGGCGGCCACGACGTCGTGCTGGCCCGGGGGGATTTCTCCGAAGAGTAGGCCCGGAAACTGAGGGTTAGACTTTGGAGATGGCGGCGACGGTTGGGAGGCTGAATGTGGGGAATTGTGTGGGCGAGGTGTTATAGAGCTGGAGGCAATTGAGTTCCCGTTAGTGGATGTCTCGGGTGGATGGTTTCCAATGCGGTTTGCAAACGACCGTGAGCTACCCGACATTTGCTCGCGCTCAGCATGCCTTGTCTTTTGCAAACGACTTGACGTCGAGGTCGAGCCCGAGGTCGAAGCCGATGACGAAGACTGCTTGGACGAGTTCGAAGCGGGGATGCCAGAACGAGTATTTGCGTGCGTGGACGAAGAGCCTGACGAGCTGGGCTTCGGCTTCGGTTTGGGTTTACTCGTAATAGTATCTTGCCTGACCCGAGCGACTGGAGCAACCTGGCGCGGAGGAGGTCTGGGGATGGAGTTGGGCCCGCCGGTCTGGTCGAAGCGCTTCTTCAGATCCTTAACGCTGGGGGCGCTGGCCGAAGGGGATCTCGACGTCGCGGCTGACTTGCGGTCGAGGGGGTTCGAGGCGGAGCGCATGGCAGTACCGGTACCCTGACGGCCAGCACTGCGATTTGCAGGCGGCTGCAGGTGTCTTGCAGCAGCCCCATCGGTGTCGGGAGGCGGGACTGGCGAGGCCATTGGGAAAGGCTGCGGCTCGCCGGGTGCTGTCTGGTAGCTCTTGTAAAAGTCGTCAGGATCTAAGGTGGCAGCAGCATGGTGGGCGAGGACCTGAGCATTGGTGGTTGAGGTGGGCAGGACGATGTCGTTGGCAGGGTTAGAGTAGAAGGCAGCTGGGTTGGAGCTCGAGTGGTCAAGAAGATGGGGGAGATGGCGAGCCGGCGGATGAGCATCAGCATCATGGGCGACAAGCACGCTATCCAAGTCCAAGTCTAGGTCCGGGTCCGGGTCCATGTTCGACGTCAATGCCAGAGCATCACCCGCGCGGTCGAAGCTGATTTGATGCTGATTTGACGGACAGCGACTGGTCAACAGCGACTGATCGGCAACGACTGGTCAGCGCACGTCGAGGCGAGAGGAGAAGGCCCGGGCATCGAAGCTGCTGGTTGTCTCGCTCTTGGTGTCTCTCCGTCTCCTGTGGCGGCAACTTCGTTTGCTTCCCCTGGAAGACGGGCTTTCGAAGCTGCTTGGCCCTGGCTGTTCTGTGAGACGTGGGAGAGAGGGGATGGGGGGTGGTGATTGGAAGGCGACGGGGAGATGGAATCGAGGTGCTGCAGCCTGCAGCCCGGATACGACGCCCAGGGAGGTGGGTGATCCAACCAGGCCTGCTCATTAACGGCCTGCTAGCAGCCCTGCCCTGGGTCCCCTGTAGCTGGTCCCCTCAATGGGCCTCTTGGGTCCTCTCAGGGCTCTTTCAGCCCACCGGGGCATGTCACTGCGCTGCTTCCCACTTCTGCGGGCTTCAGGTGCTGCTAACTTGGGAGCTAGCGGTGCATGTACATACCGACTGCTCCGTGATGTCCAGCGACTTGGCCGACTAACGTCAAATCATCATTCATGGGGGGCGGAAACGTGTTAGAGATGGACGGGGGGTGGCTTATAGTCTCCGCTATTAGAGTCCGGAGGGTTTTTTTCTCTTCCATGTTCCAACTTTTTCTCATGTTCTATTATCTCAGTAGTACTACTAGGTACCAAGGACTCTAGTCAAGAGAACGGCCATGTTTCACCTTTATGGATTGTTTCTTCTTTTCTTTTTCTTTCCGCTTATGTGATTCCACTTGCTCGCTTTGGGGAAAGGAAGAATAAGCAAAGAAAAAAAAAAGAGAGAGAGAGATGCAGTACAAGAGAATGGATGGGAGAATTTTTTCTTATCGTTCTCTCTCCCGGCTCCTTTCCCGTGTGCCGGTGGAAGATAATTGGTACTCGCAGTGGGATTATGTGACTACATCTGCACGGCTTGTTCCGCATCTCCCTGGCGACAGTTTTGCACCTTGTCTGAGAATCCAGGGGGCTGCATATCGGGTTGCTGATGGAGGGCTGGCAACCAACGGCCAGACTCCGTACCTGATGCAGGTATCATCACTTCCCCCGAGTCCTATCCGTTGATCTCTCACATCCACTACCACATCCATTACCATACACAGCCCTTGGCGGCACACGCATGTGCGTGCATATTGCATGTGTGCAAGTCGGTATGGGCTCGTACGAGCAGGATTGCACAGGTGCCGCCACCTCGGCGAGGGAAATTGGCAAACCGTCTCCCATCCGAGAACAATTGCGCCGAATGCAACTCGGCTGATGTGATGCCCAGCCAGCATCCATCGGTATTGGCAGCTCCCACGATCTGCTGCGAGTCCTGAGACCCGTTGGCTCCCACTGAAATTTTACATGCATACGAGCACATCCTTGACTTTGGACTAGTGGCCCTTCTCTCCATCACCTTGGTACTAACCTAGTCTTGCCGGACAGATAACCTTGGATCCAGGCACCTTGGACTGTATTGCATGTAACAAGCACTGGCTTCATTCAATGTTGCATCCAGTCCGGTCCACGTCGGCATTTATCGACACATAAGCATTCCCGTGTGGTGCTCCATGGATGCATCGTAATTTTGTTTGTTTGCCATCTGTCAGAGCAACATCAAATGCCTGTCGGCAGCCGATGATGCCAACGGCTCACACCTTTCCACCCGCCTCTCGCCGTGATTTGCATCCATCGAGTTCAACTTGCTTCATTTCAATGTCGGCAGCTAGTAACAGCGACCAGGTGTCCACGTTCTGCCTCTCCGATCGCGATCGCGATCCTCGGACGCGGACGCGGCAGAACCTTGTTGACCCTTGCCAAGGCAAATCCGTTGGACAGCTTTTAGCACGGAAATGCCTAAACCTGACAGCGGTACAGGTACTTTGGACATGCTGCTAGACACGCTGTTAGTGCGGTGCCTGATAGTGAATGACGGATAGCGCTCCGCAGTGTTGAAACTATTTCTCAGCTCTTACTAAGGCTCGATTGAAGATAGCAACATTGAAGCTTAACCTCCTACTGCTCTTTGTTCAACTTCATCCAGCCACAACTTCAGCCACGACTTTGATGTTAGTGCATTGATGCTACTACTATTTACATGCAGCCAAACGCGGTGACGCGACTGTAGCTCAACATCATTCTAAAAGAGATGCCTCGAGGCAAGAAAAGGAAGCGCGACACAAAGGACGCGTCAGGCAATCAGAATCTTGCCTCATCCAAGCTTCACACCCCCGTGAAGAAAGACTTACTGCTGCAGCACTATCCCGTCGTAAGCACACTAAGGGAGCATGTGCTGTCCAGCCTTCCAGATACCTCAAAGATTAGGCGGAAGAAGATTGCAGCCTTGGGATCCGGCGTAGATGCCAGTGCCATAGAGAAACAGCTTGCCCATGTCCTTGACTCAACCTTGGTTGGCACCAGTGCTTCGACTAGTGCAAAATCCGACTCAGAGGAAGCTACATGGCAGCAGTGGTTGTCCTTCTCCCAGAGAGGAGATGAATCATATGTGACTATATCTAACGGAATAGCTGCATCAATTGCCAAACAATCCGAGGTCTGTCACTGTCTCCCCGACTGCAATTACGAGTAATAGCTCGAACGAGGCTAAGTAGCCCAATGTAGATTATTGATTTTGTCATCTGGCGGCTGTTTACAAGAGAGAGAGGGCCGTGGCCCAAGCACATCCTATGCGATGGCTTCCGTAGAAATGCCAGAGACGATCAATCCGTTAGATCAACTATCCCCGGAACAGGAATATTCAGCCTCTATCCCAACTTCCATGTCATGGCCCTTAGAGAGGCTCCATGGCCCCAGCTCTTGGCCCTCCTAGGTCAGGCCGGTGAGAGAGTAATGATCAACCTGCTATCGGAGTGCTCTGTATTTCTCAAAGTTGATGCAGGCCTCGACAACTACCTTCAACTTACTGGTAGGTGGAAGATGCTTAGAAGATCTTTGTATACTCTTTGCTGACCATTGCCCGTAAGGTATCCCCTTATCCGAGCTGGATGCCACATCGCTGGACCATAAGTCGAAGCCTCAGATACGCAAACCCTCAGATATTACCATTGTTCGCAGTAGAATCTTCTATGCAAAGCCGGCTACAACTGCAAAGGGCCTGGTTCAAGCAGGTTTCAAGCATATCCGTTTGTCAAACTGTTTACTGATATAACCTTGGAGATGATTGCTAAGCATAGCTAGATGCATTAAATCGCCATCCCTATTCTAGTGAGGCCTCTGGCGCTGATGCGGATAGCCAGAAGTCGATGAAGATTCGACAGCAAAACGAGGCACATACGATCAAACTCATGATGTACATTTTCCCCCGCCAATTCGGCTTACACAACGTCTTCACTTCTGCCATTGATGCGAATCAAACAGCTCAAAAGTTTCACGATTACACCCTTCGTGAAGATGAAATCACCAAGAAAATGAGAGCCAGTAAAGGCTTTCCCGAGATGTCATTGCCAAAGTTGCCCAAACGACTAAGGGGCTCCACCAGAGACCTCGTGCAGCGTTTACAGGTTCTTCATGCCCGATGTTCTTCTTTTGAGCTTCTCAGACACTACTGTCCAACATTCCTCGATGGATCTCATGGGAAGAAAAAGCAGACTGGAACTTCAGACTCATCCTCCATCACAGTTGCACTTCCAGATCGAGCGACCCAGGCCACTGATTCTCAAGCCAAACGGCGCGTACGCCGCTATCCCACGGATACTTCGGTGCTCCCCGAGTATAAATCCGTCGTGGAACTAGCATGTCCCATCACCTGCGTATCGGCGTTTTGCCAAGCTGCACTTTCAAAGATTATCCCAGACAACTTCTGGGGTAGTGAGAAGAACTGCCATAACAAAATTGTATTTCTCCGCAAAGTGGACCATTTTATCAAGCTCCGGCAGTTTGAAGTAATTTCACTACATGAGATTGCACAAGATTTCAAGGTTGGTAGAGTCCTGAAGAAAGGGACAATTTGTGATATTTTGCTCATAAGAGATTTAGGTCACAGAGATTGCTTGGCTGGTTCCTCCCGCCTGCGAAGGGCAGAAAACTAGCACGACGGATATAAAAAGACGATATGAAATATTTCACGAATTTCTTTATTATGTTTTTGATTCGCTTTTGATACCCCTGATTCGAAGCAATTTCTACGTTACGGAATCTAACACACATCGGTCCCAAGTTTTTTATTTTCGCCATGACGTTTGGAGGCTAGTAGCAGAGCCATCGATGTTGAGCCTCAGGGAAGGAATGTTTGAAGAAGTCAAGCTGAATGAAGCGACGCGGATTCTAGATTCTAGGCGGCTAGGCTTCAGTCAGTTGAGGTTATTGCCCAAGGGCACCAAGCTACGTCCCATTATGAATCTCAGACGCAGGCAAATGAAGGGCTCCAGATGGCTTGGCCCCAGCATCAACTCCATTCTCAAGCCCATCCACGCTGCATTGAAGTTTGAGACGGTACGTATTATGAGCAGGCTCTTTCTCTTCCCCTTTTGAAAGCACATGGTGCGTGTGGGTTTAACTGAGGCTGACCAAACGCAGTTGACGAATCCATCTAAGCTGGGATCAACTCTTTTCGCTGTTGGGGACATTTACGAGCGCCTTAAATCGTTCAAGGAATCTTTGATGCCAAATAACCAGCGCAACTTCTATTTCGCTAAATTGGACGTTAAAGCTGCCTTTGACACAATACCTCAGTCGTCGGTTCTAAACTTGATGCGCTCAGTTCCCAGCCAGGCTCAGTACATCATAACAAAGCATGCAGAGGTGAAACCAGGCGAGCGACTGGGTCTCACAGAAGGGACCGGTCCATCCAAACCCGTTCGCCGATGGCACTCCACAGCCGTGCCCCAGAGCGAACCGACCTCGTTTCTCAACCGGCTGGAAAGCGGTATGGGAAGCAAGAAGAAGAATACCGTCTTCGTCGACAGTGCGGCTTTCCAGAGTCACGAAACGCGCAGCCTGTTGGCTCTCTTATCCGAGCATGTCGGGCGCAACATTGTCAAAATTGGCAAAAAATACTACCGGCAAAAGAAGGGCATCCCTCAGGGTTCCATTTTATCGACATTTTTGTGCAACTACTTCTACGCCGACCTAGAAGCTCAGCACCTGGACTTTCTGGACGGGCCAGACTGCCTTCTGCTGAGGCTCACCGATGATTTCTTGCTCATTACGTTAGACAAAGAGAAGGCTATTCGGTTCGTCGAGACTATGCATCAGGGACTTCCTGAGTATGGAGTTGAAGTGGGCCATGACAAAACGCTCGTCAACTTTGACATGCATGTTGAAGGCGAAAGCGTGCGAAAACTTGGCAGTGATGGCAAGTTTCCCTATTGTGGCACGTTTATCGACTGTAAAACCTTGGAGATTACAAAAGATCATCGTCTGGACAAGGATATTGGTACGTGGTAGCATTTGTAAACCTGCCAGGTCTGGTGCATCTTGAGTTCTAGCTGACGATACGCATCCGTTATAGATATATCAACGTCTATTACCGTTGATTTCGGGCGATCCCCAGGCCAGAATTTCCAGCGTAAAGTGCTCAGTCAGTATTATCCTTTCCCCCATCTCATATATATACTCTTTGGGGTACGCTAACATAATAAAACTGTGTATAGACTCGTTCAAGTATCAGTCTCATCTCATGTTTTTCGATACGGAACACAATTCAGTCGACACTGTTCTTGGCTCTTTGCGCGGCGCATTCTCCGAGACTGCGCTCAAGATGTGGGCTTATCTGCGATGTTTGTCTGCGTCTACGCGACTCTCAGTGAACCTAATCATTGGTAAGTATTTCGAGTGTTTAAGTGGGTGGAAGGTTATGAGGTGCTGACTATTCTCTTTCTGTAGGGACAATTAAAAAGGTCGTGGATATCGCATTCTTAATCTTGACGAGTAAATGGAGAAAGAAGCGGTTCGAGAAATATGCGTGCGAGATTCGTAAGGGGCAGGTTATTGCGTAAGTTTGAAAGTCCCATAGCCGGTTGTACGTGTGCTAATAGTTTCAAGCACCGGGTATTCTGCCTTTTTGGAAGTATTCAGTCGACGACAGGCTGGGTACGGCGAGGTAATTGCATGGTTAAAGGAGGAGACTGCGCGTCTCGCTACGACGAAATGAGGTACGAAACTTTTTGCGGGAGAATGGAGAAAGGCGTTTAATCAAAAGCTATATACACTATTAATACAAATGATAAATCCAACATTCGTCTGTCCAGGTATCTTGTCTATCCGTTCCATGTAAACCATTCCCACAAGGAGATTGAACCCAACAAATATGATACATGCCATCTACAATGCTATTCCAGTCTGCCACCACGTCTCTCCGATGTATAATTTAGGCAAATGATCCCAATCCCAACGCCACCAGTGATCTCCCTCATGTCCAAATCCCAAAAACCGGAACAGCGATACGGGAACCGGCTCAACCAGCCACAGCCCCGTCGAAGAAAGGTCGTCAATAAAAAGAGGCGCCGTAAAGTACAACCACGTCAGCGCAAAGCAAAGATTCACAGTCCGAGACACAACCCGCGGCGGCCGTGGCAAGTACGCCCGGAAGAGCCACGCCACGCATTGCTGGAGCACAATGCCCGTCGCCTGAAGAAAGAAGAAGGCCGGTGCCCTCCAAGGCTTCGTGTTTGGCACGGATGTGAGGCTGCCTGAAGCATGTAGGATCCCAGACTGCAAAAAAGATATGAGAATAGCCAGCAGGGAAGCAAGCCGCGTGCCTCTTTTCAAATATCCCTCTCGAAAGAGATATGTTACTGGAGCGGCAAACTGCATGCGGAACGTCTGATGCCACATGCTGCCCCACCATCCAGCCAGACCGCGGTCGAGGACCTGTCCAAAGGAGCCAAACGTCGAAGCAAACTGGTATAGAAACCCCCGAGAAGGATAGAAGCGCTTGGCCATCCAGTACTGCGCCAGGTCGGATACAGCAAAGACGGCCTCAATAGCAGCGTACACACCGGCAAGACAGAATATTTCTCTATAAGCGAGGAGAAGCCATGGGGGTATTCTTTGGAGGTGAGGCGGAAGCACGTAGTTTTGGTGGTCCGGTCCGAGGATGAAGTAAGGGTCTTTCACCATGTACACGGAAAGGAAGTCGAGGACGAAATAGAGAACGACGACTTTGGTGAGACGGTCGCGGACAAACTCGGCCTGAGTGAGATAGCGCTTATATCCGCTTCTACTGACCGTTGGTATTGAGTCCATGTCGACTTTATCCCCGTAGGAGATTTGAGAGGGGATTTTAGGCCGGGGGAGGGATGCGACGGACCAGTTCCAACCTTTGAAATGGACCAGTTAGTCGGTCATTGTCATGGCAAATATCAACTGTCAAGAATGCTACTCACCAGCGCATCGGAAGCTAAGTATGAGATCCGTGGACCATGCCAGCCGCTCAAGAAAGCCTCCCTCGGGGTAAGGCTCCCAGATATACTCAAATCCCTCCTCTTGTTGCTTGACCTGTGATTTCAAGCTTTTGGATAGCTTCTTTCGTGTTCGCAGCTCGTTCCCATTTCCATTCCCATTCCCATTTGTCTTTTCGCTCTCCCCCTTGCCATCATGGCCTGTAACTTCAGCATCTGCCGAGTCCTGTCCAGGAGTGCCGTCCACTTCACCGCTTGTCGCTTTTATGAAGCCAAAACCTTTCTTAATCCTCAGTACTCTAGCCGCGTCAAACTGCGGCCTCGTCCAGATAAGCAGGTTCAAGCTCAAGACAGTCCCCCACGTCGCTGCCAGCCCAGCCGCATACGCGCACGCCATATTCGTGCTTGAAGCATACCGCAAATGATAGACATTGGACCACACGATAAACGCCATTGCCAGCCATCGCGTATGATAGAACCACATCCGGCGCTTATGCGGAACAGCCAACCACAGCGCGGGTACGATGAACGGGCCAAGCAAACACCAGGGCAAAAGCAGGGGCTTTGCGGTGCCGTTGGCGACGGCGAGCCTGAAGGTGTCGCCGTACGCGGTCCGGACACCGTAGCTTAAGCCTTGGATGGGCATTTTGGCCACGATGTCGTCGATATTTGGTGGCTCCATGGCGTTTTTTTGGTTCCCAGTCGCTTCCTTTATCTATATCTCTCTTCTTTTTCCTTTCCGAATGTGTCGTGTAGTGAATGCAGCGCAAATGACACCAATGAGCAGTCGTCTCTGATCAGCCGATGGGCGTCCGCCTGGCCTTGATCATGATGCGCAAAAACACGAGTTGCTTCAGCCCAGCCGCATGTGAGACTTTAGACCGCGACCACGTTGTTATGTTTGCTCAAGCCATGCGACTTCTGGGTCTTAGTGGCTGGTTAAGCAGACACAAGGCGGTCTGGTGACAGGTTCAGTCGCCTTGTTTTCTCCGAATTCTCGTGGCGTCGCTAGGGAAGAGGCACCTGGCAGTCGTTATATGAAGTTGCTGGAACGATACGGAGGATATCGACCTATCGGGAGAATGGTCTGCAGCATTTGGAAATTAAAGCAGGCATTCGGCTATGGAGCTACAAGGGTGGCGACGCTAATCATCGATCTTGGTTGAGAAGTGATTATTTGTCTGGAGTTGGAGAAGCATGATCCCTGTACGAGCTAAATCTCCCCCTCTGAGATGCTACCCTGCAGCGACCCTTGATTTTTCACTTTTTCACTTTTGTTTGAAAGCCCTCTGGGATATACTCGAAAGCCGTGTATCGGTATTGTAGAGTATTTGTTTTTCTGAATTAAGCTTTATATCAATTTATTCCTTGGCAATTATCAATGTAGCAGCGAGTTGGTTGAGTTGTACTGTATTGGTGGACAACGTCAATGTCGATCCGTCTCCACGATACAGCTTCTGGAGCAACAACTATGGTAATGCTGACAACAAAGAGGCAAAAGAAATACATACGCTAGAATACCACTAGATCAGCCATTCCATAGATGCTATAATCTGCTAGCAGTATCTGATACCAATTCAGGCTAGTGGAGGCATGCTAGAGATCATAGAGTTGTCATCCATGATTCATCAACCACTCTCTCAAGTGCCTGGTGGCTCTGGCTCAAATACCAAGCAAAAAAGAAAGGATATAAAAAAACACCAAAAAAAGAAGGCGCATTCGCATTTCGAACGCCGGGATTTGCACCCGGGCTGTTGACATTGTTAGCAAGCATTTCTGAGCAGTTGACAGCTGCGGCACTCACTCTCTCCCTTGGGAGGGGAGCAGGTTCACTACTACCCCACGTCCGAGTTGCAAGAGATTGTTTGTATTGTAGCTTATAAAGGTATCTGCTGAAGTAGAGAGAGGCTTGAGCTGACAGCTGGCACGGGTGGGCGTTGTCTGTGCGATGCTGGCGATGTAGCTGATAGGTGAGTGTTGGGGAGATGGGAGATTTAGCATCGGATGGCAGCAGGGTGTCATGCAGAGTCCCGATTTCAACTCGGATTATTTCTATTTAGCATATGCTTTTGCGTTAAGGAATTGTATTCAATTAATTATTCATTATCAAAGCATGTCACAGAGAATCAGAGCCGGCATATATCTCATACAGAACTAAGGTTTATGGTTGTCCATGATGGCAACTGCGTTTTGGTATATATTCCATACTCCTTGACTAATTCAGATAGTAACAGTCTGATGACATAAAGTACAGGCCGTTGAACTATTAGTATAACCGAATATAACTAACAGCCGGGTCGACAGATGCTGTGGAGCAGGGCAAGGTTGATTGATGGATGGCACTTCGAGGCTGAATGAAGGTGGCCCCAATGTAACACAACGCAAACATCCGGAGCTTGACAAGTGACTGAATGCCTGTCATCACACTTGTGAAATCAAATCTCTTCGAATAAATGAAATGAATATATTCTGCTCTACTACTCTCAGTCCACAATACTATCCCACAAAGCTCCGGCGGGATGTAATATGTTATATCGCCTCTGTGGAAACCCTCGACATCATCACCACCCATCTCGTCTCCCCACCTCCAACCCAGACTAGGTAGCCGTTAGACCTCATCTAGCAGTAGCTCTGCCCTACCAAACACAACGCCAACACTGTACCATCCCCGGGTCGCTCATCCGCCGCATTTATGGGTCTGAATTAACCATTGATGCGGAACCAACACGCCCCCATGGCCCTGCTTTTTCCTGAACCGTACCAAGCGTGCTACCCTCCCATCCTCCAGCAGCCCCGTCAGGTAATCATGGTTTCTGACACTTAACCTTACACCATGGCGCTTATAAATGCCTACTGTATAGCGCCCAGCTTCTTGCCCTAGGTTATGTAATTTCGATGCTCAGAACTTCTCGGCCTTGACCGCTGCACCGTCTCCGATGCCTCCGTAATTCCGCCCGCAAATCCTCTGGCTGGCCGGAGCCCAAGCAAGTTCGTTCGCTCGCATTATTGTTCGATATTCCGCTGACAAACCAGGACTGGCCAGTCAGTTGGTTGGGTATTGCCAGGTAAGGAATACTTGCTCGGTACTTGGCGCTGGGTGCGCGTTCTGGACCATCCAGGTTCCCCGAGCGAGGCAGCAGCAGCCCAGCCCAGCCCAGCACAGATGCTCGTTGGTCCGCAGCATTCCAGCTACTTGCAGGTCCTGTCGCCTGGATGTCACCCCAGCTGCGCGGGTACCTTGTGGATAAGACGAGGATCTGGGTTGATAATTGATAAGGCCTGGGTGGGATTCCCAGTCCAAGTTCTGCCGTTGGTCCCCAGCCTTGACTCTTCCATGTGGTCTGGCCTACTCGCAGCCTCACTTGTTTCTCCCACCTGCATCGAAAATCCTCTGTGCGAAATGCGCTGCTGCTGAGCCAATGTGTGCTGCCACGCCGTGCGCGCAGCTCCTATTCCTTGCCTCTGCTGCTTATTCCTGATGCTGCCTTTTGTTTCGTGCGCCCCAACCGGCAATTTTGCGTAGCCTTCTCGGAGACTTTTGGAACCCCGACAAGTCAACGGCCTGCGATTCTCTTCCCCCCCTCTGCCTAAGCCCTGCCTATCAGCTCCCAGTCGCAGAATCTCCCACTGAGCCGGAGTCGTACTGCGTCCTTGTACTTCGTACGCGCCTTGTACTCGACTCGCATTCCCGCTGTCGACGTCCCGGCCATGGCTCCCGGAAATGCCCTGGCCGCGCCGGCTGGCCCACAGAAGCATCGGGCCTGCGACGAGTGCCGTGAGTCCCCGTGAGAAAATGTGCACGCTCCCGAGTCCGCGGGCTTGGGAAGCGGGCCAAGAGTTCCGGAGACTTTGATTCTAATTGTAGTCTGTTGTCTAGGTTTCCGCAAGATCGCTTGCTCCAAGGAGCCCGGTGGCTGCCTGCGCTGCCAGAAAGAGGGCATCAACTGCGTCTACTCACCCCAGAAGCCCATGGGTCGTCCCCGAAAGCGACGACACCCCCCAGAGAACACGGCTTCATCTACTGTTTCTACATCCGTGCCTGTGACCGCTGCTCAGTCGGCGTCCTTGTTGGGCTCTGCTCCTGCTTCTTCCATTGCTTCTGTCGCTCCACCTGCTGCTGTTCCCCTCCCTCCGGCCTCAGTTCCAACCACAGTTTCTCATTCGTCTTCTCTCCTTGCTGAAGGTGATTCCGTGGCAACTTCTTCGTATGGCGATGCAGGCCATCACCATCACCATCAGCACCATCAACACCATCAACATCATCATCATCATCAACACCACCTACATAATGCCACTGCTCATCATTATAACCACCATCAACAGCCTCTGCCGTCGACAGAGCTGACAGACCATGCTCTGGACCTCTTGAGCCAGTCTCTGCCATCGGACACCTCTTACCTTGATCTGCTACCTGACTATGACTCAAGCAATTCTTATCTATTTGGGATGGACGACAATGCAGCTTATTCATACTTCTCTCGAGACAGTCAAGGGCTGTTTGATGGTGTGGGGATGCCTGTTATGAACATGGGCCAGGCTGATCCGCTCGAGGGTATCAGCTTTGACGAGACAGATACCATGTCTAAAGACCTCAACGAGTCTCTGCAGAGATACATGGTTTCTCAATATCTGCAGCCTCCGACACCCAGCGAGCCTAGCCCCAGCACACACTCCTCCAATTGCTTTGAACCGTTGGGCTCGACTGGCACAGACACGACGTCGCCGGAACTGGGACAAGCGAGGCCACATCCTACCAGCTCCTGCGACTGCCTCACCTCGCTCTCCATGGCGCTGGGCTCCCTGAATCGTCTCCCATCCGATGTCTTGTCTGCTATGCGTGTCGCCCGCGAGGCTACCAAAATTGCGCACGATACCCTCAATTGTGCTCAATGTTACCAGGACATGTTCGATCTCTCCAAACCACCGCCCATCTCGCGTTTCCAAAGTATGATGTGCCTTGGAGCTCTTGTTCCCTCCGCCTGCAACGCCTATGCCTCGATTTTGGAAATGGTGGACAGAGACACGGAGCGTGCCAAGCAGGAGAATCAGATGCTCTACTTTAGCTACAAAGATGTTGGTGGAATATGGACAAGAGTAGCCGCCGAAGACAGTGCCGGCAACTCTCCCGACTGCGAATTGCTCAGGAGCTACAACAACAGATTCCTGGAGCCAGATACTTGGCGGACAACTATGCGAGCAATCTTGAAGGTTGAGGTTTACGGGTTCAATAACCGAACGGCGTCTGCGGCGAGTTCGCTAGACTGCAGCAGTTCATGCTCATACGTCAATGTGCACCGTGGACTCAGGGACGTAGTCACACTTCTTGACGAGAAGAACCAAAGGAGGCACGACATCGCGGACGCTCTTATGCAGTCCAACCAACATCATATTATTTCGTCGTCTCCTTATTTCCTCATGTCAGGCCCACCGAAGCCCTGCCCACGCGAAGACAGGCACTGCATGCGAATGCTTGACATGGCGAGGATGGCGTTGAGTAACTTGGTTATAACATAGCCAAGTTATTAAAAAAAAAAAGACGATTTTTCGGCATGCCTGGTGCGAGGGAAAAGGGCGTTTTGTTGGATACCGGTATGCTTTGAGTACACGCCACTCTTCTTTCTTTCCTTCTACTTTTCTTTTTTTTTTTTTCCTTTTATCTTTTTTCATTTTTGACAATGAACAAAATTCCCCCAATCTTTTTAGTTTTTCGTTTTTTGATATCTGGGACATTGTTAAGGGCGAAGATGCTGGGCGTTCTTGGGGCCCATTGGGAATAAAAACGGGCATGAGCATGGGACGGTTTTTACATACACATTATACCGCGGAAAGATTGCAAGATATGAACCGTGGCCGGGCGGTATCCGGGTGATCTGGTTCCGAATCACATTAGAAGGAAAAATTTCAGCAGACTTGTTTTCCCCCCTTATGGAAAAGGGGATAGGCTTATTGGCATATTTATTTTTCCTCATTACAATTTATCTTTTTGTGATACTCCTTGAATGGCTTGATATGTGATACACATGGGACATTGATCTTTTTGTGATATCCCTTGAAAGGCTTGGCATGTGATACACTACTATATGGGACAAATTTGCTTTCATTAGAAAGATAACCAAAAGTAAAAGTAAAAACAATAGATAAGCATCCAGTATGCTCGACAACTCCGACTTTCATGCAGTAGCAATCCAATCCAATTGCTTTGTGTTCAAATCCCACTTCCGATAAACGCCATCCTCAGCCAGCTTCCCCTAACCTCCTTCCAGACAATACGCTGTGATACTAAAGTCAAGCATAAAAAAAGTAAAAGAATCCAGGAAGAACCATTAACCAAGAAGAAAATGTAAACATTCTGCTTTTTTGGGGTTCACCACCCTATGCACGCTCCATCTCTTCCATTCATATACCTTCCATATATCCAATTTGCTCCACCATATGCAGTTCGAATCCAAATTCAAATATTCGCGACTTCACAATTGCTTTTGGGGTATATAGGTAATAGATCACTCCGAGTCCTCAATCATGGACAAAACGTCCATCTCCTCCCGCACCAGTCGCTCAAACTCCTCTCGCTCAATGCCTGATGACCGAGCGAGCAGAAACAAGCTGCGAATGCTGCGAGACACGTGCTGCTTGACGCCAAACTCGTTCTGCTCCTGCTTGCCAGCAGAGGCTTCGAGCCGGGCAACAGTATGTGAGCCATTGGAACTGGCACTTGATTCCGGGCGCGGGTGTAGGAGAGCAAGCTCTTGAGCGGATGGGAGATCGGATTTGACTTGGTTGTGGATGCTGCCAGAGCTGCTGGCCTTGTCTGCGTCGTCAAAGGACCAGGACCTTCGGGTTTCGTTGGGGTCTGTGACGATAAAGGAGTCGGCAGCGTTGTTGGTGCGGCCGAGGCCAAGGGGTGGCTGGACGAAAGCGCGCAGCTGAGCCTCTTCATCGGGATCGTGGTTGTCCATGGCGGGCTGGACGTCGTCGTACTGCGCATAATAGTCGTCGTCGTCATCCTCCATGACTGCAGAGGCATTGTAGGCACCCAGATGAGCTGTGGAGGCGGAGGTAGTAGCAGCACTGGCACCGGTACGAGGAGCCGGAGAGCGATTGTTGGCGGGAGTGCGTGCGGGAGTGGCATCGTACCGGTCCCAGTATCCATCGTCGTCCTCGTCGTCCATCAGGTCTTCGCTGCTGGTGGTTGACCCGTTGTTATAGGTCACGGTGGGGCTGGTAATTTTGGCTTCTTGAAACTTGGCCTCTGCCTCTGCAACGGTTGGGACGCCGCCGAACTGCGAAAAGGGCGAGGCCTTGTCTGCCAGAGTAATCTCGCCAACTCTCCATCCATCGCCGCCACCTGCGGCATCGTTGACGCAGTATACCAGCTGAAATGCAAGGCCAATCTCGGTCAAGACGATCAAGGCTTGCAGTGTCTCTTGGTCTGGCCTCCGGAACCTTGACTGTGCATCGTAGCTCCAGTCAACTTCGACCTCTCCCGAGACGGGATGAGGTTCCAGGCTTCCATTCTGTACCAGCTCGGCCAGCTTTGCAGCCTTGGTTGTGTCGTAGCACAGCAGCCTAATCCATGGCTCTGTGCTTGAAGAGGAGAACAGGTTCACTCGCTGCCTCAGGATAGGCGAGAGTAGCGGCAGGATTCCCACAGCTGGCTCGGTCGATATAGCAGCCGCAGGGAGTGCTGGAAGGATTGGAGCCAGCAAGTTGGCGAGATCTGGAGAAGTGACGGTTCCGCTCATGGCAGGCAGGCGACCTTAATACTGATGGAAGAGTTCAATTCCAAGAGGGCAAGTCTTGGTTCTGATGAGTGTCTCAGAACCTTTTTTTGACTTGGTTATTGTATTCGCCGAAGAGGCGAGAGGAATGCTTGGGCAAAAGATAGGTAGAGTTTGGCCCTAAGAAGTTGTGGTGGTTTGGTTCCTGAGGTCTGGAATTTTGTGTGGCAAGCGTCACATGCACGGCTCAGGCGTCCAACTACGTAGTGGGTATGATTCAGGTTGCGCAAAAGCGTAAAAGCACCGTGTCTCGGAGAGGGGAAAGACGGAAATGATGATGTTCAAGATAGAGCACAGAGGATAGAGGACAGAGAAAAGAAGGGAAGAGGCGAGAAAAAAGAGTGTGTGCGGGCGAGTGACGTTAATGTAGAGTACACATGGAAACCAGATGCAACTTGGTTCCATGGAAGTGCTTTCCAGGCATCGTGGAGGCTTGGCCAGGGCACCCCGAAAGGACCCAGTCCAGACTTATTCGGGCGGTCGCAAGTACCTGAAGGGTAGCGCCCCGGACGGGGACAGCGTTGCACTCAGGTTCCAAATACCTTCGGGTCACCCGTGAAATTCGCGCAGCGCTGCAGTAGCCGGTACGCGGCACCCCCCAGCCCAGGTACCGACTGCAGACATAGCGTTATAGCGTGCAGCCGACCAATAGGTGGAGCAGTTCGCAGCGACTGTGGCTCTCCGGGGGAAAGGAAGAGGAGAGCGATTATTCAGTTCCAGTGTCACAAGGGAACTGCCAGCGCTGGGCTGGGCTGGGCGTTAGTGGTCAGTGGGGGAGGTTTGGGGTAACGTTTTATTGCCGGAGCTTGGGAGAGGCAGCGTTGGTAATGTGAATGTGGGATTGGCGGGACTTGTGACGGAGTCGTTGCGAGGTGGATAGTATGGAGTACTCCATCGTATAATGAGTCTGGTGTGTGTAACTGCGGCAGCGAGGAGGGGATCACGGCAAATTGCTTGGGCAGCTGTCATACAGTACCCATGGAAGTACACCGTCTTTTCTCGCTGCTTTTTTGCGTCTGTCTCTCTCTTTTCCTTTTCTGTCCTGATACTGAAGCCAAGCATGCAGCAGTACCAATTATATTGCAAGGGGCTGGTGCTGCTGCTGACTGTGCCCTTGCACCATGTCGATGCTTCATGTCGACAAGTACGAGACTGTACGGAGTAGCATCCGAAGCCTCTACGCTCAGTTCCCTTATATCCACCTGCCGGGAAAAGCACGTTCGGTGCAAGGATCAGTGACCCCCTGCTCGAGCCTCATTGGAACTCTTTTCATCTTTACCGTCAGGTCTTAATTTCTTCACATGCTAGATAGAGAGACTCCGATTAGAGGTCCCACCCTGGGAAATATATTTGACTTGTATGGATGCGCTTCCTTCTGTCCGCCGAAGATGCATGGGGGAAAAGCGCCGAACCGGTATACTTCGGCGCTCCGGCATCGCATGAGTAAGGACTTGGGCTTGGACTATATTATTACATACCTTACATGCTGTAACACCGCCCAATGCCTTTTACTAATATTCCATATCGTCGTCTACAGTAATACGGGGGTTCCGCCTCAGAGCCTTTGAAGTGCACAGATCCTTTTGGGTTTATCTTTGGCCCGTACCCTTGTCAGGTGAAATGCAAGCTTACTGCTTTTGCATGCACAATGACCAAGCTTGGATCAACTCAATTGGAATTTGACTACAATTCAGGTCGTAGAAACAGTAGCGTTATCAGCTCCTTCTCCTTATTTGGCATCATCAGCTCCCTCAGCTCATCATCTTGAAATGGTAGCCACTTGTTTGGTGCCGTCTACGGCATTGGGCGCAAAGTACTTTGTACCTGATCCCCGTACCTGTAATTGATGTCATCGGCACGTTCTCAATCCAGCACCACGCCAATGGCGTCACGAACAATGGGCAGCCAAAAAACCTTATGCAAAAAATTGTCTGGGGAATAGTAATAGCCATGCTGTCATCACCATAATCTTGAAACAGCAACAACAACAAACTCAGGAAATTGGTCAAATCTCCAAATCATCCCCCTTTCCAAAACTGCTCCATCTCGCTCCGAACGGCTGCCATTGCCTGCATCCCGCTCAAACGCGCATTCCGTCGGCTCCGATCTCCCTTATCATTCCAAGGGCCAAGCTCGAAAACTTATCGCCTAGGCGTTGGCTATCGCATAAACGCACCAACACAATCGCATCGCAAAAAACAACATTGAGCCGTCATCGCCGCAAAGACAGAGCTCCCAACCAGCATCGAACCTATCTAAGCCATTTCTCACCTCTATCTTCTATCCTCGTATCTCCCTACAGTTTCGATAAGGCAAACCTCCGTTGTGAATCCTGCGCAACGACAACCCAACCTGAAGTGCAAACTCCTGCATGTCGCCCCGAGGCGGCCACCTCAAAGATGAGGTTCGTCATACTTCTCCTTTATAGCGCAACAAGAAAAGTAGCCAATCCAAATCTGCGCACTCTGATACTAATCGTTTTTTCTTCTTTCAAACAGGGTTCAAAACTCCAAGTCGTGTCAGCCGGCGCCATAGCTGGCCTCGTCTCTCGGTAAGCCAAAGTCCGCTCTCCGAAATAAACACAACTTCGCTCTCCGAAAACAGATAGTATCACACACACACGCCTGCTCCTGCATAATCTGTCCCGGGTGTGGCTAAATTTCGTTTTTTCTCCACTGCTAGATTCATCGTCGCCCCCCTTGACGTCGTCAAGATCCGCCTCCAGCTCCAGCCGTACTCGCTCTCTGACCCCTTGGCCCCCTTGCGCGAAGCACCCGCCTACCGCGGCACCGTCCGCACCATCAAGCACATCCTCAGGCATGAAGGGCTCACGGGCCTGTGGAAGGGCAACGTGCCTGCCGAGCTAATGTACGTGTGCTACTCGGCCGTCCAGTTCACCACGTACCGCTCCACCACCGTCTTCCTGCAGACCGCGCTGCCGACGCGCATGCCCGACTCGGCAGAGACGTTTGTCGCCGGCGCCGTCTCCGGGGCTGCGGCCACGGGGGCTACGTACCCTCTGGACCTGCTGAGGACGCGGTTCGCCGCCCAGGGGAGACATCGCGTCTACTCGTCTCTGCGCGGTGCGCTGTGGGACATTTATCGTGACGAGGGACCCAAGGGCTTCTTCCGCGGCCTGGGGCCCGCCCTGGGCCAGATCATCCCCTTTATGGGCATCTTCTTCGCCTCCTACGAAGGCTTGCGGCTTCAGCTTGGTCACCTCCACCTCCCTTGGGGCAGCGGCGATGCCACGGCCGGCATCGTCGCCAGTGTCGTTGCTAAAACGGCCGTCTTCCCGCTCGATCTCGTCCGCAAGCGCATCCAGGTCCAGGGTCCCACCCGGAGCAAGTATGTGTACAACGACATTCCCATCTACACCTCCGCGGTACGAGGTATCCGGTCAATATACCGAACAGAGGGCCTGCGAGGCCTGTACAAGGGTCTCCCAATCAGCTTGGTGAAAGCTGCTCCCTCGAGCGCAATAACGCTATGGACGTATGAACGAAGCTTGAAGCTTCTAATGAGCTTTGATAAACATGAAAAGGAAGCGTCGATTTGATTTAGCCGTGTACCATTAATTCTTTGTCTGTATGAATAGAATGTGTCTAGACTATCTAACTAATGTAATGGCCACAACCATGAAAAAAAGATTTATCTATCCTTTTATATCCCAATGCAGAAAAAACAGAATAAGATGCCTGATATAAGAAAACACAAAGCAACCCATGCAATTCTTTAGTTGCTCAGGTTACGGTTCGTCTCGTCCGCCCTCTCGATGCACTCCTCAATCACCTGCCAGAACCGGTCCACGTCCACTCCCCTGGGTATAATCACGCCGCCCTCTCCTGCAGGCGCCTCCTTGGCGACCGTCCTGCCGGTCTGCTTCTCTCCGCGCTTGGCCTCCTCGATCGTGCCCTCGGTGATGACGGTAACATCGAAGCGCTCGTTGTGTTTAGGTCCCTGGCTCTTCTTCTCATCCCAGTCGTAAATGGCAATCTCGTCAGGGGTACCGAGCAGAACGGCGAGCATGGCGAGAGGGTCGTGGAGGGGCGGGCCGGCGGTGATGCCAAAGACGTCGCTGTTCGAATTTGTTAAAACAACCAACTTCCATCGTCGACGGGAAAGGGGGGAAACAAAAACTTACGCATATGTCTTGGCGAAGAAGTAGAGCAGCTCGACGAGCATTGTCCGCAGCGTCGTCTTTCCAGTACCAGTCTTCTCGCCATCCTTGCCGTACAGCAGCAGATCCCTGACCTTCTCCGTCGCCAAGACCTGGTGGCTCAGATCCAACGGCACCATGAACATCTTCTTGGCAATCTCCTTGTTGTGGAACATCTCGGCCGCGGCCTCCGGGTCGACAAAGATGTTGAACTCGGCATAGGGGGTCGTGTTGCCGATGCGCTCCTTGCCGTCAACCTTGCCCAGCGGTGCGTCGGAGAAGCCCCCTCCGATGGAGCCGCCCATGATGCTCAGGCCCTTGATGTGTGCGATGAGCTCCGGATACTTGCGGAATAGAGCGCCGACGTTGGTCACTGTGCCGGTGGCTACGATCCAGGCTGTGCCGGCCGGCTGGGCCTTGAGAGCGGCGGCCATGGCGTCGATGGCCGGCTCGGGCTTCGGCGAGCATTTCGGAACGGGGAGCAACTCGGTGCCGTCGAGACCACTTTCGCCGTGAATGTCGGTTGGCGCGTGGAGAGCAGGGCGCTCGAGGGCTTTGTTGAGGCCGACGTATAGGGGAATATCATTGTGCTTGCCAAAGGCCGTCAGAATGGAAGCGGCGTTGTGTGTCGTGTGTCTGGTAGAATTTCAATGTCAGTTGCGAGTGTCTCGGCTTATTGGGGTAGCAGTAGCAAGCATCAAGCTAGAAGGCTCTCGCTCTTAACCCATAGCACGTACTCGAGGGAAGCATTTCCAAAGACTGTCGAGATGCCCAGCAGATTGATTCTGGGGTGGTGAGCCGCCAGCAGAATGGCAAAGGCGTCCTTGTGCGGAGAATATCCAGTTAGCTCGTACGTCTCCGACAAAGTTCGGCCGCCGAGCGCCTCATGCAATGCGACTCTGCATAAAACTTGCGTCTGGGCTTAATACATGCTGGGAAACTCACATCGTGGCCCGGATCGCAATCCAGCCAAACAGGCACTTGATCGGACGACATGTTTAGTGCAATGGAGAGGGGCTTGGAATAGACAGTAAATGGCACCAAACGGGAGACGAGATACGTTCTCAATGAGAAGGAGAAAGTTTTACGGTATCTTAAAGCCTCTCTTTATACGTAATTTAAGGTCGCGGAAGGGCGCATAGAAGGACTTGGAACTGAGGCAGGCGTTCACATTCCGTAATCGAGGACATCCACAGCCGATGAATTCGAGAAATCAGCCACCGCGCTTTTCGGTTGACGGCGAGCCTTGAACCAGCCAAACAAGCTGCTACCAATTCGCTGCTCCAGGGAACCCGCTTCTTTTTTTTCCTCTTTTCTCCGCAGTCGCAGGGCCCTAGAGTGGGGGAATCCATGCAGCGAGGCTCCCTTTGGCTGACCCCTCATTCACGCTTGATACTACTAACAAGACTAGCATCGCCAGGAACCGAAAGTCTGTGTCATTGGCGTCTGGAATTTGATAATGAAAGAGGTTAAACTGGGGCGCCGGTATCCATACTGAGGGAACTTCAAGGTGTCTGGAAATCGTCGGCGTCCGGAGCTACACGTGATGACCAGTGCCTCATCACAGTCTGGCTAGAGTCTTGACAGCAGCGCGGAGCTCCGCGATGGATAGTCGAATTGTCCGGAGCTGAAGAATAAATGGGGGTATCTAGTACGTATATTGCTTGTTTATCCAGCCGCTATGGATGCTCTGGGGAATCGAAATGCATATTGTGCCCGCCGATTGCGCAAACAAAGTTGGGCTTGTCGGCCTCCCGAGGCGGACCTTACTCTGACTTCTTGCGCTGCTCGACGACCCGCATCACATCAGCTGCGCTGTTGACATCACCCTTTCGTTTCTTTGGCCCTCTCTTCCGCTTTGACTTGTCGCCCCTACTAGACCCTTCCTCCCCGGCGTCTTCGCCCCACCTCGAAAGCTTCACTTTCTTATCTTCAAAGTCTTCTTCATCTTCAAACCTGCTGGTGCCGAAGCCCATATCGATATCGTCATCATCCCGGCTCTGCATCTGGAGAAGCTTCTTTCGCCGTTCTTCCAGTGCCTTGGCTTCCTCCTTTGCTTTATCATCTTCGGCATCTTGCTCAATGGGCCTAAGAGATGCTGCTTTCTTGATGGCTGCCAATATAGCCGGATCAGACATGGAGGGCCCTCTGCTTGCTTCCTCGGAGATGAGCGCCGTTCTTGAGTCTTTGAAGTAATTGCGTCGTTCTGGTTGTGAAACGGATGGCTTTGGTGGAGGCGGCATAGCCGTGTTGGTGTCTGCCTCTTTGATTGCCTCCTGGTTGTTGCTGCTGCTCTTCTCCTCTTCGTCCGATTCAGAGTCTGATTCCCCCATTCCGGCCAGTGGATCGTAATCATCGCCAGCATCCTCAAAAATGTCAACATCGCCGTCATCTTCCTCTGGTTCCTCTTTCTTCCGAGATTGCTCAGGAACCTCCATCCCCAATGGCTTGGCGTTCTTATCTGGCATGAGAAGACCGTTCCGCGCATCCTCTTCTTCAGGCTGTACCTTGCGGACTTTCCTTTTCTCATGCCCATCTTCGTCCACAATGATTAAAACTTCCCTGCCCTTACTATCTCTCTCGATCCGTGTTCCTGGTTTTTGTTTTGCTCCAATCTTTTTGAACCGGTCTCCGAGGGCTGATTCTTGTTGCTGCTGGGCTGCTAATCGGGCTGCCTTGAGTTCTGCTAAAATTTGATCGCGTGTTCTCTTTTTCCCAGGTGCCAGAGACACTGTTGAAAGAGTGCCCTTCTTCTTTTCCGCTTTTTCTTTCGTAATGGCTTGTACGTCTTGTTCTTCGAGGCGATCGAATTCGTCATCCACGTCGTCCTCTATGGGTGCTTCTTCGGCGCTGTCCTTTTCTGCTCCCTTATTTCCGTAGACATCCTCTCCTTTTCGTATCCTTTCGAGGAGTTTAAAATCAAGCCCCTTGACTAGATGAGTGCTTGAGAGATCTCCGCCTGCGATCTGAAACCGTAGCTTTTCGTATGTTGCCTGGTCAATTTCTTCATCTTTGAAAGACTTTTCCAGTGCCTTTAGTCTCTCTTCTCGGTCGTCCTCTTCGCTCTCTCTAACTTGCGATCTGTCGACGTATCCTTCTCCCAGTTTCACACCCTTTGGTACGGATGTTTTAAACTTCTTTAGAGGATTTAAAGCTTGGTTTCGCTCAGCCAGCTGTCTCGCGAAATCGGCCTGGGCACCTCCTAAAGATCGTCTTGAATTGCGCGTCAGTATATTGACTTCAAATGTCAGCACTTACGACTTACGGAGTCATAGGTATGCTGCTTCGCTGCCGAGATCCCAAGGAACCCGTGTTCGCGCCGGAGCTCGCGCCTTTGGATGAAGCACCATCTTTTGACGCCTTGCCCGACTTGGCCAGGATCAACTTTCGGAATTGGTCATTATTCATGATTGCTGATATGTCCAAATGCAATAAAAAGCTTCTCCAACAATGACAGACAAAAAAAAGGACGAGAGCGCAGCCTTGGAAGGCAAGGCTGGAGGTGTGGCGTAAGAGACTCGACTTCGAAGTCACGGGACGACGTGCAAGAGGCGCGCAGGATAAGCTCCACTTAACGCGGCAACTTCTACTCATCACGTCACATCCGGCACGCCCATTTCTCCCCTGCAAATATTCCAGCATCGCCAATAAAATGCTGCCATTTGCTTAGGAATCTTTTCATCCGAGTCGCATGGCGCTGAGCACTAGAAAATGCCGTGTTCAATGTGTCAAAAGACCCCCTTTTGCCTGTTCCATTGATTGAGTCTGTGGGGCTTCACGAACATGCGTTGCTCTTGATATGTGTGGCCGTGCACTCTTCAGTAACTCGAGCTGATCGGCTTTGAAAGGCTTCAAGAGCAAGTTTCATATAGTTTCGTTGAATAAGATGAATAACGCTCTGGAAAAGAACTCCTCCGCGGTGAGGAAGCGCATTGAGGGCCATGTCTTTGATGATGAAGAGGGAGAGGAGTATGAAGGCAGTGAATTCAATGGCTTTGGTGACTATTTTCGTCGGAAAAAGATCAAGCTGCAGAATTTGGATGCCGACATGCGCGCAGCATCTGACAAGCCTCCGATATTCAAAGGGGTTGTTGCTCATGTGAACGGGTACACTCAACCACCACTGCAAGTGTAGGTGCCGCTTCACTGAACGACGAGAACTCGTACTAATCTAGGCACCGACAGGCTTCATCGCGACATTGTACAGCATGGAGGTGGCTTTCTCCAGTATCTAGACTCAAAAACTATGGCAACTCATATCATCACTGCGACCTTAACGCCAAAGAAGGCTGTTGAGTTTAGTCGATACAGGATTGTGAAGCCTGCATGGGTCGTCGATTCAATAAAAGCCGGAAAACTCTTGCCGTGGTCGGACTATCGGGTATTGGGTGAAAGCCCTAGCCAAAAGGTTTTGAAATTCGATAGCGACAGAGGACTTACACAATCCAGTCCGACAGCCAGGCGCGGATACAAGGAGCAGACAGAGAATAGCTTTTATACAAGCCAGATAAAAGCTGAGATGCAACGCAATGCAGCCTCCCAGCTCACAGCGAAATCGCCCCTATCTAGTCGGTGGCAAAACAACAAGTCTGGCGAGCTGTTACAGAATACAGAAGAGACTCTGGCTTCTGTGTCCAATGAAAGGTATTCAGCGGGCAATCCAGGCGATGAAGAACTCAAAGACGAATCTATGGAATTCGAGGACCAGCCCTTGCCCGTTTCTACCAGCCCGACAGATTCATCAAAAATACATCCTAAGAATATGACTTCGGAAGAGCATAACGCTTGGCTTCTATCGGATCCGAAAATTAGGAAATCATCCACCGCTAACCCCGACTTTCTGAAGCAGTTCTACTCAGAGAGTCGCTTGCATCATCTATCGACTTGGAAAGCAAATCTGAAATCATCTATGCAACGGTTAGCAGCTGAAAAAGGCCTGTCGAATCGGAAGGTGAAGAGCCGGCCTGGCTCGAGGAAGTACATTATGCATGTGGACTTTGACAGTTTCTTCTGCACAGTGTCATTGAAGAGCCATCCTGAATATCTCGACAAGCCATCTGTTGTCGCTCACAGTACGGGTGCAGGTTCGGAAATTGCAAGTTGCAATTACGTTGCTCGGAAATATGGCGTTAAGAATGGCATGTGGATGAAACGTGCTCTCGAGCTGTGTCCTGACCTCAAAGTTCTGCCTTACGATTTTCCCGCATACGAGGAGGTGAGCCGTCGATTCTACGATGCGATCTTAGGAGTGGGTGGTATTGTCCAGAGTGTTAGCGTCGACGAGGCCTTGGTAGATGCCACCGATGTCGTCCTTACTGCCGCCCAATCCCATGGCATTGGAATTGAAGAGGGCAGTATCTGGAGAGAACAGCAAAAGATCGACGAGATAGCACTGGCACTGCGCACCAAGATCAAAGAAACTACCGACTGTGCCGTTTCTGTTGGTATCGGCGCAAACATTCTGCAAGCCAAGGTTGCCTTGAGGAAAGCAAAACCCGACGGACAGTTTCAATTAAGACCAGAGCAGGTCATGGAAGTCATCGGTGATCTGAAGGTTGAGGAGCTACCAGGAGTGGCATATAGTATTGGCGGCAAGCTAGAGGAACTAGGCGTCAAGCTTGTCAAAGATCTTAGGGATACTCCAAAAGATCGTCTTGTAACGCTTCTAGGCCCCAAGACCAGTGACAAGCTTCATGACTATGCCCGTGGCATCGATCGGACCGAAGTCGGAGAGCAGCCTCCTAGGAAATCCGTATCAGCAGAGGTCAATTGGGGAATCCGTTTCATTAATCAAGCAGAAGCTGAAGAATTTGTCTACAACCTCTGCAAGGAACTGGAAAAGCGTTTGGTGAACGAGCAGGTCAAGGGAAAGCATCTGACTGTCAAGATCATGAGGCGGGCTCTTGATGCGCCTCTCGACCCAGTAAAGCATTTAGGGCATGGAAAATGCGACTCTTTCAACAAAAGTGCAGCTTTTGGTGTTGCAACACACGATTACGAGATTATTGGCAAGGAAGCGGTTTCGATACTGCGCTCGTTTAGGTTCAGCCCAGGGGATCTTCGTGGAATTGGCGTCCAGATGACGAAGTTGGAGCCGATCAAGCTGAACCCACTGGCCGTGGAAGGAAGCCAGAGAAAGATTGCATTTGCTCCATTCGTTGATCCCCTTTCTTCAAAACAGCAATCAAGAACAGAGCTTATTGACGTGCTCGAAGAGCGGAATGGTTTATCGGACAATCCTGCCACACCTCAGAAATTCAGAATCGGCCAAGACGATAATAAGGCCACTGCTCATATCAACGTTTCAAGCACACAATTCGTGTTGCCTAGCAGTCCTGATCCCGCGGTCTTGGCCGAGTTACCCAGCGATATTCGTACCAAGCTCATGGTTCAGCGCCCAAAAGCCGCTGTTACAGAAGTTCAAATGGAAGCTCCCAGGCCAAGACCCCAAAGCCCAGTTCTAGCAGATTTGCTGTCCTCTCAAGTTGATTTGGAGGTGTTTAACGCACTTCCAGATGATATGAAAGCCGAGGTATTGGCACTTTACGGGCGAAAGCCAACTGAGCCCCTGCCACAGGGCTCACCTGCCAAACCCGAAGCAGCTCGAACTAGGAGACCGGCAACTCCAACAAAACCTAGCGGATCTCGTAATACGTTGGACCAAATCTCACGTCGGCGAGATGCTCAAGACGGTGTTATTCAAACCAACTTCCGGAAACCAGTACCCATAGAGCAGGCCCAACCTGAGCAGATTGAAGAATTAGATCCAGAATTCCTTGCGGAACTACCGGAAGACGTCAGAAGGGAAGTAATTGCTGATCATCGACGGCGACTGTTGGCTCTGCAGTCAGGATTGGAGATGCCGGTCCTGAGGAACAATCAGAGTGGCAACCAGCTTCCGGGGGGTCAAAAAATGATACAGTTTCCTATGCTGCCGCCGGTAATTTCGTTTTCTGGATCTATCACTTCTACATCAGAGATCAAGGACATGGTAGATGCGTGGCATGCCCAAACTAGGAAGGCAGGGCCCCACAAACGTGATGTCGATGTTTTGGAAAGATATTTGATCAAGGTAATCAAAGAGGAGATGGATCTGACCAAGGCTGTTGCGTTGATCAAATGGCTGGGCGTTGTAGTTGATCAGGATGGTGTAGATAGTAGAGGCCGCCGAGCTTGGAAGCTGGCAGTGAGCGGCATCAAAGCGGCAATGCAAGCCGCTGTTGAGGAGAGAGGACTGGCACCACTACAAATATGACATGACTGAATATATCAACAGGAACATAATACAATTTTGTATATTGATGATGAGGTTGTTTGTTTCTAAATCACTTGAGCAGCACTTTATACTCATCGGCATTACATCTCACTTTCCTTGGGTCTATATAAATATCTCTAAGTATGAATTCAACGCGCTACATCCAATACTACCCATTCACATTCACGCAGTACATTTTAACAAGCAGTCATTATCATTATCGAGTAACGCATTACCATAGCATCATCATGACCAAGCCCGTGGTGGCGAGGCTAAATGGGCCGGGGGTAGACAGCCCACTCGCCAAAGAAACACGATAGATGGTCAGCTTCAAAGAGCCACCACAGGCGGTCGTATTGTCGCCCTCGCAGGGATAGTTGCAGGCTGTATCGTCGAGCTTCTCAGCTATGCCGGACAGTGTCTGGGCGCACCAGCATTCTCTATTAGTGTTGAAGAGTCAGCCACCACAACGTCCGCCCTCGTGTCTCGCGGTCACAAGTCTAATTGATGACTGAAACATACCTCGACCACTCCAGTCCCGCATACCGATACTCCGTGGCGCCATTACCGCAAAAGGCGAGACATGTCGGCACCGTCATCGCACCCGGAAGACTTTCCTGGATGCCGCCGCCTAAAGCGCGCGTGTCGGCCGAGCCGGGAACCTGGGTTGTCTCGTTGTAGCACCCAAAGTATTTGTACTTGTCGGAATCATCCCAGACGGAGACTGTGGCATTGGCGGCGTAGACAAGCGGGATGAAGAGTAGCATGTGCAGCAGAAAGGTCATTGGTTGACATGATGATTGCAGTGGGATATGATTATATTATTTTCTCGGTATTCGCAGGGAAAGGAGCGTGGTATAGCGGAGTTGAAGCTTCAATTACACGGAGGCTGGCGCTAAAAAAGAGCTGCGTGGGAGGTGATTGCTAACGAATTGATCGAGCTGCACGGCGGAAAAAAGAAATTGAAGCCACGCTTGAGCAATCAAATGAAGCAAAAAAGACGAAGAAATTAACCCGCATTGAAGGAGTGAAGATTATGCAGCTGAAAAGCAGGCCTGCAGCCGCCTGTAAGCTGCGATAACAAGCCGGTGCAGCTTATCTGGTACGATGCAGTGTCAGCTCTGCGCCAAGATCTTTAATTTTGGGGTCAGTGTCGCCATGAGTGCCGAGACTCAATGCTGTTAGCGATGAAGAATCATATACGCTTATTTGTTAGTACAGCTTCGCAGAAGACTAACTGAACAAAGTATCGCACTAAGTCTGGTCCCCTCCACAAACTCAGCTCCCCCACGCACAGCGATTCGATTGACGGACACGATCACCTCTTTTTTCCCATATCCAGCCATCACATGGTCACGACGAAACCTGCGCGCAGCTTCTGTGGCCTTTCCAACGACATTCTCTGCGTCTAATTAATACGTACCGTACCTGCACATTAACAGCAGTGCCTCTTCTCTCGCCTCCCGCCATGAGCTCCTACATTGATTGGTCCAAGACTACCAAGTCCAAGGACTACCGAGGATCCACGTCCTTTGCGACTTTTCTCATCATCGGCCGTACGTTGCCTCTCTGTGATTTACCTACATCTCGCTCAGCCGCAAATGAGCATGATGACCGAGGACACCGGCGACTGTGATGTTTTGTGCTAACGTTGGCTTCAGCGACATGCTTCTTCCTGGGCATCCTCTTCGCGTCGTTTCCGTACGACTTCCCCCTCCTGTGGACCAAGGAGCCGGTCGCCGCCGACTACTACGACATGCTTGAGACGCATCTCAAGTTCGTTCACCAATCGCCCCCGCTCATCGGGCGCCTCCTCAACATCATCATGAGCGTGGGGTTCCTCGGCCTCTTCATCAAGCTCTTCCGCCCCAGCGAGGCCAACTTTCTCTTTGACGGCGCCTCGCTGATACTGTACCTCATCGGCGTCGCCGTCTACATCTCCAACATTGTCAAGGGCCTGCGCACTGTCAGCTCCGGCTTCTGGCACACGGAGGAGTTTGCCGCTTCTCAGGGCCGTTTCGACGGCGAGATTATCCTTGGCCGCGAGGACAGCCTCAAAGTTCTGGCGGCGAGCAACACTATTCTAGCTCTGGTGTTGGTGGGCATTCTTGTGCTGCAAGCAGGACAGTGGTACGCCGAGAAGAGGGACTTGGACGACGAGAAGGAAGTTGCAAAGAAGGAGGGCAAGAAGAAGCAGTGATGCGATGGAGAGCTCTGTGGTTACGCAGAAGGATATGCGGCCATACTAACGGTGAGATGATAATGGCATTGTATCACGACAAGGTGGTGTATTTGTAGCATCGGGTTTACCGGAACTCCGCGAGGTTGGATAGTACAATCCCTCGTATGGCCGATTGATGCCTTGACGGCAGGGCCATTTATAATAATACACTATAGACTGCCCCAGCAGATTTAACTTCTTGGCAAAGACCAAGGCTTCTATGTACTGTGCCGAGGTATGGTGATCTTCTTTATATTGAGTAAAAACATCCACCAAGAGAATCATGATTCCGCTCGGCCCCCCTCTCTTGAAACATTTCAACATACTCCACGAAAGAAACGAAGGACACCGCGACTCCACGGCCCCAATTGTGATATCCGCAATGTAGCATTGCACGGCCAAGCGGGGGTCAGAAAAAGCGAGACCGCAAAATGAATAGGTACATACATTCAGCAATATGTGCATCTAATTAATTCGTCAAGTAGTGCTTTTACAGGGGAACGCCTGTTCTGCCAGCACCCGGACTTTACGATATAACTTAGCAGTTACTAAAAAAATATAGATTTAGTAGCAGTGATTAGAAAAAGATAGATTTAGTAGCAGTTAGTAGCAGTTAATAGGGAAATGTAGATGTAGTTATTCCTTTTGTAGGCGTATGATTTAACTTGCGGGTGCTCGAAATCTTCTCGGTCGCGGTTTTTCTGTCCTCCACTTGACGGCATATGGATAGCCAGCACGACTGATTCGGTTAAGAATACGACGTCCTATGTGGATAATATTACATGTTTGGCCAAGAAAAATTATCAGATCATCTGATAAGAAATTAACACAACTTTGGATATCGTAACCGGCGGGGCACGACAAGACGCTAGTCAGGCCCGGGGTATGAGCTTGCATATAGCCTTGGGTTTTGTTTGAGCTATCGAATTGTGACAAGATTCATGTCATCGAGGTCAGGTAGCTATAACCGATTCATTTTGGAATTGACATGAAATGAGTGTTTACACGAATTGATATAATATGCCTGTAAGTGGCGTGGGCTCTCACAGTAATTGGTCCGGAAACAGCAAACCTGTCTAAAGCAAGCTTCAAAAGGAGCAGAGATAGAGATGGAAAGTCAATAATGGAGTCGGTCGGTGGATACGCTTGAAAACTCTGAGCCAAATAGTTTCCATAAAAGAAACGGTCCACGTACCGTCAAACGCTAATGCACAAGGTAGCTCTTGGTGATGAAAGGCTCGTTGTTAGACGGCATTCAGCAGGAATGTAATATGCAGCATGTTGTATGCAGGATTATACTCGTACAATCCAATACACTCACTCTTCTAATGCTCACGCCATTGGGGCTAGTATCTCGCACATGTCTCAAAGGAATTCTCCCATGTCGTAAAACAATGGCAGTCCCTTGCCGATGGCGGCTTACACCGTTGTTTGCTCAAGCTTTCAAGTTTGCTTCCAATGCGGGGATCTCTCTCTGATACTACTAGGTAGGTAGTAAACACCATTGGTACATCTGTCAAACGTACCTTGATGTCTGGTAGACATCACTTTGTCTCATAGGAGAAATACGCCCGGCTGTGGTACCTGGCTGCCTCCCTGCGCCATGCAGCTGAGCGGTTTTCCGTTCCTAGCCCGGCGCCTATTCAGGCAATTTGCTGGGCTGTGATGTGCAACGAAGCGTGGATCCAGAGGTGTGCAGGCATCATAAACAGGCTGGCAAGCTGGGTACTAACTCGCGCGGCAGGCAAACTTGGTCCCCGGAGGTCGTCTTGGGTACACGAAAGGTACGGGAGGGATGCTTCAGAAGCTCCCCTTTGTGCTGTTGGATCGAAGCATGGTGTATGGCAAAATAGGCTGTTTTTGTGAAGATTCACCTAGATGTCTCTTATACTCACTCTACGTTTCTGACAGTTAAGGCGCAAGCCTTATGACAGCTAAAGATTTGCAGAGAGCTAAGCAAAGAAGCCCCCTGACAGACTCCAGAAGTTAGTACCTCCATGACACAGGTACTCCATCCCGTACCCAGAAAAAAATGAAAAAGTGAAAAATGAGAAGAAAAAAGGCACACGCAGGCACATGCAAGTGCCGGGGTGTGAATGCTCGTAACCGATCTCGGCAGGCACACGATTTAGAGCAGCCAATGCCAGCCAATGCCAGCCAATTGCCGACCCCTCGCATCCTATCGATAAGCGTCGATAAGATTGAATTTTTTACAGTCACGCCTCTTGGGAGTCACAGCAAGTGGGATAGCCTCAATGGGAATTTGGGCCATTTCTCCATGTCTCCATGCAGCTGAGCCACGCCTCTCTACCTTATACAATGTAGGGCCGAATCCTTGTCTTGTCTTGTTTCTTTCACCTTCTCCCAAGTCTGATCTCTCTGCTGCAAGCACGAAAAAGAAGATAAAATCCCGCGACTCGCTCTAGACTGGGACAAACTCCGCCCACGTCTCCTTTGTGTCACTCTGGCTGCGTAACCCTTGTTTGCTTCTGCATACCAAACGTACAGTAGGGCGAAGTCGGTGTGGGCTCTTGGTTGCTAGCATTAGCATTGCGAGCTCAAAGGTCCCCCACACGGAATCCAGTCGCCTTAAATTTAAAGTCTTTTTGGGCATCCTTTCTTTTTTGCGCCTCCGAACCTCGTCGCTTTCGCCTCGCCTCAGGAGGACTCGCCCTTTTGCAGTTTTGCCCAGCTTCTGCCTGCTCGCCGTATTCTTTCAAAACCTGCTTTCAACCCCCGCTCCCAAAGGAGAGGGGGCAAAGCTAGGGACTTTGAAAGAAGTGCGCTGAGAGGAGAGAAAAGAAAAAGCGTTTGCTGTTTTGCTCTTTCCCTCTCCAACCCCCGAACCATCTCCGGAATGGCCCAGGCCACCCTCGATATGACCACCTCGGTTGCTGCCCAGCCTGAGTTGGCATTCCAACGCAAAAGCCGAACTGCGACTATGGAAGCTGTCGAAGACATCATCTATGGATCGGTAAGTTGCACCCAAAGTCTCCGTGATGTTGAGATGCGAAGGAGAAGCTGACGGGCTGGGTTGCAGGTTGCCGGTATTGCGGGCAAATACATCGAATATCCCTTCGACACCGTCAAGGTCCGACTCCAGAGCCAGCCCGACCACCTACCGCTGAGGTACACCGGCCCCTTGGACTGCTTTCGACAATCTATCAAATCCGATGGCCTTCGTGGTCTGTACAGGGGAATCAGTGCCCCTCTGTTTGGCGCGGCCGCAGAAACTAGCAGCCTCTTTCTGTTTGAGAGCGTAGGGCGAGAGCTTCTGTACAGGAGCAGCGTGGCTTCTCGTGGCGAGGAAATGACACTGCCCTTGTTATGGCTTACCGGCGCCATATCTGGAGTTTTCACATCCTTTGTCCTGACGCCGATTGAGCTTGTCAAATGCAGGATTCAGGCGCCAGCTCTGTCTGAAGGAGCGCCAGTTGCCCCTCTCCGGCCCACAGCTGTGATCCGTGAGGTCTATCGGCACGAGGGCATCAGAGGCTTTTGGCACGGCCAGCTTGGTACTCTGATCCGGGAAGCTGGAGGCTGCTCGGCCTGGTTCGGTGCCAAAGAGACAGTCACAAAGGCATTCTACAAATTGCGGATGCGCTCTGCCACCTCTGAGGCAGAGAAAGAGGCGATTCGTTCGAAGCCGCTTCCTCTTTGGCAACAAGCTATTGCCGGCGCATCGGGGGGCGTTTCCTACAACTTTCTATTCTTCCCTGCCGATACCATCAAGTCGCGCATGCAAACATCGCCTGTGGGTGGCATCCAACAACGCCGCGACTTTTGGAGCGAAGGCAGGGCCATATGGAGGCACCACGGACTGCGAGGCCTGTATCGTGGCTGTGGCGTCACCTGCGCCAGGGCAGCGCCCAGCTCTGCATTCATTTTCATTGTATATGACGGGCTGAAGCGCCATCTCCCCATGCAATAAGCTTGCCTGGGCATTCGGCTGTCGGTCTTTTCTATTCTTTTCTTCTAATATTCTTCATTGTTTTCTAGTCATTGGCATGGCGAGAACATTTTTGTACGGTCGGTTCGCCAAGTTTAAAGGGGCATCGCAACAGCGTTTCTTTCTGTTTCTTCTGCTTTTAAAGGTTCGGTGTCGCGCACTAAAAAGGGGGATTTTGGGTCATATAAGGACAAGGAGTCGTCATAGATATTACTGGCAGTTGATCTAGCGATAGATAATGTGAATATCGCTGCTATTTGCACTTGGAACTATCTACCGTGATTCCATATGGTATCGTGACATGGCAACTTATACTAAGAACATAACTGTCTTGCTGTCAACCTTTTCAAGTCGGTTTTACTGCTTCTCGTCCTCTCTGGCAGTCTCTGTGTCTTCCAGATTCCAATCGTTCAGGTATCCCGCTCCATAACTCAAGTATGATGCAAAGCTCAGCCATGCCAAGTAAGGAGCCTGGCACCAGCCCGTAACAGAATCCACGGATCCCCACAGGTAAGCCAGGTAGCCATTAAGTCCCAACAGGGCAACGATATCAACGGTAGCTTCAATCGGGCGCTTGGCGACGAAGAAGAGCGGCATCCAGGCGAGGTTGAGGCCAAGCTGAATAGTGTAAATGGTCATACTATGCTTTGTTGTCTGGATGGTCTGTGGCGTGGACAACGGGGCGAGGCCGATGTTAGTGGCACGGTAGGCGGCATATCCCATGAGTCTTGTGAGTACATCAAGTCAGTTAAACAAAGTCAGGAGATGTAAGGTTCAAGATTTTTGGAGGGCACGTTTCATGATGGTTTTGGGGGAGGAGAAATACCCGTAAAGGACTGTCCAGACGGGCCCGAACACCCATGGTGGGGGATTTAGAGGAGGTTGCTTCAAGGCAAGATATGTCTTTTGCGTTTTGGAAGCTGTTTCATTTTTGGGTCAGGGTTTAGCTCAAGAGTTTTACATTGTTGAGTATTTATCGAGACGGATTTTTCTTACGTCGGGTGCCGAAGCCAACGGCGGTGCCCAGTGCAATGGGGAGGAGAATCGAGGAGGCGGGATTCTCGAACACGGCCGAAGGCAATGTGAGGGAGGGGATATAGGTGGTCATTTTTTTCTTTGCAATACGGAGTAGTAGAAAATGTGTGTGCGAATTGGAGGTTGGATGAGAATTCTAGGGAGAGGGATATGATGGGTTAAAGGGCGTCGTGGCATTCATATGAAGAGGGATCGCCCTGGCGATGTATGACGCAATGTGCCGATTGGCTGGGCTGGGTCCGGGAGGGAGGATCGGGGATCTGGGAGGGATGGAGCATTTGGAGATTTGGGCTGAAGCTGAGCTAATTTTGCCTGCCCGTCCAATTGCTGCTTAATAGCACATGTGCACTTCTTCAAAGACAGCACAGCCGGGATTTAATTGAAAAGGGAGGTGTTGCAGATATGGCCCAGTGTAGTCCTTTGTAGATGCTTGCTCGTAGAGGATGAAAAGAGCATTTGTGCCTGGAATGAGATGTACAAGGCCTAATTTGCAACTTTAATTATTCAGTTCGATGATTGCTACAGGCCTTTATTAATAAAACAATTTATCCAATATAGAAACAACCTGAATCAAAATAAATTGATGTCTTAACTGTGTCCATGAGTAAGGGTGCAGCCATTTCGTTTTATATGTCCGCGAATTCTTGTCAATGGCCGACTTCCTAGGAAGTCGCTCAGCTTGTCAGCGCTAGGATAATAACACGCATCAAATGCATGCATGCATTCACTGCGCAAACGCAAACATGAGACTGTCCACTAAAACGCGTGCTACAGAGCTTGTTTGCGCCTTGTAGTGCCTGTTAGTGGCTGAAACCCGCTGCACGGCCCTATTAACGGGACACTCTCGCGTCCTGGTGCTAAACGCGGTCTAACGCGCACCCACGCGCCTTCCCTCGCGGCTGTAAAACACCCCCCTGGTTCAACGCCAAAACCGCCCTTTTTCCAGACATGGGGCAGGCACGGCTCCAGCTTTTCTCTCAATTACACTCGCACCTGCAATTTCTTCCTAACCTGCAACTGCATCTGCATCTGCAGTCACAACCGCAACTGCAACTATCTGGGCTCCTCCTTCTCTTGACTCTGTACTTGCAATAACTGTTGCTATCACGACATTGTTTGGAAGGAGCACTCTGGTTTTTATACCTCTCTAGTCTTCTATCAGCAGGCTGCAATGGCTCCTTCTTCCCAGCTGAGAAAGAGGACGCGCAGTGCTTTGGACTTGGACTCTGGTAGGTCCCACTGCCACCATGCAACTTCCACTTATCCTTATCCTTCGAGCTTGTCTTTCCGGATGCTAACCTGCATCTTTCTTCAGTCCTACAAGAGACTCCCAGCAAAAGACTTCGTCGATGCCGGCTGGTGGACACCTCATTCAACGATGAGAACCAAGACCCCGATTTCGATGTCACTGGAAACGATGAAAACGACGAGGCTCAAGGCGAGTTCAAGGAGCTGCCAACACCAAGGCATCGGCGTAACCTGTCCCAGACCCCGTCAAAACCCAACCCCGTGACCCCCTCCACTCCTCGGCACCGAGATGCATTTGGCTCTTATCCCAGCACTCCTCGACATGCCGTCATGTCGGCTGGCAAGCTGTTCAAGCGAATGACGCCCCAGACGCCGCTCACGCCCACCACCATCCAGACCGTGTATCATCAAGCTCGACAGCTATTCGCCAGAGGAGCTGAGCCTGGCCAGTTGGTAGGGAGGGAGGCTGAGCGAGAGCAGTTGACGGCATTCCTGGATCGTCTTTCGACATCATCTCCCGGAGGTTGCATCTACATCAGCGGGCCTCCTGGTACCGGAAAGAGTGCCATGATCACCAACATGACAAAGACGTATTCTGAAAAGGATGGAGTTCGCAGTGCATACGTCAACTGCATGAGCATCAAGTCGTCAAAGGATCTTTATCACACACTACTCGCTGCTCTTGACGAAGACAGCAGCGATCTCACAGAAGCAGAGGCCATCTCAACTCTGCAGAAAATGTTCTCTTCCAAGACCAAGTCATCGACCACCTATCTCGTCACCCTTGATGAGATTGATCACATTCTTACATTGGATCTGGAAAGCTTGTACCGGGTATTTGAATGGTCTCTGGCAAAGTCTTCCAGGCTTATGCTCCTTGGTATTGCCAACGCTCTGGATCTTACAGACCGGTTTTTGCCACGGCTCAAATCGAAGAATCTCAAGCCGGAGCTACTTCCCTTCCTTCCATACACCGCGGCCCAGGTGAAGAACATCATCATCACCCGATTGAAATCACTGATGCCTGAGGGAAAGGAAGCCTATGTCCCATTCATTCACCCCGCCGCCATCGAGCTCTGTTCTCGCAAGGTTTCAAGCCAGACTGGAGATTTACGCAAAGCGTTTGAGATATGTCGTCGAGCTCTGGACCTAGTCGAAGCCGAGACCAGATCAAAGCATGAGGAGGCAGCACGGGAAAAGTTTCTGCAATTGACACCTACCAAGAAGCCTCTTGGAGAGAACATCAGCAACGGTAACTCGACAGGCGGGACTAGCCGCAGCGTGTACTCGATTACGACGGCTTCTCTCAAGGCATTGACTGCAGACACTGCTCCACGAGCTTCAATTGGCCATTTGAACAAGGTCACTGCCGCAGCCTTCAGCAATGGAACTGCCCAGCGCCTCAAGGCCCTCAACCTACAGCAAAAGGCCGCCTTGTGTTCATTAGTGGCCTATGAGAACCATATTCGAACGATGGTCAAGGCGCCTAGTGCGCCTCTTACCCCCAGCAAGACGCAGACGCTGGCGCCCACGATCAAGGTGCTTTTTGACAAGTACTGCAAGCTGTGTCTTCGTGATTCGGTGCTTCATCCCTTGTCGAGCTCCGAGTTCCGTGAAGTGGTGGGCAGCCTTGAGACCCTCGGGCTTGTCAATGCAGTGGAAGGAAAGACGGGCAGCTTCGTGACGCCACAGACACCCAGCAAACGAGGTCGAAAAGTGGCGGCTGCCAGTGGAGATGAAAGGCGAATTGCCAGTTGCGTCGGAGACAAGGAGATTGAGACGATAGCCGAGGGAGTTGGTGCCGACATCTTGAGAAGCATTCTGTCAGGCGAGGCGTTGGATTAAATCCAAACGAGAAGAGTCGGTGTACAAAGTATATATTCTGTTTGCGAGGCATTGGTTTTGGCGCACAGGGGGCTTGGTTTGGAATTACTGTATGGCGATTGCCGGCATTGATTGGCGTTTATTCTGTTTGAGCATTGGGCACAACTAGCAAGTTGTTGTAATAGTATTTCATAAGGGCGAGCATACATAGCATGATGAGCATGGACGATTCGAGAGTGCATTACTTGGTACATAAAAAAGAGCAGATAGACAATGGCACAGTTAAACACAAGGAAATCAACTAGACCCAGTGTTCTCCCATAGCCCTGTGAAGTCGAGTTCTTGTTAGAATCTACTGTACCTGTATAGAAGTCATGGCATGGTTTGGACAGGACCAACTGGAATCAGCTGTTTGTGGTCGTACAGTAATACAAGCAGGCTGCCATTATGTTGCCCCAGTATTCAATATTACCTGCATTTTGGTCGGTGCTTTCACGGCGTGCTATTTGGGGTTCTACCAAGCGCTGATGACAGAGGACAGGGATCGGTGATGGGCTGGAAAGGCCTAGACTCCCCGTGCCAGGTGCATCGCCAAAGCATCCATTCCATTCGATGTATATTGCGGTAACAGAGGTGCGGGCGCAGGTACTTGCTTGTAGAGCAACGGAAATAGAGGTTCCGACATGTTGCAAAGGGGCACCCCGCAGCTTTCGTGCCATCAACAGCCCGGATTGACCGGACCGGCGGCACCAAGCAGAAAGAGCGGGAGAGGCATCCAATGTACATGTAGTAATATATCACTGTAGGTAAGTGTATGTGTGTATGGGATGGCTGAAACGGCAGCTTGCAGCGCAACCAAGCTTTTTTCTTGGCTCTGTCAAGTGCCGGGTGCCTAGAAAAATCCCTCCGAAGCACCCGGGGGAGAAACACGGGAAGGGGTGGGAGGGGAGGGGAGCTTGTTTTTTTTTTTTTTGTTATGGCCCAAGCTTTGAAGGATGAGCTGATGAGAGGAGGTTTTTGAGGGTTGGATTGACGAAACGAAACAACAGGTCGGCCTGGGATAGATGAGCTCCATTGGAGCTAGTAGTGCCTAGTAACTGGTGTGCCTGGAGGGGGGCCACGCAGAAGGGTCCAGGGGTACTCGATTTTAGCTGATTTTGAGGGGGACATGCTAGATGCCCAGTAGGTACAGGTGTGGAATCTTGGATTGAAGGCTTGGAAGTTCCAGCTTATAGATGGCGGTAGAGGTAATCAATGGTACGAGTACAGTAAGATCACCTGAGTCAATACCCTCCCAGCTTATCCGTGCAGCACACAGTACTCGTATTAGAGCAAAGGCTCTATCAATACGATTGTCCTATTCGATGGCAAGGATCAGGATCAGGATCAGGATAGGCGACTCGGTGGCTTCTTTTTCGGCTGCGTTTGTGGCAGCACTTGGACGGCCCAATTGGTACAAGCACCACCGCCTTGCTGCAACTTGGCCAAAGCGGGTGCATGTGCATTTGGCAAATCCCCAACTGAGATGCGCCAACCGAAACAGGCAGGATAATCGGCTGCTGGCCTTTCTGGCTGCTGCGAGCGTGCCCTTTTTCGATCTCCTTTGCGTCTGTCTGTGACTGTGACTCTGTCTGTGTCTGTGTCTGTGTTGTGCAATCTAATATCGTTTCTCCTTCTCTTTGCGTGTCTGTCCATTTCTTCCTTTCTTTCTTTTGCTAGTTCCTCCTGCCATTCCTTTTTTTTTTTAAATAAAGCGTCGTCATCGCCAGTTAGGAATGTTTGGTGCTGCTAGCCTCGCAGCGACGCAACCAGCGCGGCTTGCCGAACTTTGCCTCTTTCAACACCTCTGGCCCCCCTCCACCGTGCCGGTCTGCCGCTCGCTGGAGCAAGGCTGCTGTGCAGTTTAATATTACTAGGTAGGAATTATTGGGGTGTGTATTTTCTGTTTTATCTGCAGAACGAACGAGAGAGAGCGAGAGGGAGAAGTAGGGAGATAATAAATCCCACCGGCGCCGGGTCTAGCTTTTGGGGGTTTCTCTCTCTTCTTTTTCTTTCCCTTTACTTTTCCCTTTTTCTTGTTCATTGTCTTTATTTGTGTCTCTCTCTCGTCTTTCATTTTTTGGTCCGATTCGGGAAACGTTGTCGATTTTGGGATTCCGAAGCGCCAGACCACGAGCCACGACCTACGAGCCACGATCTACGAAACTCACCTACCAATCTGCGGCTCCCACGGCGATAGCGACGACAACACACGATCCAGCCACAGCGTCCCTACGGCCGTTGCAGCGACCGGCGACCGCTCGAGCCCGCCTTGCCACGCCCATGCCAGCATCTCGGGGCAGCGGCGGCGTGTCGACATCGTCGGCCTCGGCGTCCGTGTCGTTGCCAGCGCTCCCTGGCGCCTCGACCGCAGCAAGAGACACCAGAGACAGAGAGAGCACGCCGTCTTCGCCCTCCTCACCATCGCCGACACCAGCATCGCCGTCCTCTCCCCCTGCCGCTGCTGCCGACAGCCAGCCGCCTCGGTCGTCGATCCCTGCAGCAGCATCTCCATCCGCAAGAACATCGAATACGCCCTCAACGTCTGCCTCAACATCTACGCCTGCCCTCACGCATACTCCCGCCCCTACGACTGCTCCTTCGTCTACGTCTTCCTCCACATCCGGATCGCGCCCCGGCTTACTGGCGCGCCTGGGCAGCTCCCTCAATCTGCCTCTGCCTCTCCCCCTGCGCAACCGCAACCGCAGCGTGACCGACTTCCATGTACGCTGCGACGAGCCTCATCGGAAATATGCCGCCGGCGACCACGTCCACGGCTCCGTCGTCCTGGTCGTTGTCAAGCCAGTGCGCATCACCCACCTGGTCGTTACGCTGCACGGCTTCGTGCGCGTGCTGAGGGATCCCGCCGGCGCTGCCAAGGTCCGCAACATCACTACGCTGCCGCAGGGAGGAAGCTCCTCGCGCCCGCAGTATCATGGCAACGGCTTCGCAAGCCTCTTTCAGGACGAGCAGGTGCTGAGCGGCGAGGGCAGGCTTGATCCCGGCAGATACGAATTCGGTTTCGACTTGGTGTTCCCTGACAAGGGACTGCCAAGTAGCATTGACGTGAGTTTCCGATCACATAGTCCGCGCCTGAAGCCTTGGCGTGTACATGTATACGCATAAGGGGCATTAACTATCAAGAGCAGTTGCTAACGTCACTTGTATCCCAATCTAGTTCGAGCGCGGTACCGTATCCTACATGGCCACGGCAACCCTAACACGCCCCCTATCCATGGCGGCGACAACGACATGTGAAAGAAAAGTCATGCTGGCTGAGAGGATAGACGTAAGCCTCCTGCCACCGCCGCCGCCGAGGACAATCTTTCTTGAACCTATATCCAAGAAGACGAGAAAGAAGAAGTCATCAATGGCACTGGACAAGAGCTCTCTTGCTACCCCTGAGCCAGTCGATGTAGTACCTGAGCCCGACGCAGGAGAACCAATCTCGACCCCTTCCGAGGATACCGCTGCGCGTGAGAATCCCCTTGGCGACCAGCAAAGTGAGCGTCGAGGAGCGGCCGCCTTGAGCGATGTCCAAAGCGAGGTCAGCGGCGAGAGCGGCCGCAGCATCAGCACCGCCATGAGTCGGAGCGACATGACTCAACTATCACAGGTTGGCACCAGTGCCTTCACGTCAGCGCAGCAGCAAGCTGTCAACGACAAGACTATTACCGCCAGCATTGAGCTTCTCAGGGGCGGTTGCTTGCCGGGTGACGCCGTGTCGGTGCGAGTTACGGTGCAGCATATTAAGCAGGTCAAGAGTATGACTGGTGTCATTGTTACGCTTTTCCGGCAGGGTAAAATCGATACCTCGCCTCCGTCACAGCTGTTCAAGGACATGATGACCAAGGAGGACGCTCGTCGAATACAGAGAGAAGATATATATCCCAGGTCACGAACAGGATTAGGCGGCCTTTCACTATCGTCCGCCGGCTCCATCAGCGTATTCCGCAAAGACCTCGACCAGACAACGGCACCGCTCATCATCGACCCGGAAACCATGCAGGCGTCTGTTACAGTGCCAGTCAAACTCCCTGATGACTCGTTTCCGACCATCAAGGGAGTACCTGGAGATATGATCTCCTTCAAGTACCAGGTAGAAGTCATTGTCGACCTGGGAGGGAGGCTATCTGGCCACTTCCCATCCCGAAAGACTTCGAGATTCGGCGCGTTTAGCAGCAGCGCCACAGACCAGACCATAAGCATGTTTTCACAGAGGAGGGGGGCTCAGATTGAAATCATCGACACGGCTCCGCTTAGAAGGCAAAAGGGCGTCGTTTGCGTGACGATCGAGTCCATCGTCGGCACAGTGGACTCATCAGGGCAGCGGAGGCTCGTCAAAGTCTCCTCGTCGTCAAAAACACTCGACAATGCGGAGAGCGACGACGAGATGGGCTTTGTCCCAACCCCGACTCGATACGAAGAAATCGACCGCAACAATCCGCAACCCCATGGTCCACCACCACAAGAATACTTTCCTCCTCCCACGAATCATCAACGTCCATCCTACTCCCCTACCCGCCCTCCTCACCCTTCTCATCCTAGCTACCCGCCAACGAGCAATCACGACCTCGCACCGTCGTATACACCGCCCCCTCCTCAGTTGCCTGATCCAAGAGGCTTAACGGAGAAGGATCGCATACGACAGGCAGAGCAAAGACTGCTGCCCAGTCGTCCGCAAGCCGGACCATCTTCGCCTGACGAAGACGACATTTACGATGCCCAAGCCACACCACGACCACCCTATGCAGGCAATTCAGGGGAAGAGGACAACATTGGCCCCTCGGCTCCGACAGAAGAAGAGCTCACAGCCGCCGTCAACGGCCCGATGGGCGCCGGCGAAGATAAACAGGAGCGTGAGCGGAGGCGGCTGATGCAAGAAGCCAGCGCTCCCCCTGAATTCCCGGAGGACATGGATCGAGGCGGCGGACCTGGTCGGGCCCCTAGGGAAGACGACTTGACGGCCGATGCTGAACCAACTGCGCCCACGATAGTTGAAGATGAAGACGATTATCCGGGGTATAATGACAATGCAACATCATCTGGTAACACAAGTGCACACAGGAGACACGACAACGATGATGGAGAGCAGCTACCGGCATATCGGCGGTAATGTTGGGCATGCAGAATATGTGTGTGCAATCAAAGACGCATATGTCTTTTAACCTTTTTTCATGTCTTTTTTTTCTTATTATATATATATGTCCGCGTTACAGAGCATGCATGACTGGCGTTGGGTGCAGATAGGGATGGAGGGAATATATACAGGGTGTGCCATTTACCACGGCGTCACTCTTTTTTACTTAGGAATGACTGCTTCTTATATATACTTATATATACACATGTATATTTGCCGACCTCTTTATTTTAATATCATTCATTAAGTAGGGGTGAGGAATCTGTGTGCGTATATATAACGCATGAATAGACGAGTAAATTCGATAAGTTTTCTTTTTCCGTTGCTCTACTATATACCTGTATTAATAACATTTTGTTCCAGCAGTGTCAACATGAGTTGAGTATGTTGTTGTTACATGATCTATCGTTCTCCTTGTCTAAATTGTCCTCCTTTAGATGAATGTCCTTCCTCTCTTTTCTCCCATTGAAAGGTTACACATGAAACGGTTTAAACAAGAATGGAAATATATACGCAAAAAAAAAAAGCACACCCCATCCAGATATCAAATCGATCAATGCTGCAGCACCACCGGCCGGCCTTCTTCCCAATTATCCAAGCTCTGCTTAATATTCACCCAATATCGTAACTTGACAGCCTCCCTCTTCGCCGCCGGCACATCGTCCTTGTGAAACGCCTCCTCCAAAACCCCCTCGCTCTCTCCAATCCGCTTATCATTCACCGCCCTCAGCTCAGCGAGATCCTCCTCCTTGTCCGCGTCCGAAATCTCTTCGTGCGCCTCCAGCACAACGGCCAGCAGGCTCGGGTCGTCCACCTGCATGGTCTCGTCGGTGGCGACGTCGACGCCGCGCAGAGAGAGGAGGTACTGCGCGCGCAGGAGCGGGTTGGCGAGCGTCTTGTAGGCGTCGTTGATGAGCGCCGAGGTGGCCTCCGCGCGGGCCTTGGCCGGGCCGGGAGGGTGCATGTCCGGGTGGTGGCGGGCCTGGAGGCGCAGGAACTCGCGGCGGAGGGCGCGCGTGTCGATGGGGAAGTGGCCCGAGGGAGGGGGGCCGAGGGGCAGCGTCTCGGGGAAGATGTCGTAGTGCGTCAACGGCGCTGAGGCTTGTTGTTGTTGCTGTTCTTGTTCTTGTTCCGAGGAAGATGAGGCTGACGCTGATGCTGATGCTGATGCCGAGGGCTCGGATGCGGCGGCGCTGGTTGAGAAGAATGCGACGCTGGAATATCGCTCCTGCTGCTGCTGCGGCAATGCTCTTGCTCTCGAACTGCCGACTTGTTGTAATGATGCGATGCTATGCGGCGCGGGGTTGGGCGTCGTCGCCGTGGACATGGATCGTGACGCTTGGAGACGGCATCGCGCGCATGGCCGAGCCACGGCTCTGAGGGCCTTTGCCGCGGAAACTGTCGAGCGCATGAATTCCGTTGCTTATGTATGAAGCTTGTAACAATGATAAGAGACGCAATTCAGCCGAAAAGAATAAACGGTAACCCGGTCTAGTCTCTTCGTTGGGCTGCAGTAACGTGGCACTACAGCAGCATGTATCTTTGCTGCAAGCTTGTTGTAGGCGAGTTTACTTTTTTTATTTCGAAAAGCAGTGTAGCTCGGGATTTTGCTTGTTCGGTCGGTATTTTGAATTGGCACGGAGATATTCCGGCAGAGGCGAGCTATGAGGTCACCAAAAGAGCAAAAGCAAAGAAGGACATACGCGATAGGAAACATTCGGCTAAACACGGGCTAAACCGATAAGCCCGGAATCAAAGAAACGTGGGGGAAAGTTGGCCGCAGTCGCCGCAGATGCGTTTTCTCTGATTCGGCCATCTTTGCCCCGTCGGCTTAGCGAAATTCCGCTCTTCTGCTTTTCTTTCTTTTCGAAGGAGCCCCGAAACCGGGGCCCGATGATTTCCGGATCGGGTCAGGGACGGATAAATGCCGGACAAAAGCTAATCGTTGAAATTACTCCAACAGGAAGTGGACGGGAGTAATCGAGGAGTTACGCCATAAGCGAACTGTCAATTAGTTTGACGTTGTGATATGCAACTCTTTATCTCTTGTTTGATCGCACATTGCTGTCAATTGTACGGTGAAGATGTGTCAAAGCAAAGATTAATTGTTACTTACATTGTCTGACTGAATAAAGCAGCAAATCGTCAAATTGTAGATCAAAATGCTTCTTTACAGGGTAGCATGAAGCTGTACGAAACCAGGAAAACACATCCGACTATAGCCAACCAAGCACACTTAGTATTACCGAAAGCGCAACCGTCATTGGTGGGAAGATTCATCCAGGGGCGCGAATAGCTCCCTCCCCCACACGAAGCCAAACTCCACCCGCAGTCCTCGATAGCCATACAGCAGGATCCGCTGGGCGAACTCGGCGGGCGAACGCCCATCATTTAATAGAGGGCGATAGAACTACCGTCGAGCTCGCGAAAAAAAAAGTGTCCATGCCAACTTCAATTCCTCCATAGACGAGAGAAGAACCAACAGCAAAAAAGACTACATACACCATGGCCAAGGTATTCGATGCCGCTGAAGGTATGTTCCCGTCGTTGGCCGCTGCTTGGTGCGTCCTTGGGTACTAATTGGCTGCTGTAGTCGCAAAGCACAACACCGCCGACAGCTGTTGGGTCATCCTCTACGGCCAGGTGTACGACGTGACCGACTTCCTCTCCTCACACCCGGGCGGCGCAAAAGTGATTCTCCAATTGGCCGGCAAGGATGCCACCGAGGACTTTGATCCCATCCACCCGTCAGGCACGCTGGACGAGCTCAAGCCCGAGGCCAAGCTGGGAACGGTCGACCCCAAGACATTGATCGAGGCGAAGCCAGTTCCAGTCAAGAAGAACGATGATGCCCCAGCGCCTCTCGAGACGCTTCTGAATCTCGACGAGATCGAAGCAGAGGCCACCAAGCGAATCTCGAAAAAGGCATGGGCGTACTACTACTCTGCCGGTGACGACATGGTCACCAAAACATTCAACACTACAGTATATCGAGACATTCTTCTACGGCCGCGCGTCTTCGTCGACTGCACACAATGCGACATGTCGACAACTCTCCTCGGCCACAAGGTTGGCCTCCCCATATATGTTAGCCCGGCTGCCATGGCTAGGTTAGCTCATCCAGACGGCGAGCTTGGTATTGCCAGAGCGGCAGGAAAGTTCGGTGCCATGCAGCTCATCTCCAACAACTCCTCAATGACGCCGGAGGAGATTGCCTCCGAGGCAAAGCCAGGCCAGGTGTTTGGGTGGCAGCTATATGTGCAGAACCGTCGTGACCGAAGCGAAGAGATGCTGAAACGCATTAATAAGATGAGTGACCGATACAAATGTGTCGTTCTCACACTAGACGCCCCCGTACCTGGCAAACGCGAGATTGATGAAAAGTCCAACATGGACAAAGGCTTTGTAGTCGAGCCCGGTGTCAAGGGTGGTCAGGAGAAGCTTCCTGGCGGCGGCGGTGTCGGCCAGCAGCTATTCTTCGGCACGGCCAGCGACTTGACATGGCAGACAACGCTGCCGTGGCTGGCAAAGCACACAGATCTGCCAATCGTGCTAAAGGGTATTCACACATACGAGGACGCTTACCTTGCTGCCAAGTACGCGCCGCAGGTCAAGGCCATTATCCTCTCGAACCATGGTGGGCGAGCGCTGGATACGGCGTCGCCCCCGGTTCACGTTTTGCTTGAAATCAGAAAGTACTGCCCCGAAGTGTTTGATAAGATCGAGGTTTGGGTCGACGGCGGCATTAAGAGAGGCACAGATGTTGTCAAGGCCCTCTGCCTGGGTGCCAAAGCAGTGGGCATTGGCCGTGCTGCCTTGTTTGGACTCGGTGCCGGAGGTGCTGCTGGCGTGGAGCGAACGCTTGAAAGTGAGTTGATCCCCAAAGTCCCGACCCAGTGCAGCTGTGATTTCAATGTTCTTGCCACCATGAAACACCTACCACGTTTGCCGTATCAGTGACGATGACGATGTGATTTGATATCCCGCGGCAATACTGCTCCGGGACGAACCATGTCATCATGGCCATGCATGCTTATCTTTGTGCATCTTTCCCCTCTCTTCACGTCATGCTTGAGAAAATATCAAGAAGAGATTTTCTAACGACTCGGGCGATTTCGGCCCTGAATAGTTCTTGAGGCGGAGACTTCCACATGCATGAGACTCCTCGGAGCGAAAAACATATCAGAGCTCGGCCCAAAATTTGTAAGTTCACCATCCCCGCTTCCCCCGGATTGCGAGTCCGGAGGCTAGACAAGACGAAAATGCCGCCCCCAGGATTTGAATCTGGCGATCTTTGGTAGCAGTAGCTAACGTTTGGGGCCCCAGATCAACACTCGCCGTGTGGAGAGAGATATTTTCGACGGAGATGCGGAGCTGGACCGGCAGGGGCTGTGGGCGAAGCCCAAGTTGTGAGGGAATCTTCATATGCATCCTCGGCAGCTCGTGATGATGGCACACGAGCCGACGGCGGGGTTGGTGGGGAGTGGGTAGCACAACCACTAGCGTTCTGCAGCTGTGAACGATCAAAGCTGGGGGAAAGATTGCGAGATGGTCATCTCAAAGACAGTCTGGGGTCTGGGGTAAGTACATGTAGCGTTGCCAAGTTTGCTTGGCCTTGGCTAGAAAAAGATGGACAGCAAGCGAGTGACATATGCATACAGGCGGAACGCTCTAGCATGGTAGAATGATTGGTTTGCAAATATATTCATGAAATGATCGTCCACGGTGTTACAGATGTGCTTGAGAGAACAAGAGAGAATACCGACATGTGTGTGCTAGCTTAGCTCATAATGCTAATGCGTTCACCGTCATTTGTTGCGGTGATCAGGATCAACAGTAATGACGAGAACGGCTCACTTCTCTTGTTAGTTTACACACGATGCCCCTGCCTGATAATCCTGCGTTAGCATATGCAGCTACTGTTAATGAACTTACCAACAGGGAGTACAGATATCAATGACCTGAAATCCACTTGTCCCGTGTTCTAATAAAAAACCTCAGTATATTTGAATGCCAAGGTTGGGGCGCAGAAATAGAAGGAATCCCATAATCCCATACTAGACCACTTCTGATACCGCACTTGTGCAAAGACCCCCTTGGGCACGGATGGTTAGCTGCGTTGTAACGAGAAGACGAGGTTTCTAAAAGAGGGCGCCCTAGGTACAGTTGGACTACTGTAGTAATGCGTCAATGTAAACGGCTTTGGTGTGGTACAAGAATGCCTCAGTGTGTATGGCAAGAAACCAAAATGAGCATGTGCTGCAGCTGAATCTGGCAAGGATCACACGATAGTCTCCGTACTGCAACACACAAACCTCAATGGGATGCGTGAGCAAGTGTCTAGGGTCTTTCAGCTCAAAGAATCGGATTGGTTCGGAAGCTGTCAATAACGTAATGTCTCTTCGGTTCACCGGGTGCGCCGATTCTCTTGAGCTTCCCCCCCATGTCTCTTTTCGTGTCTGCGCCTGTGCTTGTCTGTCTAATTGTTGGCCGCGTCTCTGTAACTAGACATGGCCATGGCGCTTCGTATTCTGCTGCAGCCGCCATGCTGTCGAAACTTGTTTGCGCTCCTAGACGCCAAGAAATAGCTGCTGCCACATCCTCGTAGACGCGTCTAGAACTCGTGCAAGTGCATGTATGTAAGAAAACGTCTGTTCTTCGGACGACAAATGCCTGTATATCCGGACTTCCGATGATGCACATGGTGCCACGCGAGAACAGACGGGTAACCTGTAAACAGCCCACGCCACACCACAAGACAACCTATCGTGCACTTGCCGGCATCAAACAACTAGGTTTGCTGTGGCGAAAATCTCGACAACTTGAACCAACCCGTGGCCAGTCTTGGGAAACGAATCTGGAAACCATCGGCCGTGTGCGATTGGCTGAACGGCGCCATCCAAGCCCACGCCGCCGGGTCTACCGACAAATTTTGATGGTGTGGAGCCGTACCAGAACGAAATAGCTGTTGGATGAGCTCCAAGGTGGATGGCTGTGTGTCATAAGATCCTAAATGCGATGGGCCTCTATTTCCCTCCCGTGCCGATGACAAAACAAGCCTTCTCAAGCTGAAACTCGTCGCATCGTGCCGAGATACGGAATATTCATCAAATGGGCTGTCCAGTTGCCTCACCTGTCGAGGCTATGATTGGAGTTGTGACCCCTTCTTTCTGTTATGACAAGTGTCTCATAAATGGAAGGGTGGGGGGTGTTTTATTTCCGTCCTGCCAATCGTGTTAGCGAGCTGCTATTTTCTCAAGACGTCCGCCCTGTCATTGCATGAATCGCATCAGCCGGGACCAGGTCGAGATAAGGTACTAATGGCCGGCAGCCAAAGAGCCCTGTAGTAATCATCGTGTGTTCGGTGTAACTGTCTTGATGAGACGAGACGCTAAAATCAGACGTTACCACGAATAATACTACCTGCAAGTGCAGGTATAGCAGTCTGCAAATTTTTTCTTTTCACTTCCGCATTGTGCTTATTATCTCAAGGCTCTGTTTAATTGTTTGTCTGAGTCACTGGCTGCAAGATTCTGCTAGTAGTGTAGACCCAGGCTTGTTGGCTTGAGGTTCCATATCTGCCTGCAGTCTTATTCGGTTTAATTGTACTCGTATTTTATTCCTTTCTCGCATGTTGATATGGAGATCTTCTGACAGAATTAGTCCGTAGTGCATTTTGAGAGATGATGAGATGCGGTGGCGTCTTTAAGTGCGGCCCGGTGGCACGCCGGAACGGTTCCCAGTCAGGAAGCATCTCCTGCAGGCTTTGCTAATGTTGTGTGGGAAGCTGTGGAGACGCTTTGCCATGGTCGCATGGAGAGCAACTTAAGGCCGGTCCTCTTCTCATGGCGCAGATTGGCCATGTTTCTCCTACTCGGCCCTTTCACCTAGCTTGGTTCGGTCTGAGGCCCCTTTTCGCGGTTGCCACTGGGCGTGTGCCAGAGTTGACTGAAATTGATTGTATTGTCAAGCAAAAAGATGCCGTTCTGAACCCACCTGTAGAATAGGTGAGAGAGCCAGTGGATGGCAATTGTCTGGCAGGGATGTTTGGCATCATCCTGTGCATCGTGGACCGTGCTGTAGCAGCTGGAGCGGCACCTTGGCAGTGATCCATATTGGCCCAAGTGTCATAGTATCACTCAAAGATGGCATGATGCTTGCTTGTTCCTTTGTACGTGACGAGCGTAAAAGGCAGTACGAGGACAAACAAGACTGGCAGCCGAGTCAAGCGGAGTCATCCACTGCTAGGTTGCTAGACTTCGACGGGGCGAGCAGGGTCGCGTGCAAGAAGAATTTATCACAAAGAGCCCATCCCATCTAATTGCCATGCAATCATTGGACGATCTCTGATAAGGAATTGCTTTGCTTTGCAAACCCAGCGTAATACGGCCTATTTCCTTGTGTAGCTGGTGCTCTAGCATGTTGATCACGGTTCGTCTGAAAATCCGATTACGGCTTCTCTCGTGCGTCCTCTCATCGCCCGGTTCCTGCGTCGACGTCGACTTTCACGTGTTACCAAGATTCACAAGCAGCCGAGGGATCTTCGAGTTAGTGGCCGGCAAGTAAACGAACATCCATGTACT